>NC_084915.1:2536363-3136363 GCF_949316345.1 Pungitius pungitius
TGAAGCCGAAGAAATCCTTTAAATTTATGGCGAAAGACCCGTGAACCTGACGACAGAGTCTGTTGACTCTGACTGTTCACTTCTCAGTGTTCTTTGTGTGAGCCGAGCGGGACACAGCAACACAAACAGTATGTGTGTAGTGGAGGGGCGCTGTGACTACCAGCCAATCACAGAACGCAGACACAGACAGCTACCCAATGAGGACTTTTATTCAATCCGAGCACAGATATTGACTTGTATTACTCGTATAATACTCGTACTCGGCAAAAGTGCTTTATCCGTACCGGATACTCGTTTCAGCCGAGTATCCGGCTCATCTCTAATTAGTAGTCAGGTGACAGGGATCTGGTGATTGAATGAGAGGGAGGAGAATGGGATTGATTGGGAGGCGATGTTGAACGGGATGAAGGTGGAATCCTGACAATATGCTTATATGTAAGATGAATTTATAAACCATATTGAGTGATTGGAGTTTCATATTGTAGCTTGTATCACCAGTTAAGATGTCATACATAATCTCCAAAGGAGTCCCGTGTCAAATGCCCTGAAGCTTTCTTCATATTTCCTGAAAAAAAAGAAATTGTTGATGATCCTCAAAACACAAACATGGGGGCACATTCAAATATTGAGATCATGCATTCGAAATGTACACTTTTAGGATGTTAACTGAGGTTACACATTCAAATTGAAGATTCAGACGTGAATCGAAGATTTACACACAATTACACAAAATTACACAATTCCAAAAAATGTGCTTTGTCATAAACGGGACAACATGCGGCTTATTTTTCTCTCCTGCCAAATTCCACGGTCTCTATAACTTTTTTGAAATGCCATTAGTTGCTGTTTAATTACTGTGCTGCAGTCTTTTTTTAATTTTATGTCTTGGTGATTTGAATCAACAAAAGGTTCACTTGAAGCCAAAATGTTTAGAGTTTAAACATACCACTTTTTGTGGAGAATGTAGAGCTCTGGGAGCACAAAATACATCCTCTGGATTAACAAGCACTAGAATAATTAAAGAAGCCATTTACAGGGAGGCAGCCGGCTTTCAGTTAGAAATCTCATTAGAGGAACCCCAGAGTGTGTGGCCAATTTGGCTGAAGCAGGTCTGGTAACAAAGTGAGAGGGAATAGAGATAGAGTCACGCGCCTGTCGCATGTGGAGGCGTCAATGGAACACAGGACAACAAATTACGGGTCTTCATAACTGTGCTGGCAAGCAGCCGCGAAGCACCACACCTTAAACCAGCTTTTCTGTGTGAGGCACTTGTGGCTTCTTCTATGGCTTTTTGCCGTTCTTATCCACTCTTCAGCTTTCTGCATTACATAACCTTTTCTTAGCAAGGCATTGTTGAGCACATCTCCATCAGCACTTGAGCACAGTATGTCTCCCACATCTTGCCCCAGTATAAGTGTGGGTGTTTATTTCTTACCTAAGAGAAGGCCCTTGGAATATGTAGGTTGTAGAGATGCACCAGCAGGCTAAATTGAATTGTCAATTGCCCCCCCCAGGACCAGGGGACGGGAGGGAGGGGGCAAAATCAGGGGTAGTGTAGCCGGGACTGGCAGAGCCGGGGCACGAGTCGTGGGGCCGGGACTGGGAAAGTCTGTGGCACGCGTCGTGGGGCCGGGACAGGCAAAGTCGGGGGCTCGAGTTGTAGGGCCGGGATGGGCGTCTGAGGCGAGAGTTTCAGAGTCAAGATGGGGGTCTGAGGCATGAGTATTGGACCCGGATCAGAAAGTTGGGAAGCGGTGTGCTGCAGTCCAGCGTGGACAGGAGGTCGTGCGGGCCAGCACGGGAAGCGGTGTGCTACAGCCCAGCATGGACGCCGTAGGTGGCCTGGACATGGGCCGCCAGCTGGAGCACCCCAGCTGGAGACCGTGAGATGGCCTCCAACTTCTGAGGCAAAGTAGCGACCTGAGAGCAGCGAGAGCGGCAACCGGAACGCTCTGGAAAGGTCGCCGGCGTACACCGGGAAACCAGCTGGGGATCCCAGGACAGCGTTGGACCGGAGACAGGCAGCCAGCTGAACGCTGCGTGGCCCACCTCAAGCCAGACGGGCTCTGCTGAGTCCTTTTGTGGTCGCGTCATTCTGTCTGGGCTGGTGCAGGCAGGCAGAGGCAGGACTCAAATGCAGAGTTCCAAAAAAGGTATTCTTTAATAAATCCAAAAAAATGGCCAAACTACCAACAGGATCCAGGGATATACACCAATAACATGTAATGACACAACACGAGAGAAGAGACTGACATGGCTTAAATACACAGGAGAGGTGCAGGTGATTGGACACAGGTGGAAACAATCATCGACACTGCAGACAATCACAGGGGAAGACAAGGCAGGAAGTTACCCCAGGGACACAAGATGAATTTACAAAATTAAACATGAACCCAAGCCGTGACAGAAATGACAGTGGTGTTATTTCATGAGCAGGAGAGATAGGATCCAAATCAAAAGAAAACAAAATCATCTGACATAATAAAAGCTTTGATTATGTGTTATGAATCTACCGCTGGAATATGACGGTGCTCAATCTTTAAAATGATTAGTCTACAAAAGCCAACCAGAGTTTGTTGTGTGCCTCAGTGTGTGGATATGTGTGAAGCACATTATATGTCACACAAAATCAAATGAGACACTGCACAAAGCCCGAGCTCTCGGCCGCATCTGTCGAAAGGACCCTTCGTATAATCAGTAACGTCCTCGGCTACCTCTGTTAGTCACTTGCCTCATCAGAATAATTATTCTCATTAAATATCACGTGGTCATTTGTATGGGTATTATTGTCTTTAGTATTAATAGCAGTTGAAATACTATGAGTAGTAGTAGTTTTAGTAATAGTAGTAGCCGTATCATTTGTATAAGTACTACTAGTAATGTTAGTAGTAGTTGTACTAGTATTTGAAAGCGCAATAAGTATTTTAACAAAACAGCATCATTCTGAGCTTAATGGTTAAGGTACAGATAATCATTTAGGCTTTTATTTTGAAAGGATGAAATTGGGTGAGGGAGAGGCGACGGAATATTTCCTAGTCAAATTAAGAATTCCCTCCATGGGGGGGTTGGTTAATTTGAAATTATGAGATGGGGGGGGAGAGAAAATTAGAGAAAAGAAGGAAAGGAGAGAGAGGGGGAGAAAGAAAGACAGAGATAGGGAGAGAGAAAGAGACAAGAGAGTGAGTGAGTGATTATGAGTGAGCAGGAGGGGGCGGTATAGCTGCGTCATGTGACTCCACTAATAAGCTATTATGGTTCAGCTGTGTGAGACAAACAGACAGACTGGAGCGTGTGTGTAAGTATCCACTATAACAGATAATCGTTAAGGCTTTTATGTTGAAATGATGCAATTAGGTGGCGGCTGGGGGTTGGGAGACCGAATATTTGTCCTTCAAACTAAGATGTTATTAATTCATAGGCCTGGTCAGAAACATTACAGTAAAAATTCCCTCCATGGGGGTTTATTTTGAAATGATGGGATGGGGGTTGAAAGAGAAAGAAAAAGGTTTGGGGGGGTGGAGAGAAGGAAACTTGGAAATTTGGAGCGTCCACCTCGGACGCAGAGAAAATACATTTCTCCCCATTCAGTGTGAGGGCATGGGAGGCCAGTGTGTCGAGCACCCGTGTAAGCCGTTGGTCGTGGATGGCAGGCGTTGATCCGTGCACCACTATGTCGTCCAGGAATATCACCACCCCTGGTATCCCCGCGAAGATGGTGGACATTATTTTCTGGAAGCAGCTAGGGGCGGAGCATACACCAAACGGTACCCTGGTGTAGCGGAAGACGCCTGCGTGTGTGACGAAAGCAGTGAGGTTACGGATTTCTGGGTGCAGAGGTACCTGCAGGTAGCCTTGGCAGAAGTCAAGCTTAGAAAAGACCTTGGAGAAGCCAGTTCCTCTGCCGTGGGCAGCGGGTATTTGTCGGGCACAACAGCCTTGTTCACCGTCCACAGGTCCACACACACCCGCAAACCACCTGACTTCTTCGCAATGACCAAATTAGAGATCCAGGGCGAGGCGTTGACTGGTTCATTGATGCCTATTTCCAACAACTTTTTCAGCTCTGCTGTGACGTTGTCGCGAAGTGCCAGGGGAATGCGGCGGAGAGGTTGTACTACCGGGTGGACGTCCTTGTGAAGGAGAGGTTGATGGGTGAAAGTTGAGATGCAGCCTAGGCCCAAAAAGAGTGCTGGCCATTGCTATTCCCATGATGAGCTGACCTAGAGAATCATTGCTCCACAGCTGTCCATGAACGTGAAACACAAGCTGGTGATGAGGTCCAGCCCCATGCCGCGCCAGTTGAAAGGTGAAGGTAGCCAAGGATTTGTTGCCATGGCGCAGTGAACAGCTGAGAGAGGCCACTAAGTCAATCTTTGAATTACCATATCCATGGAGAACAGCCGAAGGCGCCTGCAGCGCAATATGGTGCAGGAAGCGCTTGACTGTGGACTAGTTGAGAAGAAATAAAGCCGCTCCGGTATCTAGCAGTAACAGTACACAGACCCCATCTAGATCCACTGTGCACGTCTTGAAGGACACACGTGCAGAGCTGACCGAGTGTATGGGTGTTGGGGCTGACGAGCTTGCCCCAGCCTGTTGTGGGCCTGTCCGTGGGCCGACCACAGCCGGTGCAGAGCGACAGACTTTAGCGAAGTGGTTGTCTTTCTCGCAGCACTGGCATACTTGTCCTCTGGCCAGGCATGTTGGGGCTCTGCTCATGTGTGTAGAGGAGCCACAGTTGCCACACCTTTGACGTGGCTGGCTACGTGTGCGTGCTGTGTAGTTAATCCCTGGTTCCGTGTTGCATGATGCAGGGCTAGGTGCGCGCTCAGAATCTTCCACATGCTGTGTTAAGGCGGGCTGAGAGAAACCGAGGGGAGCTAGTTGTGACGTCAGTTCGGTGGCTTTTTCGATTTGTAAGGCTATTTCCAGCGCCGTTTTAAGAGTCAAATCATCCGATGATGTGTGTGAAAACAAAACAAGAATCAGGAGAGCCGTAACGTTTCTGTTGTTTACTTCAATTTAACTTACACGTCATCGTCCTATCAAAGTACAGGCATGATATCAACGTACGGCATGTTCTGAAACCCTGTCGTGGAGACATAACAGATCCCTGGGGATTGACAGGTCTCTGTCATGGCATTGTCCAGCTTTTACCATTACAGGGTGTTTTTTAAGTTCACAGTAACGTCTTACACGGTACAGTATTAGGGCTGCAACAAACGATTATTTTTGTAAACCACTAATCTAACGACTATTTTTTTCGATTTGTCGAATAATTATTACTAACAATTATTTACCACAACGTAGCAGCGTGGAAACAGAAGCAAGTATTCCTTTTGACTATAACGGCAAAAGTAATTTCTATTCAACAACTTTGGATTTATTCTCAGTTTATATTTTTGTTTACTCACAAACTTTTGTTTGCAATGCAAGAAATTTGCTCTTAAAACAATTTTCTTTTGTTTGCATAATAAAGACACAAATCTACCTAACAAATCTAACAGAGCTCAATAGACTTTTGCTGGAAGTCAATGTTTGCTGCAGATTTCTTATTATGCCTTTCAAAGACAGGTTAAACAAAAGGTAAAGGTAGAATTCTACACTCTGACTAAAATTTTCTTTCCGATATGGAAATTTAAATCACAGCCCACCAAGCACAACATGGTGATAGTAACAATCTGGGGGAATAGTGGTGCAGCAGGGAGGGTGTCAGGTGGACTATTTTCTCTCATTGTTATTGCACAGCGATAAGCTGTTCCACAGGGTGGAGAGGGAATTTGACTGCAGGCGGAATCTAGGCCACCGGTACGAATCATCTTCAATTTGTAGCCTCACAGATTGCCCATGAGCGTCAGGAAATAGTTGATCCATCCCACTATTACAGCGTGGCTTGTAATTGAAGGCAAACCGGATTCTGGGTTACAAACAGAGGCTGTAAGGCACTACATGGTGCCTGAAATGCACTTTTGCCGTTGGGGTCAATGTGTGTGTGCGCAATTTCACATCTAGTCTGTTGGGAGGAAACGATGTGTCTGGGAGAGCTAGTCTGTGCCAGTATGCATTCAAAAGTTGATTATTTTTTGGCTCCATACTGCTGACAATTACAAAGTCGTTCTGCTTCGGAGAAATTTCCACTAGAAAGCACATGTGTTCGCATCCACTGTACAGAAAAAGGCCATCTCTGAATACTGAGTTGCATAGCACATAGACATGATATGCAGACTGGCGCTCACAATAATATGATATGAATGTGTTCTCCATAGTGCATATCTTTTCACAAAATGTTTCTCCCAGACAGCAATACTGAGCAAATTTGCCTTGGTTGACGGCCTGTAGTTTAACGTTGTAACAATCAAACGCTCTTAACATCCTGGATTTAAACACAACAATGGGGGAACAAAGCGGTAAAGGGACTTTTTTTTTAGGCAAAACAACTGGATGTTTTCAGCTTCCTTCTGAAATCAGCCACAATGAAATACAAATCTTAGCTTTGAGCCAATTGTGAAATTAAGTACATCTTGTTTATGATGTCTGCGTACATCTATTTACTTTATGTGTTAACTTTATAAAAGAAAACAAATGAAGAGATACAGTAACACAAGAAACCCGAGGGACTGTAAAGGGAATCCAAAGAACATGTATACATGCTTCCCACAATTACAGAAATACGTGAATATTTTTATATATAAATAAAATGCAATTCCTCAACAAGATTTACAACGGCATAAAGAAGATTATGGGAATAAAAATGAACTAAAAACAGAATACCAACGAGCAGCCGAGGAACCCTGCGGCCGTCGGACGAAGCGTTCGCAAGTCAGTGATGGTGTGTAGCAACGCCAGGAAGGCCACTTTGAAACTTTATCTTTGACATTATCATGGTCTTAGGCCTTTTATGTCAACATATAACCAGGAGCTTCTGATATACCATTAAAAATTAAGGCCTCATAGATGATTCAATTTCCTTCAATATCTCAATCACCAGACTACATTTAGTCATTTTCAGATTATATTTAAAAGGAAAAAATCAATACTTTCATGACCATTCCACTTCAGGCAGAGAGTACACATCCCCATGGTCTGAAAAAGTCGGGCGAAGCCCTATTGAAATTGCAAAAATTCTTCTTATTAGGGCCTGAGACGACTGAAAGTCGGGCGAAGAACAATTGAAATTGCAAGAGTTATTATTTTTCTGCCACTTCAATCACACTTTTGGAGACTTTATAATGTTCAAAAACTCTTGAATTTCTGCACGCGCTTCAGAAGTGCGAAAAATGTTGATACTCGTACTCGGCAAAAGTGCTTTATCCATACCGGATAATCGTTTCAGCCGAGTAACCGGCTCAACTCTACTAATAACTGCAAAAAATAGTCCCCACAGATCGCATTCTCTGCCCTGACGGAATGGAGGTGAATCAACCTCTTCAGGACACGTTTTGTTTGCGCAATCACAGGTGAGCCGATGGTCGAGTAGTTATTAGAGATGAGCCGGATACTCGGACAACGAGTATCCGGTACGGATAAAGCACTTTTGCCGAGTACGAGTATTATACGAGTAATACGAGTCAATATCTGTGCTCGGATTGAATAAAAGTCCTCATTGGGTAGCTGTCTGTGTCTGCGTTCTGTGATTGGCTGGTAGTCACAGCGCCCCTCCCCTACACACACACTGTTTTTTGTGTTGCTGTTGCTTTTGTGTTCGCGGGTCTTTCCCGATAAATTTAAACGATTTCTTCGCCTTTATTTTTTTTACTTCGGTTTGTTGTTCTTAACTAGTAGAGTTCAGGTAAACGTGGGGCTTGTTAAGACGTGGTGCTTAAGAATGCGACTCGCGTTGCGTCTTTTTTTTTTCAGTCGGCTCTAACCAGTTTTTTTTTTTTTACTTCACGCACTGACCTCTCTCTCTCTCTCTCTCTCATCAGTTTTTTTTACCGTCTGCTGGCTCTCGCACTCAGTGTCTGACGTTGACTAGTTGGGTTGAATAACTAAATATTAATATTACAAATTAAGCCACACACACACTTCCCCTCTCTCATGATCATCAGTGATAAGAATTAAGAAGGAATGCTGTTTTAACCGCAGAAAGGCTTAACCCGACAATTTACGGGGTAAATCCTTCCTACTTCCGGGTTAGGCCCCGCCCAGTCAGAGTACGGATACAGATACAGATAATTCATATGGTTCAACAGATACAGATACAGATAATGCTGTACTCGCTCATCTCTAGTAGTTATCTCCGCGCACTGAATGCTGTAGATCTGTGGTTGAATCCTGCAGAGCACAGATTTTTTTTCTTCTCTTTTCAATCAGTTGTCCAGCTAATGTAAGAAAGATACTTTTGAGATACTAAATATGCTCCATTCTTTACTCAACTTGGCTTGCACAATAAAGACAGTCACTTATGATTTTACTTAGAATTTTTGATTTGAATTTTGCTTGGTATTTCATCTAACCTGCCCCAGCACCTGTTGTGATCAATTCTTTCCCACGGTGTCAAGTGTGTACCTTGATTTTTTTTTGCTCATTGCAACCCTTCTCTGCAAGGAGGGCTAACAATGCATGGTGCTATTCATTAAGGAACTGGGTAAAGAGCTTGTCATGCCACATATGGAAAGGCTCATGGAGAGCAATCTTGCCTTTACTGAATGGGAGCGATCAAAATCATTTTAGTGACGTTTTGATCATTGATTCACAACAAGTCCTGTGTTGTAGAGGTTGGCTTGATACTTTGTAATCTGTAGACACGTTCTCATCCAGTGTGTGTGGTTAAAAGGTTAATATTTCTTGATGGAGCAAAAGTGGTGTGATTAGTGGTCGTCCTTTGCCTTGACTGAACCAAGGTGATCCTACATTTCATTTACTATTTGCAGGTCTTTTCAGGATCAGGAATCAGGAAACGTTTATTGCCATAGTATGTTGTACATACATGGAAATTGTCTTGGCGGAAGGTGCATGAAGACAGTACAATAAAGACAACATAGTGCAAATAAGATAGAAATAGAATAAAAGTATAATAAAATATAAAATATAAGCTATGGGTTAGTACGCTAAAAACTAAAGCTATGGGTTAGTAATTAGGAATAAAAATAAGGATAAAGTGCACCAGCTAAACAAAGTGAAAGTGACACAGTGAAGAATGAGCATGGGAGTCAGAGTCAGTCAGGGGAGGCCCAGGCTCTGTTGATGAGCCCGACTGCCGAAGGGAAGAAACGTGTGGCGTGTGGTCTTAGTCCTGATGGACCTCAGCCTCCTGCCGGATGGAAGGGGCACAAACAGTTCATGTCCAGGGTGGGAGGGGTCGGCTACAATCTTTCTGGCCCGCTTCAGAGTCCTGGCAGCGAACAAGTCCTGAAGAGACGGAAGATTGCAGCCAATCACCCTCTCCGCAGAGTGGATGACACGCTGCAGCCTGCCCTTGTCCTTGGCTGTGGCTGCAGCGTACCACACGGTGATGGAGGAGCAGAGGATGGACTCGATGATGGCCGTGTAGAAGTGCACCATCATCGTCTTTGGCAGGTTGAATTTCTTCAGCTGCCTCAGGAAGAACATCCTCTGCTGAGCCTTTTTGGTGATGGAGCTGATGTTCAGCTCCCACTTGAGGTCCTGGGTGATGATGGAGCCCAGGAAACGGAAGGAGTCCACAGTGGTGACGTGGGAAGGTGGGGCTGCGTTCTTCCTGAAGTCCAGAAGTTTGTCATCAGCAAACTTCAGGAGCTTGACGGTCTGGTGACTGGAAGTGCAGTTGTTGGTGTACAGGGAGAAGAGCAGAAGGGAAAGAACGCAGCCTTGGGGGGAACCGGTGCTGATAGACCGAGAGGCAGAGACGTGTTTCCCCAGCTTCACGTGCTGCTTCCTGTCGGACAGGAAGTCAGTGATCCACTTGCAGGTGGAGTCGGGCACGTGCAGCTGGGAGAGTTTGTCCTGCAGTAGAGACGGGATGATGGTGTTGAAGGCAGAGCTAAAGTCCACAAACAAGATCCTGGCGTAGGTTCCTGGGGAGTCCAGATGCTGGAGGATGAAGTGGAGGGCCATGTTGACAGCATCGTCTACAGACCTGTTGGCTCTGTAGGCGAACTGCAGGGGGTCCAGGAGGGGGTCGGTGAGGAACTTAAGGTGGGACAGGACTAGCCGTTCAAAGGACTTCATGACTACGGAGGTCAGTGCGACGGGCCTGTAGTCATTCAGTCCTGTGATCCTGGGCTTCTTGGGAACAGGGATGATGGTGGAGGCCTTGAAGCAGGCTGGAACATGGCATGTCACCAAGGAGGTGTTGAAGATGGCGGTGAACACAGGAGACAGCTGGTCAGCACAATGCTTCAGGGTGTGGGGCGAGACTGAGTCCGGACCGGCTGCTTTCCGGGGGTTTTGTCTTTTGAAGAGCCGATTGACGTCACTCTCCAAGACAGAGAGGGGCAGTGGGGGAGGGGAGAGTAGTCCAGAGGTGTGAGCACCAGATGGGTCGGGGGAGGTGGTGGAGTTGTGGGGGATGGAGTCAGGACATTGTCTTTCAAATCTGCAGTAGAACTCGTTCAGCTCATCTGCCAGGCGGAGGTCATTCATTGAGTGGGGGGTTTTCGGCTTGTAGTTCGTGAGGTGTTTAAAGCCTCTCCAAACCGAAGCAGAGTCGTTAGCTGAGAACTGATGTTGGAGTCTCTCAGAGTACAGTCGTTTAGCGTCTCTCACTGCCTTGCTAAACCTGTATTTAGACTCTGTGTACAGGTCTTTGTCCCCACTCCTAAATGCCTGATCCTTCTGCAGACGTAGTTTCCTGAGTTCCGCTGTGAACCAGGGTTTGTCGTTGTTATAACTCACCCTGGTGCATGATGGTACACAGATGTCCTCACAGAAGCCGATGTAGGAAGTTACAGCCTCCGTGAACTCATCCAGATTGTCAGAAGCAGTCCTGAAAACATCCCAGTCTGTGCAGTCAAAACCCGCCCGAAGATCCTCTAGCGCCTCGCTGGTCCACTTCTTGGATTCCCTCACCACAGGTTTACAGAGCTTTAGTTTCTGCCTGTATGCAGGAATCAGGTGGACCATGACGTGGTCGGAGTGTCCCAGCGCAGCACGAGGGACGGCGTGATAAGCCCTGCTTGCTGTAGTGTAGCAGTGGTCCAGCGTGTTCTCCTCTCTGGTCGCGCATTTAATAAATTGTTTGAACTTCGGGAGTTCATGGCTGAGGTTTCCTTTGTTAAAGTCACCGAGGACAATAACCAAAGAGTCCGGGTTGGTCCGCTCCACACGCCGTATCTGGTCGGCGAGTGTCCGCTGTGCCTCGTGCCTGCCGGCGGCATGTAAACACCGACCAGGATGAATGAAGCGAACTCACGGGGGGAGTAGAAGGGTTTGCAGCTTGGCAATAGCCTAGTCTTGGTGGATTCCGTTTATGAAACCACAGCCCAGCCCAAAGAGTGATTTATTTTGTCTCTTTAGTCTTTTTGACCGTGTGTCCTGCTGACCGCTGTAGTGATGCGAGGTTCGGATCTTTTTACTGACTTGGTTCTTTGATTCTCGTTCAGTAAAAAGACCGAATCTTTTTTCGGGTCATCCGTTCAAGGTTCCAAAGACTCATACATAGACTGAGTTGGTCAACGAACGAATCCTTTCAGTTCCCTCTTGCTACCAGTGCTGAGCCTATGCAGTTCACGTGAACAACGATCCAAAGACCCTTACTCGGCCGACGAACGAATCGTTGATCCGAAGACACGGTCGGGAGGCGATTCGTTCGTCTGCTGAGTAAGGGTCTTTGGATCGTTGTTCACGTGAACTGCATAGGCTCAGCACTGGTAGTGAGAAGAAACTGAAAGGTTCACTTTAAGACGTGAACGATATTTGTTTACAAGCAAGGGGTAACCACGCATTCTTTATTTAGAAAATACCAATGCCCCCCTCCACCCCCCCAACATCAGCAGAAATGTTTCTACATCCTCCGTGTTGTGCTTCACGGTGGCTCTGTCGATCGATACCAGACTCCGCGCTCCAGCTGACGGGCTTCCAGCTGCTCAGAGCGGGCCGCGACACGGAGCTCGCCGGTAAGACGGAGAGTGCTTCTACTTAAACATGTGCAACGACCTAACAGTGATCCTTTCACTAGGATTTGTTTTATAATTAACTAAACCTTTTACTCCCCCGTGAGTTCGCTTCTTTCATCCTGGTCAGTGTTTGTTTTTATATGCTGCCGTGCAGGAGGCACAGCGGACACTCGCTGACCCGATATGGCGTGTGGAGCGGACCAACCCGGCCCTACATGAGAATAGAAGTGCTTGCATTGGTCGTATTTAGGCTAGGGAATTGGCTATTAGACCGTGGAATTGACCCTACCCTCCCCCCCGTTGAAATGAACTGCCGCCAGGCTACGTGCAGGAGGCACACTTGCCGACCACAAAATAACAAAATCAGTCAGTACGACTTGTGAATGAATGTGTTTCTAAAACAGTTTTCATTTGAAAGGGAATGAAGTAACGGTTTCCTCTACTAAAACAATGCAGGTTTTTGAACTTGCAATTATATGGCTTTTACTTTGGAGAAATCTCTAAAAATGTACAGTGAAAATATTGCATTTACTGTACAAGAGTAGTCAGACTGGTCCCTAACTCACATACTTCAGTCATTGTCCAAAATATTTGATTAGCTTTTTATTCCGGTTACTTGCTAAATCCCGTAAATGTCAGCATAAACGTGCACTGAAATTCAAGTGTCGGCTGAGTTGACCACGGATATCCGAGTGTCGGCTGAGTTGACCGCAGTCTAGAGCTGCCCGAAGTGGGAACCGCAAGCCCTAGTATTTCCAAAAAACCCTCAATATGTGTCAAAATAGTATCTGCAGATAACCCATGTTGATCGATTTGATCTGCTAATGCTAGCATGCTATCTCGGAGCCCACCGATGTCTTCCATTATGTCAACACTCTCACGTCCCTTAGCCAGCCTTTTTTTGCACACGGCTCTGTTGTCTGTTCTGAATGCGAGAGATAGCCACGCCCCCTGATTTGCATATAAGAACATTAAATGAAATAAAGAAATGTGTACTTATGAAATCAAAATGAACGAATCATTCACGAACGACATGCAAGGAGCGGTGAAGGCCCGTTCATCGCTGCTCGCAGCTTTAATCGCAGCTTTAATTAACTTTGTTCTGCGCTCTTGGTATGTAGTGTTGGGTTCCATTTAGTTACTGCTACTATTCGTTATTTCTTGTATTTATTTAGTAGTCGAAAAAACGCTGCAGCCAACGCGGGAGGGGTGGGATTAAAAATTGAGTTTCTGTTTTAGATAGACATACTTTCCATAAAATACCAATATTTTATTGAAATTTGAACCAAAATGAATGCTGGTGAAGGATTTGTACTATTCATGCTACCGGTGACATTACAACGGTCAACTTTTAGTCATCTGTCTTTCACATCCTCCCTTAATGATTACTAGAGATGAGCCGGATACTCGGCTGAAACGAGTATCCGGTACGGATAAAGCACTTTTGCCGAGTACGAGTATTATACGAGTAATACGAGTCAATATCTGTGCTCGGATTGAATAAAAGTCCTCATTGGGTAGCTGTCTGTGTCTGCGTTCTGTGATTGGCTGGTAGTCACAGCGCCCCTCCACTACACACATACTGTTTGTGTTGCTGTGTCCCGCTCGGCTCACTCACACACAGAACTCATCTCTCCCTCCCTCAGTCACCAGGTTCGCGGGTCTTTCCCGATAAATTTAAACGATTTCTTCGCCTTTATTTTTTTTAACTTCGGTTTGTTGTTCTTAACTAGTAGAGTTCAGGTAAACGTGGGGCTTGTTAAGACGTGGTGCTTAAGAATGCGACTCGCATTGCGTCTCTGCCTGCCAGTTTTTTTTTTCAGTCGGCTCTAACCAGTTTTTTTTTTTACTTCACGCACTGACCTCTCTCTCTCTCTCTCTCTCTCTCTCCCTCTCTCCCTCTCTCATCCGTTTTTTTTACCGTCTGCTGGCTCTCTTCACGCACTCAGTGTCTGACGTTGACTAGTTGTGTTGAATAACTAAATATTAATATTACAAATTAAGCCACACACACACTTCCCCTCTCTCTCTCATGATCATCAGTGATAAGAATTAAGAAGGAATGCTGTTTTAACCGCAGAAAGGCTTAACCCGACAATTTACGGGGTAAATCCTTCCTACTTCCGGGTTAGGCCCCGCCCAGTCCGAGTGAGGATACGGATACAGATAATTAATATGGTTCAACAGATACAGATACAGATAATGCTGTACTCGCTCATCTCTAATGATTACCCTTGTAGCTTAAAGCTCAAACACTGCGGAACTCCCACCCTCCAAAAGCTGCGACAAGCTGCCCCTCGGATGAGGGAACGACATGCTTCACTGTGCTATCCATCGAGGACCACCTGAAGTGCGAGGACAGCAATCGAAATCAAATCAAATTGTTTCTAACTGCTGTTTATTTTATATAGTTGACAAATCGCTCCCGCTCTAAGCTAATCAAGGGGCGCGCTAACAGGAGCGGGTAAAATCTACACTGTTGCACCCGCCATCCCAGTTAGTCAATATTTCTGAACGTCAATAGCCTTGTTTGTCTACTCCGAACGCTCAGCTCATATGAACAACATCTGAAAACAACATTGGCACATTTAGCATCAAACAATACATTTTTTTACTTATCCGCCCAGAGTATAATGTACATTTTTAGTTACATTAATAGTTCTTTAGAGAAATGGCATTCACATTGTATTTACTTACAAAACATTTACCGGTCAGTCACGTGAAAAAAGCAAACGCTAGCTGCCTGAGGAGTACAGTGCCCTCTAGTGGTGAACATCCGTAGGGAGCTGTTCTAGGCTGTTCTAGCGAGGAAGAGCATAGATGTAGGCTCTTTCTTTTGTTCTTGTGAAACGTCATATGTCGCAGCCCGATTTTACGGGGCATGCATCGGAGCAGGCTCCTCTCTTCTTGCGAGAGCCAAATATCCCAGAATGCATTTCACCTCAACAATAGGCAACAAAGATAGAGGGATATAAACACAACTGAAAGTCGAAGTATATATGTATCCAAGAAGGCGCCGCAGACGGCTGGCTCGGTGTTTCGGTGCTCTTTGTTTTTGTTGTTGTCCTGAATTGTCAACTCAGACAACTACAACTGTAGAAGGATCAGGCATATAGGAGTGGGGACAAAGACTTGTACACAGAGTCAAATTACAGGTTTAGCAAAGCAGTGAGAGAAGCTAAATGACTGTACTCTGAGAGACTCCAACATCAGTTCTCAGCTAATGACTCTGCTTCAGTTTGGAGAGGCCTCACAAACTACAAGCCGAAAACCCCCCATTCCATGAATGACCTCAGCCTGGCAGATGAGCTGAATGAGTTCTACTGCAGATTGGACTCATCTCTGGTGGGGATGAGTCCGCTTACAGGTGGGAGTCTGACCACCTGGTGACTTGGTGCAGCCAGAGCAACCTGGAGACCAACGCCCTGAAGACAGTAGAGATGGTTGTGGACTTCAGGAAGTACGCACCCCCACCTGCCCCCCCTCACCCTGTGTGACTCCCCCGTCACCACTGTGGATTCCTTCCATTTTCTGGGCTCTATCATCATCCAGGACATCAGCTCCATCACCAAAAAGGCTCACAGTCACAGTTGTTCTTCCTGAGGCAGCTGAAGAAATTCAACCTGCCAAAGACGATGATGGTGCACTTCTACACGGCCATCATCGAGTCCATCCTCTGCTCCTCTATCATCGTGTGGTATGCTGCAACAACAGCCAAGGACAAAGGCAAGTTGCAGCGTGTCATCCGCTCTGCAGAGAGGATGATTGACTGCAATCTGCCGTCTCTCCTCGACTTTGAAGTGAGCTATAAAGATTGTAGCCAACCCCTCTCACCCCGAACATGAACTGTTTGTGCCCTTTCCTGACATACGTTTCCTGATTCCTGATAAATACTACTGTATTTTTTAGTAACGGAATGTAATTTTATAACTTTTTCAGATGAGAAGTTAGTTGTTAAAGCAACATTTCTGCGGTTGGTTTGTCAACATTCAGCCTTCAGAACAATTTGCTCCGTGGATGTTGGAGATGTGAGGTGTAGTTAACGGACCGTCAGACCCTCCAGCACCGTGCGGTCAGCTCATCTCAGCCCGCATAGAGCAGCCTGTTTTCGGCAAATCCTCTGTGAAATTCTCCGCTGGTTTTTACATCTCCGTCGCGGTTATACACGAGATATAACTATACTATAACGAGTCTTTATTACATTTAATGTGGGAACTGATATTGTTCGCTGGTAACGTTACGTCTGTTGGAGTTCAGATTCCTAACTTTTCTATTTAAATGTAACGTGGTGATGTCATCAAGTCAGCTGCTGTTCCAATTGACAGTTCTCTCGTACTCGTGAGTCGGGTCTACCGAGTCTATTCTCATGGGAACTCAAGTCCATTCTCACCGTCTTAGGTCTTGAGAAAGGGCCATATACTGTATAAAGGCTAGATGTTTATGGCGGCCATCTTGATAGAGGCAGCTCGCTCACTGATAACATTGTGTTGGAATTTTGGTCACGCACATTATTTATTGTGTGAATTACACAAACGTCTGGACCGCAAACAGTATTGTGTTCGAGTTCATGACATTGCTGCATACAGTTTGAATATCCTGATGACCTGTTGTGTCTGCTCGGTGCCCTAGCACTGTGTGTGTGCAGTGCCGGCGCTCCGCACACGCACATCACGCGCTGCGCGTAGGGCACCAAAAAATCTGGGACGTGAAAAATCATCACAGTAGGCTACTAGTATAAATAACAAATAAAATATGTCTAAAGCATGCTAATATGCAAAATCAATACAAAGTCAAAAAGTAATAGGCCTAGACCAAATTAGTGGAGAAAAAGGGGAACCTCCTGTGCGGCCCCCTCTCCCCCCACCTCCCAGTGGTTTGTTCCATTATGCCTCAAATCTCAAATGTGGCAGACAGCTTTGAAATGGCTTCGAAAAGGCATCAAGAGTCGGGGGTGGAAAAAGAGACAGCGGGAGGATGCTTGCGCGTCGCTCTCAGATAAGACAATGTTTTAAATCAGGGGTCCCCAAACTTTGTCTCGTGAGGACCGTTGCTAGCGGTCAACGGGCGGCCGGCTGCCCACATATACTCGCGCTCATAATGTCCGCACGGACCGCCGTGGGCCGTATTCGGTACTCGTCCGCGGCCCGCCCCAAGTTTCTGTTATCATTTGTTTTTTATGTTATCATTTACGTTTTTGCATAACAATCGGCTTCAAGCGGCATATCCCAATCTATGGATTGCTTCGTATTGCACTGACTCTCCCTGTCACAGTTGCCTCTGCTGAGCGAAGCTTTTCAAAGCTCAAACTAATCAAAACGTACCTGCGCTCATCAATGGGGCAGGAACGTTTAAGTGGTCTGGCTGTCAGCATCAATGGGGCCGTGGCTCAGAAACTGTCATATGATGACCTGATAGCTAATTTTGCAGCTAGGAAATGCAGGCGTGTGCCTCTGTAGGGCCTTTGACAACTGATGGTAGTGAAAATGTTTGTAATATTGTTCTATCGGATAGCAGAATGGTCTCTTTTATAGAGATGGTAAAGTAAATTCTACTGTGCAGTTTGCACTTTATTATTATTATTTGTACTTATGTATATTATTTACTGAAGAAATGTGCACATTATTACTTACACGGTTATATACTTGAATACTTTCTGCATTTACAATGTTCAGTTCCAAATCTGTGTTTTTAGTAATTGTGGTGGTATTTGGTATTTATAATTTATAATTTTATCTTTTATATAATTTATTTCTTTTCATTTGTTTATGTAAATTATTTATGTTTAGAAGTTATTTGGGGAATAAAGAGAACCTAACTAAGACATTCTGAACGGTTGTTATTCCTTTGGTGGTGGTGGTTGGTTGGTCCGTTGGTTGGGGGGGGGCACCACCAAGCATTTGTGCTTAGGGCACCCAAATGGCTAGCGCCGGCCCTGTGTGTGTGTCTCCGGTGAGCGGCTGTTTTTTGATAAAGTGTATTCACGCTTGACAGCAGGACGGCAGTGATGACGAGCATCTCAAACGCTGATTGGCTTTCGCAAGACAGCGTTTAGTTTAAATATTTCAAAGCGATTTATTCGCTTCACTCTTTTTGCTTAGACACATAACTCATCTAAAAACTAAAAACTTGCTTGTCTGTCTGAACACTTCAATTATGGTGTGGTATTCTGCGTGCAAAACTGTTTGCACCGGCAATTTAAAGTACAAACCATTTTCATTTAATCTAGTTTCTGCAAAGAAAAAGCTCTTCCATATCATTCACTGGCTTGTCATGTCCCTGTGTTTGTGCATGGGGCGAATGGGTCACGCTGCGAGTTTCCTGGCAATTAGCCTGTCGTTCATAGATTGATTTGTCTGTAAAATAGAGGTCATGTTGTGAGGCGTCGGAACGTCTCGGCCCGGAGCGCTGTGGTCCGTAGTCTCTGCTTGAACTCATATTCTTTGGCAGCCACAGTTATTCTCTTGGGTTATTCGATGTCTGCTTCTGAACCTCTAGTGTGTACCCTGTGTCTGCATGTGTATGTCTGAAATATCATGTCTCCCCTTGTTACACCAAAAAAACATAAATGTAGCATGCTCCACAGTAGACTGGCAGAATTGTATCTTTAATGTGCTGTCATTAGTCTTTCGCTCAGATTCAATAATAATGGAAGGTGAGTTTTGATCATCTACAATTTTCCTAAAATACAATGAAAAGGTTGATAACGATCATGATATATTAACTTTGGGAACATTTTTTTTAAGGATTAGAATTAGAATTTGAATATAATTATCTGATGAATTCATTATTAAATATCTGTTGTCTTTCTAATTCCTGCTTTAAAGACATGCACTCGCTACCGTTAAGGTGAGCCATCAAGGTATATCAGCCGTCGTCAGATAAATGTTGAAGCACTGCAGGATGCAGATAGCGATGCCTGAGTAGCTGCATGCTGGTTCTTGTATACAGTCTAAGATATAACGAGGTGTGCAGGATGGGTTTTTTATGATGAATAACGACTTTCCTGCAATGGATCGACCTGCAGAACACATCACGCCTGCCGTCACTTTCTCCCTGTTATTGTGGAAATGAAAAGTGTAACAGTAAATCCCAGCCCCCGATATCTACCTTAGAAGATACCTTACACAGTCCGTAGTAATTGAGATTGATGAAAGATAAATAAAATTGATTGCGGGGGATGATAGACAGCTGTATCCCAGATAAACCCGGGTTCCAACCCAGCCAATGACAATTGTGAGCATCCAGCAACTTCTATATCTGACCCTGGTAGTTATTCTGCCTTCCTCACGCATGTTAGTGACATTTCAAACGAGAGCTGAAACTCCCAGTGCAGTCACAGTAAATAAATAAATAAATGTGTGAAATGAAGTAGACATTTTCATACCAAATAACAAAAAATATATTATTTATTCATAGTCTGAACAACACAAAGGTCAGCTGCCTCTTGTAAATATGCCTGCCAAACTACTGTACTAGTTCAGAATTTGACTAGCCTGGACAATACAATTCAAGCAACACTGCAACAAGAATTGCATAAACTGCATCCATCCAGGCAGTAGATTTTAGGTAGCAGTGGTTCCCCTAGGGTTCCAACTTCGGGAGGGTGTGTAGTGGTTGAGTGCTGGTGGGAGCGCCACATGCGTGCATACACCAGCATACACTAATTTTGGCAGCTATTTTGGATTTAGTCTTGGTCTTTTATTTAAAAAAGCATGTTAGTCTTTGTCACATTTTCTTAGTTTTAGTCTAGTTTTCGTCGAGGAAAACAAATTACAAATTAGTCTAGTTTTGGTCATATAGGCGTATTAAACTCCTTTTCATCCCTTCTCCGTCCCAGGGACCCCTGGCCTTTCTCAATATGCGTTTTTGTGGGGACTTATGTTCTCGTGGACTCGTGAAACATCATCAGTCGCAGCCCGAGTACTGTTCCAATTCTAAAGTCCGCATCTGGCCGAGAACGGTCATAATACCCGGATGTGACTCGCCCCGCCCATTTTACCGGGAAAGCATCGGAGCAGGCTCGTCTGTTCTTGTGAGACCCAAATATCCCAGAATACATTTCACCTCAGCGACAGGCAACAAAGAGAGGGAAATAAACACAACTGTAAGTCAAAGTTTATAAATACTACTATATTTAAGTAATGAAATGAAATGAAACTTTTTCAGGCGAGAAATTAGTTGTTAAAGCAACATTTCTGCGGTTGGTTTGTCAACATTCAGCATTCGTAACAATTTGCTCCGTGGATGTCGGAGATGTGACCTGTAGTTCCATCAGACCCTCCAGCACCGTGCGGTCATCTCATCTCAGCCCTGAGAGAGCAGCCTGTTTTCGGCAAGTCTTATGTGAATTGCTCTGCTGGTTTTCACGTCTCCGTAGCGGTTATACATAAGATATAACTATACTATAACTGGAGTCTCCATAACTCATCCACAGAGTGCAGCTTATTATGGTCATTGTGCATTAAAACTAATGATGTTTTAATTAAAGGACACGAGGTGACCGTCATTGAGACTCTAAACCGGCAGCAGGACTTCAGCTTCAAAGAAACCCTGATGATTTGAATTGTAATAACATTAAGTACAATATGTTTGAGTAACAAGACAAACAGTATGTGTGTGTGTGTGGAATGTGTTACTATCCAGTAAAATATTTACTGTTTAATTGCTGTTACTGTACCCAACGTCCAAACCATTATAAAGCTAATGCAGTGTGATGTAATACAACAGCCCTGAATTAAACGTTCACCTCAGTAATGTTTTGTGTTTCTTCCATCCAATATGAATACAAATAAGACATACACCTATCAGTGTGATTCACCTATCAGTGTAATTCAGTAAAGTTCAGCAGCACAACAAACTACAGCTGCAACTACTCCTCTTCATCTGCTTTAAAAGATGTTGGACTGTATAACAACTCTTGATAATAGTGAAATACTTAACAGTCAAGAACTATTTCAAAACGTATTAGCAAGACCAGCTGACGTGGTGACGTCATCAAGTCAGTTGCTGTTCCAATTGCGGAAATGACCGTTCTCCCGAACGTCTCCCAAGTCTATTCTCACGGGAACCCAAGTCCGTTTTCGCCATCTTAGGTATTGGCCCCTGTGTTGTGTCTGCAACTAGCTTGCAGTACGATAGATCTATAGCAAGGGTGGGCAAACTTTTTCTTCTAAAAATTTGACAGAGGGACCGGGCTAGAAACAAATGGATAAAGTGTTTGTGTGAGCTAATATAGGATTTGGATTTTTAAAGAGTACCATTTATTTGCAAGGTTGTAAAGCTCCGGCGACTTAATGAGAACCAGGGACCTAAACACAACACGTTTTACTTTCACTGTTTACTCACAAGGCTTTTGACATGGCTAACGGAAAGCGTCATGGTCCTTTATTGTTTCCACTGTGAAATTGCTTGTCCCAACGAGAGCGATCCATTAACGTCCTACAATCGGTGCAGTACATTACTTTTTGGGCTGGATCGTATACCAGCCATTCTCAACTGGACTCTGTCTTTTCGTTCTCTCTTTATTTTTGGGTTTCATGACCAGTTTTTCTCTTGTGTCTGTCCTCCAGGTTTTCCGCCACCTGCTCTGTGCAGCCACATCCTTCACTTGCACTGAGCAGTACTATCAAAAGCCTCCACCTGTCACGTGTGCTCGCGCGTTTTTTGTTGCGTAGTAACGGAATTACGGTGGCCGAGACGATTTAACACGTCTTCTCAAGATGTGGCATGTGAACTGGTTAAAGTGCGCGTGTCTCAAAATGCTGGATACCGTCGCCAGATAACGGTGACGATAGGGGCCGAGATTAGGTGAAAGGGCTTTTGAATTATTTATTCACAAAGACATGGCTGACAAGGCTGTGGATGTGTGTAGTTATTTGTTTGTTTGAACATGCATAAAGCGTTTTCTCTCGGCAATGATTTTCAAAAACTCCCAATATTCAAGGTGAATGATCATGAAAGTCTTAAGGCGTATCTGCATACATTTATGGTTGAATAGATTAAAGGGCTAGGAGTATCTCATCAAAGTGTAAAATTTTGCAATTACCTTTGCCAATAAGTGGAGCTATACTTTTTTCAAAATCACTGCATGAGAATAGGCCTAGCTTAGCATCATGAAGTTCTTGCCAGAATAAAAAATGTTCCTAGGAGTTATACAATTTAACATTTCAGGCCATTGATCAAAATGTATGCAAGGCCACACTCAGGTGCATGAAAACTGTTGATTTTGATAACTTTTGACCACACAGGTGTTCATCAATTTGCCTGAACTTGAAATCGATCTGGTTTAAACTCTTGGAGGAGTTTGTTCATTTATTAATAAAAAATACAATGGAAATTGAAAATACAGCATAAATTCAGCGAATAACTGCAGTAACTGTTCAAATATGCTCAAGGACTCAATATAAAGATATCTAGATTAGATGGCTGTTCGGAAAGAAGTCCCTACATTGAGAGACATGTTGGCTTATTGATAGTTATATCTGTAATATGGTCAGTACAACAATTAACATGTACCCCATACTTGAACTCCATGTCTACATATCTGAATAGTGCTGATGTTAAACAGGGCACACATCACTTTAATTTACAAAAGACTTTAAAGTTGCCTGTATAATCATGCAATCAAGATTTGGTAAGGGCAGGCCAATTACTTCTCAAGTTATAGGTCTTTAACTATTAAGCCACACCCCTTACAAACTTCATTGGTTCATAACTTAAAGGGAAAATTAGATATCAAGATGCTTTAGATGGCATTGAGCCAATAGTGATTGTCAGATTCTCACAAAATGTTCAGGGAAAGCAGAGGAGTTGGCAAAAACATGTTTTTCACAAAATTCAAAGTGGCGGAAGATCTACGTGGGTGCATTTTCATACCATGATTTTTGTAGAGCATATCCAAGAGCACCTGTGTCCCGGTCAAGTCAACCGGGCATCGGGGAAAAAACAGGCCTAGTGTGGTACTACAGGGGTGCTATAGAGACATTTCTTTATACCCAAATTTGAGACCCCAAAAATATCAAATGTTTAACCAATCCTGATATGCATGCAAAATTTAACAACTTTTTGAACATGATAAAGCCCCCCAAATGGCAAAATTCCTTAGAGAAAATATGAATTCCTTAAAAAGGTTCCTCTACGAAGACCCTAATTTGAACTTACTGCAGTTGCTGTGCATGTGATGCGCAAGAATGGAAACAATAGGAAAAATTGGATCTATTACACACATGGTGCATTGGTTTTTCATCGGAACACTCAGGGTCAGAACAGCAAGAATCATGGTAGAATCAGCAATGGCTGTGAAAGTGACAGTGACCTCCAAAATCTGTCCATTGTCAAAGCCGCTTATCCTTCATACAGGTTTGCGGGAGAGCTGGATTTGATCCCAGCCAACAAGATTGGTCGCCACCAACAAACACCCATTCACACTCACATTCACACAGCGACGAGCAATTTAGAGTCACCAATTAACCTAAACTCCAGAGCATGTCTTTGAACTATAGGAGGAAGCCGGAGAGAACCCACACAGAAAGCCCATTGAGTGGAGTTGCTCCCAAAACCTTCTGGCTGTGAGGTGACAGTGCTAACCACCATGCCACCCAACCTCCAAAATGTGAAGGGAAAAATCAGTGTCCCAATTCTGGAATTGGGGAGACTGTGGGGTGAGTGGGGAGCGCGGTCGTCTTCCAATCAGAGGGTTGACGGTTCGATCCCAGGCCCGGCTAACCTGCATGTTGATGTGTCCTTGGGCAAGACACTCTCATCCGCTCCTGTAGCTGCAACTACAGTGTGTGAATGTTAGTTACTGATGGGCAGGTACTACTGTGTATGGTAAGTCCTGCCATCAGTGTATAAATGGGGGTGGATGGGTGAATGATGTCATGTAGTATTATGTATTTGAGTTGTCGGAAGACTAGAAAAGTGCTGTACAAGTACAGTCCATTTAGTTTAAAAATATTTTTTGAGGTATTATGCAACAGTTTCTTGTTTTCATGCATGGAGCTCCCTTTGACGCCTGGCACTCGCAGCGGACAAAAGTTTTTGCTTGGCCGGGGTGCTGAAAAGGACACAGGTTTTCTTTTTCCTCGGAACACATCATCATCCCCTAACTGACATTGTGCTCATACCTCCATGTGCTGTAGACGAAGGGACCATCTGTTTCACATTTGATAGGAGGTATTTGTACTGACAGACAAATCAAAATATCTCGTTACGGTGTCTTTCAAAATTTTAGATATTCTATGATGTGGCAAATAATGTAGTTTCACAAAGTAATCATTATGATCTTGTCGACTCATGCATGTTCTCAGCAAAACGCCTTTTGTTGTTCTGATCATCGATAAGATGAGTGAAAGGAAGATGTGGTAATTTATCTCTACCCAATACCCGTCCCTGCAAGTCAGTCATCCATTTGTGTGCTGTCATAATGGGCTGGAAGGTTCAGCAGGATTTATTTGATGTGTGATACTATTTGCGGTGCGGAAAAATGTTTTCTCAAACAGGGTTATTTTAGGCGATACAAGCTGTATGAACAATTTATTCTGCTGGCATGAAAAGAATTATAGCTGCTACGTATGTACCTAAGATAACATTTATTTTAAAAGAGTAAACATGTCTTTTAACCCTCGTGCCATGGACTATTGTTATGGCTTATTATGATGTTCTAGGGATAAAAAAGATGGCATAAGAAGACAATTGGCTAAAGATGTCAATTCTACAATGTGAATGTGGTTTGATAGCAGTAAACAACTATTATATACATAGTGGAGAAAATGACGAGATAGAAGTTTCTCTCCATCTTATGTGTTATTATGAGAGCTTCCCTTTGCTTTGTTACATAGTTTGCCTGGCTGTGTGTACATTTTGGTGCATGCAAGCGTGGCCCACTAGATTAGATTAGAATTAGATAAACTCTCATTTAAAACACCAGAATATTAGAATATCCTAATGTAGGTAATGAACTCGGTTAGTCTCATTTATTTCAATAATTTAACCTGAAAAAGTCCTGCTATTATCAGTCCAGCTCTGGTGTTATGTGAAGTGGCAGAAGACAAAAAAGCGATTTGTGATGCATAACATAGAAGAAACAAAGCCAACTTTGTACAAGATATAATCTTGCATTACATATGGTGTATTGGGTTCAGAACCGTTCAAATCAGCAGAATACATAACAGAATGGTCCTTGGCTACATTCATGAAACTTGTCAGGAACTCTCCATTTTACCGAGGAGGCTATGATTTCTGGCAGGACAACAGACTACTGCAATGTAAGAGAGATGACAACATTTCTCGATAAATAAATTGAAAATTGAACTCTTGATGTGGTGAGGCTTTTGGTTTCGGGGCGCATGACAGACTTAAAGTTCTAGGTTCTGATATGGTACCGATAAAACCTAATAACTTACAGTTGAGTTTTGTTAGACAAAGATTCCTTTTGATCCACAGCTTGTTTGTCCCACAACACAAATGAAACAGGCTTCCCACTCGTTACTTTGTGCTAGCACTCTGTGAACAAACACAAACTGCAACAACTCTCACGTATCATATTTGTAAATAAAGATGCCAACTCAAATGCTCATGGACCGCTGGAGAACGAAGTGTTTATCCCATTAAATAATGGGTTTAATTGCAGCCAGTCTTGAGTTGATTAACACTTCAAATTTTCGACTGCACCCTCTCTGTTTACCACTGTATGCATTCAAAGAGAAGAGGCAGGTGGATCTTCAAGTTTCTAATTAAACATTAGACTTTATGTAAAAAATAAGAACTATTCCGTCTCCAAAACCCAGTGGGCATTCAGATCGCTCATGCATTACGGGGTGCATTCACAGCAAATGCAGAGCAAATGTTTTGCGTCACCTCAAACACCTTAAATCCGCTGCGTACGTGGGGAACATTTCTGGTTAACATGAATTGTGCTAGTCCCAAAAGAGAGAAGGTGCGTGGCCAATCACCCTGAAAGCAACTTTCTGCAATTGTTTTTCCTCCCAATCAACCATAGAAGACACAGCGACTATGTACCTGTTGTGGAAGTCCTTCACGTCGCACCAAACTCGGTCGTGTTTGGGTACAAAATATCATCCGTATGAGCAGACAGCTCAGTGAATTTCACTGACTTCTACAGGAACTGGATTTGTGTGCCTCCTGACAGATCTCCCAGTTTTATAATCCACCTGTCTCTACCATCATTGTCTGAGTCAAGCTTTTGGGTTCCTTTTGTACATCGTTTGTACTATATGATATGATATATGACTATACAAATGTACTATATCTGATGAAGAGATGGGATGTTGTAAAACAGGCACATATGGCTGTATCTTTTTAATTATTCATTTTGTTAAAAAATTTGATTTAGAACGTTACTTTGTTGATTTGATGCTATAACATGGCATACATTGCATCAGGACAATGGCAGGGTAATTGGCTTAAATTTTGAAGAAACTCCTTGCTCAAATTTGCTTGAATTTGTGGTTAGAGAAGCTGTTACATAGGAGGTCCTTGTTAGTGTAAGACCTCGCAGTATCTGCATCATTTGCCTACTTTTAGCTGATGTGTTGAATCTGTTTGTCTCTAACTCACATCCCTCATGAACCATTAAAGTTATTTTATTGCGTTTTAATTAATTCTCAGTTCATATATTTTTACTGAAAAACTTTTTTGCTTACAATGCAAGAAATTTGCTCTCAAAACACTTTTTTTTGTTTGCATAATAAAGACACAAATCTACCTTCATAATAGATTAGCTTTGGGTGGAGGAAGACGAAAAGAGAACCACACGCATTTGCGACTCAAACTTTCCGTTAATGATTTGCCAACTTCGTTGTCCACCAGCACCGGACTTTATGAAGACTTTATGAAGGTGAGCAAAAACATATGAGAAATATGTGTCCTTCCATCACCAGACGACCCAGCTACATAGCTATCACTCACAGTAGGAGATGTAAGTATTAATTATTTAGCTAGCTCTGATTAGCTATATAACTATCGTTAGCTACAACGGTTTGCTAGCTAGCTAACGTTAACTGCACAGTGCAGAGTGTAGTCAGTGGAGATGTTTCCCTCTGCTCATAAGTTACTGCCATTTCGTGGTTGAAAGCCAATCCTCTATTTGGGTAAAACACAATTAGTTGAGACTGCATTTGACTGTGAGTTTCAAGGTTTTGTTCTTTGTTTTTACAGAAGAATGGAGTAATAAGCTCCACAACAGAGAGCTAACTGTGGAAGATGTGAATCGGATGGAGAGGAAAGCAGTGTGACATTGCTTAATATGCTTGCTATGAGAAACTACAAAGAAGTATGAATACAAATGAATGATTTGGTTGATATTGCTTCATGAAATCTAAGAAACACTTTGAATCTGTAGACTAAAAAAAACGGCCTGAATCAGAATAAAAAGTAAATAAATACAATATAAATACCCAATGTGTTGACATCTAAGAGAAATTAACTGAACTTATTTTACATGAATGTTTAATTAAACTATTTATTTACAGTCTAGATGGTAGTTAATCCTGCAGAATTCCAGCCCTATAGAGCAACTACCTAACATAGGTTTATACATTTGACATAACTTGAAAATGAATGAGGCTATCGTGCAAGACAGTAGGACCACAATCTTGCATGCTTAAGCTTGCAGTTTATTTCTCATACATGTGCGACCACTCCTCACACATGCGCTTTTATTCAGGTCATTAGCTGTTTAGATAGATAAACATCGTAGGGCTGCTTCATCGGAGCTTTAGGTGCTGTTCAAACCGTTCCATTGTTTCACTCTCTTGGCACTTCCCTGTTCAATGGGAGAACTACTACTCTGAACTCTAACAGCGGGATATCCACTTAAACGTTATCTAGAAAGCCTGATGAAACAGGAATCTGGTTCTAAGTCAGAAATATCAAACCTAAGGCCCGCAGTGGAATTATCTTTGGCTCGCAGAATAGTATTTAATTACTATTGCAGCTGGCCCGCTGGTATATTGTATATTATGAATAGCTGTAATTCCTAATCAGTCCACTGTGGGACACACTCAGTGGGCGAGCCACAGTGTGAGTGAGTGTATGCCCCATGAATATGACCGTTGATTATTTGCTCATGTATGGAGCCAAATCCAGGTCAAAGGTTTTGTTCATTTGAAAAAAAAGTGAAACTGAAAGTTTTGTTGTTGAACATTGAAAAATACAATACTGTATTCAAAATAAAAATAAGTGGACGAAAAATATTTTTGTCTTGAATATAGTTTTGACTCAACTCTATATTTTGAAAATGCTTTTCATTCTTCACTGTATTATTTTTCGATTACAGATTCAAAAATTGTTCACGTTGGGATTTTTTATTCACATTCAGACTTTTGACCCTGATGTGGCGTGAAGGGGAGGGGCATGATCTGGGAGTATTGCTGTAAAAAAGACCCTTGAGGTGAACAGGTGAAAGCATATTTTTGTACTCAAAATGTATGTCACAGTTGTGTGTCCTGTGGGGAGAATTTTTCCACTATTTCTGATTCATGTCACGACTTTGATGGAGCGCTGTGATAAAACTGGGCTCCCATAGAGCTGTCTACTCTGACCCTGCAGTGGCAGTAGAAAATGACAATATGAGTAATGCTATTCATTCTGTGAGGTCCATTGGATTGAATGTTGGGCATTGTGTGGTGAGAAAACAATAATCTGTCTTTTAAATGTATCCTTCGTCACCCGTTCTGTCTCTGGGACTCTGCAGGCTGAGAAATTGCAGTATCGCATCCTTGTCTTTTGTTGGACACATTTTCGAAACAGCTTTGCCAGGGAATGCTAAAGATATGCAGATGTATGACCTGGCGTCTATATATATAATTGAGATTCATACAGGTGCTGACATTTTGGCCAATGTTGCGTGATGACTGCTATTGTATACATTTACCTAGTGATTGACAGCTATTAGCTTTTTGATTGCTGTCAATCATAATTTTTTTACACTGTTAAGTGAAATATTCTATTCAATCCTCACAAACACAGAACACTTCACCAAAAAATAAGTCTCACTTTCCCTTTTTTTTCTACAGGGGCCACAAGTCCCAAAGTGCATACCAGCAGTATTGAGCATTTTTATACATTTCTTATGCAGTACGTCTGTTAAACTATACTTATAGAACCAGGAGGGAGTGTGCGGACTCACAGACGTATCAGTTGTGAATGTATTTTTTAGAACAGTACTTACAGCAGCTGAAATAAGTAGTAAATAAATTCCCCCAATGTCTTATAAAGTTCCCCATGTAGTCAGTAGGGGCAAAATTTCCCCCTAAATAACATGTACTGTAAATTACCTTTATGCACTGATTTTGAGGGGCGCTCTTGCTAACTCCTAAAGTTCTGTGCCATTGTCAAATCATTGTGTGTTTTAGGGCTCTCAGGCAGACATTTTGAGCCCTTTATGAACCACTCACTTACTCAGCTCAAGAGAATTATTTTTGATTTTTTGAGGAAACGGCCTGAAAGGCAAATAAATACAATATAAATACCCTCAAATGTAAATCATATTTTTTGACGTCATTGTGATGTGACATTGCAGCAAAGTGTTGTCCCATTGAAATTTACACCATTTAAAGCTCTTAAAGACTCTCGGACTCAACCACTTACTAGGTGACGCAAGTTAAGTCTTTGGGAATTTAGGGTTTAGTGGGGAGACTAACAGCAAATACTCTCGTAGGAGGTAAAAAGAAAACAGAGGACTTGAGAGCACCCAAAGAGGCATATTTAGAGATGGGTGTGTAATAAACATGGATATGCATGTGAATTGAGCCATTGAGTTGAAAATTATATCAAAGAGGGAAATATGGTCATCTGACTTATAGTATACGGATGCTAAAGTACTGTGTTTTATCTTTAAGTGAAAAATAGAAAAAAACTATTAACTATAAGTCTATTTTGGAACTGAACAAAGGAAAAATTCCATTACATTTGGAATAGCAAAATGTTTGTGTGAATAGCTTCCATACAACTGATGATGTGGTAGGAAGGCCTATATGGGGGAAACCATGTTCTCAATCTTAGTTTTGCATGTTAGTTTGGAAAAACATTTACTAATTAAAGCGGCGAGCAGAGATGAACGGGCCTTCGCCTCCCCTTGCCTGTCAGCCGGACATGCGGTCAAAAAGACAAAAGAAATCCATGTAGGGTGTGGGATTCAAACCTAAGTCTGTGGCTTCATAAACTGAACTACCTAAGAACTAGGCTACTTGCTTTGCTGTACAAAGAGATGCAAAAAGTAAATAAATATGTAGGATCACCTCCATTCAGTCAACGCAAAGATGAGAAGATAATCACACCACTTCTGCACCAAGTCTGGCAGATATGAATGTGTCTCTGCAGAACACCAGCATTTAAACATGTAGGACAACGTGGATGGCTTCCTGAAAAGAGCAAAGCTGTGGTCAACTGACTGCACAGACCTCTTCTTTTATCAAAAGGATCATTTCTCTTCAGTGAGGATGTGGACAGAGGTCACAGCCAACTTGATTATTATTTTCAAGCCTACTCTGCTGATGTGGAAAAGAAATCTGCACAGCTGGATCAAGGCTGTGGCCTTCCGGTGAGTGCACCTAGATCACAGCAGTTGCTGGGGCTGCTTTATGAATATGCATAGGGGGCACTATCGAGCCAAAATGAATTGAAATCATATGAAGGAACTACAGCTTTAACTGTAAATGTGTTTTCCAAATTTGGTAAGGATTGAAGTACATTTAGTCTCTCAAAAGCACCTCAGTTTTGACCTTGAAGATAGGGTTGCCATGGCAACACTGTAACACGAAACAAAAAGGTTTTAATAACTTTTAATCACCAAAGCCTTGGCGTTGTTTTGTCAAAATCTGAAGTAGCTGTGATAAAGTCCGTGGGGGGAGTTTGTAGTATAGCATAAAATAGAAAGTGCAAAAAAAGAAGGAACATTCACAAAAAAAACAAAAAAACATTTTAGACCATGGTCCCAAGAGACATTATTTTAAGTCTTCCTGTTATACATATGTCCAGAAATTGTCATACATGTAGGTCAACAGGGAGAGAAAGAAACAGAAAGGTCACACACCAAAGTTCTGAGAGACTCACAATATGCAGCTTCCTGAATTCTCCCTCGACACTGAGATGAATTTAAAAAAAAAACATATTTTTGGTAGTAATAGTGTAGTATTTGTTGTAGTTGTGGTACTGGTAGTACTAGCAGTAGGAGAAGTCTTTGATATAGAAGTAATAGTAGTAATGTCAGTTGCAGAGTCACTGCTAGTTGTAGTCCTTTTAGTAGCAGAAGAAATACTACTAGTAGTGATAGTAATAGTATTTGTAGTAGTACTATTAGTTAAAGTATTAATATCAGTATAAATACTAGTACTTTCAGTTGCAGTGTTACTACTGGTACACTCTAAAAAGTCATATGTCATGACACATGTGTTGAATTTTCTGTGACTGCTCAGGCACCACTCATGTGAAGTTAATTGCAACACAGCATATGTGTGAACCATTTCTACACACAAGCTGTGTTACATGGCTTAACATACTGTATAAATGTGTTACTTTAACACATTTTGTGTAATTCATTTGTAATCCATTTGTCACCAATGTGTAATGGTAATACCAGGCATTGTATTGAATATTTTTCTTTTAATAATGAAACTAAAGGATCATGAGCCTTTAATACAGTGTTTCTCAACTAGTGGGTCGCGGACCCGTTTGTAGTGGGTCGCGGGCCATTGCATGGAAAAAAAAAATTCATCCTGGGATTTTATTTTGAAGGGACTTTCTCTAATGCAGCAGAGTGTCGGTGTTTTTACGGCTCGTCCGTCCATGTTTTCAGTCAGCGCGGCAATTAGAACGCGGAAGCACCACCCCCCGCCCCCCCCCCCCGTCGACACTGCCAGCGAACGCGGAAGCACCCCCCCACCCCCACCCCGTCGACACCGCTAGCGAACGCGGAAGCACCCCCCCCCGTTGACCGATCGAATTGGGTCACGGCTCGTCATTAAGGGGTAAAGGTGGGTCCCGGAGCCAGACAAGTTGAGAACCACTGCTTTAATAAATATTTTTCCAGACAAAGAAGCTTTATATGTATGTGTCATACAACATGTACAATTCTAAAAAAAGCATTAAATGTTACAGTATGAAAATCACTACAAAATATTGTACCTTGGATTGAGATAGAGCTTGTCTTTGCTAAAATTTTAACATGTCAAGAGGTTGAACGTCTAAAACAGTATCCAAATGTATCATTTCCAAATCTTTAGTTTGTTGCACAACATATGGATAGAAATGCTCATCAATGCACTGAACTTCAAGCACTCTAATGAGCAGTGTTGTGCCTGAACGCGTTCATTGAACGATAAATCATGAACTCGTTCATATTTTGGGCGAACGTGAACTGAACGTACTGTATTAATGCCCGATGAACGCTACTGTGAACTCGTTCATTCTGGTGTCTATGAACGGCACGTTCTTTCAGGTTAACATCGTTCAATAGGATGCCAGATTTCTATAGAAAACACACCGTGAACGCGTCTTAATAAGTAGCGGAAAAAATACCCAATCTGGCAACACCAGCCTCCAGTGTCGCACCGCCGCTTGCGTCATCAAAAAAAAAGAAATGCACGGAGGCGACGGCTGCGTGTAGCAAAGAGGCGGCGTATAATAATTTAAAAGAGTTTTATGAAGTTACTGACAAGATCGGTGAGGATGGGAGGAATCTGACCTTTCTTTGAAAACATTTGCACCTTAATGATAACTGTCGTGTTTTATTCCTTATTTAAAAAAGACCATTCAAGCTATGGAATGCTGTTTTATTCAAAATTAAATAAATGAATAAATACATAAATAAATGAAATATGCATTTGAAGTACATCGTGAAATAAATAAATGAGGCAATAAATACATAAATATGAAATACATTTAATCATTTCTTGGTACTTTTATTTCATAATGGCACTTTATTTCATAATGGCACTTTATTTAATTTCACGTTATTATATGCAAATCAGGGGGCGTGGCTATCTCTCACATTCAGAACAGACAACAAAGCCGTGACTGACAATCACAGGGGATGAAAGGACAAGGCATAAAGTGACGACAACCCAGGGACACAAGAGGCAGGAAACTACAAAATAAAACAGGAGTTAAGCCCAAACCGTGACAGAATGATAAGTACTGATTTGTAAGCATAATCTACACAGGTGGTAAACTAGCTATCTAACAGAGGATGTGTGACATAACTGACAGAGAGGAGGGAAAACAATTGCTTTACTAATTACCCCAAGTTGTCTGTTGAGAAGATAGAATGATATGCAAAATTGTTACATATCATAAATATATTTATAAATGTCCTGTTCTGATATTTAATCATAGATTGCCTATAGCTGACTCTGACAACTTTTCATCTAAGAAAATATATAGTCAAAGCCTTCTCTTCTTGGACTTTAAGAGACGGAAATATTGTGATGATATTCTTTGCAAGGACCACCTTTTCCGTAGCGCACATATGTCAAAATCACAGTCCGCGGGCCACATACGGCCTGCCGGGGTGTCCAGTGCGGCCTACCCCCGGAGTGCGGATTAGCAGCGCCACCCCACCCGTCAGCCATTTGCTGGTCGGACCGTCAGCGCGCACCGCCCCCACCCCCCGTCAGTGGCCCGCGTTCGGTCGAAGTGGGCAGTATCTGGCCCGAACCTGAAATGAGTTTGACACCCCTGTCGTAGCGGATGGATAACTAAAGAAACATAGAACAACCAGCGAACCTCTTTTAAAAAAAGGAAGTGAGAAGCTATTACAGTAACATTTTTAAATAGCATCTGCTGCAAAAAAGATGCACTGTATCAAGCATATTTTAACCTTTTCATACGCTCAATAAATGTATGATGTGCATTCTGTACATTCTAATAGTGGCAAGATCATATTTGTTTAACCACTCTTTTCATAAACTGCAAAATCTACAATCCGTGCCTCTCCACCAAGTCAAGAATGCAAACTTGGACCAGTTTCAGCCTCGTTTTTTCTCTGACAATGCCCTGAATTTCTGGAACTTTCTTTTCGAGGAGAGGTCTCCATCTATCTCCTACATCCAACCCCTTTGTAGGCCGAAAAGAGAATTAAGAGAGTGGAAGAAAGCCCATTTCGACTCATTTCCATTAGTTTCTTTGAAATAACATATGGTAAGAGGAAGAGCTGCAACGATTACGCGTTGACGATAGAAATCCGCGTCGGTGATTTTTCGTAATCGACGTTGTTGTATATTGCTATATATTTTTCATTCAGCATTGCAATGTAATACAATACAGGAAGTGCTGGAGGCGCTAGCGCTTCCATTGTCTACATGCACCAAGGAAAAGAAGTTTATCAAGTTGAAGTTTTGGCGAGCTGCAAAAGTCTGGTTTGGTTTGCTGATAAAATACTCCCAGACAGTACAACGCAGCACCTGCAGAACAGAGTTTTCATTTCACACCATCACCATGGCAACGTAGGAACAATTAAAACACAAGTGTGCTGGAGCGTCTTTTCCTTCTTAGGTAGGTTTAGTTAACTAAAGTCATTTCAGGTCGGACCAGACGCATCCCTCCTCCACCCCAGGCACCTCCGGTCTAACAACAGGCAGCATCGGCCACTACAACTTCCTGGCTTCACCACCACCAGTGTCTGGACTCTAGGGGGGGAATTCTGGAGGAGCATAACTGTATCTCCTCCCCCGATTATCCTGTTTGAGGATAGAGTCCAAATCGCCAAAGACTATAATTCTGTTTCATACGTAATAAAGGGGTCTATTTGCAGAACGATTCTCTCCTGATTGAAGTAACGTTTTCCCCTGACATAACAGGGGAGCGCCCTTACTCAACTTTAACCACAAACTCAATTTCTTAATATGAGCTGATGAAAGACATTGTTTTAGTAATATAACCTATATTGATCGATTTTTAAGCCACTTGGCAGGGTGTGGGAAAAGATCCTGTTCCTCACTCGCTCACACAGAGATTCCAAGTCTTTCATTCTTTTGGGTAAGATTCCCTTATATTAGTTTTATACTTTATAACAAACAACTGAATGTGCATCTGGTTCTCGCTGTGCGTCTCAGATAGCGGTAAAAACCGTGCAATCTCCCAGTCACCCTTACATTATTACCCGTGTCAATTACATTTGTGCCCCCTACATATGTAGACTCCCTCTCACACAAATACACACTGCCACCCATGGCCAGCCTGAGATTGGCTCCCAATACAGTGTTGTACACAAACATCCCGAATGGCTCCTACATAACCAATGCCAATAACTCACCACTATTGTTGGATTGTCCTCTTTTGAAACGTTCATCTTCAGCGGCAGCCAGCATAAAAAAAGGTGGTTTGACGGTTGTAACTTGAATCAATAGAAATCGCAGCTGACTGTACTAAGGAGGAAACACATATTATTATTTTAAATATTTTTTGTATATTTGTAGAGCAATAATATAATTTCACGTCCATTTCCAGATTACTTATTACACATTAAATATAAATAATTAAACTAATTTTAAAAAAATATTAAAAATATTATATTTTGCCACACTCAACAACAAACACACATGTATGGGCTGATCCATTGTCATACTACACATGTGCGTGTTAAAAGGGTACATAAACTACACAAAATGTGTTAACGTGCCCTTGACCCAGCAGATGTGTTGAAAATATGACACATTCCTTCTCATAGTGTAGTAATAGTAGTAGTAGTAGTAGTAAAAGTCATTTTATGTATTAATACCAATGAATATACTAGTATTAGTAGTGTTAGTAACGGTAGTAAGTATCAGTTCTAGTAGTACTACAAGTAGTACTCATAATATTAGTAGTAGTTGTAGTAGTATTTGAAAGAACAATACATATTTAAACAAAAGACCTTCATTCTGAGGCTCATTTGATGTGGGGAGATACGGTGGTTGAGGGGATGGATTAACTAGAGTAACTGCCTGTCTCCTGGAATCTCCTCCATGTTGTGGTGATTGTGCTGGGAGACACATCTAATCTCAGACTAATCTCCTTGCAACTGATCGTCTGGATGTGCCATTCTTTACATTACATTACATGTCATTTAGCTGACGCTTTTATCCAAAGCGACTTTCAATAAATGCATTTCCACATAGAGATACAAACTCAGAAGAACAAGTAACAAGAAAGTACAATTTTCATCAAATAAGCAGTTTCAAAACATGTTATAGAAAAGTGCCATTATAAGTACAATTTAAGCGCTACCATTTGTCAGTGCTACGGTTTCTTAGTGTTTTAGTCAAGGTAGAGTCTAAAGAGGTGTGTCTTGAGTTTTCGACGGAAGATGTAGAGGCTCTCTGCAGTCCTGATGTCATCAGAGAGCTCATTCCACCATCTGAGGAGTTGGACAATCTGTGCAGGCCTTGACATGTCCAGTATAATACCCTCAATGTACTCATGGAAATATTTGGAAGCTGGACTTGATGTCATCCTAACCAGATCTAGCATATTCTTTTGGCCCTGGATAGTCATACTTATTATGTTTTCAACTCTTGCTCTGCCTCCTCAGTCGCCTACTCATTGTGTTCACAAAGAGGGAAAGTGCAGACTTTGTGATGTGAAACATTATTTAGTGTAGAAGATGTGGTTCGGGTGAGCAAATTAGCGGGGATAAAGATGGGATCCCATAACAAAGACTTAATTATTTTGTTTAAAATGTTTACAATTGTAGACATAGGGATGTGAACAGGTGTCACACAGATATGTATCGGTGGGTGGGGTTATTTTTGTGGATGTGTGGGTCAGCTGAAATTCTGAATTTGTAACCTCTTTTTTCATTCTTTGTCTTTCCTCCAACTAGATGCAACGTGGATAGCAAAGTATCGCGAGTGGCGTGGCTGAATCGCTCCACCATCCTCTTTGCAGGGAAAGAGAAGTGGTCTCTGGACCCCCGCGTTGTCCTGATGGAAAACACAGCAGTCACAGAGTACAGTATCAAGATCCAAAATGTTGACGTCCACGACGAAGGGCCGTACGCCTGCTCCATCCTCACAAACAAAAAACCTGAGTCCACAAAAGTTCATCTCATTGTTCAAGGTAAGATAAAAATTCTAATGAAGATCAGAGATGAAACAGTATTGTTTTTTTTGCTGTGGATATTCAATTTATAGATAGCTCATTTAAAATGATCACCTTACAGTGATATTAAACATATTGCAATATACTGGAACTGTACTGTACTGTAATATATTCAATTTCTATTTGAACAGTTTTTCCAAAAAATGTTATTGTGCTGATCTGACTTTAGCCATTTCTAATGCAGCAAAGTGGGATTCTTAACCAAGTAAACACACCAATAAAATCCTGATAATGATAATAATGATTTAAAAAAAAATAGACCAGGTAGAATCAGAAATATTTACAGCTTCAATTTCACCATTTTTTTAAGACTTGTTCAGCAGCTGAGAGTTTGAAAAACGTGTGAGGCACCTTCATATTAGTTTTAATTGTACTTTATTAGATCATTGGCCCCAGATATGTCTATCTTACATTATTCAATATTTTCATTGTTTGAATTAATTTTATTTGCCTGGGAACATCCCAGACTGGTATGACGTTTGTGATGTGAAGTTGAATTGAGAGGCAGTGGCAGCTTTACCTCCCCTTGAAATTTTCTTCTGGTTGGATTATAATAGTTTATTAACTCGCATCCTCAATCTCTCACTAGATTTGCTTTTGTTTTATCTTCGCACTGGCCGTCTTCTCCATCAGAGATTCTGCTGGAATCATTGTTCATCGTCTTCATCTCTCTCTGCAGGCTGCTAATACCCCCCCTTTGTAGAAGCAGGTTCATTATGACACATTTTGCTAGTGACATAAGCCTCAGAGTCTTTTAAATGTCTTGCTTTCAATACTTACAATTAAATTAGTGTCTAAAATAAATACAGAGTACACATACAATAAATCAATTTCCAATATTTCTAATTACTTTTAATCGTGAATAATCGCAGAAGTAAACAATGTTGACCCCAGAAACTAAACTTCCGCTGGCTGCGGTCGGTTAGTCATCTTCCACCGCTTATCCGCGGTCAGGTCGCGGGGGAAACAGCTCCAGCAGGGGACCCCAAACTTCCCTTTCGCGGGCCACATCTACCAGCTCTGACTGGGGGATAGGCCAGTGCAGACGTGCCTGGAACACCTCCCAAGGGAGGCATCCAGGGGGCATCCTTACTAGATGCCCAAACCACCTCAACTCGCTTCTTTCAACGCAAAGGAGCAGCATCTCTATTCCGAGCTCCTCGAGAATGGCTGAGCTGCTCACCCTATCTCTAAGGGAGATGCCAGCCACTCTCGTGATTTTTTTGGCCGCTTGTACCCGTAACCTTTCGGTCATGACCATAGGTGAGGGTAGGAATGAAGATTGACCGGTAGATCGAGAGCTTTGCCTTTTGGCTCAGCTCTCTTTTCGTCACAACGGTGCGGTAAAGCGAGTGCAATACCGCCCCCGCTGCTCCGATTCTCCGGCCAAGCTCACACTCCATCTTTCCCTTACTCGTGAACAAGAACATGAGGTATTTGAACTTCTTTACTTGGGGTAAGGACACAGGCAATCCTTCAGTTTCCTGCTGAGAACCATGGCCTCATATTTGGAGTTTCTAATCCTCATCCCAACCACTTCACACTCAGCTGCAAACCGCTCCAGTGAGAGTTGGCGACTGCAGACCGAGGATGCCATCAGGACCACATCGTCTGCAAAAAGCGGCGATGAAATCCGCAGCCCCCCGAACTGTAGACCCTCCTCCTCCCCCCGACTACGCCTCGATATCCTGTCCATGAAAACCACAAACAAGATTGGTGATAAGGCGCAGCCCTGGCGAAGGCCAACCCCCCCCCCTGAAACGACTCAGACTTACTGCCGAGCACCCGAAGCTCTCGCTTTGGGCGTACAGGGATTGGATGGACCCAACTAAGGACCCCCTCACCCCGTACTCCCGCAGCACCTCTCACATTTTCTCCCAGGGGACCCGGTCATACGCCTTCTCCAAATCCACAAAACACATGTAGACTGGATGAGCATACTCCCAGGCCCCCTCCAAGATTCGTGAAAGAGTAAAGAGCTGGTCTGTCGTTCCACGACCAGGACGAAAACTGCATTGTTCAATCCTTGTTTCGACTATCGGGCGAACCCTTCTTTCCAGCACCTTGGAGTAGACTTTACCAGGGAGGCTGAGTAGTGTGATACCCCTGTAATTGGCACACACTCTCCTGTCCCCCTTTTTGAAGAGAGGTACCACCACCCCGGTCTGCCACTATATTGGCACTGTCCCAGACATCCACGCAATGTTGAAGAGGCGTGTCATCCAAGACAACCCCCCAACACCCATTGCTTTTTGCATCTCTGGACGAATCTCATGAATCCCCGGGGCTTTGACACTGCAGAGTTGTTTGACTAAACCAGGCAAATTGACGAAAATCCCTCCTCCGCCTCTACCAAAGAGGGCGTAGTAGTTGGATTCAAGAGTTCCTCAGTGTTCCTTCCACCGCCCGATAACCTCCTCAGTCGCGGTCAACAGGGTCCCATCTTTACTATACACAGCTTAATTGGTTCCCCGTTTCCCCCTTCTGAGGTGCCGGATGGTCTTCCAGAAGCACTTTGGTGCCGACCGAAAGGTATCCATCACAGCAGAGGCTGCTGCCCATCAAGCCTGTCGGTACACTGCAACTGCCTCCGGAGTCCCACCGTATATCATAACCCGGATGGCCTCCTTCTTTTGTCGGACTGCTTCCCTGACCACCGGTGTCCACTACGGGGTTCGAGGTTTAGCCCCCCTTGGTGCACCTAAGACCTTGAGGCCACAACTCACTGCCGCACCTTCAGCTTCAGTTTAATGTCCCCTACCTCCACAGAAATGTGAGCGAAGCTCTGCCAGAGGTGCGAGTTGAAAATCTTTTGGACTGGAGCCTAATGTTCCCAGTTAACCCCGCACTTGACTAGTGAGCAATCCAACTCAATTTTATGTTGTATAGCCCAAAATAAGTAATTACAAATTAGTAATTTATAGTCTGTACACATGCGACATCGGCACAGGAAAAACTCCCCCCAAAAATCTAGGGTGTACCCCATCTCTCGCACGATGTTGGCTGTGAAAACACTGAGTTCATGAAGGTTATACTAAATTTAATAGTAAATTAAAGCTGCGAGCAGCGTTAAATGGGCCTTCGCCTCTTCTTGCATGTTGGGGGGCAGCGGTCAGCCGGACACGCGGGTCAAAAAGAGGAGAAAAAAAGTGCCTCAAACAGGAATCAATTCCAGGTCTACAGATTCCTAAGCATTGAGCCAACCATCATTGATCAAAATGTCACTGAAAAAAGTTGGATCACACCTATTCAGTCTATGCAAGATTGGCCTCCATGAGCCTTTTCATATGTGGCATGACAAGCTCTTTACCCAGTTTCTTAATGAATAACCACCATGCATTGTTAGCACTCCTTGCAGAGAAGGATTGCATTGATCAAAAAAAAATCAAGGTACACACTTGACACCTTGGGAAAGAATTATTTACAACAGTTGGATGAAATATCAAGCCCAATTGAAATGTGGAAGCATTGAAATCATAAGTGACAACGTCTTTCACTTTATTGCGGGAGCCAAGTTTAGTAAAGAATGGAGCATATTTAGTATCTCAAAAGCACGTTTGTTTCTTTTATTGGCTGGACACATGGTTAAAAAGAGAAGAAAAAAAAATCTATGCCTCCAACCGGATTTGAACCAAGGTCTACAGCTTGGAAGGCCTGTAGCTGCCCTCTAAGCCATCAACTCTCTCTATCAATGCAATTGTGCAATCAAAGCATCACTGAAATAGGTTGGATCCCCTCCATTCCATCAGAGCAGAGAGTGCGATCTGCGGGGACTATTTATTTGCAGTTATTTAGCTATTCGTTCTTAAATGCTATTTTTCAATTCTTTAGGTTGATATAATATTAAGACTAAAAGTTTTCATAGTCAATTTAATTTAAACATTTTCCATCAATATAGTTCATAATATATGTGAAGTGCAAAAATAGAGGGAATATTCAGACTAAAAAAATTATAACTGACCCCAGAGAGTTTTTTAAGTCTCCCTGTAATACATTTGTTCAAAATTCACCATACTTGTAGGTCAAACAGGGTGCCGGCGCTGCTTTTTTGAAAACTGCCAGGGGGTACTATGGAGGTCATTTTCCACTTTTGATCGAAAACTCCACATCAGGTCTGTAAAGGTCATCACTTAGGACACTCACAGAGCTTTCCAAGAGTTTTTGAGTTTGCCAAGGCTCAAAAGATGTCCTTGAACTTTCATGCGAAGATGGTGTCGTCACGGCAACAAGGTTTATCAAAAACTCCCAATTCACAGTGTCCTATCATCACAGTCTTAAGGCTTATATTCCCAGATTTGAAGTGGATTGGATTAAAGGGCTAGGAGATGGACAGCTAACTGTAGAAATTTGCATTGACCTAAGCCAATAGGTGGCGCTAAAACTTTTCGAAAATCACTGCATGGCAATACTTATAGGCCTACACAAGCATCATGGATAAAAGCTTCTAGTCAGAAATATCAATGTTCCTTGGAGTTTTACATTTTGAAAAAAATCGTCAAATATTGTCCAAACTGAACGCAAGATCACGCCCATGTAGTTTTATGAAAACTCTTGATTTTAATAACTTTTGACCCCACGATTGTCAGGATCAACTTGCCTGATTTCGAAATCAATCGGATTTAAACTCTTGGAGGAGTTTGTTCGTTTGTAAATCCTAAAAATGAAGAAAAGTGCAAAAAATACAGAGAATCACTATAGCGCCCCCTAATGTTCGAATATTCTGGGAAAATTTGGGGATTTTCTAGGACTCAATGTGAACAGGTCCTATATATTTGTTGATGACAGGCCTTATACATTTGAAGTTATAGGTCTTTTTTTGCCAAAAGTTGGCAAAAATATCCCCAGAGGGAGCACCAAGAATATAAGTTTGCGCACTTCTGAAGCGCATGCAAAAATGAAAAGCCTCAAAAGTGAGATTCAAGAATAATAAGAATTCTTTGAAGCACAATAGGGTTTTGCCCGACTTTCGCCCTAATAAGATAATATTTAGTTTGTTTGATAAAAGAAGAAGGTATAGAGCTGTTCTATAGGAAATGTGGGGTGCCCCCCAATATAATAGTAGGGTAAAGTCTAAAAATATATATACAGTACCATTAAATTAACATTTTCCCCTTTCCTGGTTTCATACCTTTTGCATATTTTTCACAATTAAATGTTTAAGATCATGACATTTTTATATTGTACAAAGAAAAAACAATTAAATGGAAAATGCAGTACCTGATATGCGTCTCATTCAAATTCCACCTTCTGAGAAAATGGCGCTGTCCAACGATTGCCTGGAGTGTTCCATGAGCACCGATCCATCTTGTGCTAAAATCAGTGTTGAGCTTGTAGCTCGGGATGTGTAGTATTGTCTGTTGTATCAACATGCTTTTATTGTTGCAGATTCAAAGTAATATTGATTTACTCTTTTTTCTCCAAATAGGAATGCAGGAAGATTGCTGTTTTTTTCGGTTAAGCGGATTATTGTAGCATTCCTAGATTATTTATTTTCATTCAACAATTCTTGCAAATCACAGGTGTCAATTCCATGGTCTTCTCCCATTCTTCCCTTTTGGATATCAGATATCTTTCTCTGATCACTCATTCTTTGTTTCTATGAACTTCTTGCTAACCCTGCTGACTTTGCACACACAAAAACTAAACACCATGACTAAACTTGGCCACAATGTCCTGGCTTAGTTTCATTGTACATCCACTGTCGGCATTGAGACGTTCTTGATTAAATGAATTTCCTTCATTGCGAGTTTCCACAGAAAATTACCACAAGCAATATGAGCCTGTGTAAGAATTACATGTAGGATAGTATTCTAAGAAGTAGCTGTATGGGTTACCTAATGTAGAACCACAAAGAGCATACTCCAAGGAAAGACTTTCTTTGAGGAAATTCAGATTTCCGTTTGACATTGAGAACTGGCACATTTTATAAAAAATAATTGATCTTCACAAAAAGAAATGTTCAACTTAATGATATTCTCTTTCATGCAGTCATAATTAACATTAAGTATTTCACTGTATAATTCATGATGATATCTCATTAACTCTTAATTGATACTGAGAAGCATCAGACCATGGTTTTAATCAAATAACAGATCGCAGAGACACGTCTCCTTATGTACTTTCCCATGGATTTATATCCTTCCCTTTTTACTGACCTTGAATTACCCAACCATCTGGATGCTGCAAGCTCACACTTAAAACTAAAGAGCAGCCACACGATCCATAGACTGGGCAAAGCTGGGCACTGATACGCAACCGTGGTGATGGTCCACAGGAGGGTTGCACCTCATAGTATTGGTCAGTGGTACAGTGGTGTCATCCTGAGATCAGTCCTATTTCATCTTCTCACTACGCAGCTAAGCTAAAACAAGCTATTTCTCTAATATTGGGACATATTTCGGCTTATCACACGTTACCTTGTGACCATTAGTCGGAGCTGCGGACCCACCGCCCTCTTAGGCTGCGAAAAGCTGCCCCTCTAAGAGGAAACGGCGTGCTTAGTCGTGGTTCTATCGAGGACCACCTGAAGCGTAAACGTTACATCGAGACTGATCGTGTACATTGTTTATAAACATGTCTGTATATGTGCACACACATACCAGCGGACAGACATTTCTGTCTCTGAATAGTTGCGTTTACAACTCTCCTTTGCACTTGGTATCGCTCGCGGCAGAGGCTGAACAAGACTGATCTTGGTAAGTAAGTAAATACAGTAAATACAGTACATACATTCCAATAATTAATAGATATAATACATAGACAATGAAAAATATTTCACTTTTCTTCTGGGTTTTAGGGATGTTCTGTCTGATATATAGACGGCATAAACAGGTAACTGCCCGGTCATTTATAGATTCTCCCTGCCAGTCCTACAGAAAGGACAGACTTGCTAGACACATTGTGTCTGAGCATCACAAACTGGCCTGTCGTTACCAGTCAAGTTTGAGAGCAGGTAGTTCTATCATGATTTGATAACAACAGGCACGTTTTCAGCCAAACCATCTGCCCGACTCAGGTCGGCGGCGTCCTCCTCCTGACTGAGTGTGGTGCTAGTTGACTGGATCACTCTTCTGATGGGACCTTACGCCTAAGACATTGTGTCAGTGGAGATCTAGCAGTGGTCATGGTTAACCCTATGTCCTCTCTTGGGCTAACACAGTGGAAAGCTTGGACTGAGACTGCGACTATCACGATTAGTGGAGTGTCCTCGCTCAAGCTAACTCGCAGAGATGCTTAGTGGACTAAATCAACATTGAAAGGTGTCCACTGAGGCTTTTTACACCGTGCAACTGTCGGTTGGCAATGTATCCTTGCTCAAAGTATGACACAATTAGCTTCACGACTGTCCTAGTGACGAGAGTCTTCCCGCTTCCCTCTCACTGTAAGGACCAGTTATCTGGCCGGTTTCCACAGTGGCAGAGCTGCTCTCGCTCAAGCTAACGGGTGGGACATTAATATCTCTAGCAGTGCAACCAAGCTCAGCCATTGAGAATAGAGCGACACTCTACCAGGAGTGTCTTAATATCATGGGCAGTCCTGAGAGGTGTGCTGCGGCCTGCGACAGGGTAAACAGATGGGCTCGTGCTGGCTAGCAATGTGGCAGCCAGACTGACAGCTGTGGCCCGAACCTGGAAGTACTGGGGCTAAATTTTCTTCTAAGTTAAGTTGAAAGCTTGCATGAGTGTTCAAAAGTTTTTCACCGGTCAATACAACCAGAGAGCACAGTGCGAGAACAGTGCACACTGTAGTCACAAAAACAAAAATCTGCTGTCTATGTCCCTTAGAAAAACCGACAGACAACCAATTTCTCCCAACATGTCTCAGTCTGAATAAGCCTGATTCTGTAATGCCAGATCTAGCCCAGGTTTGACAACCATTAAAGGGCCAGAACCTGTTTAACTGCTGGTTGCCAATAAATCCTTCTGCCATGTCTCAACATAGAGTAAGCCCGATTCTATGAAGCCATATTGGGCCCATATTCTGCAGCCATCAACGGGCCAGATCCCGTTTCAGTGCTCATTGCCGATAAACCCAGCGGCCATGTCTCAACCAGAATAGGCCTGTTTGTATAATTCCAGATATGGCCCAGGTTCTGCAGCCATAGACAGGCCAGAACCTGTTTCAGTGCTTGGTTGCCCATAAAGCATGAATGAAATGGGCCAAAGCTGGTTCACATCTGACGGACTCGGCTCGTCATGTTTTTTCCGGAATGCCGAGCTCAAGCCGGATCTGGGTCAGTATGAGTGCCTTGTCAAGTAGAACTCCAGAATTTGAGACTCAGAAACAAAAAGCGTCCCGAGTCCTCCAATAATTAAGTGTTATTTGAGGGTTTTATTTTTCTTCTCAGTAGTTAAACGTTTTTTTAATTTCATGTCTGTGCATGAAAGCAATGTTGAGTAAGGTGTAAAAGGCTGATGTTGCTGAATTGATATTTTTATTATATAATTGTGTCCATAAGCATTTTTTTGTGAAAAAGCCGCTAATTGAATGTAAGAGAGAACAATTCCCTCATCGTCGTTTTTTTGTTTGAGCATACTGTTACATTCTATATTATTCTGCATTCTGATGTCTTCAGAGGTTGGGATTCTGATGTGAGGCATGGATGAACAAATCAAGGTGACAAACAATGGTTTCTAACTTAAAGTTCTGTATTCATCTTGTGTTAGCAAAAGGTAAACTTAATGCCAACAAAAACTACAAAAAACAATATAAATATCTTCGCTTTATTCCTAGTTCATCCTCTTATGTCCAGTCAACCCTCGCTCTTTCCCCACTTCTGTCCTGTTGTTCTCTGGGTAGCAGTCTTGGGCCTGCTGCCCTGCTGGGTTGTAGTCCCTGCTGCAAACACCGGGAGGGTTATGAACCTCCCATTGATGACCCTCCCTCTCATGAGATATATACATAAAATGCACTAAGGTCAATACTGAACGATCTTTTCGTCAAATACAAGTTGAAAACATTCCTTGATTTGGGTCGCAGCTTGTCATTAATATGTGATGGTGGGTGCCACAGCCAGACTAGCTGAGAACCACTTGTTTAGACTCAACATTACTGGGACGCATTGCCAACATGGCCGTGGGGAGTTTCTGCATTGCCAGCATACATTTGTTTTTTGATTCAAATTTCCGTTTAAGGGCATCCACTTGGGAAAAACTTTAACAATATATGGCATCCCCCAAACAAAATGACCGTGCACCTTGATATCTTGGAAGGCAATGTTGATTTAATTAAATTATAAAAAACCTGAGACAGACTACAGGATTATCCTCGTAAGTTTTGTTAAGTGTAATGATGCAGCTGTTTTTTTCTGATTGCGACTAAAGCCTTTCTCTGCTAAAAGAGAAGGAGAAATCATGGCCCTTTCCATTCAATGCACCCTAGTCTAATAAGATTCAGAGCTCATTACAGAGTAGAGAGGCTTCTCCCTTTGTTGCAAAATGAAAGCAATGAGGCATTTGAAATATTCCACAACATTTGGATAACTGAAATTGGAGAATAAGGGCTATAAGTCTTGATGGTGTAACACATTTTAAAAGTGCTCCTTCTTTCCTGAGGATTTTTCGAAATTCCTTTTCAGTTATTTTAGACTGTTTTTCTTTTCCTGTTTTGTTAACGTGACATCTGCATTTGTAGAAGTTAAACCACCCTTCTTGCCTTTTTTCTGATCGACTATTTCATGTTTTATACTCAACAGCACTGTTTGTATTATTAATGACATTTTTAAAGCTCATTCTGCAGTTTGTATTAACTGGAGGCCTAATTTAATTTTTTGGGATATGAAGCCTTTCTAATCAGACAAGAAACTACAAAATAAAACAGGAAGGAGAACCAAACTGTGACAGTTTTAGTCAAGTTAGAGTCTAAAGAGGTGTGTCTTGAATTTTCGACGGAAGATGTAGAGGCTCTCTGCAGTCCTGATGTCATCAGAGAGCTCATTCTACCATCTGGGAGCCAGGACAGCAAAGAGTCGCAATCTCGCCGAGTGCTTTTCTCTCAGTGAGGGAGGAACCAGCAGCTTTGCAGAGAGTGTGCGGGTTGGGATGTAGGGTTTCACCATGTCCTGGATGTAGACTGAACCCGATCCATTAACAGCATGGTACGTGAGTACCAATGTTTTGAACTGGATGCGGGCAGCCACTAGTAACCAGTGAAGAGAACGGAGAAGTGGTGTGGTGTGGGAGTATTTCGGAAGGTTGAAGACCCTCAACTGGTCTTCAACCTTCCGAAATACTCCCACACCACTTCTGCTGCATTCTGGATGGGCTACAGTGGTCGAATGGCAGTACCTGGGAGACCTGCCAGGAGAGAGTTACAGTGTCAAGGCGGGAGATGACAAGAGCCTAGACAAGTACCTGCGCCGCCTTCTGAGTGAGAAGGGGTCGTATTCTCCAGATGTTGTAGATTGTGTATCTACGGGATTGTGTTGTCGCTGTGATGTTGGCAGTCAGGGAGAGTTGGAAGTTGAGTGTCACGCCGAGGTTCCTAGCAGTGAGAGTGGGCGTTAACACTGAGGTACTGAGTGGGAGAGTTTTTTACGGGGAAGAAAAGCAGTTCGGTCTTGTCGGGGTTGATCTTCAGGTGATGAGCGGACATCCACTGGGAGATGTCAGTCAGACATGCAGTGATCCGTGCCACCACATGAGTGTCCGAGTCGGGGAAGGAGAGAATTTGGGTGTAGTCGGCCTAGCTGTGATAGGAAAAACCATGCGAGCGAATGACGGAGGCAAGAGAGTTGGTGTAGATTGAGAAGAGGAGGGGACCCAGGACGGAGCCCTGAGGAACTCCAGTAGTAAGAGGACAAGGTTCCTACACCGATCCTCTCCCCAGTTCCCCGGTAGATGCGGCTGTCAAGGTAGGATGAGAGAAGAGAGAGCGCGGAACCTGTGACACCAAGTTCCTGAAGGGCGGAGATAAGGATCTAGCAGCGTGGAGTTGCTCCGAGACAGCGAGGAGAGCAGTTTCTGTGGAATGGCCCGCCTTGAAGCCTGACTGATGGGGGTCAAGGAGGTTGTTACGATGGAGACAGGAGGAGAGTTGGTTAAAGATAGCTCGTTCAATAGTTTTGGACAGGAAGGGGAGAAGAGATACCAGTCTGTAGTTGTTTTCTTCAGGAGTGGGTTAACTCTTGCCTCCTTCAGAGAGTTGGGGAAAGAGCCAGATAACAGCATTTTTAATGAGACAGGTGAGGAAAGGAAGAAGATCGGGGGCGATCAACTGTGGAATGTGGGATGGAATGGGGTCGAGGGGGCAGGTGGTGGGACGGGCAGAGGTTACCAAGGTAAGAACATTGTTAGGAGACAGAGGTGTGAAACAGGGAAGCGAGGGCGATAGAGGTGAAGTCTGTGGGATACAGTTGGAATGAGGTGGGTTGGAGAAAGAGGAGCGTATATCAGCTATTTTTTTGGTAAAGTAGGTGACAAAGTCTCCTGGAAGAAGGGTGGAGGGGGGAGGAGGACTGGGGGGTTCGAGGAGGTTAGTGAAGATAGAAAATAGTTTTTTGGGGTTGAAAAATGAGGACTCAATTCTGGATTGGTAGAAAGCGCTTTTTGCAGCAGAGATGGAGGCAGAAAAAGAGGAGAGAAGCGACTGAAACACATGCAGGTCGTCAGCTTGTTTGTACTTACGTAATTTCCTTTCGGATGCAATTGATAAGAGGACTGTGGTGAGACAACCAAGGGAATCCGGGAGTGTGGATAAGATTGAACTCAATCTTTTCAAACTGTTTCTCAAAAATAGACAACACAACAGGATCTGTAATATAGGTTACGGTACCTCTGTCCAAGGGCCTGCCATCAAGGGCCGTCACTGAGAGAGGATGGTCCAGGTTAGTTAACTGCAGATGAAGGCAGCTGGCGAGGGTGAGGTCCAGGAAATTCCCAGCAGCACCAGAGTCCACAAGTGCCTCAACAGGGTGTTGCTGGTGTTCCCAGGAAATGGTAACAGGAAGCTGCAGGCACAAGGTAGAGTCTGAAGGAGTAAGAGTCGCCCCCGTCACAGTCCTCTTTTCACTGGAGGGGGCAGTGCTTTTCCCGCAAGCACGAGGCGCGGAAATGGTTAGGAGCTCCACAGTAGAGGCAGCTTCTCTCCCTCATCTGTCGGTCCCGTTCTGCCTGGCAAAGGAGAGTTCCACCAAGCTGCATCGGCTCTTCAGAAGAAGGTGGTTCGGTGAGGCCTAAGAGGCCACTGTGGCGAACTGAAGGTTGAAGCGGTGGCTCCAGAACTGGAATGGCTGTACGGCTCTCGTTCACGACGCCTCTCTCGCAGACGGTTGTCGGGACGAATAGTCTGGTCTATTAGGGACTCCAGATCACCAACAGGATCCATAGCTGCTGGTTCATCTTTGATACCGCCAGCGAGCCCCTGTCGGAACGCTGTCATCAGGGCCTCCTCGTTCCACCTACACTCAGCTGCCAGGGTGCGGCACACTCAACCACACTAGTATTGCCTTGACGCTGCTGAAAAAGGCGATTAGCTGCATCACTACCTCCCAATGGATGGTCAAACACCCGGCGCATATCACCCGTGAAGGTGCTAAAGTCATCACAGGAATGGTCCTGCTGTTCCCAAACAGCTGTTGCCCATGCCCGGGCCTTTCCGGTCAGTTATGATATAGGCTATGCAAGCACGATCAGTACGAAATGAGGAGGCTTGAAGTTCAAAGGTGAGAGAGCATTGGGTTAGGAAGGCCCGGCAGTCCCTGGGTTTTCCGTCATACCCCTCAGGAGCAGGTAGTCATGGTTCTCAGGGGTCCAAGGTGCCGAAGGTGGACCTGTATCATGTGTTGGTACTGGACCTCCAGAGGGGACTGGTGGTGGCAATCGAGCCAGTACATCGGTCAAAGTCTCTTGTAAGCCCTGCAGGGCTTGATCTTGGCGAGTGAAGGCAGCCTCATGGAGGGTTAGGCGTGCATTGTGACGAGACACCGTGGCCTCATGACTGACCACTGTCGCGTAGAGTTTCTCCGCCGATGTTGGTGTCCGTGGGTACTGAGATGGGGAAGTCTTTGTCTCTGCCGAGTCTGGTTCCATGGCCGAGTCTTGCTATCACGATCGTCGGGATCCAACCCTGGGTTTCTGTGTAGCAGGCGAACGGCCTACCACTGTGCTATGAGAGGTGGTGACTCAGATGCAGAGAGACGAGTTGATGGGAGGGGAAAAAAGGGTTTCTTTACTTATATATGGCAGAGGGTTCCACAAGTTGACAGCCACACAAAAATACTTCAGACAACAAAAACAAGGTCTGGGAAATTTAACAAGGTAAGTGAGGCTGACACTTCGAAGACTTAGCAAACACAAAGAAAGATAACACTAGAAAATAAGGCACAGGTGAACACAATGAAAACAATCAAGGCCACCCACTTGTGACCACTGTTCTATAGTCTTAAAGCGGCTTAGCCACACCCTCCTCTGGACAGGAAGCCAGTCCATTGCAAGGCTCAACCCACATCTATCTTTTGAAAAAAATGTGCTAAGCAGAGAAGCTCCCTTATTTAACTGATCCTTGAGTACAAGGAGAGGCATTGATCAGGTTTTGTTGTTCTACCTTTGCAAAGTCATCTGCTCCAATATGGTACACCGTGCCAGTTGGCCAGCCTTTCTGTTTTCGCTGTGCTAATTGCAATTTCCTTTACAAACTCCATTTTTTGGGGCTTCTTTAATGCTATCATAATGAATATGTTCCAATGCAAAGCAAAGAGTACGGTGTCGGGAGGGTACGCGTCGCTAAATGACGTTATCGCCTAATTTGCTTAATTGTTATGGGCATTGTAGGATCGGCGGCTTTGCGCATGCGCAATTCATGCTCTGCTCTAACTGCATCACCAACATCACATCTAGCCTTGTGTGGCTAATTCACTTAATATGTGTTTGATGTGAAAATAATAAACATTTTTGATCTGGTGTTATTATAACCAATCACTAAAATGCAATTTCCACATAGAAACTCTTAGACAAACAGTAACCTCTCCAAGTGGTTTAGGTCCTTGCTTAAGGGAAACTCATAAACATCTCTCCAACTCCCCTTGTTCAACATGTGAACTTGATCCAACAACCTTCTTCTAAGCCATATCAATTTAAGTCACTGCTGCACACTGTATGTTAGGACTACCAGCTGGTGTGCGTACGGTCTCTTCAATCAATTATCATTATATTCAAATACAAAGGCATTCAAAATAAAATGCAAAACTGTGGTACAGATCATTAGATGAACCAAACTGGACGTAACTGCTTGGAGATGTCACAAGGACAGTGGTGCAGGTAGGCACGGGGAGGACTCAGACGCAGAGTTTCTGGTTTTCCAAAAGGTGCTCTTTAATTCCAACCGAACGCAGACGTGTACAAACCACCACGGGTAACATAGACAATGACGCGACAGGGGACAACAGGCACACAGGGCTTAAATACACTAGGGAGGTGCAGGTGATTGGACACAGGTTCAAACAATCAGGCAATCACAGGACAATGCAGAAAGTGAAGCTAACACAGGGACACGAGAGACATGAAACTACAAAATAAAACAGGAAGAAGAACCAAACCATTACAGGTCCCTTTTCACGATTTTGGGGCCTTTTGTCACAATGCTGTTGCATGTCTTGGCCTATAGATGGTACTGTAATACTTGGGATAATGCAATTTTCATGACGGTTAAGAAGAGAAAGCAAAACGGGTTGAAGTTGTCGAGACAGCGCATAAGGAAGTAGTCGGTGCTTGTGAAGTGAGCTGTAATCCGCGTAAGATGTGAATAAATGAAGACACCCTTTTCCAGCACACTGTTGAGAGTTTTACTTTCTACAAGTATGCAACACTGGCATCTTTTTTATTTATGTTTTAAGGATTGTAGCGTATTTCTGTATTATTCCCAAACTGTAACACATTATCATAACTAACCTTAACCCTAATTTATACATTTTTAGAATGCATTGTACCCACTTATTCCAATACATTATGATTATACGTTACACGAAGTCGTCATTGTTTAGTTAATAATTAATTGCAGGACAAACAATGACCAACTAATGGTGTTGACACTGATTATTAAACATAAAAATGTACTCATTTATCACAAATGTCCTAGTTATGAACTATATTGATCCTTTTTTTTTTACAGTGCTATAGATCTATAGATATACACATCAATATATATATCACTTTAATACTGTGTCATAAAGCATTATGATTAAGTAATGTTAATTACTGCTATAGTTATTCATTGCTAGAAGCCAATTGTAACGCATCGTAGGATTCATAGAAGCTGTCTGCTTAATGTGGCACATTCACACAAACATTGATTCATGTGTGCTGACATTTAACATGAATAAGTAAATGAATTCCTAAACACAGTTGGTCATGCATTTTATTTCCTAAATGTGGACACATGTGATTGAAAGGCTGTTAGTCTCCAAACATTGAGATGGGAATGTAACTCCAGCATTATTTTTAATAGACCTCACACATCACACACAATTGCCTCAAGTCTGCCTGTGACTAATAATGAGAAGAATGCTTGATTTGGCCAGAATCTCAAGCGTTCTCTCCATCCAGCATTACGACCATTACTAATTCTTATTTCGGATTGCTGTGAATGTTGATCCATTATAACAATTACACCTACTGTTAATATGTAGTTGTCCCGCGGTGAGATGGTTCGCTAGTGCGACTCAGCAAGCGTGGTTCTCGCACACTGCTGCCAGGCCTCTCCAACGTGCGCTCACTGTGCAACAAACTGGATGAACCTCAGCTGCTGGTGAGAAGAGACAGAGACTTTTCTTCATCCTCCATTTTCTGCTTCACGGAGACGTTGCTCTATGGATTGACAACGGACTCCGGGCTTCTAGCTGCTCAGAGCAGACCGCGAAGGGTGGCGGAATCTGTTTCTACTGGTGCAACGACGTAACAGTGATCCTGCAACACTGTTCTCCTTCTTCATCAACTGCAAACCCTTCTACTCTCCCTGTGAGTTCGCTTCATTCATTCTGGTCGGTGTTTACATGCCGCCGCCGGCCAACGTGAACGAGACACAGCGGACACTCGCCGACCAGATACGGCGTATGGAGCGGACCAACCCGGACTCTTTGGTTATTGTCCTCGGGGACTTTAACAAAGGTAACCTCAGCCACGAACTTCCTAAGTTCAAACAGTTTATTAAATGCCCGACCAGAGAGGAGAATAGGTTGGACCACGACAAGCAGGGCTTATCACGCCCTCCCTCGTGCTGCGCTGAGACACTCCGACCACGTCATGCTCCATCTGATTCCTGCATAGAGGCGCAAACTTGTGGTGAGGAAATCTAAGAAGTGGACCAGCGAGGCGCTAGAGGATCTTCAAGGCGTGTTTTGACTGCACAGACGTTGTTTTCAGGACTGCTTCTGACAATCTGGATGACTTCACAGAGCCTGTAACTTCCTACATCGGCTTCTGTGAGGACAGCTGTGTACCATCATGCACCAGGGTGAGTTATAACAAAGACAAACCCTGGTTTACAACGAAACTCAGAAATTTACATCTGCAGAAGGATCAGGCATTTAGGAGTGGGGACAAAGACTTGTACACAGAGTCTAAATACAGGTTTAATAAAGCGGTGGGAGACGCTAAACGACACCCTTGAGAGACTCCAAAATCAGTTCTCAGCTAATGACTCTGCTTTAGTTTGGAGAGGCTTTAAACACCTCACAACTACAAGCCGAAAACCCCCCATTCCATGGCAGATGAGCTGAATGAGTTCTGTTGCAGATTTGAAAGACATTTGAAAGACAATGTCCCAACTCCATCCCCCACCACCCCTCCCTCCCCGACCCTTCAGTGGCTCACACCTTTGGATTACTCTCCCCACCCCCACCGCCCCGCTCTGTCCTGGAGAGTGACGTCAACCGGCTCTTTAAAAGACTAAACCACCGTAAAGCATCCGTACCGGACTCAGTCTCACCCCACACCTTGAAACATTGTGCTGACCAGCTGTCTCCTGTGTTCACTGCCACCTCCTTGGTGACATGCCCCGTTCCAGTGTGCTTCAAGGCCTCCACCATCATCCCTGTTCCCAAGAAGCCCAGGATCACAGGACTAAATGACTACACACCCGTCGCCCTGACCTCTGTAGTCATGAAGTCCTTTGATCGGCTAGTCCTGTCCCACATAAAGTCCCTCACCAACCCCCTCCTGGACCCTCTGCAGTTCGCCTACAGAGCCAACAGGTCTGTAGACGATGCTGTCAAAATGGCCCTCCACTTCATCCTCCAGCATCTGGACTCCCCAGGAACCTACGCCAGGATCCTGTTTGTGGACTTCAGCTCTGCCTTCAACACCATCATCCCGTCTCTGCTGCAGGACAAACTCTCTCAGCTGCACGTGCCCGACTCCACCTGCAAGTGGATCACTGACTTCCTGTCCGACAGGAAGCAGTACGTGAAGCTGGGGAAACACGTCTCTGCTTCTTGGTCCATCAGCACCGGTTCCCCCCAAGGCTGCGTTCTTTCCCTTCTGCTCTTCTCCCTGTACACCAACAACTACACCTCCAGTCACCAGTCCGTCAAGCTCCTGAAGTTTGCTGATGACACCACCCTCATTGGACTGATCTCTGGTGGGGACGAGTCCGCCTACAGGTGGGAGTCTGACCACCTGGTGATGTGGTGCAGCCAGAACAACCTGGAGCTTAACGCCGTGAAGACAGTGGAGATGGTCGTCGACTTGAGGAAGAACGCAGCCCCACCTTCCCCCCTCACCTTGTGTGACTCCCCCGTCACCACTGTGGATTCCTTCCGTTTCCTGGGCTCCATCACCAGGACCTCAAATAGGAGTTGAACATCAGCTCCATCACCAAAAAGGCTCAGCAGAGGATGTTCTTCCTAAGGCAGCTGAAAAAATTCAATTTTATCTTCATTTCTCAACTTACTAACCCATAGCTTTAGCATACTAACCCATAGCATATATTTTATTATACTTTTATCTTATTGCTGCACTACGTTGTCATTATTGTACGGTCTTCCGTCATGCACCAACCGCCAAGTCAAATTCCATCTATGTCTAACATATAATGGCAATAAACGTTTCCTGATTCTTGATATGTCCTATTTGTCAGGCCTGGACTGTAATGAGGACTCAGATGCAGTGGGGTGAACGTGTTAGGCAGTCTTCATTAGTATCTTTCATGACAAAAATCAGAGGTGGGAACAAGTCACTGTTAGGCAAGTCACAAGCAAGTCTCAAGTCATTGCCCTCGAGTCCCGAGTCAAGTCGAGTCAAAGACGAAGCAAGTCCCAAGTCGAGTCACAAGTCACAGCCAACAAGTCTCAAGTCGAGTCACAAGTCGTACCATTTTAGTTTCGAGTCATTTCGAGTCCTTTTATTATAGTGGGGACGGGGAACCCTGGGTGATGGTGCGCTGCCTCACAGACCTAGACTACGAAGGGAAGGGTAATGGTGGATCGACTGTGACTGTGTTATAGTACTGTAACGCTCACCCCAATGCTGCAGCGTAAATAAGGAGGCGATGACTGGCTTGCAACTCCGCTGCATTTATTTATATAGAACAACTCAACTTCGGTCACTGTTGGCCGTCACCACGCCGAACGAACACTTCCGCATACACGGTCCCCCAAAACTCGGGTTGTCTCGCGTAACTACAGCTGGTAACAGAGCATAACGTGAACACATGCAACATCTGCATAACTGATTAACTAATAACTTTAACTCAGCTCATTACACTACTTTAAAACGGACGTTGACATAATGTTGGCGAGGATTTCCATCGGAGTCTGAATCCGGGTTCAAAAATCCCGATTTTTGTAACCATGAACGAGCTGTCTCGTTGATACGGTCAAATGGACTGCAGTGATTGGATGTCGTGCAGGCAGCGCGCGCTCTCTGCATACAGGTGGCGCACATTTTTTTGACAGATGCAGATAAACAGAGCGGCGCGGTGGTGTGAAAATGTTATCCCCCAGTTTTCATGGGAAGTAGCAAGTCTTCTCGAGTCAAAAGGCTCGAGTCCAAGTCAAGTCCAAGTCGAGTTGCAAGTCTTTGTACGTTTTGTCGAGTCTCAAGTCATCAAATTCATGACTCGAGTCTGACTCGAGTCCAAGTCACATGACTCGAGTCCACACCTCTGACAAAAATAAACGGCTATGAAATGTCTAAATTATCTACCAAAACTTATTTACCAAAATCAGAACGTCAATTTTTACAGAGTACTTATACACTCGAAAAAATGCTATGAGAGAACTCAAGACTATTCCTAAGAAAACCTATAAACAAAAATTCACTCGCAAGGGAGGCTATCAAAACTGTAGCCTAATCTACAAAAATATAAAAAACAAAAAATCTCTTTGCAAGTGGCAAAAGAATTTGCTAATTGCTCTAAGGCAAGGCCGAGAGATCGGAATGGACGAGAGATCGGAATGCTCAGGCACAAGACAAAGGGAGACGCCGACTATAAGACATATGAGGGCAAATGGGAAACAGGTGGACACAATCAGAAATCGGGGGAGACAATGGCCCTTTCTCAATACGTAAGACGGCGAGAACAGACTCGCGTTCCCGTGAGAATAGACTCGGGAGACAGACTCGGGAGTCCTGACTCGCAGGTTTGGGGGAGCACGGTCATTTCCGCAATTGGAACAGCAGCTGACTTGATGACGTCACCACGTCAGCTGGTCTTGCCAATACGTTTTAATTTTGTTTTTGACTTAAATATTTTACTATTAACAAGCTTTTGTCTCATTTTCATTTAAAATTAGAAATGGTATATATAATATTAAGCACCATATATATAATCAGTCATAAAATAATTAGCTATATCATTTTAGGAGGAGGAAGTTGGATACAGTAACAAAAACTAAACTGTCAAACTAAAATATTTTAATGCCGTTTGTCTTGTTACTCAAACATCAAGAGGCTGATAATCAGTATAGTGGTCCTCGTACAGCAAGCTGCTGACCACACATCAAAGATCTTACAGAGAACTATACAATAATTCATATGTGGATTTTTTTATTCATTATTATTATAATTCAGAGCTTCTTTGAAGCAGAAGTTCTGCTGCCGATTTGAGTCTCGATGACGGTCTCCTCATGTCCTTTAATTAAAACATCGTTAGTTTTACTGCACAATGATGGACAATAAACCAGCTGCACTCTGCGGGTACAGAGAATATGTTAAAGTTACATTTAAACATGAAGTTATGAATCTAAACTCTGTCCTCAAACAGACGTAACCGGTGAACAACATCAGTCTCTGACACCACATTAAAACTTATGAAGACTCATTATAGTACAGTTATATCTCATGTATAACCGCTACGGAGACGTGAAAACCGGCGGAGCATTTCACAGAAGACTCGCCGAAAACATGCTGCTCTGTGCGGGCTGAGATGATGGTGCTGGAGGCTCTGACAGTCCGTTAACTACACCTCACATCTCCATCCACGGAGCAGATTGTAACAACAAAACAATAAATTTGCTTTAACAACAAATAAAGTAGTATTTAAAAACTTCGACATAAAGTTGTGTTGATTTTCCTCTGTCGTTGTTGCCTGTTGCTGAGGTGAAATGCATTCTGGGATATTTGGCTCTCACAAGAACAGACGAGCCTGCTCCGATGCATGCCCGGTAAAATGGGTGGGGGGAGTCACATCCGGGTATGATGACCGTTAGAATTGGAACAGTACTCGGGCAGCGACTGATGACGTTCACGGGTCCACGAGAACAAAAGTCCACACAAGAACGCATATTGAGAAAGGGCCAATTCGACAGGTGACACACGAGGAAGGACAAGAGAACTGAAAAGAGAGGATGGTTAATCTTTCAAAATAAAACCGGAAATGATAAAACAAAACATCAAGACAAGACAAAACCCCAACTTGACCTCACCGCGGTGTGACACTATTCCCGTCCCATTGATTTACACCGCTTTTAGATCAGGTGATGCTCAAGCCTACAGTGCATCCAGAGCTGACCTGAAGAGGGTCAGCAAGCAGGCCAAGCACTGCCACAAGCTAAGGATTGAGGAGCACTTCAAGAACTCCGACCCCTGTCGCATGTGGCAAGGCATCCAGGCCATAACAGACTACAAACCCACCAACCCCACCCCCCAAAACAATGATGCCTCCGTCCCTGACGAGCTTAACAGCTTTTATGCATGCTTCGACAGGGACAACCAGGAGGCTGCCATCAAGGCTGTGCTCATTTCAGACCATCAGCCCCTCACACTCTCCTCCACAGACGTGTGTGCTGCACTGAGCAGGATTAATGCACGTAAGGCTGCTGGACCCGATGGCGTCCCCGGACGCATGCTCAGGGCCTGTGCTGGGCAGCTAGCTGAGGTCATGACTGACATATTCAACCTGTCACTAGCCCAAGCTACTGTCCCCACGTGCTTTAAAACCACCTCCATCGTGCCAGTGCCAAAGCACTCCACCGCAGTGAGCCTAAATGACTTCCGCCCAGTTGCACTCACTCCACCCATCAAGTGCTTCGAGAGGGTGGTCCTGGCTTACCTCAAAACCTGGTTACCACCCACACTGGACCTCTTCCAATTCGCCTACCGCAAGAACAGGAGTACGGAGGATGCCATCTCCACGGCATTTCACTCCGCCCTTTCTCACCTGGACAATAACAACAGCTATGTGAGGATGCTGTTCATAAACTTCAGTTCAGCTTTCAACACTGTCATCCCCTCCAAACTAATCACAAAACTCAGTCACCTGGGTATCAACACTTCCCTCTGTAACTGGATACTGGACTTCCTATCCAACAGACCCCAGTGTGTTAGGGTAGAGAACCACACCTCCTCAACCCTCGTCCTGAACACCGGCGTGCCACAGGGCTGTGTGCTAAGTCCTCTCCTCTACTCCCTCTTCACCTTCGACTGCACACCTGTACACGGTTCTAATACCATTGTCAAGTTTGCTGACGACACAACGGTGATTGGCCTGATCAGTGACAACGATGAGTCGGCCTACAGAGAGGAGGTCCAGCAGCTGGCGGTGTGGTGCGCCAACAACAACCTGGCCCTCAACACCAAGAAGACCAAAGAGCTAATTGTGGACTTCCTGAAGAAAACTGGCACAAACAACCCCATCCATATCAACGGGACGGAGGTTGAGCGTGTTGCCAGCTTCAAGTTCCTGGGTGTCCACATCTCTGAGGACCTCACTGGACCCTCAACACCTCATCCCTGGTAAATAAAGCCCACCAGCGTCTCTACTTCCTGAGGAGACTGAAGAAGGCCCATCTGTCTCCTCAGATTCTAGAGAATTTCTACCGCTGTACCATAGAGAGCATCCTTATAAATTGCATCTCTGTATGGTATGGCATCTGCTCTGTCGCGGACCGTAAATCGCTGCAGAGGGTGATGAAAACTGCCCAACGCATCACCGGTTCCTCACTCCCCGCCATTGAGGCTGTCCAGAGCAAGAGGGCACGCAGCATCGAGAAGGACAGCTCTCACCCCAGCCACAGACTGTTTGCCCCTCCTCCCCTCCGGACCAGCAGGTTCAGGAACAGCTTCATCCCTGCGGCTGTCATTCAACTGAACTCTGCCCCCCCTGAACTCTGAACTCGGCCCCCCACCCACATCTCCCCCAGTGACTGTACTTCCCCCCTCCACCCTGGCTTGACTGCCACACACCTTCCTCCAGCCACTGAACACCTGCACTGTTATTGCACAACTATTTATTCACTACTACACTTTACATTTGCACATACTCTGCACTTTTTGCTATTTTGCACTTCTGGTTGGATGTTAAACTGCATTTCGTTGCCTCAGTACTTGTACCCTGTGCAATGACAATAAAGTTGAATCTAATCTAATCTAAAAATGTATCCCCATTTTTGGGCATTCAGCTGTATTTAGCATGCCAAAAGTAAAGCTCCTATTACAGTCAGAAACAAATGCATTTTTAATATTGGGTGCTTAGATTACATGAAAGATCATTAGCATGACCTTTGTGAAGATCCTTACAACTCATCAGTGAATCCAAACTCATCCATGATATGGGGCTAAACCTGATACACTGAATACATCGTGGGACTTCATTGAGGTTTTTTTAAAATCTGCATGGGTCAGATGTTTGTATGATCTCCGCATTCCTTCGTCTATGACCTGTCAATGACATTTTCCTCATGAGGGATTACGAGCAGGTATTTCTGGTGCTCTTTTGGCTCCAAGGCTCAGATGAACAGGAAGTATACAAAATAAGGGCGACGCCTAACAGTCTAATGATATCAAACTCATAACAAGAGGAATAACCTGTGGACCTTTATTTCTGTTCTATAAAAAACATTTATTTGAAGTTAGGAGAGCGGTATCTCCATTTGGTTCACAGAAGCTTTGTTTTCTGTTCATAAGGCAACAAAGGCAATTGGTTGAATATTTTTTTGGTTTAAGCATCATCATCAGCCTGTAAAACATGACTATAATCAAGGACCTCATTTGAAGAAATTAAGTTTCTTGTCATATGAATTTCCAATATACTAGGTATGAGGGGACCAGACCAGGAGGAGCTAAGCGATATTAGTCTGCTGTTCTTCCATTATTTAACTAATGGATTGTTGATCACTGTTACGTCCCTAAAAGGTCTAGGGGTGGGGGATGCAAACAATGTAAAATAATAAACCCGGGAGGTCTTAACAGACAAGTATTTAATGAAAAAGACTCAACAAAAAGCAAATGAAAACAATCTTCAAACGGAAGACGAGCTTGGATTCTTTGGTCTGCAACTCAATCCACCACCTCTCTGCTCACTCTGGGCTCCACTGCCACAACCACCCTAAACTCTGGCTTGGCACCGCCATACATCCTTTGCTGATCAGCTGATCAACTGCAGCTGCGTCACCAGCACACCTGAGGAGAATCTCAAACCACACAGCAAAACAAAACACGGCACGTAACAATCACCTCGAAGCAATCTTTCTCTTTGAAAAACCCATAAATAACTAATAAATTGCACAACATTATTATGTTGACATTTTTTAGTTAGACACAGCAATTTATATTTTAGAGTGCCACAATCTAATGTAGTTTTGGGAAAATGACAGTGCTGCTTGGAGTGTTGTGTCCTGCTGTGACTACGAAACATGCATAAGGACTTAAAACTAGAAAATGCATTTCCTGCTGAAAATGCGTTGGAATGCAGAAAGCTGAAATTAATTTCAAAAAGTTGCTTAAAGTACAGAAATGAAACAAGCTGTAATTATTAAAAACATTGCTGAAAGAATGGAAAAAGCTGAAATACATTTAAAAATGGCTGAAAATACAGAAATGAGAAAAGCTGAAATGAACTTGAAACAATTGCAAAAAAACTGAAATGGGAGAAGCTTCTATGAATTTGAAATCACAGAAATAATAAAAGCTGAAATTATTCTAAACATTGCTGAAAGAATAGAAAAAGCTGAAATACATAAATGAGAAAAGCTGAAATGAACTTGAAAGAATTTCAAAAAAACAGAAATGGGAGAAGCTTCTATGAATTTGAAATCACAGAAATAAAAAAAGCTGGAATTAATTTCAAAAAGTTGCTTAAAATGCAACATGCTGAAATTATTCTAAACATTGCTGAAATATAAAAGGCTGAAATACATTTAAAAATTGCTGAAAAGCTGAAATGAACTTGAAAGAATTGCAAAAAAAAACAGAAATGGGAGAAGCTTCTATGAATTTGAAAACACAGAAATAATAAAAGCTGAGAATTAAAAAATACATTTTTTGTAGTAATATAATGTTTAGTACTATAGTTGTAATTGTTGTACTAGTGGTACTAGTTTCACTAATATTTGAAAGCAATTGTGGTGTACCCATTGTTGAGGTACAGATAATCATTGAGGCTTTTATTTTGAAATAATGGAACTGGTGTGGGGTGGTTTGGGAGACAGAATGTTTGTTATTCAAAGCAAATGGACTTGGTAAAATAGATTTGTACAGCGCTCTTCTAGTCTTCTGACCACTCAAAGCACCTTAAAACTACATAACATCATTCACCCATTCACACACCAATGACAGGACCTACCATACACAGTGGCACCTGCCCAACCAGTAACTAACATTCACACACACTGTAGTCAACAGCTAGAGGAACAATGCTGGGATCAAGCGTCTTGCCCAAGGACACATTGACATGCAGGTTAGCCGGGCCTGGGATCAGACCGCCAACCCTCCTATTGGAGGACGGCCGGGCTCCCCACTGACCCACAGTCGCCCTAAGCTAATAAAACTTAGTTATTAATTGATGGGCCTCATCAAACATTACAGTAAGAATTCCCTCCATTGGGGTTGAAATACTAGCAGTACTAGTAATATTAGTAGTAGTAAAAGTCATTTTAGTAATAATACCAGTTGAAATACTAGAAGTACTACTAGAAGTACTAGAAATATTAGTAGTGGTTGTAGTACTATCTGAAAGCGCAATAAGTATTCAACGAAAAAGCTGAATCCTAAGCTTCATGTTTAAATAACATAATCATTGCAGCTTTTATTTTGAAATGATGGTATTGGGTGAGTGGGTGGGGGGGTGGGGGGGTTGAGAGACAGTATATATTATTTAATAGGCCTCATCAAACATTACAGTAAGAATTCCCTCCATTGGGTTGAAATACTAGTAATATTAGTAGTAGTAAAAGTCATTTAGTAATAATACCAGTTGAAATACTAGTAGTGGTTGTAGTACTATTTGAAAGCGCAATAAGTATTCAACGAAACAGCTGAACCCTAAGCTTCATGGCTAAATTACAGATAATCATTGCAGCTTTTATTTTGAAATGATGGTATTGGGTGAGGGGGTGGGGGGGTTGAGAGACAGAATATATTAGAAGGCCTCATCAAACATTACAGTAAGAACTCCCTCCATGGCGGTTTGAAATGATGAGAGAAGGTGGAGAGAAGCAGGTCATGTCAGGCTGCACTAATCAGCTAATAAGGATCAGCTGTGAGTCACAGAAAGAGCCCCAGCTCGTTGTCGCGGCAACGGAGCAGCTGCACTTAGCTCACAGACAGTTACTGAGAACCCACACCTCAAACAAATGCTTCCTGGAGCAAAACTATTTGGAGTAGCCAAAAGATAAGGACATTTTGAGAGACACAAGACTCTACCGAACGTTTGAGTGTAGTTTTTATGTCTCTATGTGTTTTAAAACTGCTCTACCAGCAGTTTACAAAACATGGACCCTCTCTTGTCTTCCGACTTTGTCTGCACTCTAGCGCACACTGTAAATTCGAAAAGGACCCCAAAATTAGTCAAACATAATTAGTGATTATGAAAAAACTATAATAGATATCAACAAGCTGTTTTTTTAATGAAATTGTTAAGACTTGTGTCAACATTTTAAAGTTTAAATGGTGTCTCTAGCTGAAAGATTGGAAAAGCTGAAAAAGTTGAAAGTTGAAGAAGTTTTGAAAGGATTTGAAAATTGAATCCATTGGAAACCATGTTAAAAAGGTTGATGTTTTTAATTTATATTAATTCAATTATAAGAGCTAAAAAGCTGAAAAGTCATAGCACCCCTCTCCTGAAGGAGCTGAACATTTTAATATTTGAATGGTCCTAATAGCTGAAAGTGTGAAGGAGTTGAAACGTGCGGCGGAAGAAATAGTAGAAGAATAAGTTGATTAAAGAAAAGAAGAACAATACTTGGAATGCTTGAAGCATTCCAACTAATAAATACTTAAATCAATCGATGTGCACTAACTTACCATAAACTACGTTGTTAGCTATGCTCTGCACTCATCTTTAAGCAGTGATTTAAACCAGTGGTTCTCAACTGGTCTGGCTCCGGGACCCACCATCACCCCTTATTGACAAGTCGCGACCCAAATCGATCTGTCAACGGGGGGGGGTGCGAGCGGTTGTCTTTGCGGCGCCAACTGAAAACATGGATGGACGAGCCGGCCAAAAAAACGACACTCCGCTGCATTAGAAAAAGTCCCTTCAAAATAATAATTTTTGCAATGCAACGGCCCGCGACCCACTAAAAACGCGACCCACCAGTTGAGAACCACTGATTTAAACGATTCATTCATGAATGTGTAGAGATCATTGAGTTGTAAAACGTTATGTGACAGACTTTTATGCAAATGAATAATGGCTTCTGTCATTTCATTCAGCCCACAAGCATAGGGTGCTGTCAATGTCCACAGGCTACTTTGGAAAAGGTGATGAGCTCTGTGGGTTTCCTTTGGGACAGAAGCATTCTGAAAGAAGTTTTGTCAGGTCTGCCGTTTTGAAGTAGGTTAAAACTTAAAACCTTAAAACTCAACATACAGGATTAACGACATCAAAATGGAAAGGAAGAAATAAAAAAACACTTGGCCACACTAGTTGGTCCGTTAAGGGTGCACGTTTTGGATTGGATCCCGGATATTTGATCACAGAGAGGTTTCATTTTGCCGATACTTATTGCAGATCAGTGATGATCCATATCGGTAGATACAAATCCCTCCGTAGTTTGGTTATACAGCTGGTCTATGAGGTTGCAGACAATAATTTTGTCGTCCTGTCATAAAGAAAATAAAATTACTGCTGGACAATCATTTTTTGGTGTTGCTATTAATAGTGAAATTCAATCATTATTTCAAAAGTAGTGTATTGCGCACTTTTATTAGGGACCAGGGTACGCCTGAAGCTAGGAGACTGGAAAAAATAGGAACCTTATTCACCCAAGATATTTAACAAAATCAAACTAATAACTAAGCAAGTGCAGTTCAACCTAATTAACGGAAACTACGTCAAACAACACAGTGAGTGCTCTGTTGAAAATCATCACTATGGGTTGACGATGTGGTTAGTTGCAGCCCCCACACATTTTAAACCAACAAGTTGCTTTTTAAAAGCAGTGTTCCCTTTACACAGTAGCAGTTAAAATATTTTTTGTAAATCTCAACTTAAAAATTGATTTAATTAATTCCAGTATAAAAAAAGCTATTTGCCACTACCAAGTGATTAACATTCTATCTATTTTTGTTATAGAAAAACAACTTACGTTATAACCCCTTTCAAGTAAAATGTTTCTTTGAACAGGAAGAAGCATTAATAGTCTCTGTTCAGCAGTTGTGGTATTGGTTGGTATGTATGTTGGTGATCTTTATAATGCTTATTGATACGTATAGGAAGCAGTAGATGGAGTGACTTAGGACCTAGGGGGGATTTAGGTGTGGGGAACAACCAGGGGGGAGAATGACATGGCTGGGTTACCCAAACAAAGAGTTAAAATTCTATGGAGATGAATCCACACTAAAAGTTTCAGGTAAATGTTTGTATTCTATTATATTCTATTTTTCAGTTTCAAATCTTACTTTGTCAAGTTTTCAATATGGTTTTCCCTTCCCCATTTTTTTTTACATTCAGTCTTTTGGACCTGATCTGGCTTTGGCGCAATGGCATCAAGTGAGAGTGGCGTGTAATCATAAGTTACAGCTTAATGAAGGCTGAAAACCATTGTTTACCGCGTTGCCTTTAGGAAATGTAGACACTGTAAGAATTATGAATTAACACTAATAAAGAGAATTTCTCAATGACAAAACTGGATTTAGATCAAACGTTGACACATCATGATAATGTTATAATTGACTACATCCTGATTTTTATCTGACCGTCACCTCACAGAACAAAAAATGGTTATAACAATTCTGGGAGTAAATAGAATTTTGCCAAGATGTTGCCAGCTCGTATATTTTTCATAGAAAGATTTTGAGAGATGTGTAATTCTGCAGGTTAAACGGACGATAGCACCTCACTAGCTCTCTCCAAAAGTAGCAGTAATAGTTCAATAGCCTTTTCATGGTCACTTTAAAATCAGGGGGGAGTCTTAGAGGAAAAATTGATAGGAAATATTGATAAGAGTAAGATGCCAACACTGCTAGCAAACATGCTGAAAGTTTGGAGTGGTAAATACAAGGAGTTAATGACCTAGCTACAGTATCTCAGTCAACATGTGGTGCTTTACTGATACGGATCATATGGTAATATATTTACGGTGTGCATCACGCTGCATTTTGGTTTCACTTGACTGTTGCTGTCATTACTTTGGACCAGATCTTGAACTGAGAATGCTTCGAAGTTTTAAGGCATGTGTCACCTTGTGTGCCTTCTACCAGTCAATGGCACACCTCAACATAGCAACCCCCGTGTGCTTCATCATACATTTGGATTCCTTTCTTGTTTTTCTTCTTGGAGGTGGCTGTGACAATGAATGAATCAATGACAAGAACACTGAATGTTACCAAGATATCTTTCATGGATGTCTGTTGTTCCAAGATGAGATGGCGCATTGGAGGCCTCACTGACAGCGATTCCTTTGATGTTCAAGCCGCATAGTAATTAGTTGCGAAAGTAGAGTTCAAGCCTGAGAAAAGATGCATTTATTCCTTCGGTTTCACATGTACATTTATAACTGAAATAAGTTTTGTTTGGATGCCTTTTGACCACAATGATGCTTTGGTTTGTAATGCATACTTTTCTGCTGAATACTGTACATGTTGTTGTAAAATTACTCTGCAAACACATCTTCGTATATATGTTTACTTGAAACAAATAGAAGTTCAGTTAAGTTAGGGAATGTTTTGCTTTATGAGAACACCACTCACCACTTATGAAAAAGAGAGACACAATTGGCCAAATTGATTTTGGGAGTTTGTACGTTTCTGAAAAATCTACCAGGGCACTTTTCCACTTTGATAGCCACATTAATCTGTAGAAGCACTATCTGGCATGTGTAACAACCCCCAGATGCTGGTAAGAAAACAACTTGCATGTTTTTTGATGATTTCTGAATGAATTAATAATAATAAAAAGCTATTGACATGACATTTTCACTAGATGTTGGTAACAATCCAAGTAATACATACATCTGAAGAAACCACAACAAAGAAGTTATGTGTAGTAATGTGAAATGACACAGGGAAAAAGTATTGAACACGCAGGGCCGGCGCTAGCCATTTGGGTGCCCTAAGCGCAAATGCTTGGTGGTGCCCCCCCCAACCAACCAACCAACCAACCACCACCACCACCAAAGGAATAACAACCATTCAGAATGTCTTAAGTTAGGTTCTCTTTATTCCCCAAATAACTTCTAAACATAAATAATTTACATAAACAAACATGAAAAGAAATAAATTATATAAAAGATAAAATTATAAATACCAAATACCACCACAATTACTAAAAACACAGATTTGGAAGTGAACATTGTAAACGCAGAAAGTATTCAAGTATATAACCGTGTAAGTAATAATGTGCACATTTCTTCAGTAAATAATATACATAAGTGCAAATAATAATAATAAAGTGCAAACTGCACAGTAGAATTTACTTTACCATCTCTATAAAAGAGACCATTCTGCTATCCGATAGAACAATATTACAAACATTTTCACTACCATCAGTTGTCAAAGGCCCTACAGAGGCACACGCCTGCATTTCCTAGCTGCAAAATCAGCTATCAGGTCATATGATAGCCACGTCCCCATTGATGCTGATGACAGCCAGACCACTTAAACGTTCCTGCCCCATTGATGAGCGCAGGTACGTTTTGATTAGTTTGAGATTTGAAAAGCTTCGCTCAGCAGAGGTAACTGTGACAGGGAGAGTCAGTGCAATACGAAGCAATCCATAGATTGGGATATACCTCTTGAAGCCGATTGTTATGCAAAAACGTTAATGATAACATAAAAACAAATGATAACAGAAACGGTAACGGTAACAGAAACTTTGGGCGGCCCGCGGACGAGTACCGAATACGGCCCACCGGCGGTCCGTGCGGACATTATGAGCGCGAGTACATGTGGGCAGCCGGCCGCCCGGTGGCCGCTAGCAACGGTCCTCACGAGACAAAGTTCGGGGACCCCTGATTTAAAACATTGTCTTAGCTGAGAGCGACGCGCGAGCATCATCCCGCTGTCTCTTTTTTCTTCTTTTTTCCGCCCCCGACTCTTGATGCCTTTTCAAAGCCATTTCAAAGCAGTCTGCCACATTTGAGATTTGAGGCATAATCGAACAAACCACTGGGAGGTGGGGGGGGGGGAGGGGGCGCACAGGAGGTTCCCTTTTTCTAGACTAATTTGGTCTAGGCCTATTACTTTTGTATTGATTTCGCATATTAACATGCTTTAGAAATATTGTATTTGTTATTTATACTAGTAGCCTACTGTGATGATTTTTCACGTCCCAGATTTTTTGGTGCCCCCCCAGACACTTGGTGCCCTACGCGCAGCGCGTGATGTGCGTGTGCGGAGCGCCGGCACTGTGAACACGCTTACTGATATTTATTCAATACTTTGTACAAAAGCCTTTGTTGGAAATGACAGCTTCAAGACCCCTCCTGTATAGAGAAACTAGTCGCATGCATTGCTCTTGTCACGGTTTGGTCTCTCTTCCTGTTTTAGTTTGAAGTTTCATGTTCCTTCTGGTCTTGGGTTAACTTCACTTCCTGCCTTGTCCTGTGATTGCCTGAGTGTTTCCACCTGTGTCCAATCACCTGCACCTCCCTTGTGTATTTAAGCCCCGTGTGCCTGTTGTCCCTTGTCGCGTCATTGTCTGATGTCAAGTTCTCGTTGGTGCACGTTTTTCCTCGGTTTTGGTTTTTTGGAATAAAGAGCACTTGTTTTGGAAGATCCTGCGCTTGAGTCCTGCCTCCCTTCAACCTGCACCCTCGTCTCCTGACAGAATGACGCGACCACAGAAGGACTCAGCAGGTTTCGATTCTGACAGCCCTTTTTGGGGAACTCGCCTGGCTCGTGGGGGTCCACGCAGCGTGCAGCGGGCTGCCCGGCGCAACACCGGCACCGGCTTGCCAGCGGACTCCTGGAGCGACTTGGGGCCCGACTACATCGATTTAAGGAGCCCTTTCTTCCAGTGGAAGACGAATGTCGTTGTTGGCCCCAGGAGCTACCAGGAGGAATGCTTCGAGCTCCGGGATCTCCTCAATCCGAGGAGAAGGAGCCCGGGGGGGAGGAGACGACGAGCCCCCCCAGTCCCGGCACCTGACTCAACCCCCAGACGCCCGTCCCAGCCCGACTCGGCCCCCAGACGCCCGTCCCAGCCCGACTCGGCCCCCAGACGCCCGTCCCAGCCCGAGTGGGCCCCCAGACGCCCGTCCCAGCCCGAGTGGGCTCCCAGACGCCCGTCCCAGCCCGACCCGGCCCCCAGAGTCTTGTCTTGTGATTTTGGCCCATTCTTTCACACAGTATTCAAATCTTGAAGGTTCCGTCCTTCTATGAATCTTGATCTGCAGTTCTTTCCATAGATTTTCAATGCCTCAACATGCTTTTTTTCAGCAATGGAGTCTTGCGTGGTGAGCGTGAATGCAGGCCATGGCGGTGAAGTGCATTACTTACTGTTTTCTTTGAGACAACAGTATCTGTACCTTTGTATGTATGTATTACTTGGGTTGTTACCAACATCTGGTGAAAATGTCATGTCAATAGCTCCATTGTAAATACACTCAAATAAAGGATTATTAGGAACACCATACTAATACTGTGTTTGACCCCCTTTTGCCTTAAGAACTGACTTAATTCTACGTGGCATTGAATCAACAAGGTGCTGGAGGCATTCTTTAGAAATGTTGGCCCATATTGATAGGTTAGCATCTTGCAGTTAATGGAGATTTGTGGGATGCACATCCAGGGCACGAAGCTCCCGTTCCACCACATCCCAAAGATGCTCTATTGGGTTGAGATCTGGTGACTGATGGGCCATTTTAGTACAGTGAACTCATTGTCATGTTCAAGAAACCAATTTGAAATGATTCAAGCTTTGTGACATGGTGAATTATCCTGCTGGAAGTAGCCATCAGAGGATGGGTACATGGTGGCCATAAAGGGATGGACATAGTCAGAAACAATGCTCAGGCCGTGGCATTTAAACGATGCCCAATTGGCACTAAGAAGCCTAAAGTGTGCCAAGAAAACATCCCCCACACCATTACAACACCAGCACCAGCCTGCACAGTGGTAACAAGGCATGATGGATCCATGTTCTCATTCTGATTACGCCAAATTCTGACTACCATCTGAATGTCTCAACAAAAAAATTGAGACTCATCAGACCAGGCAACATTTTTCCAGTCTTCAACGGTCCAATTTTGGTTAGCTCTTGCAAATTGTAGCCTCATTTTCCTATTTGTAGTGGAGGTGAGTGGTACCGGTGGGGTCTTCTGCTGTTGTAACCCATCCGCCTCAAGGTTTTGCGTGTTGTGGCTTCACAAATGCTTTGCTGCATACCTTGGTTGTAACAAGTAGTTATTTCAGTCAAAGTTGCTCTTCTATCAGCTTGAATCAGTCTGCCCATTCTCCTCTGACCTCTAGCATCAACAGGGCCTTTTCGCCCACAGGACTGCCGCATACTTGATGTTTTTCCCTTTTCACACCATTCTTTGTAAACCCTAGAAATGGTTGTGCGTGACAATCCCAGTAACTGAGCAGATTGTGAAATACTCAGACCGGCCCGTTTGGCACCAACAACCATGCCATGGTCAAAATTACCTTTCTTTCCCATTCTGTGTAGTTAAAATGCTGACTTTAAACAAACACACCCATGAAAATCACTCTTTTCCTCTTTGAAACATCTTGATTCCATTTTCTAATTAATTACTGGCTGCGACACCATGGCTGTGCCAACATGACGTGTCCCCGGGCCCTGGTCACATCCACTAGTAGCCCCACAGCAGGAGAGCTTTGAATAAAATTACCTGGCTAAAGGCAATATTAAGCCGTTGGACCCTGTCACACATTCTGCACATAGATGCTTGTTCATTCGTCTTTGCCAGAAGTCAGTGTGTCTGAGAAAGCACTGCCTTCAACCGCAGCATTTTTGAGGCACACGTTTCATTTTCCCATTGATGAATCATTGCCATATTAGTTTTTTGACATCCGTCAAATTGCTTCAAACTGAAGACAATTGCAAAAGCCTCTTCATTACATTTTGCCACCAGGTTTTGCAAAAGATGTATTGAATTTGTATACGTATAAGAAAAATATGGAACGTTGTTTTTGCTGCTCGGGGGGTGTAGATCACCATGTCTTGGTCAATTGAAAAGTAGCTTGAGAGCACCCCTGAGCTACTTTGGCCCAGATGGTTCCACTATCCACAATTGTAGTAGTGCAAGCCAACATAGCCGGAGTATGAGTCTTATATTAAACAGCATATGGACATCATTTCTAAATGTAAAACAACACTCGAATACTTTGCCTTTATACATGTTAAAACCAATTATATTAACAAGGCAGGACGGATAATTTTCTGGTTACAATTACAGACAAAAAAAAACTACAGACTGGTCTCTCTTCTTCCCTTTCAGTCCAAAACTTTTGAACGTGCAATCTCCACCGTAACAAACACTTTGACCCCCGCCACTCAAGCTTCAAGGCGGGTCATTCCACAGAGACTGCTCTCCTTGTCTCAGAGCAACTCCACACTGCTAGAGCTGGAGCTAGATGGCCGCACCTACTGGGTAATTTAGAGAGGATGAATGTCGGAACCTTGTCCTCTTACTACTGGAGTTCCTCATGGCTCCGTCCTGGGTTCCCTCCTCTTCTAAATCTACACCAACTCTCTCGGCTCAGTCATTCGCTCGCATGGTTTCTCCTACCACAGCTATGCCGATGACACCCAACTAATTTTTTCCTTCCCTCAAAAGATCGCGACTCTTTGGTGGAACGAGCTCTCTGATAACATTAGGACAGCAGAGAGCCTTTACATCTTCCGCCGCGAACTAAAGGCACACCTCTTCAGACTATACCTCGACTAAAAACACTAACAAATTGTAGCACGTAAATTGTACTTATAATGGCTCGTATCAGTAACAAATTGTAAATCGGCTTATTTGATGAAATTGGACTTTCTTGTTCTTCTTGTTGTTTTGGATAAAAGCGTCAGCTAAATGACATGTAATGTAATAAACACTTATCTAGACGTGCACTTTGCCAAAGAGATGAACTTCTGTAAACGTTCACTATTTTGCCTTACACCTAGCATTACACAGTGTTTTTTGTCTTCTTTCTGGGAAGTTTCTTTAGACTTTTAATGTAGAAACATCTGCTGTGTTTTAGAAACATGCCGTAACATCCTCAGACCACACTCAATAATAATAATAATTAGTGTGAGATTACAAGGAGTCTGGTTCTGCTTCGCAGGCCACACACATTACATTTCATGTCATTTAGCCCAACGCTTTTATCCAAAGCGACTTAAAATAAGTGCATTTCCACATAGAGATACAAATTCAGAAGAACAAGTAACAAGAAAGTACAATTTTCATCAAAAAAAAGACAGATTATAAGGGGTCTGGCTCTGCTTCGCAGGCCACACTCAAGTAGAAAATTTCCTGCTGAAAATGCGTTGTAATGCTAAAAGCTGAAATGAATTTCAGAGAACTGCTTAAAATACAGAACTAAAAAAAGAAGAAATTAATTTGAAAATGTGCGGAAAATATAAAAATAGGACAAAACAGAAATTAGAAAATCTGAAGTGAATTTTAAGGAATTGCAAAAAATACAGAAATGGGAGAAGCTGAAATGAAGAAACAAAGAATTTCTTAAAAAACGTACATGGCAGAAGCTCCATACGAATTTTATAAACGATGATTTTGAAAAAATACAGAGATAACAAAGCTGAAAATTAAAAAAAGCTTTATCCTGGTTACGGTACCGATATTCATTAAGGCTTTTATTTTTGAAATTATGGAAATGGGTGATGCAAGGGATACAGAGAGAGACAGACGGAGTGAGTAAGAGTCAGGAGGGGGATGGCAAGTGAGGGGTTTCATGATGTTGGTCTGTTGACAGAAAGCATTGCTGCATCATGTGACTAATAATAATCCTTGGCTTTTATTTTGAAAAGATGGAATTGTTTGGATAGACAGAATGTAGATGACATGTGATGTAATGTAATGTTTGTTATTCAAACTAAGACGTTATTAAGCCTAGCCTAGGCATTGTCAGAAACATTACAGTAAGAATTCCTTCCATGGGGGGTTTATTTGGAAATTATGGGATCGGGGGGGGGAGAAAGACAGAGAAAACTAGAGAGAGGGAGGAAGAGAAAAAGGGAGGACAAAAGAGAATGAGGGGGATGAAAGAGATGGTGAGGAAGGGAGCGAGAGAGGGGGGGGGGAAGAAATAGAGAGAGGGTGAGGCATACTTGCCAACCTTGAGACCTCAGAATTAGGGAGATATACAAAAGGACCGGGGGGGGGGTGCTAGCGGTCAACGGGGGGGCTTGCACAATCTCGCCAGTCTCATCTTTTTCCGTTCTAATTGCTGCGCTTGACTTCAAGGTGCAACCTTTATTGTTGTTCGGTCTGAAACCGCGCGCCCAGTGACGGATGGTGTAGCAATATTGTTGTCCGGGTGGAAATCGGGAGAAATTCGGGAGTCTCCCGGAAAAATCAGGAGGGTTGGCATGTCTGGGGTGAGGAAGGGAGGGATGTGAGGAAGGGAGAGAGGTGGAGAAAGAAAGAAAGACAGGGAGTGAGTGAAGAGTGAGGAGGGTGGGGTGCGGGGCGAGTGAGGGGTTTCATGATGTTGGTCAGAGGGCAGAGAGAAATAAAATAATTGTGATTTTGAGAGACCCAAGACTCCACTGAATAGATCCACGTGTGTTATATATCTGTCCGATAATAAATACGGCTCTAGGGGCAATTTACAAAACGGGTACTTTCTGTTTTTTTTGAGAAACATGTTTGTTTTTGAGCCTATGGGCTTGAGACAGACTTTGTTACACTCTCGGGCTCATCAGGCCAAAAGTAAATAACTGTGGAATTCCATACCCACATGACTCCAACCTGCACAAGCACGGCGCCGAAGTGCCATATTTTTTTAACCATATTCTGTCACTGCTGCACTCTCTAGATAGTCAGCCCTCACTCTAAGAACCGCAGTACACACTGATGTAAAACTCAGAAACAGACTGAAAAACTAGTGAAACATAGTCAGTAGTTATGAAAAAATAACATATCAACAAGCTGTTTTTTATGACAGTTTAGTCTTTTGTCAACATTTTAAAGTTTAAATGGTGTCTGTAGCTGAACAATTTGAAAGTTTAATTGGAAAATATTAAAAAATGCATATGAATTTGTTTTATTTTAATTCAAGCATAAGAAGTAGTCTTAATAGCTGAGGCAGCATTCCAACAAAAATAAGTGTGTTACATAACAAGGAGTCTGGCTCTGCTTCGCAGGTCACACACAATTACTAAAACCAAACTATCTTAAACAGCACTGAAGAGGATACTTTTTTTATCAGCCTCTCTGGTCCGTTGCACTAATGATCACAGAGCTCAAGTTAAATTAAAGTTAAGAAGGTAAACTTTTTACCCTTGATTTGGTTTGGGCAAATACACTAATGCACACACACTTACACGCATATCAAGTTGGCCTGGTCACAGAGAAGAATTTTTGTGTCATTCCATTCAGTCGGATGCCTATCTAATAATCAGTGTGGCAGAGATATTTGATAAAGAAAATCAATCCCCTTCAATACCATGATGAGCCCGAGATTTGTCAGATTTGTCAGCTAATTTCATGCTAATTGAGTCCCCAACCTGTGGGTTATTTTTAACATAATCGCTGTTCTGAGCAGTGAGCCCTTTGCTGTACGTGTCATTAATTAAGCTAAAGGCATCAATCAGGATTTTTTTTCCTCTCCTCAGTACCGGCCAGGATCACTAACATATCGAAGGACATCACAGTGAATGAGGGCAGCAACGTCAATCTCACATGCCTGGCAGTTGGTCGTCCTGAGGCCAACGTCATATGGAAGCATCATTCGCCAAGAGGTAAGGTACTAGGTTATTGATTTTAATCTGATTACTTCTGCTCTCCATACTGTGTTGTGTGTAAATGTATTGAATGGAAAGGATTATGGTTCATACAGGTAAAAAACTATGATGAGCAAAACATCCAATGGAAAACTGGAGATATCGGTGTTGAGTTAAAGTAAGCTGGGCATCAAGAAAACCATCTTTGGTTATTATTTTTAGAGATGTAAAATCACACACTTGAATGAGAAGATAAACAACCATAGTTAACATTAGTATCAGTAAAAATGAATGCTATTTTTGTGTCATATTCCTTTATAATTCCCACACATAAAACACATGTTTTAATTTAATATTCGCCTACGTGCACAGCAACCATTTACCTACAGCGGCCACGAGAGGATTTATGATGAATAATTCCAGGCTTTAATCTTTGTACTGAGGCCTGGTTTTCTTTTCAACTTTGGGGATTGCAGGGGTTGAAACTGCTCAACCTGTGGCCTGACAGGACTGCCTCAAATCAACCATAATTTGGCTGGAGGCCACAGCATGCTTGGGTTCTGTTCTGTTCGTGTTCAAATTGTGTCAGCTCGGCACTTCCCACTGTGTCCCACAGTGTTCAGCGGTGTGAGTCACGGACCACTTCTCTATAGGATCAGATGTTCAGCCTCCAACATAAATGCTCAATACAGCCCAGCTGTTCCTCTCCTACACCCTGTAATCTAAAGATGACAGGATCTGCCTCTCACAGCCCAGTGGCTCTCTATACCCTCAGACATTGACAGCGTTTTTGTTACCCAATATTTACTTTGAATATTATAATTGCCCCCCAAGAACCCTTCTGTTTGAAGTAGTTATGGTAATCCCATTCAAAAGGAAAGAAACAACTTTATGACTCAGCCAATTTACACTCACATGTGACTTTTACAACAAGAGTTAAGGCTTCATTTTCCAGTATAAGGTGGGTTTTAATACACGAGCCGGTGGTAAAGGTTACATACATATTAAGAACAGATAACAATAAAATGGAATTCATTGTTTTATTTTCAATCTTAAAAGACAGTCCAGCAATGATGTATTCCTACTCAAAGTACACACCAAGAGTCATTTGAAGTTTTGCGCAATTTTAATATATCCCTAAGATCCTTTTTCAGCATCCACTAACTTGGTAGCCTATGCAAGGTGTGGCACCTCAACTTGATAAGCCATGCCGTTTCTATAAACGCATAAAGTGTCAGGTATTGAAACACGGAACAGAGGGGTGAGTTTCAAATGCAGCTTTATTGTTGCAGCGATGCAGACGTCGAGAGGAAAGTAGGTTGTAAGACACGGGGAGAATGGAGAATCTTAGCTGAAAGGCGAGGAGTCCTGCTTGCTCTGTGACGGATGAAGATGCCGATGGAGGTGGTGAACAGCTGATGATGACGCATGGAGTTTCAGGAAGCTCAGGAGGGTATCTGGGAAGACACGGAAGTGAGCTCGAAGAGTCTGTAGTCATGGAATGACGAGATCAGACAACGGGTGAGTGATGCATGTTGGGTTATAAAGGAGTGCTGGTGATTAGGCTCAGGTGAAGGTGATTAGTAGTCAGGTGACCGGGATCGGGTGATTGAATGAGAGGGAGGAGAATGGAATTGAGTGGGAGGCGATGTTGAACGGGATGAGGGTGGAATCCTGACAGTACCCCCTCCTCCCGAGGCGGCTCTTGACGCCTGCGAAGGATGTTGTCGGCGACGAGGTCTACCCCGACCTCTGGGTGCAGGACGATCCGGATGTTCCTCGTGAAACTGAGAGAGGAGCGTCGGATCTAGGACGTCATCACGAAGTACCCAGCATCGTTCCTCAGGTCCGTAATCCTCCCAGTCGATGAGGTACTCCAGTCGGGGACCTCGCCGCCGAGAGTCCAAGATGGTCCGGATCCCATAGATGGGTTCATCCTCCACAGGCACCGGAGGAGGAGGTACATCCACCGAGGGGTCATCTGAGGGACAAGGGGAGACCGGTTCAATGAAGGGTTTTAACAGCGAAACATGAAATGAGGGAGATATACGATACTGTCGGGGTAGCTTGAGTCTGTAGGTGACTTCGTTCAACTGCCTCTCGATGGGGAATGGTCCAATGAACCGAGGATTCAGCTTACGACAGGGCAGTCTGAGTCGAATATTTCTAGTAGAGAGCCAAACCTTCTGTCCTGGTTGATAAATAGGAGTTTTTAGTCTTCGACGGTCAGCTTGTGTTTTGTGCCTTCTGACTGCCTGTTGGAGTTGAACGTGAGCCGAGTCCCATACCCCCTCGCTCTGATGGAACCAGAAGTCGACAGCTGGAACCTCCGAGGGCTCACCCGACCAGGGGAAGAGAGGTGGCTGGTATCCTAGTATGCATTGAAATGGGGTGAGCCCGGTGGTGGACTGTCGCAGGGAATTTTGGGCATATTCCGCCCAGGGGAGGTATTGGTTCCAGCTGTCCTGGTACTGGTGGCAGTAGGTCCGCAGATATCGACCAATCTCTTGGATCTTGCGTTCAGTTTGGCCATTAGTCTGTGGATGGTATCCTGATGAAAGGCTGACAGTTACCCCGAGGAGCCGGAAGAAGGCACGCCAGACTCTGGAGATGAACTGGGGTCCCCTGTCCGAGACAATGTCTTCTGGAATTCCGAAGTTCCGGAAGACATTATGGAAGAGGGCTTCTGCGGTCACGAGTGCAGTAGGGAGGCCAGCTAGCGGGATTAACTTGCAGCCCTTTGAGAAACGATCCACCACTACTAGTACACACGTGAAACCATCAGAAGGAGGAAGGTCGGTCATGAAGTCGATTCCGATGTGGGACCATGGACGACGCGGAATCGGTAGAGGCAATAATTTTCCCTCAGGCAGTCTCCTCGGGGTATTGACGATGGCACAGACTGAACATCCTTTGACGAACCTTGCGACGTCCTCCGAGATGGTGGGCCACCAGTACCGTTGACGGAGGAGTGAGAGGGTCCGCTTGCTACCCGGATGTCCAGTGCCAGGAACAGAGTGGGCCGAGTCCAGAAGGGGGGTTCTCAGGTGTTCAGGGACGAATTTGCTCCCGTCTGGCCCTCCCGGCGGAGCAGGATGGAGAAGGTTTTCCTGATTGATCTGGTCGTCAAGGTCCCAGATGATCGGACTAATGAAGAGAGCTGGAGGGAGGATAGGAACCGGTTCGGCCTCGTCCGAGGAAGCATGATGGATTCGGGAGAGGGCATCTGCCCTGCAATTCTTACTTCCAGGGCGATATGATACCATGAAGTCGAAGCGGGTGAAGAAGAGAGCCCAGCGGGCTTGTCTTGGATTCAGTCTTTTAGTTTCACGAAGGTATTCGAGGTTTCTGTGGTCAGTAATTACCTCAAACTGGTGATTAGCCCCCTCCAGCCAGTGTCTCCATTCCTCAAGGGCTAGCTTGATGGCGAGTAGCTCACGGTTTCCAATATCATAATTCTGCTCCGCCGGGGCAAGTTTCCTGGAGAAGAAGGCGCATGGATGGAGTATGGGGGGTTCGCCCTGCCGCTGAGACAGTACTGCTCCTACACCAGTAGATGAAGCATCAACTTCCACGATGAACGGCAGTTCTGGGTTGGGATGAGCTAAAACAGGTGCAGAGGAGAAAGAGTCCTTTAGTTGTTGGAATGCTTCCATGGCTGCGGGTGTCAAGGACTTGGGCCGGCCCTTCAGAGCAGATGTGAGGGGAGAGCTGAGGTGACTGTAGTTTTGGATGAAACGTCTGTAGAAATTTGCAAACCCTAGGAAGCGCTGGAGTTCTTTAATGGTGGCTGGCATGGGCCAGTCCTGAATGGCGTCTACCTTCCTCGGGTCCATTTGGATTCCCTCTTGGCTGATGATGTATCCCAGGAACTGGACGGTTGAAGTGTGGAACTCGCACTTCTCCAATTTGAGGTATAGTTGGTGTTCTCGTAGCTTTCGTAGTACTTGAAGGACATGATTATGATGCTCAGATCTGGAAGAAGAATAGATTAGTATGTCGTCGATGTACACAATGACAAACCGGTTGAGGAAGGGCCGGAGAACTTCGTTCATGTAGCTCTGGAAGACAGCAGGAGCGTTGGATAAGCCGAACGGCATTACCTGATACTCGTAGTGGCCTGAGGGGGTCACGAAGGCAGTCTTCCATTCATCGCCATGACGGATTCATATCAGATTGTAGGCACTTCTCAAGTCTAGCTTGGAAAAGAGGCGGGCGCCACGTAGCTGTTCCAGAGCGGCAGGGACCAGAGGAAGGGGATAGCGGAATTTGATGGTTTGTGAATTCAGGTGCCGATAGTCAATGCAGGGCCGCAAGCCCCCGTCCTTCTTAGCCACGAAGAAAAAGCTTGAGGCGGCCGGGGAGATGGATGGACGTATGAACTCTTGCTGTAATGCCTCTGCTACATACTCCTCCATGGCCCTTTGTTCCGGGATGGACAAAGGATATATTCGGCCCTTAGGAAGTGTAGCTCCGGGTAGCAGGTCAATTGCACAGTCCCCTGGCCGATGAGGTGGTAACTTGGTTGCCAGTGCTTTACTGAAGACGTCCTGGAACGTCCGGTACTCCACTGGAATTTCACATTGGACGTGGGTCTGGGAGCCGGTTTCAACTGCAGATAACACAGGAACCGCGGCCTCGGAGTCGTCTGGCGAGGAAGAGGAAGAAGAGATTTTCTTAACAGACTTCAAACAGGAGTGGTGACAGTCATTACCCCATCAGAGGATTTCGCCGGTTTTCCAGCAGAGTACGGGTTGATGTTGGATCAACCAGGGTCGTCCCAGGATGAGTTCAGCGGTAGACTCCTCCAGCACCATAAAGGAAATTTTCTCGGAATGCAGACATCCTATTTGAAGAGTGATTACGGGGGAGCAGTAACGGATACGACCTCGGCCTAGCGGTTTGCCTTGGATGGTGTTAATAGAGAGATCGTGATCTAGTCGTTTTCTGCTGAGATTCATCTTCTGAAGGCAGGTGAAGGAGATGAAGTTCCCCGCGGAGCCTGAATCGATGAGGGCTTGCGCTGGAAAACACAGTTTATGGGTTAGGAGATGTACTCGTGTTTTCACTAGATGTTCTACTTGAGGGGCTACAGTAATTGAACTCACTGCTAGGCGCGGAGGTCGAACGGGGCAGTTGCTGAGCATATGCTGGTCAGAAGCACAGTATAGACATAGATGTTGTTGCATTCGTCGAAGGCGCTCAGAAGGGGAGAGATGAGAGGCGTCGACTTCCATAGGAATTGGAGCCGGAGGAGAGGCCGGAGAGGAGTCTGTTGCCGGCAGCGGGGAAGGTCTCATGTGTGTGGGCCGATCGCAAGCAGTGAGTAGTTGTGCAACTCGAATGGTTTTCTGGATGAGATTTTCGATGCCCATGACATCATCATACACCACAATCAGCTGACGAACCGTCGGGTTTAACCCCTGGCGGAATGCGGTGATTAACGCGGGCTCGTTCCATCCACTAGCTGCGGCGAGGGTGCGGAAGCGAAGAGCGTAGGCGTTCACGGAAGAATTCCCTTGTTGAAGTTGGAACAATTGATCGTGAACAGATAATGAAGCCACTGTTTGGCCAAACACCTCTTTAAAGTGACGGAGAAAATCAGGGAGAGATTTAATTACCGGAGAATCGGATTGCCACAAGGCTTGAGCCCATTGAAGAGCGGGGCCGGACAACAGTGATATGAGGAAGGCCACCCGAGCAGGATCGCCACTGAATTGATGTTCATTCATGGTGAAGTATAGAGATGTTTGTAAGAGAAACCCACTGCAATCCTCCGCCTCACCGGAGTAGGGCGCGGGCCGGGCCATGGGACTCGAAGAGGCAGAGAACAAAGCTGCGGGTGTACGCGGGAGGGACTCCGCTGCCAGAGGAGCTGAAGCCGGGGGAATTGGTAGCGGTGGATCCTCTCGTGCATCCGTAGAGCGTTGCATATTGCGGTCTGATCTTCTGTCAGGTATTGAAACACGGAACAGAGGGGTGAGTTTCAAATGCAGCTTTATTGTTGCAGCGATGCAGACGTCGAGAGGAAAGTAGGTTGTAAGACACGGGGAGAATGGAGAATCTTAGCTGAAAGGCGAGGAGTCCTGCTTGCTCTGTGACGGATGAAGATGCCGATGGAGGTGGTGAACAGCTGATGATGACGCATGGAGTTTCAGGAAGCTCAGGAGGGTATCTGGGAAGACACGGAAGTGAGCTCGAAGAGTCTGTAGTCATGGAATGACGAGATCAGACAACGGGTGAGTGATGCATGTTGGGTTATAAAGGAGTGCTGGTGATTAGGCTCAGGTGAAGGTGATTAGTAGTCAGGTGACCGGGATCGGGTGATTGAATGAGAGGGAGGAGAATGGAATTGAGTGGGAGGCGATGTTGAACGGGATGAGGGTGGAATCCTGACATAAAGTTTGAACTGGTCAGTATTCCAAACAATAAAGCCTAGAATTAACAAGATATATATTTTTCACAAGTCCAAATTCTGGCATATTACCATTCAGTACGTTGGCTAAGATCCTAGACTTTTCAGTTATGTATTGTTACCATTTGACTGATACAGCATGGTTTACTTCATTGAAACCTAGGAAGTCTCTCAATTTTCCACGTAAATATTGTAGATCTTTATCTGTCCTGACTGAACAAGCTGATTCAAAACACATTTGATTTTTAACGGGGCTATGCCCTTCAGAATCACGTGCATTATGTCTTATGGAGTTTGTTGTATCATATTAAAGGCTGGGAATAAACTAATTTACTCTTTTGATTAATCCTGTATGTGGTTCTCAGGCGTGTTTGCCTTTTCTACTTCATCACACTGAAGTGGGATTGCATGTCCTTGAAAGGACACTCAAAGTGCACTTACTGTAGGCAAAGGCCACACCCTCTTTGAAAGCTAGTTTATGCTGTGCCAGGGAATCACCACAGAGAAAGAGACCATAGCACTATGGTTAAGAATTTGCATTTTAACACCAATGTAGAATGCATCCATGTCTTCTTTGATTATTTTCAATGTCATATCTACACCAGATTGACGGCGATCTGCTGACCTTGCGATGGCAAGTAGCCTAATAGCAGCCAGTTTAGACCTGTATTTTGAATTTTTATTGCTTAGGGTGTAGTATACCATTAACAACTTGTTTTTGATTTTTGAAAGGATCCTAGTGGATTATAGATCTGTGTACAGAACAATCTGCAATGCATTTGGTTTCTCTGAGAATTAGGCATGTGACTTAAGAAGAGCACCATCAACAATGTCTCTGGGGTAATGAAATACTTTGTCTTTGATGAAATAGCATTTTGATCCACCATGTTTCTTCATGTTCATGGTTCAAGCAATTGGAATTTCCTCTGCGTCCACACAGCTAACATGCTTCTTGATAACACTTTTCTTTCGAAATGTTGTTGCAACGGTAGCAAAGGGGTCAATGAAATTGTCAAAAATATCCATTGAATCTTTTTTTAAATTGACTCAATGTGCATCCTGAATGCTGTTAGTACTCCCTTCATCTGCCTCCTGAGGTTGTCCAATAGTGATGACTGATACTGCTGTCCCCCAGCAACAATGTCATTCATGTCTTTCTGAAAATATGAAAGAGAGCGAGAAGTAGATAGATCATTAATCCTGGACGGATGGAACACCATCATGGTGCTTGCAGTTTTGCTTATGACAAAGTCATAAACTTAATGGATCTATAACAGTAATGTGGATAACATAGCACTCAGATTGAAAATTCTGTTCATAACTGTGTAACTAACCAAATGCTCCGAAAAATCTTACCTGTGAGAGACTATTCTTGGCACGGGCATGTGTTGTCAAATACAAAAAAAGGAATTTTAATGTAATATCCTGAAAAGTGCAGGCAAGATATTACTAGTTAATTACTAACAATGTTTGTGATAGAGGATTAGCTATGAATGCTATAAATTCTTCAAATAGTTTAGCCTTTGGTCAACATTTTAAAGTTTAAATGGTGTCTATAGCTGAAAGATTGGCGAAGCTGAAAATGTTGAAGAGAATTTGAAAATGAACACCATTGGAAAACCATGTTAATTTTTTATTTAATTAATAAGAGCAAGAAAGCTGAAAAGTCATAGCAGGAATGTCTGAAAGGAGCTGAACATTTTAATATTTGAACAGTTTCAATAGCTGAAAGTGTGAAGGAATAGAAGTTGAATAAATATTTGAAGAACAATACATGGAATGCTTGACGTATTCCAACAATAAACATCCTCTGTCCCGAAACCCTCATGTCGGCACAGGAAAAACTCCCCAAAAAATGAAAAAACACTTCAATGGGGAGAAAATGGAAGGAACCTTAGGGAGAACGTCAGAGGAGGGATCCATCTCCTGGGATGGACATACTGCAATGGATGTCATGTGTACAGAATAAACAATGTAAAAGATGTTACGCCATGGAAGAAGATGAAAGAGATGCCACATATGCAGGCACAGATCATGTAGCAGCCACAGTATTAAAAGGTAATGTTAATCTGTTCATGCCTGTCGACCTCTACTTAATCAGGAATCAGGAAACGTTTATTGTCCTAATAGGTTCTACATACATGGAAATTGTCTTGGAGGAAGGTGCATGACAGAAGACAGTACAATAATGACGACATAGTGCAAATAAGATAAAATAAAAGTATAATAAAATATAAGCTATGGGTTAGTACGATTAAAAACTAAAGCTATGGATTAGTGAGTTAGGAGATTAGATAAAATTACGAATAAAAATAAAGAAAGTGCACCAGCTAAACAAAGTGACCTGAAAGTGACACAGTGAATGAATGAACATGGGAGTCAGAGTCAGTCAGAGGGGCCCCGGGCTCTATTGATGAGCCCGACTGCCGAAGGGAAGAAACTGTTCGTGTGGCGGGAGGTCTTAGTCCTAATGGACCTCAGCCGCCTGCCGGATGGAAGGGGCACAAACAGTTCATGTCCAGGGTGGGAGGGGTCGGCTACAATCTTTCTGGCCCGCTTCAAAGTCCTGGCAGCGAACAAGTCCTGGATGTCAGGACAATGACAGAGGGCGACCCAATAGCAGACGCAGACACAGGATACAACGCTTTTATTTATGAGTAGCGTGGCCTGTGCGGGGCACGATGCGGGACGGTCGGGCAGGCGGGGTTCGGGCAGGGGACAGACGTAGTCAGCCGGGCGAAGATCAGGCAGGGGACAGGCGTACTCAGCCGGGCGGGGGTCAAGCAGGAGGCAATCAGGCAGGCGGGGGGTCAGGCTGGAGACAGAGGTGGTCGGACAGGCGGGGGTCAGGCACGAGACAGGTGTGGTCAGACAGGCGGGGATCAAGCAGGGGACAGGCGTACTCAGCCGGGCGGGGGTCAAGCAGGAGGCAATCAGGCAGGCGGGGGGTCAGGCTGGAGACAGAGGTGGTCGGACAGGCGGGGGTCAGGCACGAGACAGGTGTGGTCAGACAGGCGGGGGTCAGGTACGAAGGGCAGGCCGGGAGAAGACAGAGACACGGGAACGCTGGAAAGCTTGGAGACATCACAAGACGATCTGGCAGGGAGCTGACAAACGAACAGAGGTTAAATACACCGGGGAGGCAATCAGGGGACGAGAAACACCTGGGAGGGGTAGAGACAAACACTTAACGAGACACCGGCTGTGACACCTGGAGAGACGAAAGATTGCAGCCAATCACCCTCTCTGCAGAGTGGATGACACGCTGCAGCCTGCCCTTGTCCTTGGCTGTGGCTGCAGCGTACCACACGGTGATGGAGGAGTAGAGGATGGACTCGATGATGGCCGTGTAGAAGTGCACCATCATCGTCTTTGGCAGGTTGAATTTCTTCAGCTGCCTCAGGAAGAACATCCTCCTCTGAGCCTTCTTGGTGATGGAGCTGATGTTCAGCTCCCACTTGAGGTCCTGGGTGATGATGGAGCCCAGGAAACGGAAGGAGTCCATAGTGGTGACGGGGGAGTCACACAAGTTGAGGGGGGAAGGTGCGGCTGCGTTCTTCCTGAAGTCCACGACCATCTCCACTGTCTTCAGGGCGTTAAGATCCAGGTTGATCTCGCTGCACCACGTCACCAGGTGGTCAGACTCCCACCTGTAGGCGGACTCGTCCCCACCAGAGATCAGTCCAATGAGGGTGGTGTCATCAGCAAACTTCAGGAGCTTGACGGACTGGTGACTGGAAGTGCAGTTGTTGGTGTACAGGGAGAAGAGCAGAGGGGAAAGAATGCAGCCTTGGGGGGAACCGGTGCTGATGGACCGAGAGGCAGAGACGTGTTTCCCCAGCTTCACGTACTGCTTCCTGTCGGACAGGAAGTCAGTGATCCACTTGCAGGTGGAGTCGGGCACGTGCAGCTGAGAGAGTTTGTCCTGCAGCAGAGACGGGATGATGGTGTTGAAGGCAGAGCTGAAGTCCACAAACAGGATCCTGGCGTAGGTTCCTGGGGAGTCCAGATGCTGGAGGATGAAGTGGAGGGCCATTTTGACAGCATCGTCTACAGACCTGTTGGCTCTGTAGGCGAACTGCAGGGGGTCCAGGAGGGGGTCGGTGAGGGACTTAAGGTGGGACAGGACTAGCCGTTGAAAGGACTTCATGACTACAGAGGTCAGTGTGACAGGCCTGTAGTCATTCAGTCCTGTGATCCTGGGCTTCTTGGGAACAGGGATGATGGTGGAGGCCTTGAAGCAGGCTGGGACGTGGCATGTCACCAAGGAGGTGTTGAAGATGGCGGTGAACACAGGAGACAGCTGGTCAGCACAATGCTTCAGGGTGTGGGGCGAGACTGAGTCCGGACCGGCTGCTTTCCGGGGGTTTTGAAGAGCCGATTGACGTCACTCTCCAAGACAGAGAGGGGCAGTGGGGGAGGGGAGAGTAGTCCAGAGGTGTGAGCACCTGATGGGTCGGGGGAGGTGGTGGAGTTGTGGGGGATGGAGTCAGGACATTGTCTTTCAAATCTGCAGTAGAACTCATTCAGCTCATCTGCCAGGCGGAGGTCATTCATGGAGTGGGGGGTTTTCGGCTTGTAGTTTGTGAGGTGTTTAAAGCCTCTCCAAACCGAAGCAGAGTCGTTAGCTGAGAACTGATGTTGGAGTCTCTCAGAGTAGACGAGGGATGGCGGGATAAGCCCTGCTTGCTGTAGTGTAGCAATGATCCAGCGTGTTCTCCTCTCTGGTGGCGCATTTAATAAATTGTTTAAACTTCGGAAGTTCATGGCTGAGGTTTCCTTTGTTAAAGTCACCGAGGACAATAACCAAAGGGTCCGGGTTGGTCCGCTCCACACGCCGTATCTGGTCGGCGAGTGTCCGCTGTGCCTCGTGCACGTTGCCCGCCGGCGGCATGTAAACACCGACCAGGATGAATGAAGCGAACTCACGGGGGGAGTAGAAGGGTTTGCAGTTGATGATAAAAGATTCCAGAGCAGGAGAACAGTGTTGTTGGATCACTGTTACGTTGTTGCACCAGTTGTTGTTGAAGTAGAAACAGATACCTCCACCCTTTGTCTTGCCGGAGAGCTCCGTGTCGCGGTCCGCTCTGAGCAGCTGGAAGCCGGCCAGCTGGAGCGCGGAGTCTGGTATCCATCCGCAGAGCCAGGTCTCCGTGAAGCACAAAACGGAGGATGAAGAAAAGTCTCTGTCCCTTCTCACCAGCAGCTGAAGTTCGTCCAGTTTGTTGCACAGTGAGCGCACGTTGGAGAGAAAGATGCTTGGCAGCGGTGTGCGAGAACCATGCTTGCGGAGTCGCACCAGCGAGCCGGCACGTTTTTCTCTCCTCCGGCGTCTCACCACGTGAGTAAAGGTGAGCGCACCTTTGACTAGAATGTCCAGTAATTCCACAGATGAGAGAAGGAAACACTGGAGTTGTTCCACAGATGTTCAAGAGGAATCTCCAGGAATCGCAATTAACGACGAAAACAACAAAAAACAAAGAGCACCGAAACACCGAGGGAGCCATCTGCGGCGCCATCTTGGATCGGGCCAGATACTGCCTACTTCGAGCGAACGCGGGTCACTCACGATCGGCGCGAACGACTGAAAGATAGTTCATTCATGGGCCAGATGTGACCTGCGGGCCTTGAGTTTGACACATGTGATGTAAGTATTTGTTTTAAGCCTATGCTTCCTGGGTAACACCTGACCGAATATCAAATGATAAATGGTTGTATACAAATATATAAAAGAATAAGATTCACAAATGTGTTTCTGGTGCACATGCAAAATATTTTGTGGGAATGGAGCAGTGTTAGATACCATAGTAGGAACAGGAGTATTATTATAAATAACAACATCCAGAGATCATTGTTTTCTATTTTTATTGTGGGAATGCAAGTTATTGCTTAAATGTGTCTACAATCATTTTACATTTAAGGATTCAGCCAGTACATTTGTTGAATTTCTGCATGTTTTTGTTTTTTTAATTCAAATTTTCAAGATGTTTTTAATTGTGATCAGACAATTTGGTTATTTTACCTGATCATTGTGGATTGTTTGATCCCCAAATGTTACAGAGAATAACATTTTCTGGCACACATTGCAATTGTTATGTATTTATTTTACTTTTAATCGTTCTTTTCTCTTTGTCCGTCAGTTAATTGATGAACTTCAGCGGATCCTTGATCGAGGGAACTCCCACATCATGCATGAACTGCCTTTTTTGAAAAGGCAGAGTTTTATGGGGTTTTCAAGAGGGTGATCAGGCCTCCGCTGCTGGACAAAGGTAGTTACACACTCTGACGATGGAAAATCCCTCAGAAATCATTTATATCTGTTTTAACAGTAAATCACTTAATACCCAAGAAGTATTAGAAGGATATGCATTTGAGGCTGTGCTTCACATTCTTGAGGTAAGAAATTTGTGCATATATGACAATTTTCATGTTACTTCACCATAAGCTACAAATAGTTAATTGCTTGTAATGGAGTTATTTGTTTTTCTTCTTGTGTTTCTGCCCGTCTACAGAAGACCCCAAATACTTTTCTTCAGGCAAAACCACTTTTCAGGCCTGTCACCATTGTATGTAAAACCACCTGCAAACTGGCCATTCATATCATGCCTATGGTGACCTTTCCCAAAAGACGACATTTATACTGGCCTTACCTATCCTAAGTGCATAGTGACACTCCTCTCTGTGCTGTGGACAGAAGTGGTCTTGGACACCATCCACGACCGAGACATTTTTGTATAAAAAGGCTATGGCTGAGTGGAAAAAGTTCATTAATGAATAGGGTTGCAGACCATGTTCTGGTCCTGATAGCTGAACAGTGTATGGCGAATTGGCAGAACCGTTAAGTGAAGTACTGTGTTATGAGACTTCAAGTTCCCATCCTCTGCTTTAAATGTATGTTTTATTACTCTACTTTAAAGACACATTGCTGTTTTTTACCCCAAAAAGAGGGTCATGTTGGTTATAAAACATTAAAACAATAAAGAATGGAAAAGAAATGCATTGATATGTCTTATGTTAAGCAGGTCTATCACAATTCTAGTTGTTTTTGTATTACATGTAGTGTCAGATTACTGATTTTAAGAATATGGTACTTTTCTTTGTAAATTCCACGGTTATTTACCTAATTTTAAGAATATTGGAATAGCATTGGATGCTAAATTAAAGCAGTGTTTCCTACTGTAGCCGTTTCCTGGCTATCGTTGCCGGGTTCTCCGGGAATAAAGGTACGGACACACGTTGTAATGCGGCAAGGTTCTTTATTCTTATTCTTTCCGCTCTGTCTTTGCCAATCTGTGTGGCTGTCGTCGTCGCTCGACCCGCTCCGCTCCTGAGCCCTTGCTCCGACGACCCCTCCGCGTCCTGCTCACTGTTTTTAACGGGGAACACACAATCATGCTGATGCTGATCAGCTGTGCTAATTACCCTCCCGGCAGCGTTCCCTGAACCACTCCCCCGTTCTCCCCCCTGCAGCTGCGCTAACCACACCCGGCCACCACACCTACATAGAGAAAATAATTCTTACATTTTTTTGTCATCAAGACGAAGATACACTTTTTAGTGTAGCTTTATGGATTTTAAGATTATAAATGTAACACATAGCCTTATTTCAAGATGTCGGTACTAGCATTTGCTGAATTTAAGCACATTTTCCATATTTTCCATATTTAGGAAACAATTCTGAACTCGTTTCTTTTTTTATCAAGACAAATGTGCTTATTTTTCATCTGTCCACACTAGTTAGGATATTTTTGGGTTCTTCAAAGCTAGACACATTTAACAGAAGGGCTGCATTTAAAACAAATAAAATGTTTTGGACTATCTCAGTAAATTATAAATCATGAATTTAACAGTTTATATCCCCTCTCCCACTTGTTTGCTCAGTGGGTGAATTAAGATCATTTTTTTCCTGCCAGGACTTTAAATCTGTCCCTGAATGCATTAGGGCCCTTCTCCTCACATGGAGGAGCTCATTGCACCTCATGATGATATTTCAGCGGGTTCTGAGCATATGAGACACTGGTTTAGTGCTGCAAGTATGAACAGGAACGAGTCTGTCCATTATGGATTAAATGCTCTACTTTCGCTGTCCATTTGTCCCTCATTTGTCTCACCCGTCATTTGTCTTTTTCTCAAATGTCGCTATGTTTCTTTTCTTCCTACCGTCTTTTTTATTTGTAATTTGCCACTACCTCTCTCATCTGTCCGCAGTATTGAGACAATATCACCGTTCTGGAAAGACTCGAATGGTCGAGTATTATCGGTCTGTGCCAATACCGTAAAAAGACGAGTGAAGCTGCGCAGTCGAAAAGTGCGCTGTCACGTTTTAACTCACAAGTCTTTTTTTAGCTTTTGGTCTTGGTCCGGATGGAGCGGCTTCTGGGTCTGGATCTGGACCGCGGTCCACCAGTTAGTGACCTCTGCTGTAGGTGATTATTTTTTCAGGCGAATCTGAACTTTTCTGAAACTACTATTTTTTGTGCATGCCATCATTTATTTCTTAAACAGTAACATAGATCCTCATATTACTCACAGGTTTCCCCCTTTTTCCTGAAAGCAACTGTTTTCCAGATAGACAAAGTAGTTCCAGATATGGCCCTTTTCAATATGGGCATGCCATTTTTGGAGCAGAGGCCAAAAGACAGAATGGTTGAAAAGATTCACACTGACATATATATTGCAGCGGCTCACGATGCACACTGTTGTGGTCAAAAGTGAAGAAACACCAGACGGACAACTTGGAATAAAATTTAATAAAAGAAAAGGTGTTAAACAATACAATTACCTTACACTTTACTTTACTTTACTATATTCAGCGCAGTGATGGGATGTTGTAAAAGTAGAAGGTCTTCCACGGACCGGTTGCAATATAACAGTTAAATGAACAGTTAACAGAAACGTAGTTATACTAGGATGTATTGTATAGCTCGGGAAATTTGTGACTGCAGGACGTCAGTGACGATGGGGAACATCTCAACCCTGATAGGCTCAACTTTGCCGTTTGCTGCGTTTGACGCAACTTTGCGTGAACTCGACACGAGAGTCATGAGTGGCAACTTTGTGGCAATTCAGTGGCAACTCTGTGGCACCTCTGGCAATTCCGTACTGCTAGAGCCGCCTCTCCTCTGTTCCTTCTTCCATCTTTCTGGACCTATCTGCTGCATTTGACACAGTAAACCACCAGATCCTTATCTCCTCTTTCCCTTCTCTCGTCCTACCTTGATGGCCGCAAATGAATGCAAATTCACTACAACTAGTCGGGCGAGTAAACTGAAACGAGTAAAGCGGGGCGAAAATTTGCTTAGGTTTAGGTCTGAAAGCAGTATTAGATACATAATTGAAAGAGGAGCATGTATTCCTTACATAATTGAAAGAGGAGCATGTATTCCTTTAACATGGAGATCATGGTTGTCACATAAAAGTGATTGTTGTCTGTTGTGACAAAACCTATAGGTAGCTTTATACCGAACTAACGATGGATGTAAGATTGCACCGGCAAAAAACGGGCCGGCATTTTAGTGCAAGCGTGGTTCTCGCACATCGCTGCCAGGCATCCAACGTGGGCTCACTGTGCAACAAACTGGACGAATTTCAGCTGCTGGTGAGGGGAGACAGAGACTTTTCTACATCCTCTGTTTTGTGCTTCACAGAGACCAGAGGGCTACTGCACGAGACCCGGATAAGGGATTAAGCTGAGCTATCCAGGTTATCCTGGAGGAATTTAGCCCCCACTTGGTTGCACAAAAGCAGGTTGAATTAAACCCGGCCATGTAACCGATTTTCTTTGAAGCTAGCCTGCTCCAGACCAGGCTAAGATTAATCCTGCAGCCTCATGTGTTAAATCGAGGTGTAATACCGAGGGGAGGGGGGGTGTATTAGTTGTTGCAGGCGGACCGACGGGCGGGGTTAGGAGGGGGGGGTCCGCTAGTGGGCGAAACTGCGCAGTGGGAAGTGAACAATTATAAACGTGATGAGGGCGATACACATCTTTATCACCTTTCCTGGCCACAGAGGTATGTGTAACATCAAAGAGGAATTCCACATATGCGTATAAATGGGTGATTGGGTTTGATGTGCAGTACTGGAAAATGAAGAGGCTAGTTTCTGCAGGTGGAACGGAGTCAGTAGCTGTCCCACCCTGAATCCCTTCCATCATAGGCCTTCCTTGGTTTATGTCAGGGGTGAAGTCTGGTGCTGGTGTCCCCCCCAGTGCCAGACTATGGAATGCCGTTTTATTCAAAATTAAATAAATGAATAAATACATAAATAAATGAGGCAATAAATACACAAATATTAAATACATTTAATCATTTCATGGTACTTTTATTTCATAATTACACATTTTTTATTTCATAATGGCACTTAATTTCATAATGCCACTTCAACACTGCCCGTGGCAAGAATGAATGTTTAAAAGTCCATCCATTCTTGGTCAATGGCTCTGGTCTGACTAACCACATTTCAATCCGGAGAGACTTGTTGAAATTTGAATACTGCTTTATTATAACATGCATGAATATTGATATTTCAATGTGTTTGGGGCTTGGACTCCATCCTGCCGTAGGATAGACCAGGGGCCGGGATGCTGAGCCGAGCTATATCCCCCAAAACGGCCACTGAGGAGTCCTAGCCGGACTTGAAGTGGAGCTGGTGGGACAAGGGGTTAGCTTGGTAGGGGAACATATTATGGGTCATGGGGAGTCAAGAGCCGATAGCAGCCACAGTTAACAAGGAAAGGACAGGAAGATCTTGTTGAAGCACAGACAAGGACACGGGGGCAAGGGAAGCCGCAGGACGTAGCGAGGGCCTAGCTGGGTAAGGCATGGTGGGATTTCAACAGATCCCGAAGTAAAAGAGAGGTTCTGCTAGACCAAAGGACAGTATAGGTTGGGGTCGAGATAGACCCACGACAAGGACAGGGTGTGGTTGTGTAAGCCCGCAGACAAGATAGATGTGGTCACGGTCAACCGCAGAACAGGACAGTCAGGGTCAAGGGAGACCGCAGAATAGTTGCGGAGAGCCCCTCACAGAACAACTTGACCGGGTTCGCTCAGACTGGGAAACAGATGGTCACATGGTGTCCCTGACTGATCCTGTACGCCCGCTGAACAGCCCTGCGTCGCTTGACGGATCCAGCTTGGACCGGGCCCTGCTCAGACAGGCAACTAGCCCTTATCTATAGTGACCTGGTCGCGGGACCGCGAAACGGAAAGGTAGTCAGCTTGACTGGCCCCGTGAGGCCGCGAAACATTGTTCCCAGCTTGACGGGCCTTTTGGACATTTTTGGGGAAATTGATGTGGTCCCATTACACCAGGAAACAGACACGTTAAGGCAGGTAAGGTTAAACCTAGGAAACACAACCACGTTGAGTTCACCTAGGAAATTAGATTTTCTTAGGGAGACTGGAAGGAACTACGCCGGTCCACTGGACGCTGACCTGGCATTCCAACATGCCAAAAGGGAATGCACTACCACCACCAGTTATATGCATGCTTACCCGCTCATTTACTGCTTATAGATCTTGCTTTGCACCTACTGTGCTACGACCAGGGCGGAGGAATGTCACAGCCTCTGATGACCCCCCTGCCCTTTTGGCTGAGAGCTTGTCACTGGGATGCTAGCAGCTCTAGCAGTTATTACCTTCTGGAACGTACCCTTAGGCAGGGATGACGAGGAGATACCTTGGTCAAGTAGCTGCCCCTAAACGAATGCCCTGCATACTGTTGGTGCCAACTTCTTAATCTATTTTCAGCCAACTAAGAATACATTTTAGCTCTTAGTTGAGATTGCTGGCTGCACTTGATTGTCACGCTAAATGGAATCATCTGAAGAAAGGAGGCCTCTTTGTGCAAACTCTTGTCATCATGCGACAAGTGTAGCTTACATGGTTCCGGTGCCTGGTTCTGCAACGTGGCTGCATCTTACGGGCAGTTGGGTCGATAGACTCATTCCCATCCATGGTTTTAAATGGGCCTGCCCGTGCTGCAAAGCCATTCACCGCCAGCATAGGTGGCACACCGCCCCTTGTCGAAGACGACCCAGAGAACAGAGTCTTTCGCGTGTGGAAGTTGTTGGTATGTTCAGTTATTCGTTTTCGCAGCCATGTTTGTCCCGTAGTTTCCTCCAGGACTTTTACGCCCCTCAACCGGCATTTGCAGAGATCTCCTTCCATGAGTTGGAGCCCATCTGTGCATCCTTATAATCTGCCAATGACTGGTTAAATGGGTAGACACAGCTCTGTATTGCTTCCGACAAAGCGCTTCAATTTGATTAATTTCTCCTGAACATCTTTTATACGCCGGTATTTGACACGGGCGTGTGGCGGAGCCAAATGCAGCACAACGGCACAGAGTGTATGGTTAACGCTTTTATTACACACGGCCTCACAGCAGGCGTTCGGGCACAATGAGAGACAGGGCAGCGTTTGGTCCTCAGGATCGGGGAGGAGATGCCGGGAGACAGCTGGTGCGACCGCGGGGCCGGAGCACCGGAGCAGAAGTGCCGGGCAGTCCAAGGGACAGGCAACAGAAACCCGAGGCGCTCAGGCAGGACTCGTGGTCGGGGACAGAAGGCTGACCTGCTCACCGGGGCGGAGACAGACGAACGGGTCGGGAACAGGCAGGGTCGAAACCGGGAGATCAGTCCAAGGTAGAGTGCTGGAGAGACTTGCATGACGCGAAGAACAATCTGGCAATGACAGGCTGGGTGTGCAGTGCTTATGTAGCGGGGCTGATTGTGAATGAGAAGCAGGTGTGGAAGGCAGGAGAGTGACTGATTGTGGATGCGGGGCAGGTGTGGAAGATCGAGCTGGCAGGTGATTGTCACAGTATTATGCTAACAGGATGGATGGAAAGGATGTAGTTATTCGACCAATCACAGCCTTGCGGGTTGTGCGAGGCTTGCGTAGCTTGCTAGTCCAGCAAATTTGACAGCTGCAAGAAGGGGTAACCAAGCACGGAACGGGCGTGCACCGGGTCTTGTGTGCGTACCCTTGTGTTACTCTGAAAACGCAGGACCATGAACTAGGCTTTTAGGACCTCATGCCCGTAGATCTCTTGCCGCTGCTATGACTGTTGCGTGACCGATGCCGGTGGTTGACGTGTCGCTGACGGACAATCTGAGCTGGGTGACCCAAAGCGCCGCACGGATAGAGATTGCAGTTGAATGTCGCTGGCGGCCCTGGGCCTATTTACCAGGACTTTTTCCGTATGCAGGAGTCGCACAAGCTTCCTGTTATTCTTATTTTATTTTTATTCTTATTTATTTATCCTTATATTTCTTTAGCTTGAAAGCCTTGAAACCCATGTACCTGCATAGGCACATATAATTATGATTCTTCACCCTTATTGCTAGTGGTCCTGTATTTATTTATGCTATACATTATCTATATCACAGCCTATTTGACTAGAAAATCATGTCCAGTTGAAGCCTGAGGCACTTCCTGTTGCAGGTTGCGGTGCCTGTGGCTCTGTGGCAACTACCGCAGTGAGTTGCGGCAACTGCCTTGTGTGTTTACTCGGTCAAGAGAGGTAGCTCGAGCGGTGCCATGAGTTCAGGTACTGGTCCCTCGGTCGGGGGAGCTAAATGGACCGGTGCCTCAAGTTAAAGGAGCGTTACCACAATCTATGGGAATGATGCCTCGGCTGGTAGCGGTACCGGGAGCGTGTGCTTTACGCTCCCTCAGCGCGAGCTACCGTTAAGCCCTTAACAGCTCGACTGTTTATGCCCTGGCTCTTAATAACGCACTTGTAGTTTGGCTTCTTGATTTATTTGTACTCTCTTGCTTCTTGTTCTGTATCCTCTGCTGAATGCACTTCTTGTCCCTTGGGTGAAATCGTCTTACCGCGAATGCGACTCGCCTCTGGTGCGCGCTGAAATGACAACTGACAGCAGAGAGAGAACAGTCTTTTAACGTTCGCCAGAACTGATGCAATTGGTTTACGGTAACATCACCAACATCTGGTTTGCTGGTACTACCTGACCCCGACCCTAATCAGCTGGCCGTGTGCCCCCATGGAGAGAGGAAGCCTACCGGGAATGGCAAAGCCTGTCCAGTCTTCCTGACTGAATTTTCGCCTAAGCTTCATTTGTCTTTTTGGAAAACACAGTGTGCAAACAACCCTTGATTTTGCATATCATCGCGATTGCTTGGCTTCTCGTCCAGTCTCTCACATCTGTTATCTCACTCAAGCTGCGATTTATATCGCAACACACATATGCTTTTGAGTAGCACCATGTAATGTGATTTACAACACAAGTGATTGGTCGGTTTGTTTTCTGGTGTGATGAAGAAGTACTGTAAAGGTTAAAATAGCAGCACAGGTAAAATAGATAGTTCAGATCTGGTTATATCAATAAGCGGAAAGCATACTGAAATAAAAATCATTTACTGGGATTTCCACACACTGCGCAGAGGAAATGGCGTTGTTCAAGGGAATAGAGCTAAAAAAGTGCTAATAAATAAGAAAACGTACAACATAGTATCTGATCAGGCAATTCCTCACAGGACAGGATTGCTGTACTGTTTCAAGTCAAGATGTTGGCCTATATAAATATCATCTGTCCTTAGAAAGGTCACCAAGGGCAAACCGCTGATTCTCAGGGAGCTGTTTCTAGGCTGTGTGTTTAACCTCAACCAATACATTACCAGTTGCCAGCATGATTTATATTCAGCATCAGTGTAGTGATGTTGTGCAGTGCAGTTAGTTTTTGTCAGACCATCTAAAAAAAACGCAGCTGTAAAGGAAAAATAATCTAAAAGCGCTTACAATTGATTAGCCAAGATAACTATCATTAAAGCTTGATAAAATATTTTAAATGACCCCAGCATTTTTTCTTACTTACTTTTAAAGTGCGACCTATGCACTGTGTTAGTAGATCGTGGGAAATCAGAGCCTAGTTGGCTGTGTAGAATTGACAGAAAAACTTCTACCCACTGCTCGGTGACAGACAAAAGGTGTACATTTTACAGCCACTCTAGAGATCTATGTAGAGTGATCAATTTATATCTATTCAGCAGCTCACAGACGGCCGGTGGAGAGGTTTCATTTATTATTCCCTCCAAATTAAAATCCCCCTCTTGGCAATAAGGTATGAAGTTCTGTCCTATTTATTGATATCCTCTGTTTTGTCTTTTGCCAGTAGAATCATTTGGAAGCATCCATTCACTGGTATTAGAAGAGGTAGTACGATCTTTGTCCAATTGAACTATTCTGGTCATGAAGTCACAACTGACCACCACATGACCTTCATGAACTTCAAATGTAATGTCATCCCACAGAAACATGTAAAGATCATAGAGATAAGCATAGTCTTTTCTCTCAGGGTCTAACTGATGCCAATGGCAGAAACAGCCAGATTAGACTAAATTATGGCCATAAAGGGACGCATCATTTGAGATTAATCCAAAAGTTTTATGGCACTCTTCTTATCACATTTTAGCAATATTTTACAGTATTAAAAAACCCTTTAAACCTAAATATTTAACATGATAGCTTTTATCCAGATATGGAATGTAGTTATGTCATGCCCTAGTGGACTCTAATTACCCTCAGTGCTGAACCAAACAAACCAATGACAAGACAGAGGACACACATGGTTTGAATACACTGAGAAGGTACAGAGGATTGGACAGAAGTTAAAAAATTAGGCACAAAGTAGACAATGACAGTGGAGGAAAAAACATACTATGGGAGGAAGTGAAGTTACCACAGGGGCGGAGAAATACAAAATAAAACAGTTAAATGCTGTGACACATTTTATTGTCTTGTATCATCACTTGAACATGTAATATAGCAAGCATCATTGCATATCTGTATATGATAAAGACCATGGACATATTAATTTTCGTGATTTTCTTTTTGAAATTTGTAATATTTCATATTTTTAGTTTGTATAGTGTGCAGAATAGCCATATAATTTTGTTTTTAAGATGACACTTTTACAAAAACGAATATGCTGGTGATGTGCTACATTCTTGAGGGTATTCTACATATGGCAAATGGAATTAGTTGATTTGAGTTTTTTTTACCTAGATGTATTTCTGCAAGTTAGATACATTGCTTGTTGAGATATATTTTTCATTTTTTTGTTAAAAGGGCAGCACATTCTTACCCTGAGTACAATTTCCACGGAGCCCCGTAGAAATCAATGAACAGGACATTTTTTTAAATGCATGCAGCAGAGTTGAAACACATAAAAGTCAGGCTTCAAGACTACTAGGATTATTCCTTTGGCTTTAAATTATATTGAAAAAATAAAAAGAGAAGCATCCGCTGAGGGCGATCTCAAAGAAAGAGATAGCATTGCCATTCATGACTGAAGGAGATGGAAGAGAAACCTTTGTCTATGGGAGGGTCCCATAAAAAGATGGGAGGGAATGCATGCCTAATTATGTGTTCAGCGATATGTACAGAAACCGCCTGTGGAAGCGCGCCTCTGTTTTGTGGTGGAAATTCTGCGCTTACTTAAAGCAGGTGTTAACAGGAATGCTGTTGCATGTGCCTCCTGGTGCAATGGCAGCAGTAATCTGAGCCTGACAGGAACATGGCAAGGAGACGAGCTGAAAGGTTTTTCTGCTACAAAGATCACACTTTTTCAGTTGAGTGAACACAAAATCATTATGCGTTACAGATTAAGCAGCAATATTCGTTACTGGAATAAATCCAAGATGACATTGCATCTCCAACTCAGCGTTCACATTCCATTCCAGCAGTCCTTAAACCTCTCGCTACATTACAATTATTGGCATCAGGATCATTTCAAAGTCACAGCATCAGTCTGCACTCAAGCGTATCACAGCACAAGTATTAAACGTTTTGCTACAGTGCAGTCAATTCATACATTTCCCCACCATTAAGGCCCAAATAACAAACACATACATTTTTGTTTTCGTTGTTTTGACTTTGGATGATCCATTATAGAAAGAGAGAAGGAGGTTTGTTCAAGTCGTAGAATGGCGCAGATTCCCTGATTAGCTGCTGATTTCGTAAATACGACGCAAACTGAAGTATCACAGCATTGGCTTTTTGCGGATTGGCCGTGACGCTGATAGCGCTACATTTGCAAATGTACGTACACAAGGCTTGAAGAAATCTCCTTCTGAGCTCTGCAACATCCCCCAAAATACAAAAATGAGGACAAATTCATGTTTTGATCACATTAAATGAAAGATTTAGTCTAGAGAGGAAGTCTTTTTAGTTTTTTACTGTTGGGATCACAGTGTACCTCTGCAACAAGGAATAAATGTTCAAAAATACAAAATATAGAATGTGGTTTGTGTGACCCATTTTAGGTGCTAAGGGAGTTTTTTTTCAAATCCAGCCTTTAGTTTAGACAGCTTGTGTCTATGGCAGAAAAACAGAAACTGTTGCAAAACAAAGATACCTTTTCTGTTGAAATATTATTTTGTTACTGAAAGCCAAATTCTAGAAAGGACAGGCAGTTTAAATATATTGGCCGAATGCTCTTTTAAAAGGCTGTGAGAAAATGTGAGGCATTCAGGAGAATTTTGGACGAGGGTCAGTAGAAATGAAAAGGTCTGAGTGGTGTTCTTGAGTGAGAGAGAGGTCTCATTCTCACGCTTATCATCCAGAGCGATTTGCAAGCAGCCGTCGGAGCACCAGATATGTGCAGACTGTTCCGAGTGAATTGCTTCAGCTTGCCCGTCTTCAATCATTCATCAAAAAAACACCTGCAGTCATTTCCCCTCCAATCGGAATCATTAATAACACAGTGGATATTTGCATTTACAACTGTTTTTCTTTTCTAGTGGTAGAGGGGCGTAATCGGTTCCCACCGTGACTGAGGATTAGAAGGAATACTGTTACCTAATTGCTATATATCATCATAATGAATTTTTGAAATACCTTTGTTGTAGAGGGATTTTATCTGAAGGCAAGGTGAATCTAGTGCAATTCATTTGACTGAGTTTCCTAGTCGTTTGAAAACCTTTTTAATGACATGCTCACCAGCTAGCACCTTGACTCATTATGATCACATTGTAACAGTATTATTTAACTCACAGGGGTGTACTCTTATACATAAGACACTGCCCCACTTACACGTTCAAGGATTGAAGAAAAGTGTGCTATGATAAGACTAGTCTTGTATTTGGATCTCTGACACAGCAGTTCCTACGCCTTTCTGTGTCCTGGTGTAGTTCATGTTTAAGGGTACAAACCGCTTAATTTAATTTAATATAATTTAATTTAATTAAACCGCTTAAATTGAAAAAACCTGTCCTGCTACATCTGTGTGTGTTTTCTATTAATTAGAATCCATCTATTTTTCAAAATATCATTTAAAACATAAAACAATGATTGCAATCAAGGTTATTGTTGGAATGCAGTTATGCAATCCAAGTATTATTCTTTAAATCTTTATTCAACTTATTCTATTTCTTCCGCCGCACCTTTCAACTCCTTCACACTTTCAGCTATTAAGACCATTCAAATATTAAAATGTTCAGCTCATTCAGGAGAGGGGTGCTATTACTGCAGCTTTCTAGCTCTTATAATTGAATTTATATTATTTAAAATCATCAACTTTTTTAACATGGTTTCCAATTTTCAAATCCTCTCAAAACTTTTTCAACTTTTTCAGCTTTTCCAATCTTTCAGCTAGAGACACCATTTAAACTTTAAAATGTTGGCACAAGTCTTATCAACAAGCTGTTTTTAATAAAATTGTTATTATACATTTTTCATAATCACAATCATTAGTTTTTGGGTCCGTTTCTAAACTTATAGTGCAGCATTTGGGAATGTTCTGGAAACCTAGAGTGTGAAGCCGTGTCATAATCCTGTAACGGCCATAATATTCACTTTTCAGGCTTAATTTCTAGATTAAAACGATGCCGCTTGTGCTGGTCGGATTCATACGAGTATGGAATCCCACAGTTATTTACTCTTTGCGCCAGGAGCCTGATAGTGAGACAAAGTTCCGAGCCCCATAGGCTTCAATACAAATCTGCTGACATTTAAAAAAAAACAACAGAAGGTACATGTTTTGTAAACTACTAGTAGAGCAGTTTTAAAACACAGAGACATTAAAACTACACTCATGCGTGAGTCTTGTGTCTCTCAAAATCACATCATTTTTTGGCTACCCCAATGCTCCAGAGGGCATTTGTTTGAGGCGTGGATTCTCAGTAATTCACTGTTTGTCTGCCTGTGAGCGCTACCTAAGTGTGTTCGATGGCCATAAAAACAGTAGCTCAGGAGTCATCCACTGTGCAGGGACGTGTAGATTTAACCGTGGTTAAACGGTACATATGGACGTGCATGTCATGAGTTGCGACAGAGACTGTTCACTTTTAAGGCAAAGTATAGGCTAAATAATACATTTTATAGTGCTTTACATGTTGCTACTCAAAGACACTTTGTAGTAGAACCAGCGCATTTAGCACATGATCAGATACAGCAATAAAACGAACACATAAAATAATCATCATTAAAAACAATTAAAACAGAGTGTACAACTTCTTAGTAAGTAGATATTATTAAATCCTTCCGCATTCAGTTGGTTCGAGATTGTCTGCCAGGCTTTTTCTCTGTTTAATTACAGCTGCCATATTCATTTTTTGCGTATTATATTCTTCACCTCCTCATGTTGCTGATCAGCAGGTGAGAAATATGCTGTGCACGGCGTCTTCTCCATTTCAGCATCAGTAAATCTGTGATATATAGCGTGGCCTACTTAAAAAACGTGCACTTATCCCAGCTATGTACACCTGAATCGACGCCTCCGACTCGGCAAACGTGCAACCCATTAAGCCGCGACGAGCGGGTCACACTAAGTCAAGCGGCGCTTAATCACTTAGCCTCAATTTCTTTATTCTACTTTTGTGCAATACCCCGCTGCTGCAAACTTGACGTCGATACATCTAGACACACAAGGAGCGTTAAGTATTGGTTCAGGCACTCTTTAAGCCAGTGGTATGTTTTAAAAGTTTTAGCACTGGTATCAGGAAAACGCCTAACGATACTCATCCATAATGGATAATTGTAAACATCAAAAACCTAATTTCTTGGGGCTCTAATTGAATGTAGGGGAAACAGTTTGTATAGTTTTTGGAAGTTAGTTGTCATCAGTGTAAGAATGAGTCAGTGATGTCATGTAGTGTTAAAGCGCTTTGAGTGGTCAGAAGACTAGAAAAGCGCTAAACAAGTACAAGTCCATTTACCCTATAAGAAATCATGAAAACAGGCCAAAAGGCAGATTTTCAACCATTAATTGCAATATTCTTCAATTATTAAGAAATAATTGGGTGTGTTCAGGGCTTCAACACATGCTATAATTTTGGTGAGTCATTTGGGAGTTATAAATCTTGCCAGATTAAACCACACCCCTTGCAAAGTTAATTAGCCAATATCTTATCAAAACAATGAGCTATCAGCACTATTCTTATATATCAAGAGCACATTGAACCAATAATCATCCATCGAAAGTTTTGTGACAATCAGACTCAGCGTATAAGTGAAATTGCCAAAAATGTGTTTTTCACTAAATTCATGATTGACCTTTTTCAAGACATGTCCAAGAGCACATGTGTGCCAAATTTGAAGTTGATCGGACATCGGGGGCACCCTCTATGTCTCTATAGAGGGCGCTATAGAGACATTTCTTCATTTAACAACTTTTTGAACATGGTAAAGGCCCCACAAAGGCCCTTAGTTTTTGATAATAATAATAATATTTCCTTGAAATACAATAGTCCTCTACGACTAGTCATAGCGAGGACCCTAATAAAGATTTGAATAACAATACTTGGAATGCTTTAATACATGGGGCTATCCTCGTGGTCGGGGAGAGAAAGCCATGACAATTTACCGTGGGAGAGGCAAGGCAAAGAACTGACCAGCAGCGCTTTACTCACGCATGCCATTTGCGTTTCATAGCAGAAAGCAGGCGTGGCTTAACGTCAGACACCAACTAATTTAATTCAAGTAATTTTATTTTGTATAGCTCAAAATGGCTAATTATAAATTTGCCTCAGCTTTACAGTCTGTACACATGCGATATCCCCTCTCCCGAAACCCTCACATCGGAGGAAATAACTTTCATGGGGGAAAAAGGGAAGAAACCTTAGGGAGAACGTCAAAGGAGGAATCCCTCTTCCAGTATGGACAGACTACAATGAATGCCAAGTGTAAAGAATGAACAATGTAAAAGATGTACAATACATTAAATTCGTATAACAGAAGCAAGTGTACGGCAGGACCACTGCAGGGGCATCCACCATCAGATGGAACCACCATCCACAGAAGCTTGTGGGGAGGGAAAGCACAAAGACTTTAGGAAAGAGTAATGTTGGTTTATGATGACAGTAATATGAACCATATTTAAAATAATAATAATGATGACAGCAGCAGCAGGTGTCAGCAGGGCCACGGCAATAGTCAGGACCAGGGTCCAGATGGAACTACGATCTATGAAGACCTGCTAGTTGAGAAAGCACAAAAAACTCCCCGAAAGAAGCTAAATTAGTGATGTGCATTAATAAAACGTGGATTATTGTAGAGGGAGAGAGTCAGAGAGGAGTTTGGTGTGTCCTACAAAGTCCCCTGGCGGTCTAGGCCTATAGCAGCTTAACTAAGGGCGGGTCCAGGCTATCCTAAGCCTGCCCTAAGGGGTATCAAAGAGGAAAGTTTTAACCTTTACAGGCGTTCAATATCTCCACTGAGTGTCAGTTCATATAAAGTATATTCATGCTTTTGGTAGCATGACGGCAGTGATGACGAGTGGAGCTGATTGCCTTTCGCAAGACAGCGTTGGGAGAATTTTTCGCCAAAGTCAACTTTGCATGGAATCTACTGCGAATGCTTTGCTTTTGGTATAAACGCAGCATAAAAGAGCACAACTGTGACATACCGTAATATTATTATTGTCTGTTTCTTCACTTTTACTGATTCTAAAAATATACTGATTTTACAAGAATGCTACCCCATGTTTATAATCTTAAAACAAGCAGTGTCTCAGTGTAAGGAGCAGAAAACTGTTATTATTAGAATATAGGAAGCCATGACTTACATTCAGAAATGGAAAAGTTGAGAAACTGCCTGATTTGGCAGGGCACATGCCAGCACATATTGTTCTGCTGATGGGCAGCAGATTACTTACCTGGTTACAGAAGGTAAGGTTGAACAGTTAGTAGACTATAACCTATGTGTAGGAACTTCAGCTGGTCCCAGATGCAGAAGCAGGTGTTTTTAACAGGTGTTTTAAGGGGTTTGAATCAATAATTCAGCAGCTCCTTGGAGTATCCTCATCAAGCCCAGCTGGAAGATGTCCCTAAGTGCCTGTAAGTAAATGGACTGTAAGTTTGAGGGAAATGGTGTACGATACTTTGACATCAACACAGTCTTTTTTTGTATTACCTCAGCACATAACACACAACCGCTCACCCATGAATCAAACTCCTGTTTCCATTTGATGATTGCACCTTTTCCCGACCTGAGTTATGGCCCTTGTACTTTTTAATTTTTGCTTCAAAGGCTTTTTAATTCAGTCAGTGGTTTTAATTCAAAAGGTCCTGATGAGGGAAAACAGCATTGATTGATCATTGTGCTCAGGAAAGGTCATTCATTTCAAATGAATGAGCCAAACAAGGAGGGGGTGCTCAGCAATTAAATTGCGTTGCAGCAGGAGGCAGGGTTGGAGAGATAACATGACCCATCATCAAAGGCGCATGGAAGAGAAGTGAAAATGAATCTACTTTTAGGAGGGGCAGCAGTGTGGAGGGAGGAAGGGCATCATGTCTGCAGGCTAATGTTGTTCCTCGTACCCTGAGAAAACAGACAAATGCATAAAAAAAACTCAGACCAAAGAAAAGCTAACATCCACCTCGATCACTGTTTAGAGGGAAAGCCACTGTACCCATATGTTCCTGCTCATATTCCTCACAGTTCCTTCAGGAGAGATACAGATTATGACCAGCTCTCAGAGTGCCACACATTATGCTTGTGTTCACAGTCTAATTGTGCACAAGCACATTGCCAGGGAAATCCTAATTTACTTATTGTATTCTCAGGTACACCGTGCCAACTGAAGTCCTTGGCCACTCCGGTTGTTTGTCAATGTTTGGGAATGGTACAGTTGTCCACAGCTTTATGTGTAATATGTGTGTGTGTGATGAACTTTTGCAAGTCTTGTATTGAAGGAGTAGAAGCTGTTGTCGTCCATGTGTAGGTGAAAACTTCCAGTGGTTGCTTGTTGCATTAGCTAGCATCTTATTTTAGTTACAGAGCTGTATAACAGTGTGTAACAGGAAACATCCAGGCACACATTCGCGACATATCGAATATCTCTGAGACAAACACTGATCAACATTTTCATGTGTATTTTAGACACACTTACACCACTAGACTCCTGGGGTTTGCTGAGTCATATGAGATGCATTTCCACATGTTCCATAATATTGGATCAGCTAATTGGCAAAAATGGAAAAACTACCATACATATCCACATTGCTTTGCAAGGGTGAAAGTATGTACTTGAGGTTCCTTGCCTTCAACACAACTTGTGTTTATTTGTTCATTACTCTTCAGATGTTTAAACAACCTTTATACTGGAAAAGTGAGATTGTTATTTTCCGTTTGAGCGGTCATCTTTCGATAATTAGGTATTGTGAAATAAAGTAAAAAATGTTCAATATATCATTTGTTATGCTCTGCTGAGAAATAATTGTTTTTATCGTCATATATCAAATTAGACTGACCCCATTCTGTCAAAACGTGAGAAACCAAGGCAAGAAAGTTGAAGTACTTCCTTGGCTGTGAGTGGATTCTTTTGCCTCTTTCTTTTACTCAGGAAGAATTTGGGTCAAGAATAAGTGAGCACAAATCCGCATGACTTTGGGGTTTTGGGCTTGTGGTACAGTACCAGTCAAAAGTTTGGACACACCATCTCATTCAATTAACTTGGAAGGTGTGTCTAAACCCAGATTTGTGTGTGTGGTGCTCTTATGAATGTTCAAAGTTAACAGCCTCTTACAATAAACTAATCACGAAAGAATAAAGTGATGTTGAACATCAAATTATAAATCAGATCCCGGGCTGCAAGTATTTCCACTCCATACTTACATGCTCCAAACACACAACAAAACAATGACAAAATATCCTAACTCATGGCAAGAATTAGACGATGTATCTAGTCAAAACATTCGTAGGTCAAAGCTACTTTGGGCTAAACACAAAAATGTTGACAGAAGGAGAAATAGATATGCAGCAAACCCATCTCCGGTAAAATCTTCGTCAAACCAGAACCTAAAAACATCAACGAGAGAAATCGTTTTTGACAAAGATAGTTGTAAAATTTACAACTGCTTACCCTAGAAGTTTGCCATGAATAGTGTTTGCTAGCGGCAAAAGTATGCTCTAATATCAGAAGGCAGTTTCCCAGTTACCCAGTACGAGCACTGACTTGGGGCGCCAGCCTGTCGTCAGCCCGACTTTTCCCGTGAAGCTGCTCTGCGGATCCTGGCTGGCTAACAATCTCATGGAAAAGGCTCAATTGTATAGGCTCAAATGGTATCGAACACTATTAGTTACATACAAGTGAAATAAATACATTGATACGTCACAAAATGCAAATGTCACAAAATTATCAAAAAAATGACTAACTAAACTGTGTAATGAAATACTCACTAAAAATGCAGAGAGAATATGTGCTTTGATCTGGTAAAGGTTTAGCCCTGGAAACAGGGTTCGAAATGAGGGAGGTCCATGACCCCTATAAGTCATTAGGGAGCCCCTATAAGAATTTATTTTTAGATTTTGGGGGGTCCCCGACAAATATTTTTAACATTAAAAATGGTTGTGAAAATTATATGTCTTTAGTGACGTTTTATATTTATAACAATAATGAATTTATTTGGCAGCAATCAGGGCAGCTAATAGGGCAGCTAATAGCATCCTAGATTGTTGTTGTGGTCTATGACGCAGACACGTAGATTATTGTTGAACGTGGCAAAAATGAAGACTCACAAAGAGTGAAATGCCTAATGAAAAAGTGAAAAAAGTGCTTTGATTATGTTTATATCTCCATAAATATTGCTTATTATAGTAAAATATTTGGAGTTGGTGTTCCTATATCAAAAGTTTCATTAACTAACTTAGATACACAGTGTAACGTAATGATTAGAAGAGTGCGTTTGTCAACGTTTCTTGCTGTATGTGTATGAAGCCAAACAACCTGCCAGCTAACAGCAGATTCAAAAAAAAATTGCTGATAATCTACAAAACGCATCACAAATCCATTGCAGTGTTCACGATTGTATAAGTGAGCACTACATCACAACCACGTATGAAAACATGTATTCAAGAAAATATATTTAAAAAAAGATCGGGACGATCGGGATTCGAACCCCGTGGGTCAAAACATCCTAAAGCCAACAAGCCCACTGCTCTACGCAGTGAGCTATGGAGATTCACAGGATCTACTTCATGGTACAGGTGTCTTAAGGGTCTTCATCTACCGGATCGAATAGCAACTCTGATTTCGGTGCCTTATTTAGATGCCAGGAACAGTCTTTATAGACATCATTATTATTCAATCCAGCGGCTAGTTGTTTTACAAATTCCATTAACATAAGGGATGAGAAATACCATTTGTATTTGCTCAAACCTGGTGCATGGTGCTGCCATAATGAGTACACCTGGTGGATTTAGGTAACTTAGTTAACTTTATTGCTCAAGGAAAGAATTACCTGTTATCCACTGTCATGTCATTGATTTAAGGTGCTGTAACTTTGTTGCTCCAGAATTAGAAGGTTACCCGTTTGATTACAGCCAATCCACTTCTCCAGACACCACTACAATACGGGGACTAGCCCAAACCATGAAAAACATCCCAAGACCATTATGCCACCTTCAAAATATGTCAATATAATTTTGCCTGCAGTATATAGTGTAGCTATAAGGTAGTCTTCAGTATTTTGAAAGTTGCATTTTAGGGGACCCCCCAAGAGTCCTAAGTCATTTCGAACCCTGCCTGGAAATACATACATTAAATAAAATAATAATTTGTGTGCCGTCTTCATTTAGTCTTGAACTGCAACATATACAGTATACTGAAATGTACACATCTGGACAAACCCTCACAGGTATTTTCTTTATCATGACACCCAGATTATTCAAGTGAAGTGTGCTTATTTATTTTGCATATGCAACCCTGTGTATCAAAAGCAAAGGAGTTCACATATTCCATAGTATTGTTCCCCAATGAGGGTAGAGTATGATATGATAGTAGGAGATCTACTACTCTATGAATAGTCGTAGCGAGGACCCTAATTATTTAACAGATTCTTTGGTCTCTACAGCGATGGCTAATGCCTTGTGATCTCTCCCTAGAGCTTGCTGAAATCTTGTCACCTAAAACAACTAAAAATCAGATCATTATGGAGTCTTTATTTATTTTACATATTATGAAGCCAGTCGCACACCTGATGAAGCTTGAAGGCAATGCGTATTCCCAGTTCATGTCATTTTTCCTTTCATCTCGCTTGTGTTACCACAGTTTCCTCGCCGGCTTTGTTAAGTGCCACAAGGGTGCAAATGAGATGGTGTGCATGAAGGCCTCGCCGGTGGATCGTTATTAATTATCATCAAGTGGAATTATCAGGCTGATGCAACACAGGCTTGGGGATTTCACACTCCAGCTTCAGCCTGAATTCCTTGAGAATTCTATGCTCTGTGCCAGCTGGTAATAATGGTAGGCACATTTTTGACAGAGTGGTGCTGTAAACTGTAGCATGCAACAAAGTGAAAGCATGTAGCATTTAATATAACGAGTCAACTTCAAAGTGCCTCTATAATGTTTGTGATTCGCATAACAGGAATTTTCCATGGTTTCTCCTGATTCTATCATTCAGTGGATAAAACACATGTTCAGTGTGTAACAGAAAGAGACTGGATTGTCACATGCTGTGCAGGTTGATCAGGAGCTCATCGTGAGCAGTAGGAAAACAATCAAAAAGGTTTTGTACTCAGCAAATCTTATGAGTAAACAATGAGTAAACAAATCTTATGAGTAAAAAAATAATAATAATGTGAAAGCAACCCTAGCCCTAACCCTTAAATAAATAAATAAACCCTAGCCCTTAAATTAAATTTAAAAACTATTTACCATCTATTTACTTCTGCTACAGTATGGTAAAAAGGTGATTTAGGTAAATTAATAGAATTGCATATTTGCTTTGGGATTTAAAGAAGAATATTGTTTTTCTTCATGTACATTTCTGTGTTAAATATTTACAATATACTATATATTTTATAAATATACACACAGTGTACTGGACAGGATACTTTCAAAATGTACAGAATACGGAATACATGCCCAAAGATGTAATCTGTAACGTATTCCGTAGTATTCTATTCTGAATACCTGGATTACTTCCACATTGCATTGCAAGTTTAGGAATGCGAGCATCAAATCCTGCTTACTAAACAGGCCTATTCTGGTGTGTTGCAACTGGCTGAATGTGTTAAGCCCAACTCGCTGCATACACAGCAATGTTCAGAGAGTTAAATTGACTGTGAGATTCAATGTTAACTCTAAGCTGGTGTTTATTAGAGTTAAGCCAGATACTCGGCTGAAACGAGTATCCGGTACGGATAAAGCACTTTTGCCGAGTACGAGTAATACGAGTCAATATCTGTGCTCGGATTGAATAAAAATCCTCATTGGGTAGCTGTCTGTGTCTGCGTTCTGTGATAGGCTAGTCACAGCGCTCCTCCCCTACACACATACTGTTTATTGTGCTGCTGTGTCCCGCTCGGCTCACTTACACAGAACACTGAGAAGAGAACAGCTCCCTCTCCCTCAGTCATCAGGTTCGCGAGTCTTTCCCGATAAATTTAAAGGATTTATTTGGCTTCAGGTTTTTTTTTTTTTTTACTTCGACTTAAATAGTAGAGTTCAGGTAAACGTGGGGCTTGTTAAGACGTGGTGCTTAAAAATGCGACTCGCGCTGTGTCTCTGCCTGTCTAGTTGTGTTAAATAACTAAATATTAATATTACAAATTAAGCCACACACACACTTCCCCTCTCTCTCATGATCATCAGTGATACAGAATAATGAGTGATAAACATAAATGAACATAAGAATTAAGAAGGAATGCTGTTTTAACCGCAGAAATGCATCAGTACAGTACACTGTTTTTCAAGTTCATGTATGATTGGTCATATCACCTGTTAATCAAACTCCCTGCGAAAGGGTCAATTGCATGCTTAAAAAAGAGCATAACGGTTAAAGCCCAGCCCATTTCAAGATAACCCGACAATTTACGGGGTAAATCCTTCTTACTTCCGGGTTAAGCCCCGCCCAATCCAAGTACAGATACGGATACAGATAATTCATATGGTTCAACAGATACAGATAATGCTGTACTCGCTCATCTCTAGTGATTATATTGTCCCAATCTTGGGGATGGTGCTCAGGGACACTTTAACACGGTACATGGGTAAGCCAGGGTTGCTGGCGCACCCTCACTAATCCTTGCGCCATATTACATGCCTGATAGCAGGAACTGCGACGATGTAGTTACATTTCAATCCTAAGTGTTTCAAATGAATCTGATCTTGACACTGGATAATGACTCCTTCATACAATTTACTCTGTAAGAGTTTAATCTTTTTGCAGCGTGATTTCAACTCTGCACTTCAACACTTTTGCCTAACACCGGAAAATTAATGAAGGATTTTGCTTTGTACTACAAAAATCTAACTGCTGTTTAAGAGAACGCGACCTCATTTTAGCTAACATTAGCTAGCATGTCTAACAGGGCTAAGTCTTTTAGCTCTAACTATAAAATGGCAAGGTGACCAGTAAAACTACAGAAGAGACAACCTTGTCTAATGAAATAAACTTATTTCATGCTTCTTCAGGTTTGGTGGAGTCTTTGGAAGGAGGTTGGTTGCTGGCAAGCTTAGGTTGCACTGCACAGTTCTATTCTGTTGTCCCCTCTCTTTCTTTAAAAAGACATATGATTGTACTAGTCCGGCCCGCATTCGTTCAAAGTGGGCAGAATAAACTCGTGAAACAGAAGTACCGTCATGTAATCCATTGATTTCAACAATGTAACTGTATTCTGAATACCATCCATTTAAATTGTAACTGTAACGGGATATAAATATCAGTGGCAGCGGGGCGTGGCTACAGCTTGCGTTCCGTTCCTTCCGTTGCAGCCATGACAGCGTTGGGTTTCCTTTGTGTGACGTTGCATTTTTACATTATGTAATTTCTGGACATGACTTTAGCTGTGAGCTTGTGAGGGTCTTGCATCCCGGTGTCAGGGGCCGAGCGGTTGGGGTGGCTGGTGAAGTGTGGTGAGGTGACCTGGCATCTCGGTGCCATGAGGCTCGCCTACAGCTTGCATTACATACTGCATTGTTTGTGCTACGTTGTTGAGTAACAATTACGTGTAATTGCTGAAGATTACTGATAAATGTGAACTGCTATCCCGGTGCTGCTAGCTCCAGCTCGTGGACACGAAAAGTTCCAATGGTAGATGTAAAGGTCTGGCATCCCGGTGCCAGAGGTTGGGGTGGCATGGAGTGGGTGGTGGGGGCAGTACCATTTTGGTGCCTGAGCCCCGGCTGCGCCTTGCATTGCTACAATATGTTGCTGCTAAGTCGTTGGGTTACCTTGTGCTTCAACCAGTTGCGTTCCTTGTTGGTTAACATTTTTTGAGTTACAAGTTACGTTGTGGAAATACTGAAGATGAGATACTAAATCAAACTCTTGGCCGCGGGTGGTGCGACTAGGAGGTGTGAAGGCTTGGCACCAATGGTGCCGAGGGTTACGCCGATTGGTAACAGTTGGGGGGTACCGGCATCCTGTTGCACCGGCTAAAGCTAGCTGATGTGGTAGTAGGATTTGCCGGGCCCTGGCATCCCAGTGCCAGGTGCTCCTGCTAAGCTAGCTGGAAAGGTTTCTCTTTTCTATGATGTTATGTTATTATGTAAATGCTGAGGATTATAGCTGTGAGCTGTATCTCGATGTTGATATCTCCAACTAGCATGGGTGGCTACAAATGGTGAGACTGTAAAGCATGACGTTCTCCATCCCGGTAGAAACGCCTAGAAGTGGGGTGGCTGGAAGAAGGTGTTGAGGCTGCTGGCATCCCCACCTTCTTGGTGCTGGGCGCTCCTGCTAAACTGGCTGGAGACGTTGAGGATTGTTGCTGTGAGCTGGCATCTAAGTGCTGGTAGCGGTAATTTCCATTTGGTGTTGCAAAGCACTATAGAAAATGCTGGGGGGCAGTATTGCAGTGTTTAACTGCAACCCAGGCAAGGAAGAATAGTGTTTTTTGAACAATCATGGCGGAACAGGGCGTGGGCGGGCTGGAATCGAGACTTCAAAAAGGTCTGGAAGTATTTAATCAGTAAGTGTTACGACTGACTCAAGGCCGCAACAAAAGAGGGGAGACCATGCCACGAGCAACGGTGCCAAACATAAGTTTATTGTGCATCTAACACAAATTTTAACAACAAAACCAACGATGAGGTGTGAAAGGCAGTATCAGTGGTGTAAAGCAGGTGCAGGGATGTGTTGTATGTGTGGGTGCAAGTGTTTGTTGTAGAAATAAAAGACATAACCACAAATAAACTTAATTGTGCATCTGTGAAGTCCTGGCGCCCCGAGCGAGGTATGAATCCGGACGGGCCAACCGAGCGGCGTCTGAGCCTCTCGTCACCAGACCAGCGCAGGAAGAAGAGGACGCATGCAGCAGAAAAACTCCCATTTAAACCCCATCTTCCCAGGTGTCCGCAATTAGGCCTGAAAAAAGAGGAGGGGCAGGAGAACGACCAGAAACAAGCCAAGGGCCGTAACACCCCCCCCCCCTAACAGAACAGGGACCATCTAAGGGTTCCCTTGAGCTGCAGGTATCCCATGAAACTACGCAAATTCTTAGGCGGCATATCTTACCCAACACATTGGAGACCGGGACAACGCGTCTGCCACCACATTGTCCCGCCCCTTGATATGTAGAATGTCCAAAGTGTAGGACTGGAGGTGGAGAGCCCAGCGCATCAGCCGCTGGTTAGGAGTCTGTAGAGTGCTGAGGAAGGTTAGAGGATTATGGTCAGAGAAAACTACCACCAGCCCAGATACACACTGAAATGCTGTAACGCAAAAATAAGCGCAAGCGTCTCTTTCTCTATGACTGAGTAATTTCGCTGATGGCAATTAAATTTCCTGGAAAAGAAACACACAGGCTTGTTAATCCCCTCATCATCTTTCTGCAGCAACACTGCCCCAGCCCCAACCATGCTGGCATCCACCTCCAGGCAAAACTCACGATCCCACCTAGGGGCCACTAGAACCGGAGCATTTGATATCAGAGCTTTAACCCTCTCGAAGGACTGCTGGCATACCGGAGACCACACATACTTCGTCTTCCCTTTCAGAAGATCAGTTAGAGGTGCGACCACTGTAGAGAAATTCCTGCAAAAACACCTATAGTAGCCCACCATACCAAGAAATCTCATGAGTTCCTTCTTTGTCGTTGGTGTTGGGATGTCATCAATTGCACATACTTTAGCACGCACTGGTCTCACCGACCCCTGGCCAACAACACGACCCAAGTAGACCACTGTGGCCCTAGCAAATTCACACTTTGCCAAATTCACTGTTAAACTAGCATGAGCTAGACGCATAAACAAAGCTTGAACACGCCCCAAATGCTGTTCCCAGTTGTCAGCGTATACCACCACGTCATCCAAATACACTGCACATCCTTGCAGGTCACGCACCACCAAGTTCATTAGGCGCTGGAAAGTTGCCGGTGCATTCCTTAAACCAAAAGCCATAACATTGTAGGAGTACAGCCCACCTGGTGTAATAAAAGAAGCAATCTCTCTTGCCCTGTCTGTCAATGGCACCTGCCAGTAACCTTTAAGTAAATCCAGCTTAGTCACAAACTTCGCCCCCCCCACTTGATCAACACAATCCTCCATACGAGGAAGAGGGAAGGAGTCAGGCTTGGTAACTGCATTCACTTTACGAAAATCTGTACAGAACCGAGGAGTATTGTCTGGCTTTGGGACCAAGAGACAGGGTGAGGCCCAACTAGAGTCAGAGGGAACTGCTATTCCATTATGAAGCATGTATCTAATCTCATCCTCCAGGTTTTTACGCTTCTCTGGGTGAACACGGTAGAATCTTTGCCTAATGGGCTTCGCATCTCCCACGTCTATATCATGCTTTAGTAAAGTTGTACGTGACGGCGTATCTCCAAATAGGAAAGAGAAACTTCTAATCAGTTTAACTAGCTGTACCCGCTGACAAGACTCTAGATGACCCAAAACGCTTTCCAGTTTATCTAAAGCTTCCTTATTTTTTTAGCCCACCAGAAAACATAACCTCATCAGGCCCTGTTAGATCCTCCACCTCTAGCACAACTGAGGACGATGGCATAGCCAGACAGACAGGATGAGCTTCAGACAACTCCAACTCCCCCTCACTCCCAAATGATGCACGGGAGACATAAGGCTTCAAAAGATTAACATGACAGAGCCTGGCCTTTGTCCTACGAGCGGGAGTAGAAATTAAATAGTTCTGATCAGACAGCTTCTTTAACACCGAAAATGGTCCAGAAAATTTTGCTTGCCACGGAGAGGTAACTATGGGCAACAGAGCCAAAACCTGGTCACCTGGGAGAAACTCTCTACGCTCAGTCCGACAATCATAACGTTCCTTCATTTTAGCTTGTGCCCTTGCTAAATTCTTCTTGGTCACTTCCTGAGACATATAGAGCCTATACCTGAACCCATTCACAAAGTCCAGTAGGTTACTTGGAGGCTGAGCCTCCTTCCAGTTGTCCTGCAACAGAGCCAGAGGACCCGGCACTTTATGACCAAAGATCAGATCATTAGGGCTAAACCCTGTACTTTCTTGGATTACCTCTCTAGCAGCCAGCAACATCCACGGTAAAGCCTCTTCCCAATCACCCTGCATCTGAACACATAATGAGCGCAGCATGGACTTAAGTGTTTGGTGAAACCGCTCCAAAACACCCTGGCTTTGAGCATGATAGGCAGACGCCAAATTATGAACTATATTCAACTGTTCTAGTACTTGAGCAAACAATTTTGAACAAAAATTTGACCCATGATCTGACTGAATGACCCGTGGAACTCCAAAAATAGAAATAAATTGGGACAATGCACGAACCACAGACTTAGACGTTATACTACGCAGTGGGTAGGCTGCAGGATACCTAGTACTTTGACACATCACTGTCAACAAATATCTGGAACCTGACTTTGACGGAGGCAATGGACCAACACAGTCAATAATTAGATGTTCAAATGGTTGACTTATAGCTGGTATTGGACACAGTGGACTGGGCTTCAAAACCTGGTTAGGCTTACTTTTCAATTGACAGGTGTGACACGACTTACTGTACGCAGCCACATCCCTTTTCAAACGAGGCCAAAAAAAATACAGCAGAACTCGGTCATACGTCTTCCTGACCCCCATATGTCCAGACTGGTCATGAGAAATCTGCAACACAATATTCCTATACTTTAAAGGAACAACCACCTGATAAATCGGATCACCAATAAACCCCTCAAACTGAGGTGTCCATTTTCTCATCAAGACATTATTGTGCAAAAAATAACAACAAGAATGATTTCTGACCTCTTCAGGGGAACAAACCCCATCCATACAAGACTTCAAAGTGCTGTCAACTTCCTGCTCATGCATCAGCTCATCATGAGAAACAGACCAGGGGACCACAGGTAAAAGTAGGAGAGGACTGGAGGCCACACTTTCAGAGTGATCACCATCCAAACGCTTTGAACGAGTTACTGCACAGGCCCTGAACACATCAGGGAAGTGTACCTCACTCTCATCAGGCTTACTGCACACCAGAGGAGTCACCGTCACCCATCACTCTGGCAGGCGGAGATACATCAGCCCAAACTTTATCACCGGCTATGTCATTACCCAGGATCATAGCAACGCCATCCATAGGTAACGCTGGGCGCACGCCAACAGACACCTCCCCCTGGAAAAGATCACAGTGCAGCATCATTTTGTGTTGTGGTACATTCAAAACCTTTAAACCCATTCCCACTACAGGAACGCTTGAGCCCAAAAAGGTGTCATTTGAAAATAAATGAGTCAAACGCACCAGTGTCACGTAGAATCTTTATGCGCACCTGCTCTTTGCTTCCCACTAACGAAACAAAACCTTCTGTAATAAAAGGTAAGTAAGATTTCAACTCTGAATTGCCTTCTCCAGTGATTCCAGCTAACTCCTGGTCAGTAACAGACGCAGCACACATCACCGGATTAGCCCTGGGAAACGCTTGTTTTGGACGAGACTTAAGAGCATAACAATCATTTTTCCAATGACCTCACTTGTGACAGTAATTACAGATTTTTTCTGAATCCCCTGAAACACGACTACTTTTATCTTCAAACTGCCTACTTGCCCTTGCTTCATAAGGGCCAGCACCACTTCTTGAAGTATGAATTAAGAAATAATCGTCAGCCAGCGCAGCAGCTTCACCAACAGACTTGACCCCACCTTCACTAATATAAGTGGCAACGCCTTCCGACACAGATTTTTTAAACTGCTCCAAAATGACTAATTCAAGGAGGTTTTCAAAGGAGGCAACCCCAGCCGCTGAGCACCAACAGTCAAAATGCCTAGCCAAATCACGCATAAACTCTAAATGTGACTTGTCTCCAACCTCGAAAACGCAGTCGGTACGCCTCTGGCACAAGTTCATAAGCTTTTAGAACAGCTGTTTTCACCACAGAGTATTTACCACAATCAGTGCTGCTTAAAGCTGAAAATGCCTGTTGTGCTTTTCCTGTTAACACACACTGCAACATTAACATACGCGTAGAATCAGCCCAACCTCGAGCCTCTGCCAGACGCTCAAACAAGGAAAAAAATGTCTCTGGGTTCTCCTCATTAAACCTGGGAACTAATCTCAAATCACTCAAGTCATCTTGTTTCATGCTCACCATCGCGGGTCGGTCAGCCCGGAGTGCCTCGCCCTCCAGCTTACCTTCTCTGATCAGCGCCAGTCTTTGTCTCTCCACATCTAACTTCTCCCGCTCCAAATCCTGCCTCATTCTTTCCATCGCCTGCTCTTTCTCCTGTTCAGTTTTAATACGTAACAAAAGCAACTCTTTCTGCTGCTCAAACGAAAAACCAACTGGGCTTCCTCTTCCCGACAGAGATGATTCACCCAAAGTGTCAACCTTACCTGGCATCAAAACCCCATTTTCCAACAATTTCGCTTTCAAATTACCTTTAACATAGTCCTTTGTCTTTCGGCCATCCCCTATATCAACCTTAAAATACTCAGCAATCCTGATCAATTGTTTCTTAGTACAAATATCTAATCCACATTCCTGTGGCGATTCAATAAAATCTTCCACCACTTCATCCATGGCTAACAAATTCACCAATAGAGACGAAGCTTAAGTGACAAATTTATCAGTACACAAAGGCTTTCAGTTTCAACCACAGCCCAAGGACGGCGTTTCCCCGCTAACTACCTATCCCAAACGCTGACTTACTGTACCCTAGTCTTCGTGAGGCGTAGCGGTGGGTTTTTATGCATTTACAACCCGATGGTCCGGTAAAGGCGACCAGCAAACTGGCAACCCCCCTGAAACCACGGACATGCTCCCGAGCCGATGTAGGGAAAGGGAAAATGGGAAGCTCTACCCGCCGTACCTCCACACTAAAACAATAACGCAGCGAACCCCCTATTGGGAAACGCTGCTAGGCCTACAAGGAAAAACGCCAGCCCACAACTTATAAGTGCACTTTAACAAACTGTCACTTACCTTCACACGTCTCCAAAAACAGCCCCTACGGCCAAAATACACGCCCAATCCTTCCCGCTCGAGTACGCCAGCACACAAATTACAACTAATCAAACTCAGAGCGCAACAATTAACCATATAAGGGCAACGGCGTCACGGGATTTCCCCTCAACCGCCAATCAACACGCACAGAAAAAGTCACCATTCAAGTTCTCATATGCCCCTCAAGCGCTCACACACAAATTACTAAATCCAAACACAACGCGCACTAAACACAACCAAATGACTAGCATAAATCACGCGCAACAGCAACGGACGAGCCCCCACCTTGTTACGACTGACTCAAGGCCGCAACAAAAGAGGGGAGACCATGCCACGAGCAACGGTGCCAAACATAAGTTTATTGTGCATCTAACACAAATTTAAACAACAAAACCAACGATGAGGTGTGAAAGGCAGTATCAGTGGTGTAAAGCAGGTCCAGGGATGTGTTGTATGTGTGGGTGAAAGTGTTGGTTGTAGAAATAAAAGACATAACCACAAATAAACTTAATTGTGCATCTGTGAAGTCCTGGCGCCCCGAGCGAGGTATGAATCCGGACGGGCCAACTGAGCGGCGTCTGAGCCTCTCGTCACCAGACCAGCGCAGGAAGAAGAGGACCCATGCAGCAGAGAAACTCCCATTTAAACCCCATCTTCCCAGGTGTCCGCAATTAGGCCTGAAAAGAGAGGAGGGGCAGGAGAACGACCAGAAACAGGCCAACAGTAAGCCATGCAAAACAGTATGAGGCTACAGCTGCAAGACAGTGGCAAATCTGGTGCTATGAGCTGCTTGTACTGGGTGATTTGTATGATTTGTAAAATTGTCATGTCCCACCTACCAACAAATATCAAAAGCATCTGTCTTTTTGTCTAACTTTTGAAGTAAGAATTAAGTCTAAAACCTCTTTTTGTGTAATTTACGGTATCTGTAATGCATGTGTCTGCATGTGTTTATGATGTATAGTACAATGTTTTTCCTCGGATACAGGGGTTTTGTAATACTCTTGCAGGAATGAAAGGTAAATTAAAAAAACAGCGTCAAAGGGAAAAAATGACAACTCAATGTCTTTTTAAATAAGGAGTGGATCTTTGCACTGCAGATTGTATTTTAATACACCTTTTTCATTTCTGTGACAAGATGGTTTGGGATTGTTGTTATATTGTTCTTTTGGATCTGAAACAAGGATCGGCAGAGATAAATGCAGCTAGGAAAACTAGCGTGGAATCAAGCTCAGACTACCTTTTATGACTTGACATTGAACAAACTATGAAATCAAAATATGTATGTGTTCCAATTATAAACATTGCTTATATTAATATGAATTTACTCAGTAAACATTGATAGATGGGTAGATTATTGTTGCTGTCCATGTTGCTGTATGCAGCAGTATTGCTCTGATATTCTGTTATTTGTTCGCTCTCCTCAGATGGATATGATAACAATGACAACATAATACTACGATATTCATAGTATTTTGAAACCAACTATTGATTTCTGATATGATTTTTAAACTTGTATTCTACAATGAGCCATTGTCCCCTAAAAAAGTCAAGGTGTCAAAACAAGCTTGTATAAAAAAAAGAAAATAGTAAAGACATTGGTATCACTCATATGACTCAGCAATAGCCCTGTAGTACAATATAGTAACTAATATGCACATTTCATTTGTCTGCGTGTAGCCAGCAATAGGGATGTTTAGTTCCTTTGCTTCTCATCAGGGCAGTAAACATCCCGCGTGCTTTCCTATTATTTTCACTACAGCAGACTTCTTATCAAATGTCAGCAGCCTTTTAATTAGTCTGCTTACAAAGAAGTCACATTTGGGCAGCCTATTCTGGGCGTCTCGTACAGGGACAATATCATATCACAATTAAAGGTGTTGCCAGCAACGATGGTCAGAGGTTTATTATGAAATCATTTGCACCCGGGAATATAATAATTACTGTTGGCTTGTTGTAAGTCACCGTTAATTAACAATGAACTGCATGGCTGTGTGAGAGATAAGCTATGCACACAGGAATACCATACATTCCTCATGTTCTGGTTATATCTGTGAGAAACGTCCTTGTCTAGGCTATAAGGAAGAGTGGGATCATTTGAGTACCACCTTCCCGACCTGCTCCATGTTGCGACTGAATCAGTATGCCAGTATTGATATGGGTGTTTATAATGGTCAATTACATTTTAGTAAAATAAAACTTTAATGAAAGTACTGAGTGGCTAGTAACTTTGCTTTGTTGAAGTCCCCAAGAACAATGAGCAGAGTCTGGGTGTTTGAGCTCCATGTTGGTGATCTGCTCAGCCAGGTGTTGGAGCACCTTGCTCACACAGGCCTCATGTGGTATCAAAACATCGGCCAGAATGTTTGAGACAGGTATGATTCCTTAAACACTGACAATACATTAACCTTTCTTATTATAAAAGCAGATTCCACCTTCCTTTGTTCTCCCCTACAGTGTCGTTACGCGGCTGCTTGTGGAGTTGAAGCCCACCGGAGGCAGCGCGCTCCCTAGATGTGCTCAGTGAACAAGGTTTCTGTAGAGCATTGGGTGGGGGATCTGCTGATGTACGTGTGAGCTTTATGGAGGAGCAGCAGTTCAGCCGTCCTTTTGGCAAGAGAGCGGATGTTTTCCAGATGAATTGATGGGAGTGAGTTCTAACTTTCCGCCGGCTTATTCATCTTCTTCTATTTCTTCCGTGGCGTTTCAACTCTTTCACACTTTCAGCTATTGAAACCGTTCAAATATTTAAATGTTCAACTCCTTTCAGACCTCTCTGTGGACCATCACCTCATCGTGGTGGAGAGGTTTGTGTGTCCCTATGACCCTGAGGGCTGTGTTGTCGGGAGCCATGTGCTCCTGGTAGGGTAACCCTTGTCAAAGTGGTCTCAGGCGAGGAGCCAGACTAAGAATGGTCCAAAAAGACCGTATGAAAAAGCAAGGAGCTACCCGGCCCAGAGGAAGCTCGGGGTCCACAATTGGAGCCAGGCCCATATAGCCAGGCTCATATAGTCCCCGGCTGAGTGCTGCTATATTGGAGTTCATCCTGGTGGACAAAAGGGTCACCTCCCTACGCCTTCTGGTGGTGGGGGGGAAAACTCTGACTGCTGTTTGGTGCATATGCACAGACAGCCGCTCAGAGTATCCGGCCTTTTTGTAGACCCTGAATGGAGTCCAGCATAGGGCTCCAGTAGGGAACTCCATAGTCCTATTGAGAGACTTCAATACGCACGTGGGCGACGATGGAGGTAACTGGAGAGGCATGGCCTCCCTGATCTGAACCCGAGCAGTCGTTTGTTATTGGACTTCAGTGCAAGTCACGGATTGTACATAACAAACACCATGTTCAAACATAAGGATGTTCATAAGTGTACGTGGTACCAGAGCACCCTAGGTCAAAGATCAATGATCGATTTCATAACCGTATCATCTCATCTGAGACTGCATGTTCTGGACACTCGGGTAAAGAGAGGGGCAGAGCTGTCAACTGATTACCATCTGGTAGTGAGCTGGGTCAGAGGATGGGGGAAAGACTCAGGGCAGACGTGGAAAACCCAAGCAGGTAGTGCGGGTTAACTGGGAACGCCTGGAGGAGGCTCCAGTCCAAAAGATTTTTAACTCACCTCCGGCGGAGCTTTGCTCACATTCCTGTGGAGGTTGGGGAATTTGAACCAGAGTGGTGCATGTTCAAAACTCCCATTGCTGAAGCTGCGGCAGTGAGTTGTTGCCTCAAGGTCTTAGATGCATCAAGGGGCGGTAAACCTCGAACCCCGTAAAGAAGCTAAAAGCAATAGATGTTGTCTTGGATGACACGCCTCTTCAACATTGCGTGAGTCTGGGACAGTGCCAAAAGAGTGGCAGACCGGGGGGGGGACCAGAGAGTGTGTGCCAATTACAGGGGTATCACACTACTCACCCTCCCTGGTAAAGTCTACTCCAAGATGTTGGAAAGGAGGGTTCGCCCGATAGTCGAAGCAAGGATTGAAGAGGAATTATGCGGTTTTCGTCCTGGTTGTGGATCGACAAACCAGCTCTTCACTCTTTCACAAATCTTGGAGGGGGCCTGGGAGTATGCTCATCCAGTCTACATGTGTTTTGTGGATTTGGAGAAGGCGTATGACCGGGTCCCCTAAGAGAAAATGTGGGAGGTGCTGCGGGGGTACGGGGTTGGGGCCATTCAATCCCTGTACGCCCAAAGCGAGAGCTGTGATCAGATGCTCGGCAATAAGTCTGAGTCGTTTCCGGTGGGGGTTTGCCTTCGCCAGGCAAACCAATTATCACCAATCTTGTTTGTGGTTTTCATGGACAGGATATCGAGGCGTAGTCGGGGGGAGGAGAGTCTACAGTTCGGGAGGCTGCAGATTTCATCGCAGCTTTTTGCAGACGATGTGGTCCTGATGGCATCCTCGGTCTCCGGCCTCCAACTCTCACTGGAGCGGTTCGCAGCCAAGTGTGAAGCGGTTGGGATGTCCAAATCGGAGGCCATGGTTCTCAGCAGGAAACCGATGGATTAGGGAATGTGTCCTTACCCCAAGTAAAGGAGTTCAAGTACCTCAGGGTCTTGTTCACGAATGAGGGGAAGATGGAGTGTGAGCTTGGCCGGAGAATCGGAGCAGCGGGGGTGGTATTGCACTCGCTTTACCGCACCGTTGTGACGAAAAGAGAGCTGAGCCAAAAGGCAAAGCTCTCAATCTACTGGTCAATCTTCATTCCTACCCTCATCTAAGGTTAAGAAGGATGGGTCATGACCGAAAGAACTAGGTTATGTGTACAAGTGGGCGAAATGGGTTTCCTCAGGAGAGTGGCTCCCTTAGAGATAGGGTGAGAAGCTCAGCCATTCGCGAGGAGCTCGGAGTAGAGCCGCTGCTCCTTTGCGTTGAAAGGAGCCAGTTGAGGTGGTTTGGGCATCTGGTAAGGATGCCCCCTGGACGCCTCCCTTTGGAAGCGTTCCAGGCACGTCCAGCTGGGAAGAGGCCCCGGGGAAGACCCAGGGCTAGGTGGAGAGATTATATCTCTGCACTTGCCTGGGAACGCCTTGGGATCCCCCAGTCAGAGCTGGTAGATGCGGCCCGGAAAAGAGAAGTTTGGCCCATCTTTCAGCTAGCAATACCATTTAAAACTTAAAAATGTTGACAAAACTCAAAACTATTTTATAAAAAAACAGCTTGGTGATCTATTATACTTCTTTCATAATCGGTAATTATGTTTCATTAGTTTTTCAGTCCTCTTTCTATGTAGAGAGCAAAATGATGCCGTGCTTGTTCTGGTCGGACTCATATGGGTATGGAATCCCACAGTTATTTACTTTTTGCGTGAGGAGCCAGAGAGTGAGACAAAGTCTGTCTCAAGCCCCATAGGCTCCAATACAAATCTGCTGACATATTTCTCAAAGAAAACAGAAGGTACACGTTTTGTAAACTGTTGGTAGAGCCATATTAAGGATACGACAGACATGTTAATCCCAGGGAGCGTTCGGTAGTCTTGGGTCTCTCAAAATCACCTTTTTTCTGGATACCCAATATATTGCCCCAAAGGACATTTGTTTGAGGTGTGGATTCTGTGTGTAATCTTTGTCTCTGCCCATTTGAGCAGCTGTTCCGTTGCCATGGATACGCTCCACTCTGTCAGTTTGTCAGTTAGTCTCACCCAGCTGAACCATAACAGCTGATTAGTGGAGTGACATGACTCAGCTATGCTCTCTTTCAACAGACATCTCTCCCTTCTGTCTCTCTTTTCCTCCCTGTTTCTCTTCCTCCTTCCCTCTTTCTAGTTGTCTCTCTATCTTTTTCCCCCCCAATCGCATCATTTCAAAATGAACCCCCCATGGAGGGAATTCTTACTGTAATGTTTGATGAGGCCTATCAATTAATAACTTCTTAGTTTGAATAACAAACATTCTGTCTCCCAACCCCCCTACTGTCGGGACGTGTAGGGAGCGGGAGAAGCGAAAATAGCCACTAGCCGGTGTGGTTGAATCATGTATCAATGGTCACTCCACTATTTGTACTCTGTTAGAACAAAAAAAAGGACCCCATACTTAATCCATACTTTTACTGATTACAATACAAAAATATGAAGTGTCTGGTTTGACCCTTCCAGGGTACTACAGAAATGAGGCTTGCGGCTCCATGAAGAGGGCTGGATTTCAATTGTCCAAAAAATTCCCTCCTAACGTCTTTTCCTAACCACTATTCCTTGACCTCTGTGGATAACGTTGTAGTGTCTAGAAAATATCTTTAAAATGCCTTACAGTGCTGTGTCATATAGAAGACATAAAACAACCAGGTTCTTTTATCATGTTTGTCTTGTCTGTTTTTGTTTTGTAATGTCTGCCGAGATGGATGCGTCGTTCTCTATTGTAAACTAAGTCTACCTACGGGTACAAATAAAAGTAACCTCTGATGGAAGACACTAAATACTTGTCTGTCTTTTCACTCAGTTCAGGATCAGGAATCAGGAACATTGATTGCCAAAATATGTTAGATGTAAATGGAATTTTGACATTTGGTGCATAAGATAATCTAGCGAAAGAAAACCTATGGGACCTTCCTGGACAAAAAGGACTATTTGAATCCAGCCGAGTACTAGCTCTGAATATAGATATAAACTGCTCATTATGATCAAACTAAAACACAATGATTCTTACCTTCAGTTAATTATACACTGCCAATGAATCCCCTCAAATGCTGCACACTCTACCTTTAAACAAATCCTATTAATAACTAATATGAAATACCTTAATATTACTTCCGCTGTGAAGTTGCATGTTAGCTTCTGTCATTTTGAGGTCTTTTTAATCTTCTGTTTTAGACTTTTTTATCTTACAACCCGTTTTAAAAAGCACCCGTTTCTTTTACGGTACTAAGCAAGGATTATTTCAGCAATCAGTGGTCTTTCTATTTTAAGGCTTGTAATTGGCCTGCAAGTAACCCTTCTACAAAGGCTGCACATGGTGGTGCAGAGCTCCTTAAGCTCATGGCTGATAAGTGCTTTTAGTCGCTCATTTGTGACGGCTGCCAGCCGGTACTTTAATGGCTCTTAGTCATCCAGTTATGCTGTACCGACACTGATGTGCTGGAATTTTTGCCATCGCTGCAGACAACTGATATGGGTGTTGACGATTATGGTTGATTGTTTTTATATTCATTCATCAATAGCAACATGTGATACTTGGATTCTAACTATGTCTGGTCGTTATCATACTTTTTTGTCCCCATTTTGTCAACTCTGGTGTGTATTGTGTATTTTCATCAAATTAGAGATTTCATTTACACATTTTTACAGTGTACTAAAAGGAATAATACAACACATACGATCAAGAAAGTAATTAGATTATACACATGATAGTGAACTTGCTCTCACCCTTGTCCATTATTAAATCAGGTTCCCAGCACCAGCCACAAACTCTCCTACTAATAGCCACAATGAGAATGTTCATCACCTGCCAGCAGTTCCCCTGGTTACATGCAACATGCTTATTACACATAGACCTTTCCGCATAATCCCCAGCCAGCTGCAACAGTGTCTGCAACTGATGATTTGAAAAACATAATGATATTATGCTATTATTGAGATATTGCTGGATTGACATTTTTACTGATTGGTATTAGTGCTCCTATCCCTTTCCCCACCCACACAGCAACAGCTTAAGGTCGCTCCTCCACCAGAATATGCTTTTGAACATCACTGTTGTCACGGGTAATGTGTGCGGTTACTCAAGTGGGCTTGTTTCGATGCAATTACTCATTCTCTGCCCTCTGCAGACATTTGGAAACGGAGAAAATAACCAAATGTACACACAAACTGCGACTGTGGTCTGTTGATTTGAATATTTTTTTTTTGTAAATACAGATATTTTACACCGATGATAAAGATTGTAACCAGTTTGCATAGTGTCATGTAAGAGTTTGTCTAATCAAAATGATCGCTCTTGTAAACATTGTTTGACCAACCGTTAGACACTGCTCTGGCTCTACGTTTTGTGACTAAGCATTTTTTATACCATGAGGCAGGTAGAGACTGCTCTAATTTCATACAATTCAAGGTCAACCACGCATTCAGCTGCCTGTACAGGGATTTATCCACTAATTTGTTCATTCCTCTGCTCCTTTGCTTCTCCCACAGGCACTCATAAGTTTGTGACGGAGGGGGAACATCTGGTGCTGACGGCTGTCACCAAAGAGCAGTCAGGATCCTTTGAATGCATTGCTTCAAATGACATTTCAAGCCCTGATGTCAGGACAGTTCAGGTCATAGTCAACTGTAAGGAACAAAACTATTAAAGTCATGGTGGGAACGTAATGGACGTAATGATCAGGACTGATGAATCCCAATTTCACAATTTTCTTTTCATTTAATTATGATTATTTATGACAATAATTAAATATGATTTTGTCACACATTGACTTCTCCAAAGAGTTCATGTAAGAAAAAAATACTACTAAAGTATTATAAAAAAGCGGAATTTTATAATTTTGGTAGCACTTATAATATAGTTAGCACAGGTTGAGAAGATGTGTGGTTCACCAAGTTTGATTTCCAAGTAATGTAACCAACCACTTCTTGTATTCTGTATTCTGCCTGCAGCTTGTTCATTTTTATTAACTTATTCAATTTTGTTCTTTCGTAGTGAAAGCGTTTCTCTCTTTGATTTGTAGATCCCCCCTTCATTTCTAAAGCAAGGAGTACGGGTACTCCGGTTGGACAAAAAGGAACTCTGCAATGTGAAGCCTCTGCTGTCCCCAGGGCAGATTTTGAGTGGTACAAAGAAGACCGCAGGCAAGTTTTTTCCTTTGTGCTTTGATTTCTACAGGGCTTTAATTGTTTTAAGTCCGTTTTAAAGAAAATCAGAGACACCTGTAGAGCTGCAGCGTTGGTTGGCGAAGTTTTAAGATATAAAAATCCAGACTGTCACCTTTTTTAATAATAATGATAATAATACTCCTGTTAAAATAACACTGTGCTTTGGATGTAAGAATTTTTCATGCGCTGTATTTTGTTCTCATTTTATCCCTTACGTAGCTATCAAAAATGTATCATTTCAGTCGAAGCATTTGCATACCAGGAACAAACACCGAAGGCAACTATTATTATTTCTCCATTGAAATGTCAGTATGGTGTAGACCCAGAGGTTTGGAGGATATTATGGCATGGAAATATTTAACAACTTATGTCTGGAGACTGGATATTAGCCCCAGAGCTGGTGAGCCGATGCAAACACAGACTATGTTACACTGTTAAATGGTGCCTGACAGTGATAGCAGCAGTCCTAGTCAGTCCCCAAAAGGCAATATCTGTCCTTGAGAACAAAAAGATGGAGGTGTTTTTTTTAAATAATTGGCATTTCCAAACATGTAATAGGGCAATGAGACAGGAAATTCAGAGTGAAATAGAGGTTGTGGAACACAAATGCATGCACAGCTGCATCCATAAGACATTGAGCTGCATTCAAACCTTTAGCCATTTTGGTGAAACATGTACGGATTGTACAGCCCACAGATGTGTAAGGTATTTCTAATTCATCATAAGTCTAAATGTTGTATGTCTAGTAGAGATTTGAACAGTTTATTTTACTCTTCTATTACTTACAGGATTTCTAATGGACTGAACGGAGTTAAAATAGAGAATCAAGGTAAACAGTCAATGCTCGTCTTTTTCAACGTCTCGGAAGAAGACTATGGGAACTACACCTGTGTTGCTGTTAACACCATGGGCATAACCAACGCCAGCTTAATACTATATGGTAAGTTTGTCCATGGGTTTAAAGGTAGCACACTGTGGTGAGCAAGTTATGGTTACTCTTTTTCAAGTGGGCCATTCTTGGTGGCTTGTTCTTGGCATGCCTAAGCACAAATAAATATAAAATAGATAAAACAATCCTAACATGAAGGTCTCCTGCTGTATAGTATGTCACTAATTCTTATGGCAATGGCGGTACCAAAGCAAAGCTCTTACTTGCCTCACATCCACATGAAGATTTGAGTTCCAGTTAATTGGAGTGCATACAAGCAGAGCAGTGGGTTCAAGCACTGATTTAAAAAGCTGAATTGTTGTTATCCTGCAGGTCCTGGTGCAATGCACAATGTGAACGGGGTGGCTGTGTTGCCCCATGCCTCCGTATGCCTCCTGTTGACCGTGACCTCACTCTACCTGCTGAAGTTCTGACGTGAAACGTGAAGACATTGAAGCTTCTCAAAGCATTGAGCAGCAAGAACAGACTATTAGTCCTATAAGATGGCTCAACCTTAGTTTTTTTTGGTGTTGCATCAGAGTGGGTTTCTTTTTGCTCGCCAGGAGAGTCGTCAATCTGGGCTAGGAAAAAAAAATTAAAATTACTGCACTAAGTTGATGATGCTAGAACTACGGAGTTTGTGAACCCTCCCCAGAAAAAAACTTTTGTATGTTAAAAGGAAAAAGAAAAATACATGTAACTGTTGATAGTTGACTGTTTATTGCCCAATACTGAAGTGTACACTCAGATTATTATTATTAATGTGTCATGTCCTGTTCAATACAATTAATCTTTTTTAAGTAAACAACAAAAAGAAAAAGGGGAAAAAATACAACGTGGTTGTGGAATTTTACTGTATTTTTACAGTTGTATGCAAAACAGAGTAACAGATCCTCCAGGACAAACAGTTTGGAATAAAAATAGTACTTCATGATTTTCTCAGGCAAAGTCCAAAAGAATAGTGCATCCACTTTTTAATTTCAATACTACGGTAGTGTGTGTAGAAAATTTACAAATGTCTAGTTATTCCTGCACTTTTTGTTCTAAAGGCACACAGCATCAAATATCCTTTTTGAAATACCTAATCAAGGTTTCATAGCAGCTCCATGACATATTTACATCACAGGATGCTACTAAATCTCAACATTCACTTTGCAGACAAATGGGTTGGGCAGTTTGCCGCTTCATTTGCTGTGAAACATTTGGATCTAACTAGTTGAAGCACATCATAAATCATTGTTTTTCTTCTTATTTTGTCATTGATGATTGATGAAAATGGTATCAATCAATACATTAAAAATCCTGCTGAATAGATCTTTCAAATGTCTCTGGAAATGCACTAAAAGCACCTCAGAGTTCATGTTTGACTGTGCAAGTTTTCCATTTATTTCACTCATGTGAATGACATTAGTATAACAATGACTAGCAGTGGTGGAGTGTACGTACATTTACTCATATACTTTACCTTATTACAAATTTGTGGTATCTGAACTTTACTTGAATATTACCAATCTCTGGAAAATAATAATTCTCCACCTTTACATCTCAGAAGTAAATATTTTCCTCAAATTACTTCTCAGATGACAGTGTTTCATCTCCTACCTGTTGAGTGAAAACCACGTATCTCCAGAAGTGCTACCGTTGAATGTTTGTGGTGAACTGAAAGACGAATTGGCGAGCTGTGTGGAGGAATTAGATAAGTCTGCTTTGAGCCGCGTTAGAGGTCTGATTATAGCAAAAGAACTCAACCACACAGATAACTTAGAATTGAATCTAACCCCACCAAAAAATAGTATTTGTTCCATCACCAGTGATAGAGCATTTTTTTCTATTCATTAATTTTCTTGCATCTTTTTATCTTATTTTTAAATGATCTTTGTTAGTAGTAATGGATTATGATGAACAGAAACATTTAGTTAATTCCTTAAATTATCTTAAATCCCATAATTAATAACATACTCATATGTGCTCTGTGACTCAACAAGAAAACTGTCTTATCCTGTTTATTACTTAATCCGTTCAACGTGAAGTAGTGGAGAAGATAGGTGAACTTACTTTACCTGAATCTACAAACATTTTTACACTTACCGCTACAAAACTGGCACACAGCTTCAGTCCATATCTCCAAAGAGACACAAATTATTTCATGAACAACAAATGTCCTGCATAGTGGCTATGAAGCTTTTCTCCAGGTGTTTGAATGTGTGCTTTTAACTTGATTTTCCCTGAGGTAAACAGCAGAGGTGATTGTTGTACTCTGTTGTCAGTAAATATACTTTCAAGGGACATTTTTAAGTCTGCCTGGAACAGAAATTGCCAGTGATGAGCACATACTTAAAGCACAAATGGTTAATAATGTGATGTTCTGCTGTTGTCCAGTCCAACCCTGTGCATAAATATGATTAAGGAATGAGTTGAAGACAAAAGGGGGATGAGGTTGATGTATGTGGGAATGCTTTTGATGTACTCACATGTTAAGTTCTGTGCTTGTAATGATGGTGAATAAGTAGGCTGCAGACGATATCATAGGGAAGGGATTACACTTTCTAGGGGGTTTGTATGGAAGTAAATCTGTGTCATCGGATTTTTAAAGAAAAAGGTGATTGAATTTCTAGCAATGAATATTTATGCATTGATATTATGTATCTGAATGGTTTTCAACGTTAAAATATTCAACTGCAACGATTCTAGATTCAAGATCGGGAGCGTGCGTCAAGCAACGCACTTGAAGAGTGCATATGAGCCGCTGCAGCGTAGTGGCAAGGGGGGTAGCGGCTTTAGCGGAGCATGTGCAGGTTAAAATCCGGTCAGCATGCTAGCCGACAAGCCAAAGTTGTATTGGGGTGCTCGCTCCTTTTGCTTGACGCACGCTCCCGATCTTGAATTTTTTGCGGTTAAATATTTTAACGTTAAAAAACATTCAGATACATAATTTCAATGGAGAAATATTCAGTCCTGGAAATTCAATCACCTTTTTCTTTCAAAATGCGATGACACAGATTTACTTCCATAGGTTTGCAAAAGAGAAAAACAGATGGATGCAGATGCTTGCAAAAGTTTAACATACTGCAAGTTTTGATGTCAATGATCTTGAATCAATTGGCGTAAAATCCCCATTAAACAGACAACTGATACTGGAGTATAAAAGTGTATTTTTGATTATGTCAACATGAACAATGTTATTATTTTTTCATTTCAAGACGGTCAAATGTATTTGTTTCATGTTATCTATATTCCTTCTGAAAGCATAATTTTATGGATATTTTATTTTCATTATTCCTTTTTTAAACAGTAATATATGATTACACTTTGATTTGTTTTCCAACCTTCATGGAGGTTCAGCATAAGGTACTCACTATTGTGGTATTGTGGTCATTACAATACTGGAAGAATGGGAAAGTCAGAAGAAACTGATCTGAAGATATCCTGGGCTCTGGATATAGGGATTGGCAAGATCTAAAGTAACACTTAAATTCAATTAAAAGGGAAAAGAGTGGAATGTCATCATCATAGTGTTGATAAGAGATGTTTTATTTTCTGAAAACAGACTCCAATGAGAACAATATTTTTGAAGTGCAAAGAAATGATGGCCTAAAAAAACTATGGGTACAGTACATGAAAGAGGAGAAGATGAAAGAATGTTAATCATGACAGGAACTGAATTCATAGTGACGTTCTATGAAATACATCTTACATTATCTAATACATTTCAAATGACAGCGTTGATATGAGAACATGTGAGTTCAAACTTGCATCAAACTGCGGAAGCCTAACCAGTCTAGGCTTCTGCTCTAAGTCGCTATGACAACAGCATTAAATCTTACCATAACCCATTTATAATAAACAGGAATAGTCTGTCACTGCACCCAGGCCTGATAGGGATTCAAACAGCCTCAGCACATAGACATGAATATCAGCATGTGTCAGATCCTCAGTCGTTCTAGTGTAACCTTTTTATCAAAGCAAAGCTGTAAAATGGGCAAGAAAACAGGGCAAATCTGGTTGCTGTGTTGTCACTCAAGCTGCTTGTTCCCTCTTTGTGTCTTTGAATGAACGAAAGTAGATGCAGCTTGGTGACATATCTGTGACAGACCCTTGCCTCAGGGTTTTGTGTGTATGAGCATCACTCTCCTACAACCTCCACAACTTAGTGTAATTAAATCACAAGAAAAATACTTTTTGATTTATTTCAATGATAAGGCTGCAACAGAATAGTTTCAAAAGCCCAAATTGCGTCCAGGTGAAGCAAGGTTCTTGAAAGGATACCTTTTCTTAATGATGGCATGATGAGCCTGACGTGCTAAGCTACCAGTGGACTTACAGCATGATAAACAAACATACATATTCAGTCTGCTGAAAATGTTATCATGAGTGTTGTGCATTCTTTGGTAGCTTGCACTAATACTAAACCCGTGTACGTAACATAGTTTAAAAATAACTGGGTTGCCTTGTTTTTTAATCGCTAAAAATCTCCGATCACCAGAATTTTGTTATATGTGTGCATGGGACAGTGCAACAAAGTTCGAGAATCTTTTAGGTATTACAAATTAAATATGGTATGTATTTTGCATACTGGATTAATATAAAGCAAAATTATTGCTTGTACACTTGGAACAAGGGCAGCCAGATTGACAGATCACTAAATTTTGTTTTGCAGAGGCAGACTTTCTCTGCTTCATCCTCAAATGACCTCATTAATTTAACCAGCTAGGAATAATAAACACCTTTACAAATGATGGGCTTAATGGTTGATGCAGGTGGCTCTCTAAGCACCAGTCTGGACACATGCCTTCCTTTCAGTCATAAATTTAAAAGAGAAGAATGGAGGTGTAAATAGATATATTATTTTGGCTCACAGTTATGAAGGTATCCACAGTCTGCCTGCCTGCAATCTACTATGCATAACATAGACATAATGCAACATACTTCTCAACATTCTTATTCCATCCAGGAAAATACGTCATCTTCAGTAAAAGAACCACCATTGTGTCTTTTTACCATACCAAAGAATTTTCAATCATATTTAAAGTGTTCTCCTGAATCAGCAACTATGAATATAATACCAGAGTTCTACTAAGTCGTCTCTAGCCATAGACACCATGCACAACAACACAACCATTGAGTACCTAACAAGTGTGGATCCGTGGGGGTCCGGAATGCATGGCAGGTTCGTTCATAAAACTTTTATTTTTTTATTTTATTTTTCCGTTTGTAACACTCAGTGAGCTCCCGGCATCCAGCTCGCTTGCCTGGCGGCTCCTTCTCTCCTGCCGGATTGCCCCTACGGAGTTAAGTACAGGGAGACAAACACAATCATCATTCCCTCCAGCTGAGGCCAATTGCCTCCACCTGGCACCATTCCCTGAGCCACTCACCCTCTCTCCCCTATGCAGCCGAGCTAAAACCACGCCCGCCACCACGCCCGCCACCACATAACCCCACCGCCCGACTTAGGCCAGGAAGCCATCTGGCCTAATCTACTCCTCCCTTAAGAGGGCGGGAGAGGAAGTCTGCCCCGACCATCGGCAGCCCGACCACCTTAAAGTTAAAAGGCTGTAGAGGCAGATACCACCGAGTGATTCGGGCGTTGGTATCCTTCATGCAGTGGAGCCATAGGGGCGGGGCATGGTCCGAACAGAGGGTGAATGAGCGTCCCAGGAGGTAGCGGGGAGTCCACCGCCCACCGCATAGCCAAGCACTCCTTCTCCACCGTGCTGTTTACCTCCTGGGACAAAGCGGCCCCCTGTCCGATGCGTCAGTCTGCCGAGTAAAGGGAAAAGAAAAGTTAGGGGTGTCTTAATGTCATGCAGTCTGTTTCAGAATCAACATGCGAAAAAGGCCATATTTTGGATCTTGTCTGTCATATGGACTGGATGTACAAATAACTGAAATATGCCACATTCCTTTTTCAGACCATCTACCTGTTTTATTTTCCCTCTCACTACCTGCGCCCACTCGCTGTCGCAGTGCTTTTAACTCTTCGACTCCTCTGCAGTTTTCTGATGCCTGGAAAAACTATTCTCTGGACAACTTTGACGTCTTCAATGTGGATATTTGTATGAAGCGGTTTGAATCTCTCTGATCCTAGACTCCATTGCGCCTTTGAGTTTAATGCACGTTAAGCCACAGACTGAGCCTTGGCAGAATGAGTCCACTCGTGCACATGCAGACAGGCGGAGAGGAAGTGGAAAAAAGACAAAAGATCACCAGATTTCTTGGGATCTCTTACATGATCTGCACTTACTGAGCCTTGGCAGAATGAGTCCACTCGTGCACATGCAGACAGGCGGAGAGGAAGTGGAAAAAAGATCACCAGATTTCTCGGGATCTCTTACATGATCTGCACTTATTGAAATAATTCAACACCTACGCCCTGCTAACTGCCCATCGGACAGCATTCCACCCCACTTGTTTAAGAAGGTTTTCAGCTCAGTTGGGCCTTTCATTTTGTTTCTTATAAACCTGTGTCTCACCTCTGGACACATCCCAGCCCCCTTCAAACATGCCACAGTGCAGCCTCTTTTAAAAAGGAAAAAATTGGATCCCTTGGTTCTTTCTAATTTCAGGCTAATCTCTTTCTAATTTCAGGCTAATCTCCAAACTCTCGTTCATCAAAATAATAATAATTTTAAAAAATTCCAAACACGGTGATTCCGCTACAACATGCCGGGTGACAGCCGTGCCGTCAACGACCCGTCAGCCGTACCGGTCGAATCGTCAGCAGCGGAGCACAGCCCCCCCGCCGGTCAGCCAAATCTGCCTGACTCGACTTCCTTCCCCACCCCGCCCTCCTGAAGTTGTAAACCTAGGGGAAACACTGCATAGTCTAGCAGCTAGCTTAGCCGTGCAGCTAGCTTGTAAAGTGTTCCGTTTTCCACTCATTCCCCTTCTGTTTGACACGTGGAGAAATTCCTCTGCTTGTTTCCCTTCCAATGCAAAAAGCTATCTCCATCTTCAACTACCGCCTCGGACTCTGCGATCAAAGATAACTGACTGCAGCTAGCAGCGGTTTATTTTCCGGTTTCTGGAACATCTTTGGAGTTGAGGTGGGATTAGAGTTGTGCAGCGACAATACGTTGCAGTTTCTTTGACAAGAAGGCAAGATTGAGATGGGCCGCAGGGTCCTCAGAATAGCAGGCTGGTAGTTTGGAGAGCTTCCAGCCTGTTTGCCTGACAACCCCTACAGGTCTGCTAACCAGACGGAAAGATCCCCGCAGGGTAAACAGGTGGGCTTGTGCTGGCTAGCCAGACCGACCGCTGTGGCCACAACCTGGAAGCACTGGGGCTAGCAGGCTAAATACTCTTCTAAGTTAAGTTGAAAGCTTGTATGAGTGTTCTAACGTTTTCCCCTGGTGAATGCAACCAGAGAGCTAAAAACTACTAAAAGCTTAAAAAATAAGAGACAGCAACATCGAGGCTGCCCTCCACGGTCATCTTAGATTCGAGAACAGTGCACACTGTACTCACAAAAACAAAAATCTCAAAAGCACCTTCGTTGTTTGAAATGTCTACTTCCTGTTACCAGTAGTTGGCGCTATGACTTTGATTCCAATTAACATGTCTTCAGGCCCAAATTCTGAAACATTTGTAATTGAAAAGGATCTGATCATGTGGAGTAGAGTAAAAACGGATTGTTCTTGGCAAAGGATCTTTGCCGATACTCCCACTCGCCGCCATTTATCAGATTATTATAATATTCAAAGTGAAGGATTATGAAGGTCTGCGATCAACTTTTGAGAGACATCAGATTAACCTGTAAGGAGCAGGGTGTAAAGTAAAAATCATTCAACTTGGGTAAGGAAGTCAAGATATATGAGAAATATTCAATTAATTTTATTTTGTATAGCCTAAAATCGCAAATGATAAATTTCCCTTAAAAGGCCTTACAGTCTGTACACATGCAACATCCTCTGTCCTGAAACCCTCACATCATCAAGGGAAAAACTCCCCAAAAAATCCTTCCATGGGGAAAAAAGGGAAGAAACCTTAGGGAGAACGTCATAGGAGGGATCCCTCTCCCGGGATGGACAGACTGCAATGGATGTCATGTGTACAGAATACACAATGTAAAAGATGTACAATACATTGTACAATGTACAATACTTAGCATTGGACGGGTCCTCGCTACTCCTTGCATGTTGGGGCGCTGGCCGGACGGTTACAAATGCGGCCGAGGACACCTGCACCCGTCGGATGAAGCGTTCGCAAGTGTGGAGCAATGCCAGGAATGCCGCTTTCCAAACTTTATCTTTGACATTATCATGGTCTTAGGCCTTTTATGTCAACATATAACCAGGACATTCTGATCTACCATTCCAAAATTAAAGTCTCTCAAAATACCATACATGAGCTGTATGCATTCCTTCAAAATATTTCACAGGACTACTTTTGGTCAATTTCAGGTTATAAATAAAAGGTAACTATAAATATAAACAGTAATTCCACTTCAGGCAGAGAGTAAAGATCACCAGGGTGTGACTTGGTGATAACCAAAACATTCTGATGTATCGGTCCAAAATAAAAGCCTCTCAAAATACCATAAATGAGCCAATTTCCTTCAATATCCCAATCACAGGAAGAAATGTTGATATCTCATTTTTCATTAAAATTATGGACCAATGAATTTGTAACGGGTGTGTCCTGAAAATTGAAAGGCCTAAAACTTTTTTTTTTCCAACCTCAATTTTCACCAAATCTTTAGGACATGTTCACATTGAGTCCTAGAACATCCCCAATATTTTCAGAATATTTGAACATTAGGGGGCGCTATAGTGATTCTCTGTATTTTTTGCAATTTCCTTCAATTTTTGCATTTACAAACGAACAAACTCCTCCGAGAGTTTAAATCCGATCTATTTCAAACTCTGGAAAGTTGATCCTGACAACCGTGTGGTCAAAAGTTATTAAAATCAAGAGTTTTCATAAAACTACCTGGGAGTGATCGTGCGTCCAGTTTGGACAATATTGGACAAAACTCCATATATATATATATAACTCCAAGGAACATTGATATTTCTGGCTAGAAATGTTTATTCATGATGCTTGTGTAGGCCTATAAGTAATGCCATGCAGTGATTTTCGAAAAAGTATAGCGCCACCTATTGGCTTAGGTCAATGTAAATTTCTACAGTTAGATGTCCCTCTCCTCGCCCTTTAATCTGATCCACTTCAAATCTGGGAATAAGACTAAAGACTGTGATGATAGGTTACAGTGAATATTGAGAGTTTTGGACCAACTTTGTTGCCGTGACGACGCCATCTTCGCATGAAAGTTCAAGCACATCTTCTGAGCCTCAGCACACTCCAAAACTCTTGAAAACCTCTGTGAGTGTCCTGCGTGATGACCTTCACAGACAGGATGTGGAGTTTTGGATCAAAAGCGAAAAATTGCCTCCATAGCACCCCCTGGAAGTTTTCGACGAAGCAGCGCCGGCACCCTGTTTGACCTACAAGTATGCTAATTTTAACTTTAAAAAGTCTCTGAGGACTATGCTCTAAAACAAACACGAAGTCAGTTATACTTTTTTTAGTGTGAATATTCCCTGTATTTTTTTGCAGAGAGGCTTGAACCCTATATAAGGGACGTTTTGATCCCACATTTTCAAGTGAGCCCCTAGCCCTAAGCATTGCTCCAAGTCTTTCCCCTAGGGATCATGTGTCGATTCCCGACAGAAATGTTTGAATTTTTTTTCTTTTCCTTTTCCCGCGTGTCCGGCTGATCTAACGAACAAAGGGATTCAGTTTACTCTCCTTGGTGAGGTTATTGACTTAAATTTGTTCACTTTAGAACAGGGGTCTAAAACTCATTTCAGGTTAGGGCCAGATGCCGCTGCTGGGCACATACGAACAGCACCAACAGCTGACTGAGGGAAGGAGACGCGGGGCGCTGGCGGTAGGCACTCCGCTGGCGGACGGGGCAGCCGGTAATCGCGAGTTCGACATATCTAACGTAGACAAATAACACGGACAGTTCAATATAATTACATCAATGGATTTAAATACTCATAGTCTCGCGTGAGTTTGCCAGTGGAGCCCGTGGCTGTGTTGAACAGCCACAGGTCGTATCGCTCGTCCGGATTTTATTTTTTACACTGCTAACTACACACCTATGCTTACATCCACACGGACTCAACCAAGTGGAAACGCTTTGGACGGTGAGTGATTACTTTTTCTTTGTGCGATCTCTAGTCTTACCCACTTATACTGTAAACATGCTAACAATGCCTCGTTGCTAACAGCAGTTTGAGGGACAACGCTACTAGTTTGGCTACGGAGTTAATTGTCAACATTAATGTGCCTGTCATGATATGAGGCCAGACGTGAGTCGTGTTCCACATTCAAGAGGGTTTTTATTTAGCACAGCCCAGAGCAACCTAAGCTATACTTGAACAACAACAACAATAACTAGCATACGTCAAACTACGGTAGCTTTACACGGACAAAAGACACCTATTCACGCTATTAACGCCACTTTGTTTACATTTCCGTGTGCCCTAAATAAGTTGGGCCGATTGAAACACTTTATTTACACACTGTGATGCCACTGTCCTCGCAGCAGCTAACTATAACTAGTTAATTGTCTACAATCTGCACGCAGCGTGCGTCTTCAATGCTTTTCAATATGTTACATATATTTAGTTCCTTCACAATGAGCATGAATCTAAGATTAAATGATATGATTAATAGAGATGAGCGAGTACAGCATTATCTGTATCTGTATCTGTATCTGTTGAACCATATGAATTATCTGTATCCGTATCCGTACTCGGACTGGGTGGGGCCTAACCCGGAAGTAGGAAGGATTTACGCCGTAAATTGTCGGGTTAAGCCTTTCTGCGGTTAAAACAGCATTCCTTCTTAATTCTTATCACTGCTGATCATGAGAGAGAGAGGAAGTGTGTGTGTGGCTTAATTTGTAATATCAATATTTAGTTATTCAACACAACTAGTCAACGTCAGACACTGAGTGCGTGAAGAGAGCCAGCAGACGGTAAAAAAAACTGATGAGAGAGAGAGGGGGAGAGAGACAGAGAGGGAGAGAGACAGAGACAGAGGGAGAGAGAGGTCAGTGCGTGAAGTAAAAGAAAAAAAACTGGTTAGAGCCGACTGAAGAAAAAAAACTCTGACAGGCAGAGACGCAACGCGAGTCGCATTCTTAAGCACCACGTCTCAACAAGCCCCACGTTTACCTGAACTCTACTAGTTAAGAACAACAAACCAAAGTAAAAAAAAATAAGGGCGAAGAAATCGTTTAAATTTATCGGGAAAGACCCGCGAACCTGGTGACTGAGGAAGGGAGAGAGGAGTTATGTGTATGTGTGAGCCGAGCGGGACACAGGGACACAAACAGTGTGTGTGTAGGGGAGGGGCGCTGTGACTACCAGCCAATCACAGAACGCAGACACAGACAGCTACCCAATGAGGACTTTTATTCAATCCGAGCACAGATATTGACTCGTATTACTCGTATAATACTCGTACTCGGCAAAAGTGCTTTATCCGTAACAGATACTCGTTTCAGCCGAGTATCCGGCTCATCTCTAATGATTAATATGCCCCAAATTCCAATGAAATAATATCTACACGTCAAGCTCTTTATAGAGGGGAAACAACAAATTACTAAACTGTAGAGATGAGCGAGTACAGCATTATCTGTATGTGTTGAACCATATGAATTATCTGTATCCGTATCCGTACTCGAACTGGGCGGGGCCTAACCCGAAAACGGGCGGGGCCTAACCCGGAAGAAGGAAGGATTTACCCCGTAAATTGTCGGGTTAAGCCTTTCTGCGGTTAAAACAGCATTCCTTCTAAATTCTTATCACTGATGATCATGAGAGAGAGGGGAAGTGTGTGTGTGGCTTAATTTGTAATATTCATATTTAGTTATTCAACACAACTAGTCAACGTCAGACACTGAGTGCGTGAAGAGAGCCAGCAGACGGTAAAAAAAACTGATGAGAGGGAGAGAGAGACAGAGAGAGAGGTCAGTGCGTGAAGTAAAAAAAACAAACTGGCAGAGACGCAATGCGAGTCGCATTCTTAAGCACCACGTCTTAACAAGCCCCACGTTTACCTGAACTCTACTAGTTAAGAACAACAAACCGAAGTAAAAACAAAGTAAAGGCGAAGAAATCGTTTAAATTTATCGGGAAAGACCCGCGAACCTGGTGACTGAGGTAGGGAGAGAGGAGTTCTGTGAGTGAGTGAGCCGAGCGGGACACAGCAACACAAACAGTATGTGTGTAGTGGAGGGGCGCTGTGACTACCAGCCAATCACAGAACGCAGACACAGACAGCTACCCAATGAGGACTTTAATTCAATCCGAGCACAGATATTGACTCGTATTACTCGTATAATACTCGTACTCGGCAAAAGTGCTTTATCCGTACCGGATACTCGTTTCAGCCGAGTATCCGGCTCATCTCTACTAAACTGTAAACAGTTAATATAAGAGCAAAAAATATTTTAATCAAGATAAATGTTTTTCAAAATATGTGATTAACTAGTTAATTGTCTATAATCTGTTGACAGCCCTAATCATATTCTGATAATACACGTTGGTGCTCAAATACTTTCAGATGCCCCGTCCAAAGTCATGGCACCAGTCTGAGGCCATCAATGGGAATGGCACATGGGACACGTGGCTTTCAACTCCAGTGAGGTGGGAATGGCATTTCTTTATGTACATTTCGTTCTGTCTGCATAATTGTAAAAGACTTCTTCCCGTGTTCTTACAACAGCATTCCATTACATATCGTGTAACTGTCGATTGATGTAATAATTTGGCCTTCTTTTTTTCTTCCAGCACACGGCACAGGTGTGCGTCACCGCGGGCAATCATGGCAAAGACCCAAGTCGACTCGACCACAGCGGAAAATGATCCTTCCAGAGAAGAAGTAGTTATTTACTTCTACAATGAATGGTTACAACTTCCAGATGACAGCTCTCCGCTCATCCTTCTGGGCAACTTGAACATCCGACAGAACTTATGTGACCTACTGCGTTTATTTTCTTCTTTAGCTCTCATTTTAGTATTAATATTCCGAACTTGCGACCCGCTGCCGACTGGCTGCACTGTCCAGACCAGTCGGAGTGCGTACCGCCAGCGGAGTGCGTACTGCCAGCACCCCCTCTCCCTCCCCCAGTCAGCTGTTCGCATTGATCGTATGTGCCCCGCAGCAGAATCTGGCCCGAACCTGAAATGAGTTTGACACCCCTTCTCTAAAGTGTAAAAATTTTAGGAAAGGACAGTTATCTGGGTCCATTTGTGTGTTGTATCAGCCAGACACGCATTTAAAAAGAAAACGGTGGGCAAAAATGTCCCCAGAGGGAGCACTTAAGGAGGCGCTAGAGAGTACTTTTTTATTTCCCCTAATTGCGGGACCACAAGAATATCTTAATTTTTCGCACTTCTGAAGCGCTTGCAAAAATTCAAGACTTTTTGAAATATGGTAAGGGCCCCAAAAGTGCGATTGAAGTGGTGAAATAATAAGAGGAATTCTTCGAAACACAATAGGTCTTCGCCCGACTTTCAGTCGGCTCAGGCCCTAACAAGACAGAGACCCAAACCGTGACACTGGCATTGACAATTAACAGTGGTTACCTCCAGATTATGGTTGTATGTATACCCTATAGAGCAGTGGTTCTCAACTGGTCTGGCTTCGGGACCCACCATCACCCCTTAATGACAAGCCGCGACCCAAATCGAGGAACATTCTCAACTTCTAAAATGTATTCAAAATCAAGTTCATAAGCTGAATTTCATATTTTATATTCAGGATGTTTAATTATCCTAAAAACCCAATGTCTTCCCCATATCAGAATGGTTTGACCCAACCTGGCACACCCTGCTGAAAACATGGACGGACGGCAAAAAAACCCACACTTGTGATTTTTTTTTTTTTTTAATTCAAATTTTTATTTTCCCATGCAGAGGCCCGCGACCCATTAAAAACGGGTCCGCACCAGTTGAGGATCACTCCTATAGTGATTGAATACGAATAGAAAAAAGCGCTTGCATGCACACTGGAGGTAGAGAGAGACAGCACTGCAGAGTTATGCAAGACCTCCTGCTGAGTGTCTACATAATTAACGTACCAGAGCCCTAAAAAATACACTGTGTTCAGATTTAAAGACACACTGGTGTCATTTGCAGAACTGCAGTTAACAATTGCCGTAGTAAACAACAAAATGAGCTCAGTCCAAGCTCAGGACTTCTGAGGGATTCAAAATTCAACAAGATTGTCTCGTTTCTGGATTGATGCCAGTCTGAGCAATGTTTGCCAAAACACAACCAATACACAATCTTAAGATACAACATTTTATTATTGTCAGTCTTAAATATGACCACACACTTTTCGTCAAGAAAATACATAGAAACCAACAATCCTTTACAATGCAAAGAGTCAAATAACTTTGGGACCCCCTTCACTTGGAAACATTCCAAATTTGAAGGGAGCCCTGTGAACTTGTAACCAAATCCTCTATTGGTGAATCATTCAAAATAAACCCCAACAGATCATGAGACTACCCCATTTGTCTGCCATGATAGTCCCACGATAGCTGAATTAAAGGTAGGATTTGTGCAACCAAAGTTCACATCCAAAAATGATCTCTTCTAAGTGCAAGTGTCACAAAACACCTGAAATGAAAAGTACTATCTGATAGTTGCAATACAAGTCCGCTTTCTTAACTGGTATCAAATATTCTTAAGAGAGAATAGGATCTTGCCTTGGCCATATGGAGACAAAAAAAGCTAGACCCATGGCCTCCTTCGATCTCAGTGCAATCCTGTTTTCGAACAGAAATTGGAATTGGTCAAATCGGCATAAGTTTGCTGCGCTACTGCCAAAATATCAGCCTTCTTCTTGGTGCAGTTTCCTTGCTGGGTTGTGGGGTTGGATCAGGAATGTCCAAAATCCTCTACCTCTACAATCAATATAAGTCTGGTTTGAACAGGACTTGCAGTGTGTATATTTTTTCAATGCTTAATGGGAGATGCTTCCATATAAAGGAAGCACAGACTTTGTGTTTGCCATGGAGAAAGAAACTGCAGTACACTTGTTGACAAAGAGAGAGATGGTAGAGTGTTCCCAATCATGACAGTTCAATGTCAACAGCTGCTGTGTTTTGTTTAATCCTTTAATGCAGCTAGAAAAATCAATGTTTTAGTTTTAACTTCATTTAACTGTTTTTTCATCGACAGGGTGCATCGCACTGGGTGTGACTTCTAGAGTAGAGGAGGAGTCCTGCTAACGGGACAACAGGGATGAGAGCTTTCTTACAGCAACCAAGAGCTTTAGAGTTTTCTCAACTATATGAGCCATGACATTGAAAATGGCTGTGACACGCAACACAAAACATCCCGCTGTCTCACAAACTGAAATGTGATTGTGTTTGTTGAACTCCTCTGCAATCCTGTCTCATCTATCCTTGAGGCTGCCTTGCCCATAATGCAGAGAGGAAACTGGTGCCAAGTAGTGCAAAAGGCCTCAGGTCATAAAGTAATCCAAATGAAGCCTTTAAAGAGACAGCCTTTAAAGAGACAGTCTGCATAGGTTTTCTCTACATGCCTTCTGTTGTAATATGTTTGGCACAGCAGGAATTTGAGAACAAGAAAATTAAGATCGTACCTTTCTGTTAGCTGCATGTGGGCAAGGCCAAAAGTTTAGAAATATGATCTAGCAGAATACCCAGTCAGGATGTGACAGTGCTAACTTTTTTCCATCTCCTTTGATAAAGGGAGGATACCCCATCCTCAGATCAGAGATCAGACTGCTCTCGATGTGGCTTCCTCAGCTCAGTGCTTCACTGTGACCGCATATCTCATCAAACCCTCATCAACAACGCCTATTTGACATTGATAACATGCCATAGTAACAAGATGGAATTGCTATTATTAGGTGGATTCTTAGGTGAAGCCAAATAGGAATCTCATTACCACTGGTTGTGAAGAAAACACCCTCATTATTTTTCATTTAATCTGGAAATATATTTTGTCGGCAGCCCTCCTGGGTTATATTTGCTCTAAAGGTGTACGCTGACAAGGGTTTGTTCTCAGTGATAGTGTGCTTTTCTCGAACTTAAACTATATTTGATATGACATGAAATAAACAACATGTTACTTATTATTGAGAACAAAGCAATGGAATACAGCTGTCAGCCAAGTACTCTGAGACTCCTGGAGAAACTCACAGTGGTCTAGCATTAGTGTGAACAGTACAGCCTACATTAATGCACACCCAGGACCATATGTAAATATTACTTTATGGTGCTGATTGCTGCGATGATAAATAATTAAGCAACTTCCTGCACAATTGCTCAGAGGTAGTAAAAAGAAAAAGGTTGTGTGCTTGCCTGTGCTATAAAATAAACAAGAGTCTGTATTACATCAGTAAAATATGTGTTTATGAACAGATGTTTCGAGGCAAATAATAAAGCATGGTGTACAGCACATTTCCAATCTCAATGCAGTGAGGCTGTGATTGTTAATGCATATTGTGGCATTATAGACAAGGGCTCAGTGGTGCCATGCTTTCTAGCCAGAAGGAATAATTACCATGTAATTATCAAACATTACTGTGCTAGAGATGAATAATAGTCTCTCTATCTCATTGTATTGTGTGTGACAACAAAGTGTGATTAGCCCGTCAGATTCAGCTACTGATTACTTAGATCAATTTCAATAATGCTGTTTCACAAACCGTGTTGTCTCTAAAAAGTCAAAATGATGCTAGAGGAGTTAAAAATATATCTTGAAGTGGGAACACATGAAGAAGGACTACAACATCACCAGAGCTGTGTTAAGCCAGGGGAAAAACAAAAGGGGAGCTGAGGGATAATAAGAAGCGCGCCATTTCCCCGCCACAAGCTAATTTGATGGCATTTGCTATCCCCGCTTGATGTTGTGTTAATGGAATTCTGCAAATCCTATGGGCCTGCACAGTTAAATGACGTGCAGTGCAGCCAGAAGATGGTTGTGTTTGTAAGTTCACAATTACAACCGGCAATGCATTTTGCAATAGAGGCATGATGTTTAAAACCTGAGTGTGGCAGTTGGTGTGAATAGTTTGCCCACCCAACAGACCATAAAAAGACAAAACACCTTCTTGGAATTCTTACTGGTGTTGTGTTAGAGGTTTGTTATTGTTGCATAAAATCCTTACGCTCACAAATGAAATATGGTAACAGAGTTTCCTGCTCGTCAAAATGCTACTGAAATGCTGTGTGCTCTGATTCTCCTCCATAAGACACACAAAAGATTTCTTTGTTTTGTTGTCTGACCAGCCACAAGTTAGGAAATAAGAACAAATGTAGTGTTTTTTTTGTTACCCGGACCTCTCATCACGTTTCATCACGGTTATTGGAATTAGCTTGCATTCTCTGCAGTAAGCCTGCAATTAATTTTTTTTTAATAAAAGCTGGGAACATCATGTTCAGAATAAGCATTTCCCAGTCATAAAACACATACTGTACATTTTGGTTTGAAAGAGTGCGTAATTTTAGATTTCCATATGACCCAATGTGGAACCCATGTTAAAAATAAAAGTTTAATAGTGTGGAGAAGGTGTCTGTGTTTTGTGTGTCTTGTGTGTCGAGACTAGAAAAGAGATATCCAGTGAAGCCCGTTGATGTGTTGTGTTGACATGATGCGACTAAGTGGCCTCTGTGGCCCTACACAAGTGGAGCAAACCGTCCCTCCATTTCTAACTACATATTCATAATAAGTATTCTTCACAGCATTGTTGTGTCCAAAAAAATGACATAAAACAAGGATATTTGTCCTAAATACAACTTTATATTTTCCCTTCTTAAAAGTATTTAAAACTAAACATAACTGAAAAAATAAAATTAAAAGATTAGCATTACACAACTGCAAGTATGTCACTATATGATACGTCAAGGTGAAAAACAATTCTGTCTCAACAACCAGAAGGATTGATAATAATTACACAAATAGCAGGCTTTCAACCTCATGGTAACCTAAATTCCTCCTGCTTCACTGTCCCAGTATGACTGAGTTATTTAACATTTACCTCTCATACTCAATGTAAATTTGCCTCCTCCTGGAGTTAAGATAATTCTTCTGTGCAGTTTAAAATGAAGACGAATCAGGTTTAATAAGAGACACCACAATCAAAAATGTTTTTCTCTTAGACCTAATGAAATAGAAAAAAAAGTCCAGACTAATATAATTTAGAGAAAACATTTCCGGAAGCATGTTTTCCATCCTTGAAATCTAAAAAAACAATACAACTGAAACTTTTTGTTAAGTACTTTTTTAGTGGGTCAACATCCTTATGTAGTAGGATACTCTGTGCACTCACTGTGCACTAGTTTATGTTTCCGGGTTGAGAAAAAAAAATCTCACACACACACTTACACACAAACAAAAGATGTGTGTTGTAATCCGTTCCTCTTCAAATTCTGAACAGGAATGGCAGAAACACTACGAAGAGGAGACAGGTGTGTGAGTGCACTCCCATTGCGCCGCCGCTGCCATCTTGAACTGCTCTCGGTCCTGACAGGGAGAAGAAAACATCTAGGTAAAGTTTCCCCATCGGAGTTCTCTTTTCCTTTTTATTATCTCTTGAAGAGTCATATAGAGTGCTTCAATTCCTGTAACACTCCAAAGCCAAATGGACACAATGTCAGTGGAATGGAGAAGCTCAAGGTTCTATTTCTGTCGCCAACATACAAAAAGCAACACAGCAAAGCTTCCATTAGTGAGGCAGAAGGTGATCTATTTAGTGCTGCTCCTAGGACTTGGTATTTAGTGGTGGTGATGATCCAAATGGCATCCAGTGCAGCACTAAGGATTAACACTGACCATTGTTCAGCTGCTATTTCTTAAGGAAGGTAATTCAATCTATGACAAGGTAATTTCTAGTTCTGAGAAATATTTAATTAAAATGAAGATTCCACTTCCGGGGATATATGTTAATGTGCTTTGGATTTTTTAAGGTAATGGTTTGAGTAACTTAATTAAATAACTTGTATCCCTCCCACTTTAATGCACCTGTATTATAGGGTTTACATAGCTAAAAAACAAAACAATGTCACAGTAAAAAATGTTTATATAACGATTCATCTAAAAAGAATTCTCTGAAGGATTTAACACAATGACTACTAATTTCTCTTGAATTTCCATGAGTTCATCACAGTTTCCTTTGGGGCATCTATCCAATTACCCAACCACAGTGGATTGTCTGTAATCCTGCATATGGCTAATTACAATAATACAATAAGTTAGTCAAAATCAGAGCCATTAATACAATTATATTGTGTTATTGGAGGGGGGTCTGCTACAAGAGCCGCAACAATGACACATTAAGAGACATGATGGGTAAGGTGCACTGTACATTTTTTTTAAAACTAATATTAAGTAAATAACTTAGTAAATCGTTTTTCTGTTTTTTAAAATAATGTACAAACTCAGATAGTATCTATAATTTAACAGTCCAACTGAAAATTGAAGTATTACGCTAATAATGACAATTGACATGACAATTAGTCTAGAGTATTTGACTATTTTCTTAAATTACATTAAAATCATGTAAGATATCATACCTTTATCTATTATGAAATATCTCATTATATAAAGGTTTGTGTCCATACTAACAATTTTCTTTGTAATTTTAAGGTAAATCATGTTTATATTAATGTATATTTTTACATTCAAATGATTATTATTCTCAATTTAGCTAACTTCTTTTACATTCCAGTACATGTCATTTAGCTGACGCTTTTATCCAAAGCGACTTGCATTATAACCCATGCCTTACATTTTGGGGTTGAGTGTCTTGCTCAGAGACACTTCGACATGGCACATGGGGCAGCCAGGGTTCGATCTGACAACCTTGCGGCTCCCAGTGCAACTCCATGCAGCACACATTAAACAATCTTTTATGAAAGTAAAATCAAGAGTAATACGTTATAAATCTGTTGGAGCAGCAACATGAGATGACGTCGGACTCCTCTGTACTGTCCCTACTGTCAAATAAAGTGCGACAACCATGAATTTACAGGAACAATTTTTACAGAGAAACACATTTATTTTATAGATTTTTCCTGTAGTATTACAATAAAAACACCTTTTAATAAATGGATGTCACTAAATATTCTATAATATTATAAATAAGTGTATACATTTACAATTTATATACAACTATATTTGCTATGATTTCACCTTAAAAACAACGCGCTCACATTTGAAATGACATCTGTGACATCGGGAAGCTGGTGCTCGGCCCTTGCGGTGTTGCTCGGTTGTTTAGCTTGTCTCTGTTGTTACCTGCATCATGGCCTGGAGTATTACCTAGTATTTTACGTTAAATATGCCTCCGAATTTGAGTTGTGGGATGTCAGCGGAGAAAAAAGACTGGAATGTGAACACAAAGGAAGGAACCTACAGGTTCTTACAAAATTGATTTAAACTCACCTAAAGGATTATTATGAACACCTTTTCACCAATTTCTCATTAATGCAATTATCTAATCAACCAATCACATGGCAGTTGCTTCAATGTATTTAGGGGTGTGGTCCTGGTCAAGACAATCTCCTGAACTCCAAACTGAATGAAAGAAAGGTGATTCAAGCAATTTTGTTGGTGCCAGACAGGCCGGTCTGAGTATTTCACAATCTGCTCAGTTACTGGGATTTTCACGCACAACCATTTCTAGGGTTTACAAAGAATGATGTGAAAAGGGAAAAACATCCAGCATGCGGCAGTCCTGTGGGCGAAAATGCCTTGTTGATGCAAGAGGTCAGAAGAGAATGGGCCAACTGATTCAAGCTGATAGAAGAGCAACTTTGACTGAAATAACCACTCGTTACAACCAAGGTATGCAGCTAAGCATTTGTGAAGCCACAACACACAAAACCTTGAGGCGGATGGGTGCCTTGTTACCACTGTGCAGGCTGGTGTTGGTGTAATGGTGTGGGGGATGTTTTCTTGGCACACTTTAGGCCCCTTAGTGCCAATCGGGCATCGTTTAAATGCTACGGCCTACTTGAGCATTGTTTCTGACCATGTCCATCCCTTTATGGCCACCATTTACCCATCCTCTGATGGCTACTTCCAGCAAGATAATGCACCATGTCACAAAGCTCGAATCATTTCAAATTGGTTTCTTGAACATGACAATGAGTTCACTGTACTAAAATGGCCCCACAGTCACCAGATCTCAACCCGATAAGAGCATCTTTGGGATGTGGTGGAACGGGAGCTTCGTGCCCTGGATGTGCATCCCACAAATCTCCATCAACTGCAAGATGCTATCCTATCAATATGGGCCAACATTTCTAGAATGCTTTCAGCACCTTTTTGAATCAATGCCACGTAGAATTAAGGCACTTCTGAAGGCGAAAGGGGGTCAAACACAGTATTAGTATGGTGTTCCTAATAATCCTTTATGTGAGTGTATATTCTGCTAAAATATTGAAGATACCAGGTAAGAAAGCATTTTCTGTTATTTCCTGAAACTTTGTTATGTTTTGTGTCCTTGACTTCATTTTCTTACGTGAATGACAGGAGATTGGTGATTGTTTTCGTTTTATCTTTATTTTACGCAGCCAAGCGTCATATTAATATACAATTAATAAATGTTGTCACATGGAAGATTAACGATATGCTCTCGTGCCTACCGCAGCTATTCTGTGTGGCACCTACTGCAATCATGACGTCAATACGATCGAGACACACAAGACAAAATCTATAAAATAACACTTTTTAGCTGCAGAATATTTTGTGATATCCCTTTAAAACAGGTGTTTCCTCGTAATACTACAGAACATTAATGTGTTTCTCTGTAAAATTATTGTAAATTTATGATTTTCACACTTTATTTGAATTGTTATTTAAGATAATTTTAGGGTTTTTGTTTAGCAGCCGCTGCTGCCAGTCATTACTTTTTTTTTACAGGGTTTTTTATTTACAGTGTGGTTATCGCCATATGCTTGTTCTAATAACACAGGGCTCACCTACGTCAGTGGGCTACAACACACAAGAAACATTTCGGCAAGTTCTGCAACTTTCTGAATTATCTGTCTTGGCCGTTCACCTGAAAATGATAACTGAAGGCAAAAGCAATTGCGGAAGCACAAATGATGTAATGAAAAAATGTACTTACAGTAGAAAGAAGAGCATGCAAGAAACAAAATGAAGCCGTGTCACACATTGAGACGGTTGGGTTTGCAAAGGAAAAGATGAAACACACAAAAAAAATTGGCTGTTATGACCATTTCCACAAAGGTTCATGTGACATTAATATGGTGGTTTGCTTTGCCATTCCTGCTGCCTGCCACTGGTTCACTTTAACAAGTCAATTCATGAAGAGATCAAAGAGTTTTTCAACAGTTCAATGATCAACAGACACTGTGTATTACTGCAGTGACAGTGCAGCCTGACTTCCAGTTTGTGTAAATGGCGGTTTTCATGTGCCAGCATGCAGTTTATACTTCAAAACAGTCAAAGTGCATGCTGGTGCAGAATACTAACCTTGCAATAGTGTTGAGCTAGTGGGTTCAATTACAACTTCACCAGGGAAACAATTGGAACAGAGCAACATATTGGAAACAGAGCATCAACAAATCATTGACAGCACTTGTGAAAATCATGAAAAGTAGACTGCTGTATAGACTTTTAACATTGTGGCTGCAAAGTGGCATACTTGGGTGTTTAAACTGGTAATAGTGCCAACAGCCATTACTCAGATCAGGTGTTGTTAGAATTCAATTCAATTAATTTTGTATAGCCCAAAATCACAAATGGCATATTTTCCTCAGAGGGCTTTATAATGTGTACATATAGACATCCTCTAACACTGAAACTCTACATTATTTTAATGATGATAATCGCTCAATGTTGATAAAGTTATAATCCCGATGCCCTATTGTAGTGACACATTAGCTGAAACAATGTACACACATTTAGGAGCTTCTTTAGCTCACTGGCCCAAGGGAAGCCTCTTTTTCTAAAGATGTCTTGTACTTTAATGCTTCTTACTATATTTGGTATATATTTCGCACCTAATGCATGAGAGGGATCAGTATTGTCGCTGACGGAATGAGCCGCAAGGGATCTCTCTAAATGTAAAAGTTTTAAGGAAATGGCTGAACATTGAATCAAACGGAAGCTAATTGGGAGAGGAACATGCAGAATATATTTCTGTACTCACCATACATGAGAAAACTTGTGTTTGCGCTCCCAAGTTTGTTGAGTGCCACGCAAGTGTAGTTCCCATAATCTCCGTCGGACACGTTAAAAAATGTCAGTTTTGACAGAGATCCAGAATTCACTATCTCAAAGCCATCGATGCCTATCAGGATCCTGAATGTGAGGAAGAACACAGTGAGTGCAATTAACCATGGGCACTTGAAGGGTTTTATTCGCTTTTTTCAAAGTCACTTCACAATTACAAATGGGCTTGAGTGCAATAATAATAGTAATTTAATTAATGACTAGGAGCAATTTGCAGGCTAAATGATTGACAGCATATCAATGAGCGTCAATAACTGACACTCACACAAGCTTCTTCCATTTGTAAATTAAAATGTAAAGCTAATTACCTTCTGTCATCTTTATACCACTCAAAGTCTGCCTCAGGCACGGCATCGGCCTCACACTCCAGCTCTCCTCTCTGGCCCGGAGTGACCCCGACGTCTCTGCCCTCCAATACAGCGGGAGCATCTATTGCGACAACATGAGAGCACTGTGATTAGGACTGAAAGAGCCACTGTGTCTCCTCTAAGTCCTTACACACAAATATCCCTAAGTCTTTTTATTTTTTAAATAATGCTTCTCCTGCATACTCAGCTGTGTTTGAGGAATTTAAGGCAGTTTCTCTGACATTACTTAGAGAGTTGGTACAACACATGAAACCTACCAACTGTCCCTTAGACCAGTGGTTCTCAACTGGTTTGGCTCCGGGACCCAACATCACCCCTTAATGACAAGCCGCTACCCAAATCGAGGACCATTCTCAACATCTCAAATTTATTCAAAATCAAGACTGTATCACTGTATCATGTGATACAGTCTCTAGGGATGGAATTGCTCTGGTATCCAACAGCACCGTCAGAAATCGTGGAGTTCTCTTCGACCAGGATATGTCCTTCAACTCTCATATAAAGAAGACTTCAAGGACTGCCTTTTTTCATCTACGTAATATATCGAACATCAGGAACTTCCTGTCTCAAAGTGATGCAGAAAAACTAGTTCATGCATTTGTTACTTCTAGACTGGATTACTGTATTTTCTTTGTTGTCAGGCTGCTCTTGTAAATTGCTTAAACCTCTCCAGTTGATTCAGAATGCTGCTGCACGTGTATTAACAAGAACTAAGAAATGGGATCATATAACTCCTGTATTAACTTCTCTGCACTGGCTTCCTGTTAAATCAAGAATAGAATTTAAGGTACTTCTCCTCACCTACAAGGCACTTGCTGGTGAGGCACTGTCTTATCTTAAAGAGCTCGTTACACTGTACTGCCCTACAAGGCATCTGCGCTTCGTAGATGCTGGGCTACTTGTGGTTCCTAGAGTTTTAAAAAGTAGGATGGGGGCCAGAGCCTTCAGTTATCAAGCTCCTCTTTTGTGGAACCAGCTTCCACTTTCAGTCCGGGGGGCAGACTCGGTCAGTTCATTTAAGATAAAGCTTAAAACGTTCCTCTTTGATATTGCTTATAGTTAGGGCTGGCTCAGGTTAGCCTGGACCAGCCCTTAGTTAAGCTGCTCTAGGCTTAGACTGCCGAGGGACTTCTTAGGACACACCTAGCCCCTCTCTCACTCACACTCTCACTTTTTCCTTCCACAATCATCCATGTTTTACTAATGTACATCACTAATTCAGCTTCTGCTGCCATCATCATTACTTTAAATATGATTCATATTACTGTCATCATAAACCAACATCTTTCTGCTCTCCCTCCCCACAGAAGCCTCTGTGGATGGTGGTTCTCTCTGATGGTTCTGCTACTTGCAATTACTTGTATCATTTCTGTTAGAGGAATTGAATGTATTGTACTTTTTTTTTTACATTGTTTATTCTGTACACATGACATTGCAGTCTCTCCCGGGAGAGGGATCCCTCCTCTGACGTTCTCCCCAAGGTTTCTTCGTTTTTTCCCCAATTAAGGGTTTTTTCATATTTTGGGGAGTTTTTCCCGTTCCGATGTGAGGGTTTCGGGACAGAGGATGTTGCGTGTGTACAGACTGTAAAGCCCTCTGAGACAAATTTGTAATTTGCGATTTTGGGCTATACAAAATAAAATTAATTGAATTGAAGTTCATAAGCTGAATTTCATATTCAGGATGTTTAATTATCCTAAAAACCCAATGTCTCCCCCATATCAGAATGGTTTGACCCAACGTGGCACACGCTGCTGAAAACATGGACGGACGAGCCGGCAAAAAAACGGACACTCCGCTGCATTAAAAAAGTCCCTTCAAAATGAAATCACAGGATGATTTTTCTTTTTCTAATTTTTATTTTCCCATGTGTGACAGGTAGCACTGCGGGATAGCACTCAGGGAGCGTCTTATTTAACTAGCAGGCGACACACACTTTGTCCCAGCTGTCCCCCGGTTCCTTACCGTGAGCAAAAGGCAAATCGGTAGGTAGGTCGCTAACTTGCGGGTTTAGTGTTATTTCAGCAATGTCAGTTTACTAAATATTTTTGTAGGTTTGGCCGGCGGAGTGGAGTCCCTTTAAACTTCGTTGGGGAGGGTCTGACGCCTCAGCCTTTCCAGGTAAAATGATCGTAGGACCACCGCAGACAAACAATATTTATTTGACCGAATATGCTTAATTTTCAGGTGGCGCACAGCTGCTGTTTTGCCCCACGTTTCCTTTCATGGTTGCACTATAACGACGGAGTATTGCTAACCGTGATTGTATTGTTATATTGTATGCTCCCTCTGTCCCTGTTGATCTTCTTTTTGTTGTGTACTCGCCTCATTTTATTTTATTGATTTCGAGTGGGGGGTGCTCGCTGTGTGGAGGAATAGCGCGGGCACTTTACTCGGATTGACTCTCACATGCTGTAGTGTAATATGGTACTTGCATGAACCATTTTTTTAACTTTCCTTGTTGTCATTGTGTGAGTGGGTTTGTAGTGAGTGTGCCGTGTGTGTGTTTGTATTGTTGCATGTTCACAGGTTGCACTGGGTGTTTAACCGTACGGGGAGATTCGCTGTCCCCACACAGACGGCCGCCCTACCCTCGCCGTGGCTAGGGAACCGGGCGAGTATATAGAGTTTCTGGTAGTAAGCTTTTATAAATATCTATTGTACATAATTATACTGTTGGGCTAATCGATTGTTTTGTACGGTGAAGATGTCTCTGTCCCTTGAGTGAAAATCAATTCGGGTCCCTCGTGTCACACATGCAAAGGCCCGCGACCCACTAAAAACGGGTCCCAGTTGAGAATCACTGATCTAGAGCATGACCACGGGTGAACAGGAGTATTTTTTACACTGGTTAAAATGTTTAGTGTAATTCCTTTGTACATTCCATTATGTGTCTCCTGTATTGTGGATGTTTGAAGGAAATTGATGTCGCTCATCATTTGATCTGGATTCGTCTTGGTAAATGGTCTCTGAGCCAAAACAATGGTGACTGTCAAGTCATCTGCCGATATTTTCGTGATTTAATAATTAATGGCTTCTACAATGGCAGAAAAAAGATGCAATTAAATCAAATCAAACAAAATGTCTTGTTTTGTAATCAAACAACAGATTTTTCAGTTTTCTATCAAATTAGCATAAAAGCTTCAAAGGAGCACATTATTATAATTTAATAATTCCAATTAGTTTACATTTTTACTTGAAAAAATACAAGTTGAGTGATTATCAACATGGTGGTGAATAAATTGTTTGTCTGTCAACTAATTGTGTAAATTAATATTAGATGTATTAAATTCAGCAGCACTCAAATATGAAAATACTTTTTCATGTCTCGAAAGTACATTTGATTTAATGTAGCAATATAACATTATACATATAATATTATTTAAATTCATAATAATAATATTTATTTTATGAAATAATGAAAAGCAGCAAAGCTAGTATAAAAAAGCTTAAACCTGGGATATTCAGCACCTCATAAATTATTAACATGATTATATGATTTGTTTATATTTTAGCCAAAAAGCTCATTGATAAATGTAACAATTGTATCAGCTCTGTTTATTCAAACACAAAAGATTTAACTCCTTGAGCCAAGCAGTGGACTCACAGTTGACGGTGATGTCTACGGTCTGGACATCTTTGTCAATATCGTTGACGGCTGTGCATTCATACGTCCCTGCTCTTCGTCTGGAGATAGAGGGGATTTCCAGGTACTCATCCTCTGATGCCAGGTCTCCTATAAAAAGGGAAGTTGAGATGGAGACACAGATTTAACGTGACAAGTCAACAGCTGTGGCCATGATTTTCCCACCCAGTAGAAATCATCACATGATAATTAAAAATAGTTTGAAGTTTTAAGATTTATATGTTGATGGGTTAGTACATTGGCCATTTTTCTGTTTAAAAAAAATAAAATGTATATCTATTTTCTAACTCAAACGCAGAAATCAAAGATCTAAGTTTAGAGGGGGCCGCAGATCCTGTAAATTATTGTAGTGCCCTGATGTGTAAAAAATTACACCAGTAAATCATATTGGCATATAATGGGTACGGTTCTGTGTCTGCTGCTTCTCTGCGGTTTCTTTGGACATTTCATCTTGAGGCTATTGACTTGTTTCAGAGGAAGTTACACTTAATCATTAGAAGGTCATTAGTCGTCATTGTCCAGTGTCTCTCATATTCGGCTCCTTTTTTGTTTCTTTCATGAAAGCAGGCACTTCAGAACTGCTTATGAGATGTGACAATACAATTGGAGAGGCCAGCACTGATGCTTCTTTTTCCTGCAGCAATTTGACAACCTTGACAGAGACACTTAATACAGCGCTCAATGTAAAGAAAAAAAGACTTAATGGCTTTGGGGCCACCTCCAGGGACGTAGGCAGTTGACATTAATAAATTGCACATGGATTCACTTTGCTGCGTTGAGGCACATTAGTGAATTTCACCTGGGAAGGTTGTTGTGGAGAGAGGTTCTCGTCGGCTTGCCGATCACCTGACGAGGAGTACCGGGAGGACTCCATTTCCCTCAAACAATGAGTCTACATTGTGTCAAAGGAGACCGCAATGTCACACAGCCAAATGGTGGAATCCTCTGAGGAGAAGGCTGCCAGCTGAAGCAAGCTCTCAAAGTCCACACATCAAGCAACACTTTTACAGTGGGTGGTTTCACGTCAGCCGCTGTCCTCCAGACTGGCACATGAGATCAACGTTTCATACAAATACATTCACAAAATATCCGGTAGCCATGGCTGCAAATAATATTAACGATACTATACAATACTTACCACATGCATATATACATATATATATATATAGAGGCGACATTATTTAAAAATCAGTGACAATAAAATGTAAAGAGTCGTTGTTGTAACCGAACAACATATTGGCTATATTTTTGTAAGAAAAGTAAATCAAAATATTTTCTAAAAGAATCTAAAATTAAAAGGTTTTGCATACGATTTAATGCTCACTTTCTTCCATTTCATATCATGCGGGGTAAAACCTATAAAATAATTGTTTATGAAGTAATTTTGGTGGATTGGAGGTGTGAATTTCTTTTTATACTTGATGTTCTTGGTCAGATTAAATTGATATGAATGTAGGAAAAGGGTATATATTGCATTGTGTTTGATGTGCGAATACAAAAACTACCAGCAATGATAATAATAGTGTGCATGCTTAAGCAGCTTTTTAGAAGTAATAATTCCTCGCCTTGTTTGTTGCCCAGCTCAGACACAGAGTGCCATAATAAAGGATATATTTCACACCTTTACATCTTGGAGGTCAAGTTAAGCAGCTAGGTGAGACCAAAAGTTATACATTCAATGAGAAAATTGGTTCTTTAAACTGTCATCTCCTAATAGGAATTACAATTTATTTATTTTTACTGTCCAGCAGTTAATATTTTTGTGTATTAGCTTGCATTTACTAATAGAATCAGCATTTTGCTGAAGCAAAATGTAGACAAAGACATTAATCAATCATGTTAAGGTAAGATGCACATTCTGGTTCTGGTTTCAGGGTAGATTAATACCTTCTAAAATACTTATCCTACAAACCCAATTCGTGTTTACATGTCTTAAAAGTTTAAGCCTCCTGCGGCCCATATCATGTTGAAGTTGTATAAATCTAAAGAATTATGCCCTCAGAGCCAAACATTTACATTTTAACTAAATATTCCAAAAATGAAATAAACTAGATAGAGTATGACAATTATACATTGTCTTATCATTATACACTCTGTACACTCAGCACTCTACTCGAATGTATTTTCAAACCAGTAAATCTGCCTATTTCTCCATCATTACTCCTGTATTATTTTCACAGTCAGTTCAATTATGTTGTCTCCTGAGGCCACTATGTACTAGATTATCTATCATTAACATATTGTCTTTCTTTTCACTCAATGCTCCTCCACCTCCATCAGCCTACAGGCTCAAAGGTTGCGACCCTCCAAATCCATCATATCATTCATATAAACTCAGCTCTACAGTCGCTCATTCAAACGCGGTTACCAATGATCTTGCATTATAAAAAAAGTACAGCTAAGTATTAGCATGAAAGTCTTGTAGCACTTCTTAGCCTCTTCAGTTAGTCTGCCAGAAACCATTGAAAACAAGCTGTCCCATGTGCCAAAAGATGATGTGTGCCAGAGGGAAAACAAATGTTGTCTCAGCAGAAACAAAGAATTTGACATGTCAGTACCCTCTACACAGCATTTGCCCAGCTCTAAAAATACACACAGAGACCCGGATCACATTTTATTTGGATGAATATGTGTTTACGAAGGAAAACATTATTTCAAACAAGTTGCCGTCTGTGTCAGGGATGACTGCTGGCTTTGTGAACAAGTAATTAGTGAAATGGTACTGCCATCAAGGTGACATGGTAGGGCAGGGGTATCAAACTCATTTCAGGTTCGGGCCAGATACTGCCGACTTCAACCAAACGCGGGCCACTGACGATTGGCGCGAACATCGGGACGTATGCATTCCAGTGGCGGACCGTTGACTCTGCGATTTCCTTAAACGGTCTCTGCTCTGCTCACTGAAGCAAAACAATAAGTGGACAATACATATCAGAGCCAAGAGCAGCGAGTGTAGTCAACTACTGCTCATCCCGTCGGACCAAGATAATTTATCTATATCCGTTAATGAACTTTTCTCCTCTTGTTACCCTGGTAACCGCCGTCATTACAGACGGTTGCGTCAATTCTTACTGTGAAAATCTACGTACTTCCAGTTTAGCAGCTGTGCTTCGTTTTATGGGAAATACCACAAAAAGAATTAACGGAGTAAGAAGTTGTTGGTATGGTTCTTACGGTAAAAGGGACGATGATAAGGTACACGACGAAAGTTGACACAAGCGGTATGTAATACAGACTGTGAGGCACGCTATTGCGGAGAGTGCATTGTGGGATTTGTAGTATTATGGTGATGCGTGCGATATACCGGCGGGCCAGCTCCAATTGTAAATAGATTTGATCATGCGGGACAAAGATAATTCATTCGCGGGCCGGATATGGCCCGCGGGCCATGAGTTTGACACGTGTGGTAGGGCATCGGGAGACAGGGCAGGAGAAGTTGGTGGGGTGAGAAAGCAGAAAAGACCCAGTAAGTCTCAGGAGAGGCCTGTAGAAGATAATGTGTCCCTCAAATGCCAAACTCAAGGGCAAAGAAAAGATAGATATAGAAAGAAAGAGATATTTGTCTGCAGGGCAAAAGGAACAACATTCAAGGGAGGAGGCAGAATACAAGAGCAGATGGTTGAGGGATACAGCCTTTTAAGGAGAGTGAACAAGAGGATATGTTAAGGAAGTATTTAAATTGATGAATCCAAGCACAAGGAGGGAAAGAAACAGAAGCAGAATGGCAGACAGAAGACCCTCATAACCCAAAGAGAGAGTGGGAGTGGGTATGGCGTTATCAGTATTGTCTTGAGGGAAAGGATGTCGGTGAAAAAGATACTCATTTTGACACTGATTATCAGCCTTTGGCATATGGGATTTCTTAAAGTGCCTTTAATGCACCATCCACTTTGAAACAAACATAAAAAAGGTGAATCATACAAATATATAGTAGCTCATGGTTGCATGAATTACTGAGATGTAATAAAGCAGCTTTACTTCTATTGAAGAGGTTTGCCAGCGAAGATAATCAGTTGTGGCAGTATGGTTTAGATTTGACCCTTCAATAGAATACATATTTTGGAGCATACAAAGAAAAATAAAAACCATGGCTGCAACAAATCCCTCAGGCCACAAGTCCTTTTGCATCTCAGTTAGTCTATAGGAGAAGCAGATGTTTAAGGGACAGATACAGCCTGTGAGTCAAAGATATGAAAAATGTGAAAGGGTGAATCGGTTTCTATTACTGCACATTACGTTAAAGGAAAAGATAACACCAAAAGCAAAGGGGATCCATGTGCAGTTGACATCATTAAAATAACGGTTTACAATTCTATAGTAAGAAGATAAAAATAATTATCATTATATTAATTACTTTTGGTCCCTGTGGTGGCGGGCGTGGTTTCGGCTCGGCTGCAGGGGTGGGGGGAGAGATGGGGAGTGGCTCGGGGAACAGTGCCAGGTGAAAACGCTTGGCAATCAGCTGGCGATAATTAACGTGTGTGTGTGTCCTCTGGCCGCTATTTAAACACAGTGAGGCGAGCGAGCGAGGAAGGAGGGCGAACGAGCGAGCTGGACGCCGGCGCGTTTTACTGAGCTGTACGAAATAAACATATTGAAAATCGCCACTCTGGTATTAAGTGCCTTTTGTCCCGAGCCGTACCTACCCACACCGTACAGTCCCTTAAATGGCCACATTTTAATTTGTTGTAATTCCTACACCGTTCATCTGAATTGGATGTAAATACCCTCAAATTAAAGCTAAAAGTCTGCACTAAAAGGACATCTTAATTTTTCATTTCAACACCATTGGTGTGGTGTACAGAGCCAAAATAATGAAAAATGTGTCAATGTACAAATATTTATGGACCTGACTGTACAGTGAAAATAAATAGACCACATATGGAGTTTTTCCTACACCGAGCCTTGGGATAGAGGATGTCGTATACAGAGTTTAAAGCATTCTGAGCCAGAATTGTGATTAAGGCTATATTTAAGTGGTGTTATTAGCGATTAGGGCTGAAGTTTAAATTTCTAAGCTGTTTGGTAGATGACATGTAGATGGTCTGAAAAGGTAGAGCAGCTTGAGCTAAGCTTAACTAGAAGGCTTTGCTATAATGCTAAATTGCTCCTAACGTGCTGCTACGATTATTATTTCACTTGCTGGGATTTACGAATGCATTAATTACCAACAGATAAATTTGACCAACTTTCTTTATAATTTTCTTTGGGTTTTATATGGGTTGTAGGGACAAAAACACCTTATATAAGGAACCTACACTTCATATATGGTCTTCCAGTTTTACAATGTATGAAATAAACAAACATTTGTCTACATCCTATTTTCTACCTCTCCTGTTGTTTGAGATCCTCCCACATTATCAGCTCACTACCTCCACCTGGCTCTTCTCACCTGCAGCACATCCGCCTCAGACCATTTAAGCCCATAACTTTATATTGTTCCCTGCCAAATTGTCTTATGTTATCGCAAAGCTATCCAGCGTGTCCTTATTAGCAGAGGTTTCAAGTAACAAATACGTACAAGTACAAATACTTTGTTACCTTACTTAAGTAGACATTTTGGATATCTATACTTTACTGGAGTATGTATTTTTCAGACTACTTTTTACTTCTACTTCTTACATTTTCCATAAATGTTTTATACTCATTTTATTGAGACACAAGGCACGAGGCACAACTCGGCGACTTGCAAATAGTGCAGCATCCTAAATAAAGTGATATAAGTTCTGTCTTAATGTGAGGCTTTAGAAATGAACACAAAGGGATTCTGTATTTGCTCATAATGTCTGAAATGGGTTACTCCGCCCCCCCCATGGTGTGGTAAACCTAATGGAGACACGGCAGTCTAACTAATCAATGGGAACAACGTGTGTGTATGTCCTCCAACTCATGTGTTTCAGCCGTCACTGGAAAATGGGTTCTTGTTTTATTTGTTTAGGTTATAAAGCATGCGAGTCGATAAGTCGTTTTGAATAAAAGGGTCAGCTAAATGACATAAAGAGGACAATGGTGGCGCATGGGGTAGGGTGGAGCACTGGGGTTGGCAGTTGGCAGTTCGAATCCGGGGTGCACCATATGCCACGTCGAAGTGTCCCTGAGCAAAACACCCAATAAAAGCGTCAGCTAAATGATATGTAATGTAACATTAAGAGTTTGTCCTTAATGGATTTTTTTCTCCCTTAAATTACTTTTACACTTTAAGTAGTTTTTAAACCAATACTTTTTTACTTTTACTCAAGTAAAAAGCCTGAGTTGATACTTCAACTTCTGCAAAAGTATTTTTAAACCCTAGTATCAATACTTCTACTTGTAATGAATGTGAATAGTTTTGACCTTTTTGGATTTGTTTGCCTGCTTTACCATTGTGCTGGTTCCAACCAAGCGTGTCCATGTCTACGGATTCTCTGCCTGCCTCTCTGGATTCGTCTCCCAGTTTTGACCCTGCTTGAACGTTGAGTAAAGCTACCTGTCTTGTCAATCTGTGTCGAGTCGTGCTTTATGGTTCCAGCGTGCATTGGTACCAGTAACCATTAAATCAACTGTGGCAGTTACGCAAAATATTCAAATATTTAATTGCAGTAAAACACAAATTTAGTTTGAACTACTCTGACATCAATGTTGACAAACTGTCCTGAATTCTAGTTCCTGAAGGGAAAACGTAACTCATTTTAAATTAATCTTGAATCACATCAATTTAGTTGGCTATCGTGGAGGATTGGTGCGTCCTCTAGATTGTCACTTCAGAAACCTTATGACACCAATGATATGTTATTTAATTTAGCTGCTAGTCTCAAGCTTGCCGGTGAGTGAATTCAGAATCAATTCAAATTAAAAATTAAAAAAATTGCATCAGAAAAAAAGACCAACGCTAAGCAGGTGCTAGAATTAACACTGCCATGAACATCTAAATGGCATTGATATGGTATAACAGCATTAAGTTATTTCCTTCACCTTCAAAGGGGTCAAAAACCGACCAATCTACTATGACTGCCAACTCCATCAACTTCAAATGAATCTATCGAAGCATCCAGGCATGTGCAAATCTAGCAAACCTTTTATTGCTCCAAGGCCAAATTCAAATTCAGTGTGCATCTTCATTCTGGTCGCAACCGTGCAACGGTGTTGGCCAGCCGCCTGGGCTGACAAACTTTGCAGTTAGGTTGTGTGGTCTGTGGGAGATACTGAGGATCATTTCTGATCCACCACAAGCCCCTAAAGCCATCTACCTATCAAAGGTTAGGAAAAGGCTGGGTCACAGCTGTGTGAGAGCCCTGGCCTCGTTCTGAAATCATCTAAATTTATTCACACACACACACACACACACACACACACGATCTTTATTAAATACTTTTTTTAACACCCTGGGTGCACTAACACTGAATGGCCCCCGGAAGAAGGAAAGTTGCTTTGAATTCAGAAAGTACTGGGATATTTTTCTGCTGCTCTCTGTCTGAGCAAGAGGGACAACAGCGGCGTGTGACTTTTCGGGCCGTCCGTCAAATACTGGAGATGAAATTAATAAGAAAAAGACTACTGAAAAATAGAAGCTAGAATTCAAAATATTGGAAGTAAAACTCTCAGAGAAAACCAACAATAACTCATAAAAAATAGACTGAATCACTGCTTTCATTCATCATGCATGTGGAAATTCAAAACAACAGCTTGTGGCGCTAAAGCTACTCTTAACATTTTCATCCCACAATAAACTAAAAGTCAATAGAGATCCCTAAATTGTAAATTGGTGGGTGCATGCAAAAAAAAGAATTCATCAACATGAATGTTCTACCTCATATGGACTAGAAAGATAGATGAACATAAGCAACCATTAGCTGCATACATTGGATCATGAATGTTTGGATGAGGAGGGGATAAATAATGCCTTTCAATTTCAATTTGTTTACTGCTCTTAAAAAGTGGCTTGTTTTGGATTCAGATTCTAAACCAGTTCACAAAAGGCAGACATGAATTGTGCCCTACAAATGGAGGGACACCCCCCCCCCCCCCCACACACACACACACTCAGAGCCACCTCCACAGATGTGTTGCAGCAAACACAAATATCTGACCAGTCTCTTTCACAAAATTGGTTTTAAGGCCTCTACTGTATTGTAAAAGATAGCATGAAAAAAACCTGAATAAATGGCAGGCAAGCCAGGGTGAGGAGTCGCCATGGTGCCCTATGATTACATTTTTTTTATATTACCAAAAGAGGGACATAGTTATGTTCTCGTAAGACAGAATAGTCTGTGCCTCAGTAAGGATTGAAAAGGCCCACAAAGGGACAGGGACACTAACAGTGGGTCAAAGGTCTTGTACGTTCAGAGGAGCCATCAGATTGGGACAGCCGAGTTGCAGCGGAAGTGAAGTATGTAGTCGACGAATGCGTCCTGACATAGACGTGTGGCGGACCCAAATGCAGCACAACGGCGCATAGTGTTTAGTTAACGTCTTTATTAAACAAGGCTTCACAGCAGGCGTTAGAGCAACTCTGCAGAGCAGAGTTCGGTCCTCGGGGTCAGGGTGATGCTCAGGGTGGCCGGAGAGGAAATGCCAGAAAAAAACCGGTGCGATTGCTGGGGGTGTCGGGGAGCCGGAGCACAGGAGATGAAGCGCCGGGCAGACCGAGGAGCAGGCAAACAGAAACCAGATGCGCTCAGGCAGAACTTGTGATCGGGGACAGAAGGCTGAGGTAATTACAGGGGCAGGAACAGGCAGGGTCGAAACCGGGTGATCTGTCCAAGGGTGAGTGCTGGAGAGACTTGCATGACGGACAATCTGACAGTGACAGGCTGGGACTGCAGTGCTTGAGCAACGGGGCTGATTGCATATGTGGGGCAGGTGTGGAAGGCGGGAGAGACCGTAGTGATGAGGGGGCGGAGCTGGCAGGTGAGTGTGACACGTCCTTAAGGATTTTAAGACACAGCTTATGATTTAAATAGACTCGGGAGATGCAATTGAGTGGACAAAGATGGGAACAATTAGGGACAAGCCAGACAATCACCAGAGAGGGAAAAACTCACCAGGGGACGGAGTGAAGGTTACCCAGGGACACAAGGGGAATGAATATACAAAATAAAATTAAGGGTGCAAGCAGCATTGGACGGGTCCTCGCTACTCCTTGCACATCGGGGCACTGGCAGGACGGTTACAAATGCGGCCGAGGACGTAGCGTTCGCAAGTCAGTGGTCGTTAACTGTGTGGAGCAACGCCAGGAATGCCGCTTTGCAAACTCTATCTTTGACATTATCATGGTCTTAGGCTTTTTATATCAACATAAAACCAGGACCTTCTGATGTACCATTAAAAAATTAAAGCTTCTCAGAATACCATACATGAGCCAATCACCAGACTACATTTGGTCATTTTGAGATTAGATTTATAAGGAAACAATCAATACTTTTATGACCATTCCACTTCAGGTTGATAGTACACAGTGTTGGGAAAGTTCAGTTCACAAATTTAAAAATGAACTAGTTTAGTTCAAACTTCAAAGTATTTGAACTAAGTTCACATTTCCAACTAGTTCAGTTCTTTTTTTCCATTTGTTGCTGCAAGCTATTTTTTCAAAATTATTGCCAGAACCAGACAGCAATTATTTTATCAGTTTTAACACTGAAGCTATGCATCAGATTTAATCTTCATATCCCATTTTGAATCCTTATCCAACCAGGGTTTACATTAGCATTGAGGGGACAGCATTTCCCCTTTGTTGCTTTAATGTTGCTGTCCATTCACTCCACACTAGCAGCAGCTGCAGCGTTCACCCCTACAGTACATTCTCAAACACATGCTGCTTGAATGGAATTAAGGTGCAAATGTTTGCAAAGAAAGGTCAGATTCCTCCCATCCTCACTAACCTTGTCAGTAACTTCATAAAACTCATTTAAATTATTATATGCCGTCTCTTTGCTACACGCAGCTGTCGCCTCCATGCATTTCTTTTTTTTTGATGACGCAAGCGGCAGTGCGACACTGGAGGCTGGTGTTGCCAGTTTGGGTGTTTTCCGCTACTTATTAAGGCGCGTTTACAATGTGTTTTCTATAGAAATCTGGCACCCCATTGAACGATGTTAACCTGAAAGAACGTGCCGTTCATAGACACCAGAATGAACGAGTTCAGAGTAACGTTCATCGCATTAATACAGTACGTTCAGTTCACGTTCGCCCAACACTGATAGTACACCTCCCCAAGGTGTCTAGATAGTCGTAGAGAGGACCCTAATAATAATTCCTTGAAATACAATAGGTTCCTCTACGACTAGTCGTAGCGAGGACCCTAGTAATAATAATTCCTTGAAATACAATAGGGTTCCTCTACGACAAGTTGTAGCGAGGACCCTAATAAGGACAAACCACTGTGACAGAGAAAGCTAAGTGGTTCAGTCCCCCTCCTCGGCATCACGTCAGACCACTCCCTTCTGCTTTACACAATAGCCAACAGTGAAAACGACAAAGAGGTGACGAGACTGCTCTCCCTTCTGTAAAATTTGTTTAGGTTGTGGTGGAAGATTTTGCACAGACAATCGTAAAGTAAGAAACAAAGGCTTCGAGTCAAATATGTCTTTCTCCATTTATTTCCTTGCAAGGGAAGAAAGGTCACAACAGCTACATGCTCTGCAAACTGTCATGAACCAACTTCTTGCCCCCTAACAGAACGAGGCAGTTCTTATACACAAGTTCAGTTATCGGTGGCGTCAGCAGAAACCTTGACCACCTTGTTGAGTCTCTACAGCCAGGATACTCAGGACAGCTAGTTCATGTAAGACACATCAGTTCTTTGACCATGGACTCGCCCTCCTAACACTTGAAAACAAATCTGGTTACACACATACGACCTACTTTGTTTAGTCTATAGAGCTAGGACGCTGAGGACATTTATCAGTGCAGAACACTTCAGCTCTCATATCATGGCCTTTCCATCTCAGCACTTGCAATTAATAAACTGGTTATACAAATGAAGCATTTTAGAAGAGTTACATATATTTTTGCCATTACAAGGTGCAGTAGTCTAATTTGGTTCATGATCATGTTGAAGTGAGTTTTTTTCCTCATCAAGTACTAATTTTAATGTAAAACACCCGAGAACTGAGATAACTTCATTAAAATAATTTAGGCGTAATTTCAATGCAATCAAATAGATACATAAAATGGAGAATAAATTATTGTATTTAATTTTCTCAATGGTTAATGGTATGCACCACTCACACTGAAACTGAATTTACGAGTTATGGGTGATGCCAAGTAATTTGCAGGTTTGAACTGCTGTATAGATTGTGTCCTAACGTGACAGAAGCAAAGCTAAAAGATTTAAATGCTGGCTCATTTCGCAGCTACGCATACCTGGCTAACTTCTGAATAATCTGGGTGTGAATGTGTGATTGTGGGTTTTAAAAAGTTAGAGAGATTAACATTTGCAGTTCTCTCAATTTTAATGTTGTAACGGTGTGGGGGTTCAAATGCTATTCGACCATCCGACAAGTACCTCTGTTGCGGAATGATGCGATTAAGTTCTTGCAGCACTCCCTAGAGACGATAGCCAGGCTTATCCAAAATGACATAGGATCAGCTAGGACACGACAGATTGCAACCTTCCGCAGAAAAGGATGTGGGTTCGGTGAAGCTGTAAGTATGCTCCATCCAATAATACCAGACGTCATGATTGAGTCATAACCTCAGAACTTAATGACCTGGTGCACAGTGCCATGATCTGGTTAATGGCAACTTTTGATTTTAACTCATTGACTCTTGACACTCAAACCAGACCTAAGTAAAATCTCTCAAAAGAAAATATAGAATGCAAAATACCACATGAAATGTAATAACAGCTACAATATGACCAATGTTCATATGTGTGTAGCCAGAGATGGGCGCTAATTCTATAAAATGTATTTGAAATATGTACTCAAGTTTGGATCTTCAAGTTCAACAGATTTTCTGTCAAAGTAAATATGAAATAAAATTGAATGTCATAATGTCCAATCTAATACTGGCATATTATATAGTTCACAGATGGCCATGACAGTAGATGTCCATATAATTTATTATGTTATTATTATGTTTATGGGCTGTTCCATTAATACAACATATATATACAATATACACTCACCGGCCACTTTATTAGGTACACCTGTCCAACTGCTTGTTAACACTTAATTTCTAAGCAGCCAATCACATGGCGGCAACTCAGTGCATTTAGGCATGTAGACATTGTCAAGACAATCTCCTGCAGTTCAAACCGAGCATCAGTATGGGGAAGAAAGGTGATTTGAGTGACTTTGAACGTGGCATGATTGTTGGTGCCAGAAGGGCTGGTCTGAGTATTTCAGAAACTGCTAATCTACTGGGATTTTCACGCACAACCATCTCTAGGGTTTACAGAGAATGGTCCGAAAAAGAAAAAACATCCAGTGAGCGGCAGTTCTGTGGGCGGAAATGCCTTGTTGATGCCAGAGGTCAGAGGAGAATGGCCAGACTGGTTCGAGCTGATAGAAGGGCAACAGTGACTCAAATAACCACCCGTTACAACCAAGGTGGGCATAAGAGCATCTCTGAACGCACAGTACGTCGAACTTTGAGGCAGATGGGCTACAGCAGCAGAAGACCACACCGGGTGCCACTCCTTTCAGCTAAGAACAGGAAACTGAGGCTACAATTTGCACAAGCTCATCGAAATTGGACAATAGAAGATTGGAAAAACGTTGCCTGGTCTGATGAGTCTCGATTTCTGCTGCGACATTCGGATGGTAGGGTCAGAATTTGGCGTCTACAACATGAAAGCATGGATCCATCCTGCCTTGTATCAACGGTTCAGGCTGGTGGTGGTGGTGTCATGGTGTGGGGAATATTTTCTTGGCACTCTTTGGGCCCCTTGGTACCAATTGAGCATCGTTGCAACGCCACAGCCTACCTGAGTATTGTTGCTGACCATGTCCATTCCTTTATGACCACAATGTACCCAACTTCTGATGGCTACTTTCAGCAGGATAATGCGCCATGTCATAAAGCTGGAATCATCTCAGACTGGTTTCTTGAACATGACAATGAGTTGGCTGTACTCAAATGGCCTCCACAATCACCAGATCTCAATCCAATAGAGCATCTTTGGGATGTGGTGGAACGGGAGATTCGTATCATGGATGTGCAGCCGACAAATCTGCGGCAACTGTGTGATGCCATCATGTCAATATGGACCAAACTCCCTGAGGAATGCTTCCAGCACCTTGTTGAATCTATGCCACAAAGAATTGAGGCAGTTCTGAAGGCAAAAGGGGGTCCAACCCGTTACTAGCATGGGGTACCTAATAAAGTGGCCGGTGAGTGTATATGTTTTCACGGAACGTCCGACAACGCCTCCTCCTGGTTTCACCAGATCCCTCTCTCCAGAGTACTAGGACCGCATCTCCCATCATCCCCCCTAATCACAGAAAGCCAACATGAAGACACTGCAATCTGTGCAGCATCTCGCTCTAAGGCGTCGCAGTTGTTGTAGATATCAAAACCCTCAGGAGTTTCACCATTTGACCTGAATTGTGTTGTGGGTATCAGGCATTTGTGTGGTCTCCCAACAGCACAATTGAATAAATGTCATTGAGCATGCACAATACAACTATACTGATTCTGGACATACATGCCTTTGCATGCTTGTGAATGAATAATGTTCGACACCTTGGTATGTTCTCTGCATTCATAATGCCATGCAAAGTGTCTGCAGAACATCTACTTCCATCCTATTATCCTAAATAATTGGTCCAATAACATTAGGGTTGGTTTAGTTTTCTGCGAACCATTATGTTGTAATGATGATCTGTAAGCAGGTAAAGATGGGTAATAAATGAGGTGAGAAATCAACCGCGAGTCAAACAAAGTCAATGATGGGGTGATAAACGGAGAGGGCTAAGGGGAAGAGGGGAGGTTCAAGAGAAGGAGAAGATAATGTGATACATGTGAGAGATATATAGCAGAACTCTGGTGAGTACTTAATTTACTTGTTCACAGAACAAACAAGTTACCTGATGAGTAGATGAGTTTCCAGCTGATGGAAGGCTCGGGCTTACCGCTGGCCTGGCACATCAGGGTGACGTTGGAGCCTTCATTTACCACAATATCTTTTGACAAGTTGAGGATTTTTGGTGGTACTGCAAAAAGCAAAAAACAAATGTTGAAGGTTGAAAGAGATTACATGTTTTTTTGGTGGTACTGCAAAAAGCAAATAACAAATGTTGAAGGTTTAAAAGAGAATAAATGACAACATTTTATGTTTTATGTCCTTTTATTTTCATGATTTGTTGTTTTTCTATTATTTGTCTCCTCAAAGTTCTTCTATAATAAGTATCATAGTGTCACGGTTTGGATTCATGTCTTGTTTTATTTTGTAGTTTCATGTCTTTTGTGTCCCTGGGGTAACTTCATTTCCTGCCTTTTCCTGTCTTCCCCTGAGATTGTCTGCCATGTCGATGATTGTTTCCACCTGTGTCCAAATCATATCTCGTGACGCGTCATTGCATGTTGTCTGTCGCGGCGGCTTGTCTTCATGCCATGCAGTTCGTAAAATATGCTTTTGTTTTTTCCCTCCCCCTTCTCGCTTTATTTTGTTGTAGTGGTTTTGAGTTTCCCTTTTAAAGTTTGACTAAAGTATTTTTCATTTCCGCAACTCCGTGCCTGAGTCCTCCCTTCCTGGCCTCGTACCCGCCGTTGTGACACATACCTTTTTAAAATTGGTAAGCTGTGGTGTTCATGGATATACAACAATTCATTGATATTAAAAAAGACATGGTTGAACTATTTCATTATCCAGACGGAAGAAATGCTTATTTTATTGACTGTACTGCAGGATAGCACATCTCTTACAATGGATATTAAGTGGAGGGACCTGTTGGAATACACAGGGAAGAAAAGCTGACAGTAGTTATAAGTTTTATTGTAAATCGTGTAACTATGCTGTAAAGAGTATTTCAGTAGACGTTTCCGTAACCTAATGTTTCAAAGAAGTCTAAATCAGATTTCTGCTTTAGTGATGGGAGTGTACTTTTGTGGTTTAAATCTGTGTTTCTCAACTGGTGGGTCGCGCGCAAGTGTACGGCAGTGATCATAGAGGCGGAAGTACAGCGCGCAGCGGAAAAACATTTAAGATATACAAACGGTGGATAATATCTGCTGCGAGGATGCAGCTCATTCAGGAGAGGGGTGCTATGACTTTTCAGCATTCTAGCTCTTATAATTAAATTTATATTAATTAAAATCAACTTTTTTAACATGGTTTCCAATGGAGTTCATTTTCAAATCCTTTAAAAACTTCTTGATTTCAACTTTTTGAGCTATTCCAATCTTTCAGCTAGACACCATTTACACTTTAAAATGTTGACACAAGTATTAATGATTTTATTTTAAAAAACCGCTTGTCATCATAAGCTGGGCAAAGCAAATCTACAAACATCTCTGAAATCCCTTCCTTTTATACAACAACATTTTACATGAGCCATCTGGCAGAAGATCTTAAATCTTGTAAGTGCAAACTTGAAAGATCTTGTAAAAGTTTGGGACTGTTCCTGAACCACAGTTTGTTGGGCCAAGACCTAGGACAAAATGGCTGGTGGGAAGGGGAACAAAGATAAAGTGGAAAAAGACAGTGATCAAAGTGTATCAATGGCACAAGTGCAAGAACTCCTTGAACAACAAAAAGCTTTTTACAAAGAACTTTTACAGCAGCAAGAAAGCAATTTCAAAGCATTTGTCTGCACTATTATATCCAGTAAAAGAATTGGTGAACTGCTTAAAGATCTGCAAGACCTAAGAACAAGTCTGCAATTCACGCAAAAGGAGGTGGATGAATTGAAATCTACAAGTAAAGGAACTCAATCAATCTGCAAATCACAAGAATCAGATATTGAGCGACTGGCAGAATCCATGTTGATACTGGATGCTAAATCTGACTCCCTGGACAGTCAGGCAAGGAGAGCCAACTTAATTATGGATGGCATTCCTGAGGCAGAAAAGGAAAACAACTTGGTCTCAGAGGAAAAAGTTCTGAAAATTATCGAAGAGAAACTCAACCTGGACCCTAAGATAATTGGAGTGGAACAGGCAATGCGTGCCGGAAAGGTGAACATCTCCAGCGATGGCACTCAAGGCAGACCACGACCAGTCATTGTGAGATTCCATAGAATAAAGGACAGAGACACGGTGCTAAGAAATGCAAGAAAATTGAAGGGGACGAGTATTTTCATAAATGAGGACTATCCAGAGACTGTGAGACAGAAAAGGAAGGAACTTCTGCCTAAAATGAAAGAAGGCAGAGAGCGGGGGGACTATGCCTTTCTGAGGTATGACAAACTCATCATTCGGCAGGGCGAGAAAAAAAAATCTTTTACAGTTCAATAATGGGACATGAAATGGTAAAACATCAAACAGTGACATTATCTTTTCTAATAATAATGGATGTTGTGTTCTCGTGGAGATGTTTTCCCCTGCAGTGGATTTCTATCTGGTGTTGCATTTTCCTATGGTCTCCGTATCATTGTTGCATTTTTCGCACAAACCTTTCTGTGGTTATGGGGACAAAGCCAGACTGTTAGGCTCGTAGGCGTGAGTTGTGGTTTTGGTGTAAGAGTGACCGTGTGAAAGGATGGATGACAGGGTGTGTGACTGAGGGTGAGTGTCCATATGACATATTAGTGATACTAGATGTGGCAAGAAAAGGGTGTGTAAGAATACAACTGAGAATACTGGGGGAGTGTTCATATGACATTTGGGAGGTTACAGTAAACGATGGTGCAAGACTTCAACTGACACTATGCTTGACTTAGATTCAGACACAGATCCAGAGAGTAAGTACTTCAAGAATGGGAGAAATTGTGACTACTACACGGAAAATCAGTTCAACGAAAAGTTTGGGTCAGAATACAATATAAAGATAATACACTTCAATAGTAGAAGCCTTTACGCTAATTTTTACAAGATTAAAGACTACCTAGATCAGTTCACCTGACCGTTCAGTGTAATCGCAATCTCGGAGACCTGGATTAGTCTGGAGAAAGGGGTGGAATTTGAGTTGGATGGTTATAATCTGAATTATGTAAACAGAGGCAACAAAAGGGGAGGGGGAGTTGCACTTTATGTTGATAGAAGACTTAAGTACAAGATTGTTGAAAGTATGACGGCTGCAATTGATATGGGGAAAAGGAAGAACATCATTGTCAGCTGTGCATACCGGGCTCCCAATAATAGCATAGAGAAGTTCAAGGAGTTGATGGAGAGTATGGCTACAAACACCGAGCAAAAGGTAACTTTTCTCTGTGGCGATTACAACATCGATCTTCTGAATCCTAACAAACTAACACCGATAGAGGAATTCATGGATGCAATGTACAGCAGAAGCTTGTATCCTACTATTACTAAACCTAGTCGAATTACATTTCACTCTGCAACACTTATAGATAATATTTTTACTAATAACCTAATATTTTTACTAATAACCTAATAGATAATATAGGAAGTGGATTATTATTAAATGATATTAGTGACCATCTGCCGGTGTTTGCAATCTACAGCCGTGCACCTAGGTTGGCTGAAAGGAATGAAATGATAGAAAGGAGATTAAGAACGGTTGACAATCTAAACAAGTTCAGAAATTAATTAAGTGCACAAAACTGGAGAAACGTTTATGAGGCAGAGGAGGTTGATTATGCTTATGATTCCTTCTTGCAAACTTTTCTGATGTTATATGACAGATGCTGTCCATTTCAGCAAAGCAGAAAACGAGCAAATCGCTCAGACAAACCTTGGCTTACAAAGGGTCTGTTGAACGCCTGTAAAAAGAAGAACTTCTTATATAGAGTTTATCAAGAATAGAAATAAGGAGAAAGAAATGAAGTATAAAAGATATAAAAATAAATTAACTGATATTATGCGAAATTGTAAAAAGGATTATTATTGTAAACTACTAGATAAAAATAAAAATAATATAAAGGAAACATGGAAGATCTTAAATTCAATTATAAGAAATCAATCGACCAGCTCTGGATTGCCAGAAGAAATTCTAGATAATGATAAGATTATTAATGACAAAAAGGAGATGGTAGAAGGCTTCAATAAATTCTGAAATTAAATAATTTAAATAAATTATTGCCATAGTTAATAAATTAAAAAAAAAACATCAAGAGACTGGAATGGTATTGATATGACAATAGTAAAAGAAGTTATTATTAATATAACAGATCCCCTAGCACATATCTGTAATGTTTCACTTCAAACGGGCTTCTTTCCAACCAAAATGAAAACTGCTAAGGTAATTCCGATTTTCAAAGAAGGTGAAAAAAACCTTTACAATATCTACAGACCAGTCTCCCTGCTTTCCCAGTTTTCCAAAATTTTGGAAAAAATATTTGCTACAAGGATGGACAGTTTCATAGATAAACATGGATTACTCATAGATAGTGAATATGGTTTTAGGCCAAACCGATCAACATCATTGGCACTCATGGACTTAGTAGAAGAAATGACAAGCACAATAGATAACAAAAAGATGGCAATAGGGGTCTTCATAGATCTGAAGAAGGCATTTGACACAATAAACCATGATATACTGCTACACAAACTGGAAAGCTATGGGATCAGAGGGGTTGGACTAAATTGGGTACAAAGTTACATAGGACAAAGAAAACAGTTTGTACAGATAGGGGATAAGAAGTCCACCTTAAGAAATAGTACCTGTGGTGTGCCGCAAGGATCAATACTGGGTCCAAACATATTTATTATTTATATAAATGACATAAGTAATGCTTCCAGGATCCTGAAAAATGTTATTTTTGCAGATGACACAAATGTATTCTGTGAAGGAGGGAACCTCGAACAGTTGTTGGAGGCGGTCTCGACTGAGTTAACCAAGCTGAAATTGTGGTTTGATATGAATAGATTATCACTTAATGTAAAGAAAACCAAATTTATGGTCTTTGGTAAAAGTAACACACAAGCAAACACACACATTGAACTAAAGATCGATAATATAAAAATCGAAAGGGTGTTTGAATACTCCTTTCTAGGTGTAATGATAGACCACAAGCTCAGCTGGAGGCCACAGGTCACTCGTGTACACTCAAAATTGGCACGATGTGTAGGGATACTAGTCAGAGTCAGACATATATTGAATATACAATCACTGCATACACTGTACTGTACACTGTTTGCCCCCTATTTGAGTTACTTTGAGGAAGTGTTGGGTAATATCTACAAAAGCACCCTACAGGCAATATGCACAATTAAAAAAAAAAAGCAATACAGATAGTTAATAAGGTGGGGTACTATGAACACACAAACACATTATTTCTGAAATTAAATATATTAAAATGTATGGACTTAAAAGATTTTAAAACGTTACAGATTGTATTTAAAGCAAGAAACAGCCTACTCTCAGGAAACCTTCAAAGTTTGTTTAGCGACAGACTAAAATAATAATTTAAGAGGGAGACTGAAACTGAGGCAACCAAAGGTGCACATCGGTCTGTGGGGTGAAGTTGTGGAACAACTTACCAGATAAGATCAGAGATTGTAAACATATTGCACAGTTCAAAAAACATCTTAAATTATACACATTAGCCAAATATGAGATCTGTGAAAATATTCAGTGACGGAAATTTAAATTGTTTTTATTTGTGAGTGTGAGTATGCGTGCGTGTGTGAGGGTGAGAGAGTGTGTGTGTGTATGTATGTATGATATTAATCTCCAAAGTAATATATACAAATTGAGAATATGGATAAGATAGGGGTGGGTATCTATAAGCTTTTGCTTCCCTCTACTCCTTTTCTTGAACAAAAGGTGACTTTTCTAATTTTGTGGTCTATGTCTATGTTGATTTTTAAATGTCTACATGTTCAAGAAATAAAATGCTTCAAATCAAATCAAATACTCTGCTGAAACGAGTACGGATAAAGCACTTTTGCCGAGTACGAGTCAATATCTGTGCTTGGATTGAATAAAAGTCCTCATTGGGTAGCTGTCTGCGTTCTGTGATTGGCTCGTCACAGCGCCCCTCCCCTACACACATACAGTTTATTGTGTTGCTGTGTCCCACTCGGCTCACTCATACACAGAACTCCTCTCTCCCTCCCTCAGTCATCGGGTTTGCGGGTCTTTTTACTTGTTTGTTGTTCTTAACTAGTAGAGTTTAGGTAAACGTGGGGCTTAAGAATGCAACTCGCGTTGTGTCTCTGCCTGTTGGAGTTTTTTTTGGCTCTCTCTCTGCCGGTCATCAGAGTTTTTTTCTACCGTCTACTGGCTCTCTTCACGTACTAGTTGTGTTAAATAACTAAATATTAATATTACAAATTAAGCCACACACATACACTTCCCCTCTCTCTTGATCATCAGTGATACAGAATAATGAGTGATAAACATAAGAACTAAGAAGGAATGCTGTTTTAACCGCAGAAATGCGTCAGTACAGTACACTGTTTTTCAAGTTCATGTATGATTGGTCATATCACTTGTTAATTAAGCTCCCTGCGAAGGGTCAATTGCATGCTTAAAAATGAGCATAACTGTTAAAGCCCAGCCCATTTCAAGACAACCCAACAACTTACGGGGTAAATCCTTCCTACTTCTGGGTTAAGCCCCGACCAATCCGAGTACAGATACGGATACAGATAATGCTGTACTCGCTCAGCTCTAGCTGAAATTAAACCTCTTCTTAAGAAACCTACTCTAGCTCCAAAGGTGTTGGCTAACTACAGACCCATCTCTAATCTTCCCTTCCTCGCTAAGATCCTTGAGAAATCTGTCACAAATTAATTATGTGACTTTCTACAAAACAATGCTGTGTTCGAGGATTTCCAGTCAGGATTTTGAGCGCATCATAGCACAGAAACAGCACTGGTGAAAATTACAAATGATCTTCTACTTGCATCGGACTAAGGACTTGTCTCTTTTCTTGTCTTGCCGGACCTCAGTGCTGCATTTGACACCATCGATCACCGTATCCTGCTGCAGAGACTGGAACACTTGATTGGCATCAAAGGAACTGCACTCAGCTGGTTTAAATCTTATTTATCGGATCGATCCCAGTTTGTGTTTGTGAACGGTGAATCATCGAGGACCACCAATGTTGGTCACGGAGTCCCACAAGGTTCTGTGGATTTACCCTGTATATGCTTCCTTTGGGCGACGTTATCAGAAAACACCGCATAAACTTCCATTGTTATGCAGATGATACTCAACTGTATCTATCAATCAAGCCAGAAGACACCAACCAGCTTGTTAGTCTTGGAGACATCCAAACTTGGATGACCTGCAACTTCCTGATGTTAAACTCGGAAAAAACGGAAGTTATCATGATAGGCCCAGAGCGCCTTCGAAGTCAGCTGTCACGTGATACAGTCTCTATTGATGGAATTGCTCTGGTATCCAACAGCACCGTCAGAAATCTTGGAGTTCTCTTCGACCAGGATATGTCCTTCAACTCTCATATAAAGAAGACTTCAAGGACTGCCTTTTTTCATCTACGTAATATATCGAACATCAGGAACTTCCTGTCTCAAAGTGATGCAGAAAAACTAGTTCATGCATTTGTTACTTCTAGACTCGATTACTGTAATTCTTTGTTGTCAGGCTGCTCTTGAAAATCGCTTAAACCTCTCCAGTTGATTCAGAATGCTGCTGCACTAAGAACTAAGAAATGGGATCATATAACTCCTGTTGCACTGGCTTCCTATTTAAATCAAGAATAGAATTTAAGGTACTTCTCCTCACCTACAAGGCACTTGCTGGTGAGGCACCGTCTTATCTTAAAGAGCTCGTTACACTGTACTGCTCTACAAGGCATCTGCGCTCCGTAGATGCTGGGCTACTTGTGGTTCCTAGAGTTTTAAAAAGTAGGATGGGGGCCAGAGCCTTCAGTCATCAAGCTCCTCTTTTGTGCAACCAGCTTCAACTTTCAGTCCGGGGGGCAGACTCGGTCAGTTCATTTAAGATAAAGCTTAAACCGTTCCTCTTTGATATTGCTTATAGTTAGGGCTGGCTCAGGTTAGCCTGGACCAGCCCTTAGTTAATCTGCTCTAGGCTTAGACTGTTGGGACTTCTTAAACACCGAGCCCCTCTCATACTCTCACTTTCTCCTTCCAGAATCATCCATGTTTTATTAATGTACATCACTAATTCAGCTTCTTTCCGGGAGTTCTTTGTGCTTTCTCGCCTAGCAGGTCTGCGTGGATCGTAGTTCCGTGCGGACCCTGGTTCTGACTCCTGGCATGGCTCTGCTGACACCTGCTGCTGCCATCATCATTACTTTAAATATGATTCATATTACTGTCATCGTAAACCAACATCTTTCTGCTTTCCCTCCCCACAGAAGCCTCTGTGGATGGTGGTTGTCCCTGCAGTGGTCCTGGCGTACACTTGTTCTGCTACTTGCAAATACTTGTATCATTTATGTTAGAGGAATTGAATGTATTGTACATTTTTTACATTGTTGATTCTGTGCACATGACATCCATTGCAGTCTGTCCATCTCGGGAGAGGGATCCCTCCTCTGACGTTCTCCCTAAGGTTTCTTCCCTTTTTTCCCCATTTAAGGGTTTATTCATATTTTGCGGAGTTTTTCATGTGCCGATGTGAGGGTTTCGGGACAGAGGATGTTGCATGTGTACAGACTGTAAAGCCCTCTTAGGCAAATTTGTAATTTGCAATTTTGGGCTATACAAAATAAAATGAATTGAATTCGGCCACCGCCTCCGTATGAGACATGTTAGGATATTCCTTATCCACCCGAGTTGGTTGACTAGAAGAATCCACTACAGGAAATTAGTTTAAAAGTTTAACATTTATTTAGAAGAGAAAAAGTTGTACATGAGCAATTCTCCGCAGATATATCTGGAGACAATGAAATACGCATCGCAAGCAAATCCCTTCCAAAGTCCGCCTGCCTTCTGACACTGACCTGTTTTAATCCCTCTGGTGCCCTTGAACGTTGGTTCAACCCAGTTCATCCTTCTGTAACAAATGCCTTCCCCAAACAATGAGTGTCTGGTACTCTCTCCTGCAGCCTTCGGCCTTGCTCTGAAAATGGGTTCAAACTGGCTCTCCCTTCGGTCGCAGGTGTGTTATCTCAGATAATATTTTATCTTCATTTTTCCTGTGCTCTCTCTTCCACCATTCACATTGTCTGCCTTATAATGACCGATCCGGTCACGCCATCTGTCCTACAAGCGGACATCTATTCTACAAGCTAAAAAGTAAATACAAGAAGACACACACAGAGAACCCCACATCCCACAGACACCAGCATTTTCCGAAGCACTGCCCGTCTGCTGGAGTCTTTAACCGGGGCGTTGTTCCTTCAGTGTTGTCATTGAGCTGCAAACACGTTTATTTTCTTACGTGAATGACAGGAGATCGTTTGGTCCTTATTTTACGCAACAAAGCGTCAACAATAACCTTTTTCGCAGACCGCAAGAAGGTCCGTCGGATAATAAGCACCGGGGGAGTCTGCTGGTGGGCGAAACTGCAAACGTGATGAGGCACTCGCCAACCATGCAACATTTTTTATATTTTATCTTTACCTATTGCCAGGATCTTCTCCTGTCTTGTTTGTTCTGTGCACATTTTAGAAAGATTTAGAATTAGACAGATTTCTGCATATTGTAAAACATTCTTGCATTGTGAATACGGGTTTGAAATTAATCTTTAGTGTAAATTCCCAGAGGAACATTAATTCCCTCTGTTCACTTTTAAGGCAACGTATATGCTAAATAATCATACATTTTATAACATTACGGGGCGCTATAGTGATTCTCTGTATTTGCTTGTTTTTTGCACTTTCCTTCATTTTTTGCATTTACAAACGAACAAACTCCTCAGAGTTTAAATCCGATCGATTTCAAAACCAGGAAACTTTATCCTGACAACCGTGGGGTCAAAAGTTATTAAAATTAAGAGTTTTCATAAAACTACCTAGGCGTGATCTTGCGTCCAGTTTGGACAATATTTGACGATTTTCTTTTAAATGTAAATGTTAAAACTCCAATAAACATTGATATTTCTGGCTAGAAATGTTTATTCATGATGCTTGTTTAGGCCTATAAGTATTGCCATGCAGTGATTTTCGACAAAGTATAGCGCCACCTATTACTTGTTGGCTTAGGTCAATGCAAATTTCTACAGTTCGATGTCCATCTCCTAGCCCTTTAATCTGATCCACTTCAAATCTGTGAATATAAGCCTGGGAGTTTTGGACAAACTTTGTTGCCGTGACAACACCATCTTCGCATGAAAATTCAAGCACATCTTCTGAGCCTTGGCAAACTCAAACTCTTGAGCACCTCGGAGTGTCTTAGTGATGACCTTTACAGACCTAATGTGGAGTTTTGGATCAAAAGGGAAAGATTGCCTCCATAGCGCCCCCTGGAGGTTTTCAACGAAGCAGCGTCGGCACCCTGTTTGACCTTTTGACTTTTTTTTAACAAATGTATTACAGGCAGACTTAAAGTCTGAGGACTATGGTCTAAAACAAAGTCAGTTATAATTTTTTTTTAGTGTGAAAATTCCCTGTACTTTTTGCAAAGAGGCGTAAAACCTATTTGATAAGACTCCTGATGTGACTTAAAATGTGTTTAATTAATCCAGAATGTAATATTTGTTCAGTATGCAGGGACAGTGATTTAATTTGTCATGTTGTACATATTTTGGTTTATTACATGCTGAGTTAATTAATATACATTCTAACGTGCAATGTCCATATGTGAATAAGAGTTGTATACGTTTTATGATAGTCAATATGGTGTGGAAATCTCCCTTATGTAGTTGGTCAATTGGAACTATATTGGGCAGTAATAACAGATAAGGCAATTATAGGTGGATATTTCTGTAACTTGATTTTGATTTAGACTGCATCTATAAGATAAACAGGACAAGAAAAATGCACTGGATGTAAATTGTATGTGTTAAATCAATTATACAGTCGCAATCAGGAGAATGGGACAAGTGTTGCTGTGGTTCTTGCTCTTCAGACTCTACCTTTTTATTTTACAGGAATACATCTTTTTGTTATTGTGGTCATCGTGCCCGAGACCCGTAACAATCTCCTGCGATCTCTGCTACATTTCATTTACTTTTTGCAGGTCTTTTGCATCTCTGCAACAGCCTAGTGTTGGTGGTTTCTGTTTATGAAACCACAGACTCAGGTTTGAATACCACCCCTAAGAGTGATTTATTTTGTCTCTTTAGTCTCTTTTTGACCGCGTGTCATGCTGACTGCTGCCCCCCCCGACATGCAAGGAGAGGCGAAGGCCCGTTCATCGCTGCTCGCAGCTTTAATTATTATTCTCTGCCCTCCCTAAACCTCTATGAAAGACTATTCATATTGCAGTTTCAAGTGAACCAGCGGGATATTGATACCATATTTCTTCCAAAGTTGACTCTAAGAACATTTTCACAAGTAGTGAGTAATGCAATCATCAATCATGAGTGATGAAAAACAAATACACTGCAGTAATACATGCAGACTTGCTGTTGATCGCCTCTAATGAACACAATTAGAAGCTATTTTCTCTGCTCCTGTCGCTGTTTGGTTTTCGCCTGTCAATCAATAGATCTATAGCATTTACATTGTAGGTTGTTTAATAACAGCAACAAAAGATTACTCGGAAATGAACATATGACTGTAGTACATAAGTTCTTATTTTGTATGTTTTGGTCAAGGGATCTTGACAATATAACACCTGACAATTGAGACAGCCCCCTAATGATTTATAAACAGTTAATTCTTAGTGGAAGGCAATCATGTGTAAAAAATATGAATATAAAAATATATGTACCATGGTAAAATGTTCAGATTTGACTGAGTTATGACTTAGGGAAAGAATATGAATTATGGCAGCAATCAGGCCCTAATGGTAGTACCTCAGTGAGTTATGTGTTATAGAATCTGCTGCTGCAGCGGCTGATCTAACCTGGTGGGTGGGCAAAATCAGCTGAAAAGTAACTAACTTCACAGGGTGCAACTGCCCCTTTCAACTTGTGCCTGTGGGGGCTTTTTCCTCAGACTTTATATTTGATCCCAGGTGACACTCTTGACATGTGACCATTCTCCCTCATATTGTCACCTACAAGCAATTTAGAGTCGCCAATTAAAAGTGCAAGGCTTTTGAAACGTGTGAAGCACTAAATCGCAGAGGATAACGTTTACACCAAATGTATTTCCCAAGACCTTTGTATTTATGTAAAGAAGGCAGTTCACTAACTGGCAAAGCACGGTCCGGATCCGGACCCAGAAGCTGTCCCATCCAGACCCGGACCTGAAGAAACCTGTTTTAACAGACGGTTGTGATATAAACACGACGGGGCACTTTTCAACAGCGCAGCTTTGGTAGTCTACGGCAGTGGCTTAAAGCACACACACCAATGTAAGTGGTCCGTTTGCCACTCATCCCCTTTCTGTTTGACACTTGGAGGAATTCCTCTGCACAGCTCTCTGCTGTGTGTCGTGCCTCCGTTTTTTTCCTTCCACATTGGCAAAAATCTCTCAGCTTTGCTTAACGTTTTCTCAAATCCAAAGTGTTGGTTTCAGATTAGAGGGTCTGTCCATCAAGGAATAAAAATCTTCTAACAACACAATGATGACAGGGTGCAACTGCCAATGCGAATGACTTTAAAATTGTCAAATTTAATTAAATTAAATAAATAGACTGACTTTGAATAAAACGCAAGTAATGAGCATTTTTTTAAATAATTTTATTGTTTAGTTAATAAAAGGCATAGTTAATGAGTCCAAAGGTTATAAATAAAAGATAACTGAAGTCAAATATTAATTATGTTGTTAAAATGTGTCTTTATTTTTACATCACTGTTTGTAGAGAAAATTCAAAGGCAGAGAAATCTAAACTGGGCCAAAATAATTCTTTCTAACTCAGAACCTGCATGCTCTGTGTTCACCTCACTGTGCCTTACAGCTCTGTAAGGACACTAGTACTTCCCAATTAACCTCACCAGGCGTAGTGAAAGAGGAACACGCACAACTCCCTCTCTTCGAGCAAGGCATATAGCTCCTTATTGCTTCAGTGTAGCAATGAATGAGGAAGTGAGATTTAAAAAGAGTACATTGAATGTGCAAAGGAATAACAGATAATCAATTATACGGTGTAGAAAATAAAAATACAGTGTATATGTTCATTAGAGGGTTTGAATGGGCTCAACAGGAAGAGATTCTTTACAGCACATGTGTCAAACTCAAGGCCCGCGAGAGCTTAAAAGTTGAGTGTCTAAAAATAAATACCAAAAACTACACAATTTCCCACAATGCCTTTCGACTACGCTAGCCGCGGCAGTGTCCATGCCGAGTGGAATTGAGATATAAATAATGATCCCAAAATGCCCGGAAAGGGAAAAGTTGATGCAGACGGAAGACTGTTTCAAGAAAGATGGGAGGGCGAATACTTGTTTGTGCTTCAAGGAGAAAGACCAGTATGTCTTTTGAGTTACGAGGCGGTGTCGGTTGTCAATCTGCGTCGACATTTTGACACCAAACCCGGAGCTAAGTACGCTAAAGCTAGCCTTCAAGAAAAGCAACAAATTGCCCAAGAATTAAAAGGCAAACTGCGGTCGCAGCAGAGTTTGTTCATGAAATCCACAGCCAAGTTATCAATTTTCATTAGAGGCGTAAAGTCGGACCTCTCTATCACTGAGGAGCTGTTGGATGTGGCTGCAATGCATGGGACCACGACGGGACAGGACATTTTTGATGCGGTGGAGAAGTCCGTAAGTATGCATTGCAGTGGGAAAACTTGGTAGGATTAACTACAGACGGTGCACCGGCAATGTGTGGAGGAAAAATGGGCTTGGTTGGACTAATGAAGGGCAAAATGCAAAAAATGTCACACGCCTCTGATAACGTATCATTGCATTATCCATCAAGAAGTTTTGTGTGGGAAGGTGCTGGGGATGGAGGACATTGTGACCACCGTCATGAAAACCGTGAACTTCATTTGGGCGCGTGGCCTGAATCACCGTCAGTTCCAGCAGTTTTTGCTGGAGATGGGCTCGGAACACGGGGATGTGCTGTACCATACAGAAGTGAGGTGGCTGAGTAGGAGCAAAGTCCTCAAGCGATTTTTTGAGCTCAGGGAAGACATTGCTCTTTTTATGCAGAGTAAAGGAAAACTCATGTCTGAACTATCAGATCCAAAGTGGATGTGTGACATAACCGACCATCTCGCCCAGCTGAATCAGAAGCTGCAGGGACGCAAACAAGTCATCATGCAGATGTCCGACACGATCACGGCTTTCCAGCGTAAATTGGACTTATGGATGTGGCAAGTGAAACAGGACAATCTTGTCCGCCTCATTTCCCGAGACTTTTTCATGTACTCAGTTGGCTACCAAACTGAGCAGGTTAAAGACTGAGTTTGATTGGCGCTTCTCTGACTTCAGAGCACAACAGTCTGGCTTTGACATCTTTGCCAATCCTTTCACCACCGATGTCTGCACTGCACCCAAACACCTTCAGATGGAGCTAATTGAGCTTCAAAGCGACAGTGGCCTGAGAGCAAAGTTCCAGGATGCTGCAATTCAGGACTTTTACCGTCTGCTGCCCCCTGGTTTGATGCCACAGCTTCGACTTCATGCTGCCCGTGTTCTGTCCATGTTTGGGAGCACCTATCTGTGCGAACAGTTTTTGAACAAACTGTTCTGAACAAAAACAAGCACAGATCACGCCTCACGGATGACAACCTCCATGCTGTTCTACGCATTGCCTCAGCACAGGACCTAAAACCAGACATTGACACAATGGCAACGGGAAAACGGTGTCAGATATCTTGTCAGAAAGCATTTTTTTTAAAACTTAATTAAAATATAATAAAATGTAATTCAACCAAGAAGAACAGTTAAACTGTGTGCAATTTAATGATTGTGCTTGCATTTTGTTTTGTGTTTATCATTTTCAGAACATGATCAATCGATAGTAGAGAGAGAATCCACTTGGTGTGTTCAAGGACAGGCAGCATCTCCTCATCAAAGACTAACTGAAAAACTTGACTAATATAGTTGTGAACTGAGTCAACCTTTATTTTGGTATTTTTAGTTGATTACATATTATTTATGTGTAGCTGCTGTTGTAATTATTTAATGTTTGCAGGTCTTATGTGTGAATGCAGACAAATTGTTGTCATCAAACCATCAGTTGGATGCACGGCTGTGTGCAGCCTTTTTTTGTAAAATGCTACATGTGTTATATACATGTTCTTTGCAGCTCAGTTTTATGTTATTTTTCTTTATTCACTTGGACAGTTTGATCCTTCATTAATGGAGTTATGTGGGTTTTCATAAGCTGACAACATTTTAAAGGATTTATGTTAGAGAAACAAGCAAACATATGTTTTCTATGCAACTGTAATTGTCACTTGAATAAGTTATAATAAATAATGAGTAGTTACATTTAAGTTACATCTGGTCCTTTGAGGACAGCCAATATGCTGATGTGGCCCTCTGTTAAAATGAGTTTGACACCCCTGCTTTACACGGTTACATTAGACAACAGTCAAACTAAATATACAGGTACATTGCAGATACATCTTTGTAAAATATTCATTTTTCATAAGAACACACTCATTGATTATAATGTTATTATCATTTAGTAGTATAATAGTGGCAGAAGTGGAGTTCAAGTAGTGTATATGTGTTACCTTGGACAAGGATGTGCACTGAGGTGGTTCTTGGCCTGCTGCTTGTTTGGACTGCACACACATACTGCCCCTCATCTGTCAAATCCACGTTTTCAATCTTGATGCTAAACTCCTCTTGATTAAGGGTCACCAGACTCACTCTGGGATCCACCGACCATTTGTCTTCTCCGGCATAAAGGATACTTGACCGGTTTAGCCAAGCTGTGTGTGTCACCTTGTCCCCCTGTGCACACCTGTGAAGAAATCGAAATAAAAAACAGCATGAGAAATATGGATTTGACCACAGTGGTTACATATTTTAAGATTAAGTACTCCTTAAATCCAAAATTATATGATTTGTACATTGAGTGTTTGTAGTCGTTAATCAAGCAAAACACAGAATTGAATTCCACGTTTGTCATAGATATCAATTGGTTCTCAGTCGCCAAGTCAAAACAGTGGAATTAAATTTTCCTCTAGGCAGCTTAACAGAATATGTAAAATGCGAGCAGTTGCTTACATTTTTCCTTTAACCGGCGCTTTTATCCAAAGTGACTTACAATAAGTGTATTCCACCAAGAGGGTACAAAACCTCAACAACAAGAATTAGGAAAGTGGAAGACTTTTGCTTGGAATATATCGGGAGTAGACACATACGGAGCAGCTCTACTTAAACTACTTTTTATATTTTACCTTTAAGACCCTCTTTGTTTTGTCAAACATGCTAGTAAGACAACTATATGAAGAAATTACATCAAAATATAACAAGGGTTATAAACCCACACAATGCATGCTAGTACTTTGCTATCTGTAATTTTTTAAAATTTATTTTACAACATATTCAGATGAAAAGGAGAACATGGGTACCTCCATAGGGTGAGGATTAACAGGATAATACATTCAGTTGTGCATCAATTGGAGGTACTTAAATGTGACAAACTGCCACTGGATACAGAAATAGACAGACACACACATCGCTCTGAGGAGATATGAGTTGTAGGCTGGATAGATCCCCCAACAACCACAATGCCAACACAACAAATGAAAATAGAAACGGCAAACAGCACAATTTTATAAAAAAGATATTTTTTATCACGTTTGTCATAGATTTAACAATTAATGGATGGCAGACGCGGGCGGGCGCCCGCGGGGTGAACAGCCAGGTGGTCCTCCGCCAAGGTGACGGCAGCCTCCAGCGTCGCCGGACGGTGGTACTGGACCCACGACGAGGTCCGCGGCGGCAGACCCTGCAGGAACTTCTCCACCACCGCCAGTGCTCCACCCGCGCCCCCCGGCTGCAGCCACCTGTTGGCCGCGTCCTTTAGCCGTTGGGTGAAGGCAATTGGACGGTCCTCCGGGCCCCCAGCCTCGCCTCCCGAAAACGCCTCCTGTGGTCCTCGGGGGGGAGCCTCGGCCGTGTCTAACCCCGGGTGGCAGCCCCAGGGCGGCCGTCTGCGCCTCCCCGGTCAGCAGTGGCAATAGGCGGATCGCCCACTTGTCCGCAGGCCACCCGCGCGCCCCTGCCATTGCCTCGAACATCTCCAGGTACGACTGTACCTCGTCCGCCGGCGTCATCATGTGCAGCAAACACACCGGGTTCGTCGGTCCGTCTGGGCTTGGAAGTGCCGGTTGGACTCGGTTTGCTCGTGCTGCATTGCCGCGATCTCGCCTAGCATTTGCCCGAGTGTGACAGCCGGCTGCACCATTCCCTCAGCGTGTTGATCACTTGGTTCCATCCTTGATCAGGCGCCACTGTGGCAGTCAGTTTGATAACAGACTTTATTTTTAGCTTCACATCTGTGATCTGGTTGCTGTGGTTCGCTCCTCGGCCTCGCCCCTGAGCGTCTGCTCCAGCCACACACACCTTCTTCCAGTCCTGCTCACTGTTTTTAATCAGAGGGGAGACAATCAGTCCAAAGGTCTTTCAGCTGCGCTCGTTACCTACCGGCACCGTTCCCTGAACCCCTCCCCCAAGCTCCCCCTCTGCAGCTGAGCTAACCACACCCCGCCACCACAAAGAGCCATTAAAGAAGAGTTCCACTGGATGCACCTGAATAAAATACATTATACGTCCAATACCATTGTACCAGTTTTTACCAGCGATATTATTCTTGTGATTAAATATGAGCATGGTGTGTATTTCAAGACTGTGTAGTGCATTCTATGTGTATTATGTAGTGTAAAAAGTGTGGATTATGATTAGTGTGTACATTAAATATTAACTGACAACACTATATTGGAACTTGCGTGTTGACCTGAGCAGCAGTTTTCTCCCACGCCGTTTGTCTTTTGCTGCAGTAGCGGTGTTGCTTTTTGTTTCTAATTATGGGTTCATACTTTCCAATATGCAGAAGAGGGCCGGTGGGGAAGGGGAAGTTAATCCAAAGGTGTGAGCCACTGATGGGTCGGGGGAGGGAGGGGTGGTGGAGTTGTGGGGGATGGAGTCAGGACATTGTCTTTCAAATCTGCAGTAGAACTCATTCAGCTCGTCTGCCAGGCGGAGGTCATTCATGGAATGGGGGGTTTTCGGCTTGTAGTTTGTAAGGTGTTTGAAGCCTCTCCAAACTGAAGCAGAGTCATTAGCTGAGAACTGTTGTTGGAGTTTCTCAGAGTACAGTCGTTTAACTTCTCTCACCGCCTTGCTAAACCTGTATTTTGACTCTGTGTACAAGTCTTTGTCCCCACTCCTAAATGCCTGATCCTTCTGCAGACGTAGTTTTCTGAGTTCCGCTGTAAACCAGGGTTTGTCGTTTGTTACGTTACGTTACGTTATGTTAACTTATGTTATGCGAAGTTATGTTAAAACATCCCAGTCTGTGCAGTCAAAACAGGCCTGAAGAACCTCAAGCGCCTCGCTGGTCCACTTCTTGGATTCCCTCACCACAGGTTTGCAGAGCTTTAGTTTCTGCCTTTATGCAGGAATCAGGCAGTAGTCCTCATGAATGCGTACCAGGGTGACCCTGTAGTTTAGGTCGTTCTTCCACTTCCGGGATTCTTGGAAGTCTTTGGTTTGATGGCGATGAAAGCACACTATCACCGGCCTGGGTCTGTCTCCTTGGCGATGTTTAGCTGCAAATGTGCGGTGTGCCCGGTCCGGCTCTGGGGCCGAACCCAGCACATCATAGCCTCGTATTTCCACCAGGGTGTCAGAAAAGAAGCTTGTGGGTTTGGGTCATTCAATGGATTCAGGCACCCCGATAATTCCCAAATTTCTTTGCTTCGTCCCTCCCAGTCTTATTTTTAGCTTTGAGCTTAGCACATAGCTCGGTTAGCGTTGTGCATGAAGTTTTGAGGGCCTAAAAGCGGTCTTCGTTTAAGTTTCTCTGGCTGTTTTGTCTCAGCTGTCTGTCTGGCTCTGGCTTTTTGCCTGTTCATCATTTGGGTTCATTTAGCTTTATGTGCCCTAATTTTCCGACCTAAAGGAAACACAACAGTGTGGCAATGGTACAGGAGCAGATCATAAACAATCTCTGCACCATTAACGCTGTTACAGCAGTCACTTCCACTTCAGTGGCGGCAGTAGTCAGTTGCATCTTTGAGCCATTTGTGGTACTTGGTAGAGAAAATATACATACATCTAGTATATTAGGGCTGTCAAATGATTAAAAATTTTAATCAAATTAATCAGAATTTTCAGTGGATTAATCATGATTAATCACACCTGAATCCTAACCATTTTCTTGGGTCTCTGGCGCAAATGACTTGCTGAACCTGACGGCCTGACATATGCCTGCAGGTGGCAGTAATGTGTTGTATAGGATGAAGTGCATTCCCTAGAGGAAGAGGCACTTTCCTGACCTGAATAATTTGTCACACTGCGCATGCGTGAAATGGGTCAAAAAAATTGACGTAATTAACAACAAACAGCTCATTAACGCCGTTAACGCGCTATTTTTGACAGCCCTAATATATATATATGTGTGTGTGTGTAATAAAAAGGGAAGGAAGGAAAAGGAAAGTAGTGTCTCCATTCCATGGCTACATCAAATTATTTCATTTTACCTCCTACCTCATGAAAATACCTTATAAAATCAGGATTAAAGAATTTAAAGAACAATGTAAGATAACCCTAAAAATCTTGTCTTTGCTCACCTCCAGTTCTTTTACTTCACTAGAGCATACAGTTTAACCATAGAGGAAAGCAGAACCCTGTTTTCCTCCCCTTGTGTCACGCTTTAAGGTGACATTCAGAGCTTTAGCACATGGTTGTTCCCTCAAGTCTGAAGACGAATGCATTTTTTTAAGTTGGTCCAGCACATCTACCGTTGGCAGTTAGTGAGTATCTACCGTTATCGTCAAAAGTCCACAAAAGCTTCCTGTATTTTCCAGAAAAAAGCAGAATGCGAATCTGCTTCATTTTTTACAGGAAAACTAATAGTAAAGTAATCTCAGGAAAGTCTGATTAGAAATATTTAGGGGTTTGGATTCACTAATTCTTTAGATTCTGTCACATGTATATTTGAATTGTGGTTCACTTTTATTTGTTGTTATTGTTATTCTTTCTAACATATATCATATTTTTGAACTTCAGTGACACTGTTGACGGTTTCCTAGCAAAGTATTTACATCAGTCATGTTATGTGAGTGGGGGGGCGTGCACTTTGAACTCAATGATGTCATAGGATATAAGAATGAAGTCGCTGATTGTTTGGTAGACATCAAATGAGGAGGAATTGAAAAGTAGAATCAGCTTTCAGGACCTCTTATGTTGACGTTTGCCTACTACAATAGCAAGGTTTCTCAGTCTATATATGTGCAGAAAGTCTCATTCACATCTATATTCAGGTTTAATAGTCACTCTACACTAGGGGCGCCCAATAGGTCAATCGCGGTCAGGCAGTCAGGAGATCGCCCGCCGAGAGATCGACCAAAAACGTGGTAGTGCTAATTAGCGATCCTTGCTTACAAACGGACACATTTAATTTGATTCAAAAGCAACCCTTGCTGACTCCAATCAGTACAAGTCATCCGAGTAAGGTAATGACCAAGAATGTATGGAATGGTTGGGACGGTTCCCTCTTCTGACAGACAGACAGACAGGCTTGTTTTTTTCTGAACGGACCAGGACCAACCAATGGAGGGGGGGTTGATAGCCATTACTTGTCGATTGAAAAGCAGCTTTGACCTGCGAGTCAAAAAAGTATCTTAATTAAACTTCAACTTTACCAAGAATCATCAAAGCATAGATGTGTATGACCAATAAAATAACACTCTAGACCAGGGGTGTCAAACATACGACCTGCGGGCTGAATCCAGCCAGGGGGTCCAGCCCAGCCCGCTGGATGATCGCCCATGATTTTACTGGTCTGAAGTAAAAATGTCATTATACACAAACATGAATAAATTAAAGCTGCGAGCAGCGATGAACGGGCCTTCGCCTCTCCTTGCATGGCAGCGGTCAGCCGGACACGCAGGTCAAGAAGAGGAAAAAAAATCAATCAAACCCAGGTCTACAGTTCCCTATGCATGGAGCCAACCTCTACGACAGAGGACTTGTTGTGAATCAATGATCAAAACGTCACTGAAATAAGTTGGATCTCCCCCATTTAGTTAAGGAAAGATTGCCCTCTATGAGCCTTTTCATATGTGGCATGACAAGCTCTTTACCCAGTTCATTAATGAATAGCCACCATGCATTGTTAGCCCTCCTTGCAGAGAAGGTTTACAATGATCAAAAAAAAAATCTCCTTGGGGGCAGGTTAGATGAAATACCAAGTTAAATTGAAATCATAAGTGACTACGTCTTTAACTTTATTGTGGGAGACAAGCTTAGTAAATAATGGAGTATATTTAGTATCTCAAAAGCACCTTTGTTTCTTATATCAGCTGGACACGCGGTTAAAAAGAGGAGATGAAATCTGTACCTCTGACAGGATTCGAACCTGGGTCCACATAATGTTAGGCTTGTAGGCTTTTGAATATGATAAAGTCCCCAAAAGTGTGATTGAAGTGGTGAAATAATAATAATAATTCTTCAAAACACAATAGGGCTTCGACCGACTTTCAGTCGGCTCAGGCCATAATAATAATTCTTCGAAACTCAATAGGGCTTCGCCCGACTTTTAGTCGGCTCAGTATACACAGTACACACTCAGTACAATACAAGAAAATACATTTCCTGCAGAAAAGGCAAAATGTTGGTCTGAGATGATTGTATAACTGCGTCATGTGACTCGATGAATTGGTTAATGCCAATCAGTGTGAGAGACTGAGTGATTCTGTCTTTTCGGTTGCCACGGTGATGGTGCAGCTGTGCATTAAAAGGCATATGGAATGTCAAAGTTACAAAAGGTTCCCTAGACACAAAACTATAAATCCAATCCAGAAAATATGGATATGGTTAGAGGCCCAATACTCTGCCGAACGCAGAGATACACTTCTACGCTGTCAGAAATATGACTTTTAATAGCAGTTTCAGAATTTTTAATATATATATATATATATATAATATAATAATAATATACTCTTGTAAATGTCTTGTAAAAGTGGTCTGAAAGACTCATGAAACATAATAATCAGTGATATTGAAAAAACTGAAAATAGATGATTTCTTTTTAAATAGTTCAAAGCTTTGTCAACATTTTAAAGTTGAAATGGTTTCGGAAGATAATGGTGATGGAAGATTCCGTAGGAAGATTTGAAAGTTAAAGAAGTTTAACAGTATTGGTATAGTTCTTTGACCACTCACCGACCACATGGCATCATTTGTTGATGAATACAGTATCATAGAAAAGTATTGTAAAACAGGCTCCAAGTGAGCGGTTGTGGCATGATATGAAGCAGTAAACCCATGTGGTCCACCAATGACAAAAACATGACAAACATATACAGTTGCAATCAAATTGTGACAATTAAAGCTCCAATTGGCGACAAATGACTTGACTACTTTAATATCTGACTGTGAAAGAAATTTCTCTAATCTCTGAATCGTTTTTTATAAGCAAGGATGTAGATGCATTACTCAATATATTATAGTGCTTTAACTGACACCAAATATATAATTTAAACTAATTTAAAAAATCAAGATGTTTGTGTTTGCTGTTCTTTGGACTGCGCCACCAGCAGTGTCATCGGTCATGAAGCAAGGATTCTGCTTACACCTCAAGTCCAGACTTTGGCACTTGTAAAACATGACATCTCCTTGTCAGTTAGAATTTTACCCAGGATGTGATAAAGATAGAATACATATTTGAATACAGAAGTGGTGCAGCAGCCAGAAGGGATTTAACTGCATTCCATAAATGTTTCCATGTGGCAGGTCGTTTTCTAGCCGGCATATATTCCCCAAAAGCGTAAACAAAAAGACAAAATAAATGATAGTAATCAATGGAGTTACTCAAGAGTAATTGTTATATTAATAATGTTGATGGTGCTACTTTTAGCTCGATGCTATACTGGATTAAATGAGAAGGGGATGTACTAGTATAGTGGTCTGAAGTAAAAGTTTAAAAAAAATTACAGAATGGGTTATACATACATGAATTAAAAAGGTTACATATAACTACTCAGAATCTGAGTTAAATTATGTTCATGAATCCGCTGGGACAAGTTATTTTTGTAGCTATGAAATCCTTGAGTCATAAGAATTTAAGAGTGCAGTATAAGTATAAATCCTAAATAGGAGCAACCTCTAAAACATGTTGCATTTACAGTCTCATGGTTGTCTTTAAAATGCAGGATCTCAGTAATAATAGAAGACGAATTACATTTTACTGAAGCACACACCAAGATAACGACTATATGTTCTGTCTAGAAACAGCAGGTTCTATTAAGCAGCAAATTACATCAAATTGTATGAAATAACAATCAACAGCAAGAGTAATGTCTAAATGGCCAAAAGTCTGAGTGTGATGTATTGTATTGTGATGTAAAATTTCTTTTATTCCATAGTTCATAGACAACTGCTTTCATAATCATCTAAAGGCAAACATCGGCACATGTAAGAAAGACGTTTACAGCAGAGATTAATAAGTGTGTGCACCCTGTGCTTTGCGTAGGTATTTATGTTTTCCATCCATGTTGTCCAAAATGCAAAAACAAACGCTGTCATCACACGATTGAAAAAGAGCCACTTGAGCTTTCTAATGTCTTCCCATAATACCAATGATAAGCATCACCAGTTACACTGAAGGGGCTATTTTTGACCCAATTCATGCATTAGAGAAACAGTTCTGTGTCAACATACTTGTCTCCATGTAACATATCGGAGGAATTCATCTGCTCGCTGCATCTTAAAGCATCACAGCATGCGCTACCCATTATGCATCACAGGGTGTGAAATGGGGAATAGACTTCTGATTAGTAAAACAAGTTTGAGGGAAGAGTAATCACCAGGCCTCACTCTTTAGTACTCAGAAGATACTACTTTGGACTGGTGAAACCTGAAAACCAGATGTCCACAGGGCTACCTTCTAAAGCAGTGTTACTCATAGAGATGTTGCCACCTTGAGTAAATCTGTAAATCCTATTAAAGAATGTTAAATGATCAACTGCTGGCTTCATGTAGCTGCTTTGACGCTAGTACAATGAGGCCCCTGAAAAGTTAATCTGTTTTACTCATATCAAGAGATCCACAGCTCTCTTTCTTCAGTCAACATGTAGATGGTGAGGTACTTACTAGAGTGTCGGGAGTCACTCTTTATGGAGAATAATAAGGAACATACGAATTGAAAGTGATATATTTTCTATAGAATATTTAGACAAGTTAATGTGACAAAAACGCAATAGATCTATGGTACAGAAACAACGACATTAGAACAATAAACTGCTGTAGGCCACAATCGAGAGGTACCACAAGGACAGGGGACCTCAACAAATTAAGAAGGAAGGAAGAAGTGGAGTTTGTTGTGGTACTATTTGGTAATAAAAGTTACGCGAGCATTACTTTGTCCATCCTGGGTTAGTATATTTTTAGTTTGAATTTCTTGTGTTGCAGATGGGCTACAGATGCAGTCCTTTGTAGTCTGATGACAATAAATTATGCTTGAATCCATGTAATGAGATGAAATCCTATACTGTACAGTACGAAGTATCAGCGCTAAAGTGAATTATGTCATTGTGTGAAGGACAAGCAGGGTGAGATACATTAAAAAGATTGCTATATCTCCCAGGCTTATCGCCCGTCTCTTTAACTGAGTGTTGGCCCAAGAATGAATGAGGACAGCTGAGGACATCTGAACCACCTTAAAAAAAAACAGGTGGAGTGAATGACAAATGACAATCAGATAAATCTTTTTTTTTTTTGCCTAGCTGAGCTCAGTCTGAGTTTATTGCAATGAATGAAGGAAACTAAACTAAAGAAAACTAACACCATGATGGAAAATAAATAGATCGGTGTCAGAAGAGGCTAAACTATATGAAAAAGTAATATCAATAAGGTCTGAGAAACCATCAAAACAAAAAACACCAATTTTTTTTCTTCGTTATTTGTTAGAATTAACAAAACTAATATATCGCACATTTTGAAATTCATTAATTAGTTGGAATGCTTCAAGCATTCCAAGTATTGTTCTTCTAATCTTTATTCCGCCTTATTCATCTTCTTATTAGTTGGAATGCTTCAAGCATTCCAAGTATTGTTCTTCTAATCTTTATTCCGCCTTATTCATCTTCTTCATATTATTAGTTGGAATGCTTCAAGCATTCCAAGTATTGTTCTTCTTTTCTTTATTCCGCCTTATTTTTATTATTCTATTTCTTCCGCCGCACCTTTCAACTCCTTCACACTTTCAGCTATTAAGACCATTTAAATATTAAAATGTTCAGCTCCTTCAGGAGAGGTGTGCTATGACTTTTCAGCTTTTTAGCTCTTATAATTGAATTAATATAAATTAAAAACATCAAACTTTTTAACATGGTTTCCAATGGATTAAATTTTCAAATCCTCTCAAAACTTGTTCAACTTTCAACTTTTTCAGCTTTTCCAATCTTTCAGCTAGAGACACCATTTAAACTTTAAAATGTTGACACAAGTCTTAACAATTTCATTAAAAAAACAGCTTGTTGATATCTATTATAGTTTTTTCATAATCACTAATTATGTTTGACTAGTTTTGGGGTCCTTTTCGAATTTACAGTGTGCGCTAGAGTGCAGACAAAGTCGGAAGACAAGAGAGGGTCCATGTTTTGTAAACTGCTGGTAGAGCAGTTTTAAAACACATAGAGACATAAAAACTACACTCAAACGTTCGGTAGAGTCTTGTGTCTCTCAAAATGTCATTATTTTTTGGCTACTCCAAATAGTTTTGCTCCAGGAAGCATTTGTTTGAGGTGTGGGTTCTCAGTAACTGTCTGTGAGCTAAGCGCAGCTGCTCCGTTGCCGCGACAACGAGCTGGGCCTCTTTCTGTGACTCACAGCTGATCCTAATTAGCTGATTAGTGCAGCCTGACATGACCTGCTTCTCTCCACCTTCTCTCATCATTTCAAAGCAACCCCCATGGAGGGAGTTCTTACTGTAATGTTTGATGAGGCCTTCTAATATATTCTGTCTCTCAACCCCCCCCCACCCACTCCCCCAATACCATCATTTCAAAATAAAAGCTGCAATGATTATCTGTAATTTAGCCATGAAGCTTAGGATAAAGCTGTTTTGTTGAATACGTATTGCTCTTTCAAATAGTACTACAACCACTACTAATATTTCTAGTACTTCTAGTATTTCAACTGGTATTATTACTAAAATGACTTTTACTACTACTTGTACTACTAGTATTTCAACCCCAATGGAGGGAATTCTTACTGTAATGTTTGATGAGGCCCATCAATTAATAACTTTAGTTTTATTAGCTTAGGGCGACTGTGGGTGAGTGGGGAGCGCGGGCGGGCGTCCTCCAATCAGAGGGTTGGCGGTCTGATCCCAGGCCCGGCTAACCTGCATGTCAATGTGTCCTTGGGCAAGACGCTTAATCCCAGCATTGTTCCTCTAGCTGTGACTACAGTGTGTGTGAGTGTTAGTTACTGGTTGGGCAGGCACCACTGTGTATGGTAGGTCCTGTCATTGGTGTGTGAATGGATGAATGATGTTATGTAGTGTTAAGGTGCTTTGAGTGGTCAGAAGACTAGAAGAGCGCTGTACAAATCTATTTTACCAAGTCCATTTGCTTTGAATAACAAACATTCTGTCTCCCAAACCACCCAATTCCATTATTTCAAAATAAAAGCCTCAATGATTATCTGTACCTCAACAATAGGTACACCACAATTGCTTTCAAATACTAGTGAAACTAGTACTTACTTCTTCTACTGCTGCTAGTACCACTAGTACAACTATAGTACTAAACCTTATATTACTACAAAAAATGTATTTTTTAATTCTCAGCTTTTATTATTTCTGTGTTTTCAAATTCATAGAAGCTTCTCCCATTTCTGTTTTTTTTTTGCAATTCTTTCAAGTTCATTTCAGCTTTTCTCATTTCTGTATTTTTAGCAATTTTTAAATGTATTTCAGCCTTTTCGATTTCAGCAATGTTTAGAATAATTTCAGCATGTTGCATTTTAAGCAACTTTTTGAAATTAATTTCAGCTTCATAGAAGCTTCTCCCATTTCAGTTTTTTTGCAATTCTTTCAAGTTCATTTCAGCTTTTCTCATTTATGTATTTCAGCTTTTTCCATTCTTTCAGCAATGTTTTTAATAATTCCAGCTTGTTTCATTTCTGTACTTTAAGAAACTTTTTAAAATTAATTTCAGCTTTCTGCATTCCAACGCATTTTCAGCAGGAAATGCATTTTCTAGTTAGTTGGAATGCTTCAAGCATTCCAAGTATTGTTCTTCTTTTCTTTATTCCGCCTTATTAGTTGGAATGCTTCAAGCATTCCAAGTATTGTTCTTCTAATCTTTATTCCGACTTATTCATCTTCTTCATATTCTATTTCTTCCGCCGCACCTTTCAACTCCTTCACACTTTCAGCTATTAAGACCATTCAAATATTAAAATGTTCAGCTCCTTCAGGAGAGGTGTGCTATGACTTTTCAGCTTTTTAGCTCTTATAATTGAATTAATAAAAATTAAAATCATCAAACTTTTTAACATGGTTTCCTAATGGATTACATTTTCAAATCCTCTCAAAACTTGTTCAACTTTTTCAGCTTTTCCAATCTTTCAGCTAGAGTCACCATTTAAACTTTAAAATGTTGACACAAGTCTTAACAATTTCATAAAAAAAACAGCTTGTTGATATCTATTATAGTTTTTTCATAATCACTAATTATGTTTCATTAGTTTTGGGGTTTCTTTCGAATTTAGAGTGGAGTTTTCCGGATTGTCCCGCGATTTAGAGTGAGCGCCATGTCAGGATTCAGTAAAAAAAAAAGAGGCACTTTTCTCTTTACGGCCACAATATTCACTTTTCAGCCTTCATTTAAAAAGAAAACATTAGCCGTGCTTGTGCTGGTTGGACTCGTATAAGTTTGGAATGTCAGAGTTATTTACTTTTTGCGTGAGGAGCCTGGTTGTGAGACAAAGTCTGCCCCGAGCCCCATACGCTTCCATACAAATCTGCCGACATTTAAAAAAAAAAAACACAGCCGGTACACTTTTTGTAAACGGCTGTTTGAGCAGTTTTAAAACACATAGAGACATAAAAACTACACTCAAACGTTCGGTAGAGTCTTGTGTCTCTCAAAATGTCATTATTTTTTGGCTACTCCAAATAGTTTTGCTCCAGGAAGCATTTGTTTGAGGTGTGGATTTTGTCTAAATCTCTTCACTCTCTTCACTGCGAGCTAATTAGCGATCAGCTGTTGATCGATGGCCATAAAGACGCAGCTCAGGGACGTGCAGGTTTAACCGTGGTTAGATAACGGTACGTGTGGACGTGCGTGTCGTGAGTTGGGACGGAGACCCGGGATGAGCAGACCGTAAGTAATGTGGAGGCTGGACCGTAAGATATTTGAGACATGTGAGAGCCATAAGTACTAGATTGCTAGCTAGCTAAACTGCTAACGAGGCTACTCCCCGCTGGAGACTTAAACCGTGGTTGTGACGTTGTTCCTTCGGTGTTGTCATTAAGCTGCAGGCACGTGAGTTTATTTTTTTACGCGAGTGATACTATTAATAACCTTTTCGCGGACCGCAAGAAGGTCCGTAGGTTAATAAGCACGTCAAAAGTTACGGGGAGTGGCGTGACGTTGTTCCTTCGGTGATTGAGCTGCAGACACGTGAGTTTGTTTTCTTACGCGAATGACAGGAGATCGTTTGGTCTTTATTTTACGCAACAAAGCGTCAACCTAATATACTATTAATAACCTTCATCGGACCGCAAGAAGGTCCGTCAGTTAATAAGAAAGTCAAAAGTTACGGTGGGCCAGCCGGGGTTAGGGGGGGAGGAGGGGGTCCGCTGGTGGGCGAAACTGCGCACTGAGGAGTGAACAATTGTAATCGAGATGGGGGCTGTAGTATTTGTGTGTGTCCACTAACATTTAATTGTCCAAGTGAAACACTTAGTACTTATTTTAGTCATTGGCGCTGTATGCGTCCATCTTTATTTCACAAAACCGCGCATCTCTATGACATCATCAAGACATGACTGTTAACTTATCCGGAAGTATCCAGGGGCGTTTTTGATGGGACCGCCACAAAGCTCTTGGTAATTTCTACACTATTTGCAAAAAGATTTTTATATTTTATTTTGACTTGTTGCCAGGATCTTCTCCTGTCTTGTTTATTCTGTGCAAATGGGCAGGTGCCACTGTGTATGGTAGGTTGTGACATCAATGTATTAATGGGTGAGAGATGTCATCTAGTATTAAAGCGCTTTGAGTAGTCAGAAGACTAGCAAAGCGTTGTACACGTCCATTTACCAAGTTCATTTAGTTTGAATGAAAAAGATTCAGCAATGTTTATAAGTAATTTAAGCTTTTTTCGTTCTGTATTTTGCCATTTCTGTTTTTTCCAATTCTTTCAAGTTCATTTCAGCTTTTCAAATGTACTTCAGCTTTTTCTATTCTTTCAGCAATGTTTTGAATAATTTCAGCTTGTTGCAGTTTAAGCAACTTTTTAAAATTAATTTCAGCTTTTATGTCTGTGATTTCAAATTCATAGAAGCTTCTCCCATTTCAGTTTTTTTGCAATTGTTTCAAGTTCATTTCAGCTTTTCTCATTTCTGTATTTTCAGCCATTTTTAAATGTATTTCACCTTTTTCTATTCTTTCAGCAATGTTTTGAATAATTTCAGCTTTTTGCATTTTAAGCAACTTTTTGAAATTAATTTCAGCTTTTATTATTTCTGTGATTTCAAATTCATAGAAGCTTCTCCCATTTCAGTTTTTTTGCAATTGTTTCAAGTTCATTTCAGCTTCTCATTTCTGTATTTTCAGCCATTTTTAAGTGTATTTCAGCTTTTTCTATTCTTTCAGCAATGTTTAGAATAATTTCAGCTGGTTTCATTTCTGTACTTTAAGCAACTTTTAGAAATTATTTTCAGCTTGCATTCCAACGCATTTTCAGCAGGAAATGCATTTTCTAGTTAGTTGGAATGCTTCAAGCATTCCAAGTATTGTTCTTCTTTTCTTTATTCCGACTTATTAGTTGGAATGCTTCAAGCATTCCAAGTATTGTTCTTCTTTTCTTTATTCCGCCTTTTTTTTATTTTTTTTATTTTTATTATTCTATTTCTTCCGCCGCACCTTTCAACTCCTTCACACTTTCAGCTATTAAGACCATTCAAATATTAAAATGTTCAGCTCCTTCAGGAGAGGGGTGCTATGACTTTTCAGCTTTTTAGCTCTTTTAATTGAATTAATATAAATTAAAAACATCAAACTTTTTAACATGGTTTCCAATGGATTACATTTTCAAATCCTCTCAAAACTTGTTCAACTTTCAACTTTTTCAGCTTTTCCAATCTTTCGGCTAGAGACACCATTTAAACTTTAAAATGTTGCCACAAGTCTTAACAATTTCATTAAAAAAACAGCTTGTTGATATCTATTATAGTTTTTTCATAATCACTCATTATGTTTCACTAGTTTTGGGGTCCTTTTCGAATTTAGAGTGAGCGCTAGAGTGCGGGCAAAGTCGGAAGACAAGAGAGGGTCCATGTTTTGTAAACTGTTGGTAGAGCAGTTTTAAAAGACATAAAGACATAAAAACTACACTCAAACGTTCGGTAGAGTCTTGTGTCGCTCAAAATGTAATTATTTTTTGGCTACTCCAAATAGTTTTGCTCCAGGAAGCATTTGTTTGAGGTGTGGGTACTCAGTAACTGTCTGTGGGCTAACAGCAGCTACTCCGTTGCCGCGCCAACGAGCTGGGGCTCTTTCTGTGACTCACAGCTGATCCTTATTAGCTGATTAGTGCAGCCTGACATGACCTCCTTCTCTCCACCTTCTCTCATCATTTCAAACCCCCATGGAGGGAGTTCTTACTGTAATGTTTGATGAGGCCTATTAATTAACATATACTGTCTCTCAACCCCCCCACCCCCCCACCCACTCACCCAATACCATCATTTCAAAATAAAAGCTGCAATGATTATCTGTAATTTAGCCATGAAGCTTAGGATAAAGCTGTTTTGTTAAATACTTATTGCGCTTTCAATTAGTACTACAACCACTACTAATATTTCTAGTACTTCTAGTAGTACTTCTAGTATTTCAACTGGTATTATTACTAAAATGACTTTTACTACTACTAATATTACTAGTATTTCAACCCCCATGGAGGGAATTGTTACTGTAATGTTTGATGAAGCCTATTAATTAATATATTCTGTCTCTCAACCCCCCCAGCCATTCACCCAATACCATCATTTCAAAATAAAAGCTGCAATGATTATCTGTAATTTAGCCATGAAGCTTAGGATAAAGCTGTTTTGTTAAATACTTATTGCGCTTTCAATTAGTACTACAACCACTACTAATATTTCTAGTACTTCTAGTAGTACTTCTAGTATTTCAACTGGTATTATTACTAAAATGACTTTTACTACTACTAATATTACTAGTATTTCAACCCCCATGGAGGGAATTGTTACTGTAATGTTTGATGAAGCCTATTAATTAATATATTCTGTCTCTCAACCCCCCCAGCCATTCACCCAATACCATCATTTCAAAATAAAAGCTGCAATGATTATCTGTAATTTAGCCATGAAGCTTAGGATAAAGCTGTTTTGTTAAATACGTATTGCTCTTTCAAATAGTACTACAACCACTACTAATATTTCTAGTACTTCTAGTAGTACTTCTAGTATTTCAACTGGTATTATTACTAAAATGACTTTTACTACTACTAATATTACTAGTATTTCAACCCCCATGGAGGGAATTGTTACTGTAATGTTTGATGAAGCCTATTAATTAATATATTCTGTCTCTCAACCCCCCCAGCCATTCACCCAATACCATCATTTCAAAATAAAAGCTGCAATGATTATCTGTAATTTAGCCATGAAGCTTAGGATAAAGCTGTTTTGTTAAATACGTATTGCTCTTTCAAATAGTACTACAACCACTACTAATATTTCTAGTACTTCTAGTAGTACTTCTAGTATTTCAACTGGTATTATTACTAAAATGACTTTTACTACTACTAGTATTTCAACCCCAATAGAGGGAATTCTTACTGTAATGTTTGAGGCCCATCAATAACTTTTTAGTTTTCTTAGCTTAAGGCGACTGTGGGTGAGTGGGGAGCGCGGGCGGCCGTCCTCCAATCAGAGGGTTGGCGGTCTGATCCCAGGCCCGGCTAACCTGCATGTCAATGTGTCCTTGGGCAAGACGCTTAATCCCAGCATTGTTCCTCTAGCTGTGACTACAGTGTGTGTGAATGTTAGTTACTGGTTGGGCAGGCGCCACTGTGTATGGTAGGTCCTGTCATTGGTGTGTGAATGGGTGAATGATGTTATGTAGTGTTAAGGTGCTTTGAGTGGTCAGAAGACTAGAAGAGCGCTGTACAAATCTATTTTACCAAGTCCATTTGCTTTGAATGACAAACATTCTGTCTCCCAAACCACCCCCACCCAATTCCATTATTTCAAAATAAATGCCTCAATGATTATCTGTACCTCAACAATAGGTACACCACAATTGCTTTCAAATACTAGTGAAACTAGTACTTACTACTTCTACTGCTGCTAGTACCACTAGTACAACAATTACAACAAAATGTATTTTTTATATTCTCAGCTTTTCCTATTTCTATTTCAGCAATGTTTAAATTAATTTCAGCTTTTATTATTTCTGTGTTTTCAAATTCATAGAAGCTTCTCCCATTTCAGTTTTTTTGCAATTGTTTCAAGTTCATTTGAGCTTTTCTCATTTCTGTATTTTCAGCAACTTTTTGAAATTAATTTAAGCTTTCTGCATTCCAACGCATTTTCAGCAGGAAATGCATTTTCTAGTTCTTCTATTTCTTCCGCCGCACCTTTCAACTCCTTCACACTTTCAGCTATTCAGACCATTCAAATTTTAAAATGTTCAGCTCCTTCAGGAGAGGGGGGCTATGACTTTTCAGCTTTTTAGCTTTTATAATTGAATTAATATAAATTAAAAACATCAACCTTTTTTAACATGGTTTAAATTGGATTAAATTTTCAAATCCTCTTAAAACTTCTTCAACTTTCAACTTTTTCAGCTTTTCCAATCTTTCAGCTAGAGACACCATTTAAACTTTAAAATGTTGACACAAGTCTTAACAATTTCCTAAAAAAAACAGCTTGTTGATATCTATTATAGTTTTTTCATAACCACTCATTATGTTTCACTAGTTTTGGGGTCCTTTTCGAATTTAGAGTGAGCGCTAGAGTGCGGGCAAAGTCGGAAGACAAGAGAGGGTCCATGTTTTGTAAACTGTTGGTAGAGCAGTTTTAAAAGACATAAAGACATAAAAACTACACTCAAACGTTCGGTAGAGTCTTGTGTCGCTCAAAATGTAATTATTTTTTGGCTACTCCAAATAGTTTTGCTCCAGAAAGCATTTGTTTGAGGTGTGGGTTCTCGGTAACTGTCTGTGAGCTAAGTGCACCTTGCTCCGTTGCCGCGCCAACGAGCTGGGCCTCTTTCTGTGACTCACAGCTGATCCTAATTAGCTGATTAGTGCAGCCTGACATGACCACCTTCTCTCATCATTTCAAACCCCCATGGAGGGAGTTCTTACTGTAATGTTTGATGAGGCCTATTAAATAATATATACTGTCTCTCAACCCCCCCACCCACTCCCCCAATACCATCATTTCAAAATAAAAGCTGCAATGATTATGTTATTTAAACATGAAGCTTAGGATTCAGCTGTTTCGTTGAATACTTATTGCGCTTTCAAATAGTACTACAACCACTACTAATATTTCTAGTACTTCTAGTAGTACTTCTAGTATTTAAACTGGTATTATTACTAAAATACTTTTACTACTAGTATTTCAACCCAATGGAGGGAATTCTTACTGTAATGTTTGATGAGGCCTATTAAATAATATATACTGTCTCTCAACCCCCCCACCCCCCCACCCACTCACCCAATACCATCTTTTCAAAATAAAAACTGCAATGATTAAGTTATTTAAACATGAAGCTTAGGATTCAGCTGTTTCGTTGAATACTTATTGCGCTTTCAAATAGTACTACAACCACTACTAATATTTCTAGTACTTCTAGTAGTACTTCTAGTATTTAAACTGGTATTATTACTAAAATACTTTTACTACTAGTATTTCAACCCAATGGAGGGAATTCTTACTGTAATGTTTGATGAGGCCTATTAAATAATATATACTGTCTCTCAACCCCCCCACCCCCCCACCCACTCACCCAATACCATCATTTCAAAATAAAAGCTGCAATGATTATGTTATTTAAACATAAAGCTTAGGATTCAGCTGTTTCGTTGAATACTTATTGCGCTTTCAAATAGTACTACAACCACTACTAATATTTCTAGTACTTCTAGTAGTACTTCTAGTATTTCAACTGGTAGTATTACTAAAATGACTTTTACTACTACTAATATTACTAGTACTACTAGTATTTCAACCCCAATGGTGGGAATTCTTACTGTAATGTTTGATGAGGCCCATCAATTAATAACTTTAGTTTTCTTAGCTTAGGGCGACTGTGGGTGAGTGGGGAGCGCGGGCGGCCGTCCTCCAATCAGAGGGTTGGCGGTCTGATCCCAGGCCTGGCTAACCTGTATGTCACTGTGTCCTTGGGCAAGACACTTGATCCCAGCATTGTTCCTCTAGCTGTGACTACACTGTGTGAATGTTAGTTACTGGTTGGGCAGGTGCCACTGTGTATGGTAGGTCCTGTCATTGTTGTGTGACTGGGTGAATGATGTTATGTAGTGTTAAGGTGCTTTGAGTGGTCAGAAGACTAGAAGAGCGCTGTACAACTCTATTTTACCAAGTCCATTTGCTTTAAGTAACAATCATTCTGTCTCCCAACCCCCCCCCCCCACCCAATTCCATTATTTCAAAATAAAAGCCTCAATGATTATCTGTACCTCAACAATGGGTACACCACAATTGCTTTCAAATACTAGTGAAACTAGTACTTACTTCTTCTACTGCTGCTAGTACCACTAGTACCACAATTACAAAAAATGTATTTTTTAATTCTCAGCTTTTCCTATTTCTATTATTTCAGCTTTTATTATTTGTGTTTTCAAATTCATAGAAGCTTCTCCAATTTCTTTTTTTGCAATTCTTTCAAGTTCATTTCAGCTTTTCTCATTTCTGTAATTTCAGCAATTTTAAATGTATTTCAGCCTTTTCTATTTCAGCAATGTTTAGAAAATTTCTGTATTTTCAGCCATTTTTAAATGTATTTCAGCTTGTTTCAATTCTGTACTTTAAGCAACTTTTTCAAATTATTTTCAGCCTGCATTCCAACGCATTTTCAGCAGGAAATGCATTTTCTAGTTGTGCTTAAAAGTTTTTTTTTCTTCTAAAAACCTAATCTTACATTTTATCGGGTATTGTAAGAGCCCCGAAGTGTGTATATTGTTAAATTGAAGAATTTCTGTCATACGCGTTAAGTGTCTGCAGCTCAATAGCGGCTTAAAATGTCCGTCAGAGAAGGAACGCCGCTACAAGTATGATTTGAGGGGGGTTTTCAATTAAAAAGGTGGAAACGCAAGATTTGTCCCAAAAGGAGCTTTAGAACAATTGAGAAAGCCAAGAAATGTCCACACTTAATGTGTTCCACCCTAAACCGTCATGAAATTAGGTCTGAGAAAGTGTATGAGCTTTGCCTAATAAAGCTGGACACAAAACTAAGCAGTAGAGATGAGTGAGTACAGCATTATCTATATCTGTATCAGTATCTGTTGAACCATATGAATTATCTGTATCCGTATCTGTACTTGGATTGGGCGGGGCCTAACCCGGAAGTGGGCAGGGCTTAACCCGGAAGTTGACGTAAGTTGGGCGGGGCTTTAACCGTTATGCAATTGACCCTTTGCAGGAAGCTTGATTAACAGGTGATATGACCAATATAAAACATGAACTTTGAAAACAGTGTACTGTACTGACGCATTTCTGCGGTTAAAACAGCATTGATTCTTAATTATTGTGGTGTGTGTGTGTGTGAAGAGGGCCAGCTGACGGTAAAAAAAAAACTCTGGCAGAGAGAGGAAGAGAGATGTCAGTGCGTGAAGTAAAAAAACTAAAAACTGGTTCGAGCCAAATAAAAAAAAAAAAAAAACTCCGACAGGCAGAGACGCAACGCGAGTCGCATTCTTACGAACCACGTCTTAATAAACCCCACGTTTACCTGAACTCTACTAGTTAACAACAACCGAAGTAAACAAAATAAACCTGAAGCGGAAGAAATCCTTTAAATTTATCGCGAAAGACCCGCGAACCTGCTGACTGAGGGAGGGAGAGAGGAGTTCTGTGTACGAGTGAGCCGAGCGGGACACAGCAACACAATAAACTGTATGTGTGTAGGGGAGGGGCGCTGTGACTACCACCACAGAACGCAGACACAGACAGCTATCCAATGAGGACTTTTATTCAATCCGAGCACAGATATGGACTCGTATTACTCGTATAATACTCGTACTCGGCAAAAGTGCTTTATCCTTACCGGATACTCGTTTCAGCCGAGTATCTGGCTCATCTCTACTAAGCAGCGTATAAGCGCACCGCTAGGAATAACGATAACAAACTCACAGCTCTACACATTCGGTCACTTCCACACGTATTTAAACGCTTTTGTACAGCATTTGGTAAAAATAATAAATGAGATGCCATAGGCCTAAGGAATCCATTACCAATTACCTATTTGTAACAAAACCACAGCAAATTGAAGGGGCTCATTTTAAGTATTAAGTTTGCTACTACAGGAAGATTCAGCAAGTAGCCGGCCCATGTGCTGAAATCACTTATATACAGGCCCTCTTGATAGGTGACGAGACACAGGTGTGTCGGGAGGTGGTGCCGTGCCCACTCAATGAGCTGATCCCGAATGGCACAAACCAACGCAGCCGTAAACAGAAGGGGATTTGGGATCCCGGTCTTCAGGCCTCAATATTTTGGGGAAGAGGAGCGTTGGTTCGTGACACTACTCAAGCCAAATTTTGTTAAATGCTGTGATGCATATCTCTCAGATAGCTCAGTCTTTTCTTAGGAACAGGAACAAAACTTTTAAATTGGAGAAGTGAGACAAAGACAATGACAATGTCATTGAGAAAAAAATATCCCCCTGCTGCAAAGAAAAGCAATATAATGTGCATTAGATGTCCAATGGGATTTTACAACTTCTAAAAGACCTTTCATCCTTCCTTTGAGTTTATAACTCTGAAGTAATAACAGAGAAACTTGTGTCTGATATTGATAATATCAAGGGACTTTATTTAATGGAGGGCGGTGGTACTGATGTATTGGTCGGGTTCAGTCACCAAATGGACATTTTTTCATAGTAAAGAAACGTACGTATGTGTGTTGTCATCTTTATAGAGATTATGTAAGTCACTCTTGTATATTATTATGCAAAACATTGATTAATCTCATTTACACAATTTGCTTTAGAATGCCAAGAAAAAAGAAAAGTAGAAAAAATATCATAGTATAATATGCTTATTTATTTATTTTATTATTGGTATTTTTAATTTCATGCCCCCCAAAATGTCTGTGCACGTGCACATGATAGGACTAGCTGCTGTCAAACTTGACTTGTAACAACAGGTCAGTCTTTGATGCTCAGACACAATGTGGGAGAATTGTGAATCTATAAGGGAGAATCTATAAATGGCCTGGTTTCCTCTCACAGCTACTTGTTTATGCGGTCTACATATCCGACAGAATGAAAAGAGATTATTTCTGAATAGAAAATAATAGATACAATCAATAATATTGATTGTATCTATTAATTATTGGAATGTATGTACTGCATTTACTTACTTACTTACTTACCAAGACCAGTCTTGTATTTCCCATCTGACAGCAAAGCTAGGTCAAAACCTGTCTTTCGGTGGTGACTGTCCGATAGCTCCTTGTTGGAGAGGGGGGGTGGCAGGCCTTGATTCTGCACTTAAACTTGGAGCGGGAGAGGTACTCTGTGTTCTACTTGCAGTGTGGTGATTATGACTTTTTCTGTCACTGAGTGAGATATATTTGATCTTGGGTGCTGGCTGGTTCTTGTTTTTGTTTCCAGGCTGGGCGGGATGGCTTATCAGCAATCGGGCACTTTTTAAAGCCTGAACTTTGTTCAATTTCAACAAGTAGATTGAACGAATGCAGAGCATCTTAGGGAGTTGGGAGCCAAAAAGGCCTGGACTCAAAACCTGACATGAGGTGAGTCCATCAGGTTCAAAAACAGTCTTTACTTCAACCACAAAAACTTCCCAGAAGGTCTGGGCATTACAGAGCAAAGTGAGAAAAACTACCCGGAAGGTCTGGGCGTTACAGAGTGGAGTGAGAAAAGCTACCCAGAAGGTCGGGGGTTACAGAGCAAAGTGAATGTGCAGGGACGTAAGGTTTGCTTTAATTTCACGTAATTTCCGGACTATAGAGCGCAACTGAATATAAGCCGCACTGGTCTATAAGACGCAGGTGTCCACGCGGCAGAAAAATCTTGGAGTGAGATTTTGTGGGGGTGGCGGGACGATAGGTTGAAGAGGAACGCGGCTCGGACCGAGGTCTGTTTATTTAGCGTGAGCTATTGGATGTGTGGCATGAGTGTGTGTAAAAACATGCAAAAGTGTGTGTCACACAGCAAAACCGTGAGAGCTGGCAGCTCCACCATTGATTCATTAATGGCAAGTTTACGTGCAACCGCTCTGTTTCCTTCTCCGACAGCCAGATTGGTTGCCTGTAACTTGCACCTGCCGGTCTTGCGTGTTAGCCCGTAAAACATGATGGCCGCACCGTTGTATAAGCCACAGGGTTCAAAGCGTGGGAAAAAAGTAGCAGCTTACAGTCCGGAAATGATGGTATACTAAGACCATACGGAGGCAATCCATTCTAAACTAATTGAAATACCTCAGCGTGGTCAGTGGCCCTCGCTGACATTCAGTGATACGCAGAGGCCCACTGAAGAGTCTGAATGAGATAACCCAGGCTGTCTAATAACTCCTGTCAAAAACAACCTGCATCATGGACACTTGAATTGGATGGGTACTTCATGGGGTAGTACAAACGCTCAGTTAGAGACATCTTTCTCCCAATGTAGGTCTATGGCAGTCATCATTTTTAGTAGTCACGGTACCATTACCATTTCTGATACCATTCTTGTTTTTATCGTTGTTCATTCTGTACACATCATATCTATCACACCTTTGTCCATCTTGTTAAAGGGTTCTGGGATATACAAAAGAATGAACATGAATAAAATACGATGAATATAACTTCTTTTTACATTTGAATTGTAAAGAGCTTATTAGGTGGCTAGTAAAGTATGTACATGGAAGAGAATTCCTGTAGAATCTCAAGCCTCCTTCCGTGATTATAACAGGGTTCTCATTTGACTTGAGAAAATCAGCTAAGAGGAAAAAAACATGCTGAAACAGCTGGCTGCAATTAAATATATAACAGTTTAAAATAATGACATCTTATTCAGTATACTCCACTTCAGTATACTATTAATATTACATAATAAATACATTTTAATACATTATAATTAGGGCTGTCAAATGATTAAAAATTTTAATCAAATTAATTAGAATTTTCAGTGGATTAATCATGATTAATCACACCTGAATCCTAACCATTTTTTCTTTCTGAAATGCATACTAATGATAAATAACAGGACACAGATACATAATTATCATCATTATTATTTTTTACATAAATACATGTTATTGATATTTGGATTTTTAATTCATTTTAGAAAATAATCAAAGCAATGTTATTTGATAAGTTACAGACTGATTTCCCTGCATGGCTCTAGAAGGGTCTCGAGCCTCTGCAGTTTATCCCACTCTGCTGTGAGTTTGTGCTCCTGATGGTCTAGGGCTGCGATGACCAGACATACAAACGACCTGACATATGCCTGCAGGTGGCAGTAATGTGTTGTATAGGATGAAGTGCATTCCCTAGAGGAAGAGGCACTTTACTGACCTGAATAATTTGTCACACTGCGCATGCGTGAAATGCGTCAAAAAAATTGACGTAATTAACAACAAACAGCTAATCAACGCCGTTAACGCGCTATTTTTGACAGCCCTAATTATAATATTAAAGGATAAATATATTACATACATTATATAAAATATATATTAGAACATGTATTTCCTAGTTAGCCAGCTACGATACGGCCAGATGTGAGCCAGCTTTGGCCATTTCATTTTTGCCATATCTGATGTAGCTGTTAAAGACCTGGCCCTATTCTGGCTGAGACATGGCCACCATTTATCCACAACCAGCACTAAAACAGGTTCTGGCCCATTGATGGCTGCAGAATTTGGGCCCAATCTGGCATCATAGAAACAGCCCTATTAAGGCTTAGACATGGCAGCAGTGTTCATCAACAACTAGCACTTCTCCTCACCTACAAGGCACTTGCTGGTGAGGCACCGTCCTATCTTAAAGAGCTTGTTACACCGTATTGCCCTACAAGGCATCTACGCTCCGTAGATGCTGGGCTACTTGTGGTTCCTAGAGTTTTAAAAAGTAGGATGGGGGCCAGAGCCTTCAGTTATCAAGCTCCTCTTTTGTGGAACCAGCTTCCACTTTCAGTCCGGGGGGCAGACTCGGTCAGTTCATTTAAGATAAAGCTTAAAACGTTCCTCTTTGATATTGCTTATAGTTAGGGCTGGCTCAGGTTAGCCTGGACCAGCCCTTAGTTAAGCTGCTCTAGGCTTAGACTGCCGGGGGACTTCTTAGGACACACCGAGCCCCTCTTTCATTCTCTCCTCCCACAATCATCCATGTTTTATTAATGTACATCACTAATTAAGCTTCTTTCCGGGAGTTTTTTGTGCTTTCTCGCCTAGCAGGTCTCCGTGGATCATAGTTTCGTGCGGACCCCGGTTCTGACTCCTGGCATGGCTCCGCTGACACCTATCATCATTACTTTAAATATGATTCATATTACTGTCATCAAAAACCAACATCTTTCTGCTCTCCCTCCCCACAGAAGCCTGTGTGGATGGTGGTTCTATCTGATGGTGTTTGTCCCTGTGGTGGTCCTGCCGTACACCTGTTCTGCTACTTGCAATTACTTGTATCATTTCTGTTAGAGAAATTGAATGTATTGTACATGTTTTACATTGTGGATTCTGTACACATGACATCCATTGCAGTCTGTCCATCCCGGGAGAGGGATCCCTCCTCTGACGTTCTCCCCAAGGTTTCTTCCCTTTTTTCCCCATTGAAGGGTTTTTTCATATTTTGGGGAGTTTTTCCTGTGCCGATGTGAGGGTTTCGGGACAGAGGATGTTGCATGTGTACAGACTGTAAAGCCCTCTGAGGCAAATTTGTAATTTTCGATTTTGGGCTATACAAAATAAAATGAATTGAATTGAATTGAAACCGGTTCTGGCCCATTAACAGCTCCCAAACTTGTGCCAATCCTGGGGCGTCATTCATCCCGAGTCTGACGAGTCGGCAAATGGACTCGGCCCGATGTGTTTTTTCCGGCAGGTCATTTTGGCTACCTGGGATGTATGTATAAATTGAGATGCATCTATGAATATAGTTTGTTGGGGAAACACCTGTCTGTTCAGTGTGTTGAGGAAAGACCAACTCAAAAGCCCCACAAAACTTGCAACTAACTTGAACTAGAAAATGTGTTGAAAAAATACAGAAATGAAAAAGCTGATAAATATTTTAAATATTGCTAAAAAATATATAAATTGCAAAAGCTGAAATGAATTTTAAAAATTGAAAATACAGGAATAAGAAAAGCGGAAATAAATTTGCAAGAATTGCTGAAAATACATGGATGAGAAAATCTTGATAAAATACAAAGGATTGCTGAAAATACATGCATGGCAGAAGCTCAATACGAATTTTAAAAAAATGCTGAAAATACAAAAGTAACAAAAGCTGAGAATTAAAATATGTATTTTCTGTAGTATTATAATAACTGTTGGATTCCATACTCACATGAGTCCGACCAGCACAAGATGATCCAAAAATGAAGCCTGAAAAGTGAATGTTGTGCCAAAAAAGTGCCATTTTCTTTTTTACAGGATTCTGACTTTGCTCTCATTCTAGATCCTCGGGTCCCACTCTATGAAATGCAATACACAATAATATAAAACTCATAAACGACTCAAAAACAAATGAAACAATACAATAGGTTCCTCTACGACTAGTCGTAGCGAGGACCGTAATAAATTGTGATTATGAAAAAACTATAATAGATATCAACAAGCTGTTTTTTTTATAAACTTGTTAAGACATGTGTCAACATTTGTCTCTAGCTGAAAGATTGGAAAAGCTGAAAAAGTTGAGAATGTCAAAGAAGGGTTGAGAGGATTTGAAAATGAACACCATTGAAAACCATGTTAAAAAAGTTGATGATTTTAATTAATATAAATGATCTTTTTTCGTGTTCAGCAGTGTATGCATGCTCTAACCTTTACTTTTAAATTACGCCAAGTCCATTTGCCTCTCCTTCTGGACAAACATCTCTATGACTTTGGTGTTAAAGTCCTCTTTATCTTCTTTCAACAGTCTCTTCATTTCATTAGACATTTTTGGTCGGTCACACTGTATGTTTTCAGCATGACGTCCGCTACTTGACTGTTTTAGCTAGCAAATGCTAACTATGCCATAATACGTGAAGAAAAACAACAGCAGAACGAGCCTGTGTGCTCACACACACCCTCTTCAGGGAGACGGAGGTACTGGCTCAGGCTCACACAGCAGCTGCCTCCCTTACCGCTTTTTCACTGCTGCGTTATGTCAGATTAGTAAGACTAAAATATGTGAAATACAGGACCCAGGCTATGGGGTGTGCGAACATGTAATACAACTGTACAAACATTACATTGGTGACATATAGACATTAATCACACATGCTCAAATTGAGCAAAAACACGAGCAGCTCAACCGGGTTTATGAGGGATTTCACAATCTGAGAGGAGGCGCAGCTCGTCGCTCCTTTGAACAGGGAAATACACAAATTTAGCGATATTGCCCATAATCAGTGTTGTGCCTGAACGCGTTCATTGAACAATAGTTCATGAACTCGTTCATATTTTGGGCGAACGTGAACTGAACGTACTGTATTAATGCCCGATGAACGGCACGTTCTTTCAGGTTAACATCGTTCAATAAAGTGCCAGATTTCTATAGAAAACACACCGTAAACGCGCCTTAATAAGTAGTGGAAAAAACTGGCAACACCAGCCTACGGTGTCGCACCGCTGCATGCGTCATCAAAAAAAAGAAATGCATGGACGCGACAGCTGCGTGTTGCAAAGAGGCGGCGTATAATAATTTAAAAGATTTTTATGAAGTTACTGACAAGGTCGGTGAGGATGGGAGGAATCTGACCTTACTTTGCAAACATTTGCACCTTAATGATAACTGTCGTGTTTTTATTCCTTATTTAAAAAAGACCATTCAAGCAGCATGTGTTTGAGAATGTACTGTAGGGGTGAACGCTGCAGCTGCTGCTAGTGTGGAGTGAATGAACAGCAACATTAAAGCAACAAAGGGGAAATGCTGTCCCCTAAATGCTAATGTAAACCCTGGTTGGATAAGGATTCAAAATTGGATATGAAGATTGAATCTGATGCATAGTTTCAGTGTTAAAACTGATACAATAATTGCTGTCTGTGGTTCTGGGCTGTGGCAATAATTTTGAAAAATAATAGCTTGCAGCAACATATGGAAAAAAAGAACTGAACTAGTTGGAACTGTGAACTTAGTTCAAATATTAAAGTTTGAACTATGAACTGAACTAGTTCATTTTAAAATTTGTGAACTAAACTTTGAACTAGTTCATGTAGAAAGTGAACTTTCCCAACACTGCCCATAATAATCATTGGATTGATTGTAATATAATAATTACACTCCTATCACAGATCAGTGGACATATATATATTTTCTATTATTATTTTTTAAAATCTTTTTACATTTCATGACATAGAGGAGGCAGTGCCTCCCATGCCTCCAGTGACCGCACGTCACTGGTCTGTATCATGGGCCCCTGAAACCAGAGTCAATTTAGTGTAGATGGAGATAAATGGAATGAATGATTCCCACAATATGGGCAGGCAAGCCATGCTCAATCTCCAATTCTCTCTAGTCTGGCAAAGAGAAACATCAGTGTCAAAGGTGGATAGTGGGGTCTAATGGTGTGGTGATCCGATAAATAATAGCTACAAAGCAAAAAAGTTTCCTCCCCATTGATCACACAACCTTGGCTGACGGATAGTGGAGGTTGGAGTATGTTGGATGGAGCTGACCAAAGAGCATGCTTGGCTGCCTCCTCCTCCACATGCTTGTGGTGCATGATCTATCAAACGAGGCTTGTGCACCTCGAGGAATGACACAGCCTAATTGGCTGCTTATGAGAGATCCATCACTTAAGGCAAGCGTGGAAGTGGGGGAATGAACTGACTCTGTACAAGGTCAACTGAATCCATACTAAATCTCTTAAAACTTTCTTGGCCACAAAACTGTGTGAAGAGAGCGTCTTTAATGCTGAGGCATTTAAAGTGAGATGCTCATGCATGATACCAATAAAATATTCCTTTTTGACTGACTTTCATTAAAATGGTTTGTTCATCAGGTTTTTTCCAATCTGCTATTTTTTTCTGTTTTTGTATACAAGGTTGGATAGCAGGGTCAGAGGCTCTCCACCAATCTATTCCTGGTCTGCAGATTCCCATTTGAAAATCAGCGAGGTTGAGGAGACAGAAGGGCAAAGGCTGCTTACTCATCTTAAGTACCAGAGTGAGTGTCCTTCACAGTGGGTAGAGCGCAGCAAGGCATGACTATGGTGACGATTTCACACTAAAAGAAAGTGGAATAGTATTATGATTTATTACTTATCTGTCTCAAACAACACAGAGGTAGAAAGAAATTATTTCAAATAAATATTACATATATTTTTCTTTTTACAACTAGTCATCACAGATTATTTTGCCAAAAAAATGAGATGACCGAGACAGAAACATTTGTGGAGAGAGTTTTGTTTCCCATAACCCCCTGGGTTAACTGTGGCTCGATGCTAGACCAGGGTCATCCTTTATCCACAGAATAGGCAGATCGCTCCCCTGCCCCGCTGATCCAGGTCGATGTGTCCCCAAATTGCTCCCATTCTGCCTTCATGTACTTTTGGCTACGACCTACGACCACGAGGGGGTTTAGTGAGGCCCCTCAAAGAGACACAAATGGTGCCTGTTATCTTCCAAAGCATGTGTAATGAACTAGAAAATGCATTGGAATGCTAAAAGATTAAAGCTGACATTTTTAAAAATTGCTGAAAATACAGCAATAAGTCAAACTAGAGTGGGAGGGAGGATGAGAAAAAGGGAGGAAAAGAGGGGGGAAAGAAGGTGACAAAGAAAGAGACCGGGAGAGGAGGGAGGGGTTTCATGATGTTGGTCTGTTGACAGAAAGCGTCATGTGACTCCACTAATCAGCTATTATGGTTCAGCTGTGTGACACATGCTGACAAATTGGAGTGGAGCGCGTGTGTGAGTATGCACGGCAACGGCACACCTGCTCAAAGAGCAGAGAGCATAAAAGCGATTTACACAGGAATCCACACCTAAAACAAGTGTCCTCTAGCACAGTGGTTCTCAACTGGTCTTGCTCCGGGATCCACCATCACCCCTTAATGACAAGCCGCGACCCATATCGATCGATCAACGGGGGGGGGGTGCTTCCGCGGTTCTATTTGCCGATTATTTGCTAACTGAAAACATGGACGGACAAGATGGAAAAACACCGACACTCCGCTGCATGAGAGGAAGTCCCTTCAAAATAAAATCCCAGGATGATTTTTTAAATTTTTTTTTATGCAAAGGCCCGTGTGGTGGCGGGGTGTGATTAGCTCAGCTGCAGAGGGGAGGAAGGCTGGGCGGAGGGGTGCAGGGAACGGTGCCGGCAGGTAATAAGCGCAGCTGGGATGTATTCGACTAATTATCTCCCTGTGCTTAAAAACAGTGAGCAGGCTGGAGAGAGGGCGCTGAACCAGACACGCAGGAGCGAGTGTGGAGCGTGTGTGTCGAACGAGCGGATGAATGAACGAACAAGCGAGCAATGTCGGAGTATAACCGAAAAATAAAGAAATCTATAAGTGAGCTGCCCGGTGTCCCGAGTGTTACTCCGCACATCTGCCACAGCCCGCGACCCACCAGTTGAGAAATACTGCTCTAGCACAAAACTATAAGGGTTATCTAATAAATAAGGTGATTTTGAGAGACCTCTCTACCGAACGTCTGTCCGGTCATAAATACAGCTCTAGCGGCAGTTTACTAAAAGTGTACCTTCGTTATTTTTTTTAGAAATATGTCACCAGATTTGCATTGGAGCCCTTGAGACGGACGTTGTCTCACCCTCCAGCTCCTCAGGCCAAAAGTAAATGTCTGTGGCAATCCATAGCCACATGAGTACAAACCAGCACAAGAACGCCATCATTCTGATCCAAAAATGAATATTGCGGCAATAAGGACAAACTACAAATATTTCTTTAACCAGGTCTACCCTCTAGATCCGTCTAACATTCCAATCCCTCACTCTAGCTTTCTACATAGAGACCCATGTAAATCTCAGAAACAGAAACACTGATATTGAAGAAAGTTGGATATCAACAAGCAGTTTTTTTATAAAATAGTTTAGGCTTTTGTCAACATTTTAAAGTTTAAATGGGGGAACAATACTTGGAATACTGAAGCGTTCCAACAATGAAACTATTATGTTAAAGCTAAGAGAAAAATTCAGACATTCTTATTATACATCTGCTCATCCTAAATCTTCTCTCCAGAATAGCTTCTTGCATCATCTGTCATATCCTGCAGCAAATGATGAAGAATTCCCCTCTGCTCCTTTCAGACAGAATGACGGCTGAACGTGGAGCAGCTGACAAGAAGCACCCTCAGGTTTGGCTTCATGTCACAGTTAACTTTGCAAAGGGTGTGGAGGAATGACTCCCTGAAAGACATAAAGCACCTCAGAAATGATAAGTATTTGTTCAAGTTGAGAAGGATGCTGTGCTTTTTGACACACACAGAGTCGATCACTTTGAGAAACAGCTCACAACCAGGTAAAACCATTAGACTTGAACCAGTTCCCTCTCATGGAACTCGAGCTGCGTGGAAACGCCTCTGCGTGACCGCGTCATGAAGCACGTGTGAAATCTAACCAATGGCGAGCTGGTACGTCATAGGCGGGCGACGCCACGACCAGGAAGCTATAAAGGGACCCGAATGGCAGGATCATTCATCTCTGGGCCTTCATCTAGTGCGTGTGAAGTTACCGATATGGCTGAGCGGTTTGTCCAGTGTGCCCCCCCCCTTGCACCCGTTTTATTACGGGCAGGGACTCACACACCTTGTGTGTCGTCTGCTTGGGCGTGGAGCACGCTCAGCTAGCCCTTGAGGGGGCTGTGGAGCTGTGGAGACTGCGAGCACCTTTAGTGGCGCACGCATCTCTCGTCGAGCCCTCTTTGAGGAGGACGGCTCGATGTGACGCGCTCCCCGCGGCTCCGGTCCCGCTCGTGCTGACGCAGAGCGCCGGTTGTCTTCGTGGGGATCGCAGGTGGATCTCGAACCAGGTGTCGGAGGCACGGGCGGCGGGTTCCTCCATCCCGGACGAGACACCGCTCTCACGGTCCTCCAACTCCGAGGAACTGGACGTGGTGAGTGTGGAGGCCGCGGAGGCTGAGGAACTGCTGGAGGTCCTCACTCGAGCCGCTGAGAAACTCAGTATCAGCTGGCCGGCGGATAGGCAGCAGCCTACTATGAGGGGTAAGCTGCATGAACGGTTTCTGCCTTCCCGTAGAGTACCTCCGTGCCGGTGCTTGCCTTTCTCCCGGACGTCCACGCTGAGGTGTCGGCGTCCTGGGGGAAGCCGTTGTCCGGTCGCGTTTACAACCCGCGTACGGCTTTGTATTAGCCACTAGCTGAGGCTAGGCGACATGGCTATTCTAGCATGCCGGCCGCGAAGGGGTCTGAGGACGGCCTCCGCCAAGAAGGCTTCCTCCAAGCGGCCCTGACGCTATAACTACCAGGGCCCGGAGGGTGATCCCCACCGGGAGGGGTCAGGGTTTCACCGCACTACTCGTTGCTCCCATCCCCCCGGTGCTCTCCAGGAGTCAGGCTGCTGTCCCCGCCATCGTTTCAGGGCACGGCCGGTTCCAGCGAGCGCGAGCCCGAGGGCCGTTCGCCCCCTCCAAAGATGGTTCCGGCTCTACTAGACCAGCGCTTCCCCGCCAGTGTGCTGTTACAGGGCGCTGCGTCTGCAGACCCAAGACTTCCAGAGACCAGCCTCGAGGGGCTGGTGCCCGAGAGAGTTTTTGCTGCAGAAAGGAGCTATAGAACGAGTTCTACCTCCATGCAGAGTTGGGCTATTACAGCTGCTACTTCATCGTTCCAAAGAAGGATGGGGGCCTGCGTCCAATACTAGATCTACGCCGGTTGAACTGCACAGTTGAGCTTCACAGATCATGTCCGAGGACTGGTTTATCACGATAGATCTTCAGGACGCCTATTTTCACATACCCATCCTCCCACAACACAGGCAGTTCCTGAGGTTTGCTTTTGGGGACAAAGCTTACCAGTACCGGGTTCTTCCATTTGGCCTAGCCCTCTCACCCCGTATGTTTACCAAGTGCGTGGATGCAGCTCTGGCACCACTGCGTCTCCAGGGCATCCACATCTTGAACTACATCGACGACTGGTTGATTTTAGCGCCATCCGAGCGGCTGGCGGCCCAACATCGAGATGTTGTGCTCGCCCGCATCAACCGTCTGGGTCTGAGACTCAACGCCAGGAAAAGCGTGCTGTCCCGAGTGCAGAGGACCACCTTCCTGTGCGTGATTTGGGATTCGGGCACGTCTGTCTCCCGCTCGAGAAGCTTCAATCCTCTCTGCAGGCCAAGCTAGGCCAGCCACTCACTGTGAAACAGTTTCAGAGACTGTTAGGTCTACTGGCAGCGGCATCCAACGTGATCCCTTGCGGCCTGTTACACTTGAGACCGTTGCAGTGGTGGCTCAGGGCCAAGGGGTTCTCCCCGAGGGTAGGGTTGGTTTTTATCCCAAGAGACCATCCTCCACTCCAGAGCCCCCGCTACAAGGAAGGTGTATGCCGGTAGGTGGAGACTCTTTGCCACTAAGTGTTGGGAACGACAGCTAGACCCAGTTAACTGCCCGGTCGGTTCAGTACTGGAGTTCCTGCAGGAACGTTTCTCCACAGGTTTATCCCCATCTACTATCAAGGTATATGTGGCGGCCCTGTCGGCAACTCATGCCCCACCAGATGGGCGTTCTCTGGGGAGACACCCACTGGTATCCCGCTTCCTTCGTGGCACCCTGAAGCTGAGGCCAGCAGCCAGCACTAGAGCAGTGTTTCTCAACTGGTAGGGCGCGAATAAAAATAAAAATAAAAAAATCATCCTGGGATTTTATTTTGAAGGGGCTTCCTCTAATGCAGCGGAGTGTCTGTGTTTTTCCGGCTTGTCCGTCCATGTTTTCAGTCAGCAAATAGTCGGCAAATGGAACCGCGGAAGCACCCCCCCCCCCCCTTGATCGATCGATTTGGGTCGCGACTTGTCATTAAGGGGTGATGGTGGGTCCCGGAGCAAGACCAGTTGAGAACCACTGTGCTAGAGTACCGTCCTGGGACCTGGCCATCGTACTAGAAGGTCTCTCCGGTGCTCCTTTCGAGCCCATCGACTACGGTCGGGCCTATTGTGCTGCAGGCCTTCTGTCCTCCTCCGTTCCTGACGTCGGACCAGGCGAAGCTCAACCTCCTCTGCCCAGTTAGGGCCTTAGACTCCTACGTCCGCAGGACCGCCCTGTGTAGACTTTCCGAACAGTTGTTTGTGTATTTCGGACCACCCAATACTGGGGGCCCGGTGTCTAAGCAGAGGATGAGCAAGTGGGTGGTTGAGGCCATCTCACTTGCTTACGAATCGGCCAGTCAGCCCGCACCTTTGGCTGTCCGGGTCCATTCTACCAGGGGTATGGCGGCTTCTAAAGCCCTTTTGTCGGGTAAAGTATCTCTGCACAACGTTTGTATGGCGGCAGGCTGGTCCTCTCCCCACACGTTCGTGAGGTTTTATCGTCTAGTCCATAACTTCACACTACGGTCACTTGCTCATATGGCAGAGTGGGTATTGGGGGTTCCCACAGCGGGACCGTTTCCGGTTACGAATGTAACCGTAGTTTCCTGAAGGGAACGAGACGCTGCGTGTCGATGTCATACTCCCGGCTTGCCCGTGGCACTTGATTCGGCCGTTCAGAGATGAATGGTCCTGCCCTTGGGGTCCCTTTATAGCTTCATAGTCCTGGCGTCGCCCGCCTATGACGTACGAGCTCGCCATTGGTTAGATTTCACACGTGCTTCATGACGCGGTCACGCAGAGGCGTTCCCACAGTGTTTCCACGCAGCGTCTCGTTCCCTTCAGGGAACTAAGGTTACATTCGTAACCGGAGACGTTTATTCTGCATTACATGCAGGTAAATTGGTTCAAATATTACAGACATGATTTGTTTTATTTCAAATGCTGCTTTCAGCTATTGCCTCCCTCTTCCAGCTTCGTTAGTCTGTAACTACTACAAAGTGAAAATGACCAAATGGAGTAAAAGAATGTCTCCAAATCGGATTATTGATTAGTTATGATTCATCCTTTTTATTTTTATATTTATTGACGGTAATTTGGTATGTCATTTGTAGAATGTAACATTTACCAGCCTGACGGCCTGCTATGCAGGAGTCACAATATCTACCAGCTGCAAGAATAAAGAGTTCTAAAACTCTTTTGGGGCATTTCAAATACAGTGATAAAGATGTGTCAATGCTGGGAAAAATCAAGAAGCTCCAAAGTTTTCCCCATTTTCCATTTAGGACATGGACCAGTCAGGGCAGGACAAAAAAATTCCCTAACCTCAACTGAATGCTTTGCATACCTGTTGGTAAGTGGAATACAGTTTTAATCCCTTGAGTTTGGTGTTTCTGCCATCTTCATCTTGGGTTTCTGATAGGAGCAGTGGGGGTGGTGCAAGAAACCAAATGCTGAATAAGACACGGAGACCGACATTTTAAAAAACGCACTACAAAAGACTACTACTACTACTATATCTATGTAAATTAAAGCTGTGAGCAGCGATGAACGGGCCTTTGCATCTCCTTGCATATTCAAATACATTCAAATTGAATCAGTTAAGCCATGTACTTTCAGCTAAAAGTAATATTGCAATCTTAAGGCAGAGGAGATTCCAGAAATGTTGTCAATGGATTGTCAATTCAGGTTGATAACTTGTCTACCTGGGCTCACTTTGATCCATTTCTGTATTCTGTATAAACTATAAATAAAACCACAAGAGCCTTAGTAAGATATTAGTGAACCTCTAAAGCACATGTGTCAAACTCAACACATCCGGCCCGTGAATGAAATATCTTTGGCCCGCATGATCAAATCTATTTACTATTAGAGCTGGCCCGCCCGTTACCAGGGTAACATGAGGAGAAAAGTTCGATAACAGATATAAATAAATGATCCGGGTTCGACGGAATGTGTTAGCAGCAGTAGTTGACTACACTCGCTGCTCTTGGCTCTGAAATTGATTGTGTGCTTCAGTGAGCAGAGCACAGACAGTTTATGGAGATCGCGGAGTAAACCTGTTCGCATCTCCACCAGTATGTGGCAGAATACGTGTATTTAAACCATAGATGTAATTATATTGAACTGTCCGTGTTATTTGTCTAGGTTACATATGTCGAATTCGCGACCCGCCGCCGGTGTCCGGCTGCCCGTCCAGAGCGGTCCACCACCGGAGTGCGTACCGCAAGCGCACCCCCCCCGTTAGCTGTTGGCACCGATCGTGCTCTAAAGTGTGAAATTTAAATCAATAACATCACCAAGGAGAGTAAACTGAATCCCTTTGTTTGTAATATCAGCCGGACACTCGTTTAACAAAAGAAGAAAAAAAAATGTATCATTCAGGAATTGAACCCAGGTTTCCGGCATGCCAGACTTGGAGTAATCCGTCGGCTATGATCTCTCTTGCAATTTTGTAATCAAAACATCATTCAAATAGGTTCTATGACTCTATTCCGTCAGGGCAGAGAATGCGATCTGTGGGGACTATTTTTTGCAGTCATTTAGCTATTCGTTTTTAACTGTTATTGTTTAATTCTTTAGGTTAATATAATATTAACACAGGTCTCCGGCATGGTGGTTCAATAGCTAACCAGAAGAGCTATCTGCTCTGATATAATTTCGCATAGGATCGGTCAACTCTCTTGCAAAAATACAGGGAATATTCACACTAAAAAAATTATAACCGACTTCCTGATTAGAGGGCTAGGAGATGGACATCTAACTGTAGAAATTTTGCATTGACCTAAGCCAATAGGTAGCGCTATACTTTTTTGAAAGTCACTGCATGGCAATAATTATAGGCCTACACAAGCATCATGAATAAAAATTTCTATCCAAAAATATCAATGTTCCTTGGTGTTAACATTTTACATTTTTAAGAAAATCGTGAAGAAATTGTCCAAAATGGACGCAAGATCACGCCCAGGTAGTTTTATTAATAACTTTTGACCCCATGATTGTCAAGATCAACTTGCCTGATTTTGAAATCGATCGGATTTAAACTCTCGGAGGAGTTTGTTCGTTTGTAAATACAAAAAACGTAGGAAAGTGCAAAAAAACAAGCAAAAATACAGAGAATCACTATAGCGCCCCCTAATGTTCAAATATTCTGAAAATATTTGGGGATGTTCTAGTACTCTCTGTGAACATGTTCTAACGATTTGGTGAGGACAGGCCTTATACTTTTGAAGTTATAGGTCTTTCCTTTCTAGGCCACACCACTTACAAATCTCATTAGTCCATAACTTAAATAAAAAAATCAACATTCTTTCAATACCCCATGATGGCATTGAGCCAATGATCATTTTACTAAAGATTTCGTAAGAATTGGACCAAGTGTCTGGGAGGAGTTCGCAAAAACGTGTTTTTCATCAAATTCAATTGCATAACACAATTGACTTTTTTGTAGAGCACATCCAAGAGCACCTGTGTGCAAAGGATCAAGTAAATCGGTAAACGTGGGAAAAAATGTCCCCATAGGAATCACTTATTGGGGCGCTAGAGAGCACTGTTTTTATCCCCTAATGGGATAAAGAATATCTAAATTTTTCGCACTTCTGAAGCGCATGCAAAAATTCAAGAGTTTTTGAACATGATAAAGGCCCCAAAGTGCAATTGGAGTGGCCCTGATTCTTGCAATTTCAATAGGGCTTCGCCCGACTTTCAGTCGGCTCAGGCCCTAATTATTCAAAGATATACATAGATGCACTACCCTAACATTGGAATTTAGCTCAAGGATTGAATTAATAAGAATGAATGTATTACCCAGACTTTTATATCTGTTCCAAGCATAACCAGTAAAGGTACCTTGTACACAATTCATATCTTGGGATAGGATGATATCCAGATTCATTTAGGGGGGGAAGAGGCCAAGAGTGAGATTCAGAACTCTCCAGCTGAAGAGGGAGAGGGGGGTCTGAGTCTACCAAACTTGAAAGAATACTTCCACGCGGCCCAGCTGAGATGTTTACATGGTTGGCGTAAACTGGACTATGAAGCAAAATGGAAAGAAATTGGAATTAATATGTCCAATACAGGGACATTATGGGAGACAGGGAAACATTTAAGTTAGAAACCAAATGGATTCGAAGTATGGTTCAAATTACTTAGTATGTTTAAGTCTAAATAAGGTGGAGAAGGACGCAAATCTATTGAAATGGGTGGCTTTTGATAGCAGTTTTAAACCAGCTGGGCACAGTGGACGGATAAGGGCAATAAGTTGTTAGGAAATACAGTATATACATGCAAAATGACCTACAATTTCACTCATGTGTGCCTATGTGATCATGAGGTCAGAATGCACTCAGAATTGTACCAAATAATATACACTTGATGTTATTTTCATTGTCGTTTTACAATAAAGGGGGAAAATTGGCCTTGTACATCTTTAATGTTCCCAACCCACATAGCTTTAGGTTTTTTCCACCTCAAACGCATCTGTAAAATTATCTAATTCATATTTATAGAAATAACTATGTAGTTATATTGTCAGATACGGACAATAGGCCTACATAGCCGTGTGTAATCAATGTCATGATTTTACCGTTTACCATGATTTACCATTTTCATTAATATCTTGCTGTGAACTAATACTAATATGAATGCCATTTGTTAAGTGTTCAAAAAGTTGGGCAAGAACAAGCTGGTAAAATTTGTTTTATTTATTACTATCAAAGATAAATGTTCCAGTATCTTATTTGTGGTATCGTATTGAAAGTATTGAGTATCGTAATATTTTGGCAGGTATAGTATCGAAGTCATAATTTCGGTATCGTGACAACCTTAAGCTGTACCCAGCATGCAGTTTGGCAGGGTCATTTGATAAATGTACGTTTATTAGTGTTACAAATTGTTTATGTGTCACAAGCTTTTGTGTTGTGGTGTTATTCAATGTCGTTATAAAGTTATTACCATAACTCTTTTTACCCAAGTGGCAACACACTTAAGACAAGTAGCTTCAACCGCTGCCAGCTCCTCGATGATTTGTAAAAATAAATTCTGCTGCCCGCCGAAGAGCAACATCAGTTGTTATGACGTAACACCGGTATGAACGGTACGTGAAAAATTCATACCGTAAGGAGATCTTATATAGCGTTTGAACTGGTATACTGCCCAGCACTACATCAGACACGCGCCAAAATTAAGAAGGTTCCTATTAACACTACAACTGCAGTGTTCATCCCTTTTCAAAAATCCCATACAGCCTTGGAAAATAAAGGGAGCCTGATTTATGGACAATGAGCCAGCTGGACAGCATTACAAGTTGTGTTGCTCAGTTGTTGAAGTGTGCTGTCCATGGTTTTGAAGCGGTCAAACTGTCCAGTTTTGTGCGAAGTGACTAATTTGGACAATATTTTGTGGAATTAAAGTCTCGTTACGAAATCTCTGAAGAGGGTTAGGATTTATCCACATTACATTGCCATGACACAAAGCTATGCTTTCTGTAGGCCTTATCCAAAGAAATACTTCTCACCAACAAGTCACCTTCAGTCACTCATATTTCAGAAATTTGAGAACAAGACCTACCATTGAGCCAGACTGTTAACGTGATAATCATCAGACGAGATCAAATTTAAAGGTAAAGAGAAAACATTTTTCAATGCATTGACTCCACAATGTTTTAGAAGATAAGAACAATACACACAACAGTACAACAAATTGCAATCTGAGTGTCAGTGGAAATAAAGCACTTTCCGTGGATGTACACTGGCAAGTGAGTATGGACCTCGCTGTCTGTCCACTGCTAATCTGCCATTCTGTTGCAACAAGCATAATCCCTTACAGCTAAATTAGTCTCCTCCTCCTGAGGGCTTTGCGTTCAGAGACACAGTAGGCATCACCAGTTCTCCCTAAGGTTTCTTCCCTTTTTTCCCCATTGAAGGGTTTTTTCATATTTTGGGGAGTTTTTCTCAAATTTGTAATTTGCGATTTTGGCCTATACTAAATAAAATGAATTGAATTCAACCAGTTGCCTACTGTATCTCTGAACACAAAGAGAAGTTAGTAAAAATGATTGTATAGTCACTAAGTTAAATTAGCCTATGATCCAGTTTTCTGTATGCATTTCATTGAAACACTTAAAATGCAGCCATGATCTAACATGTTTGACATAGCAGCAACTCAAACCTAATTAATCATGGATGCCATAAAACTTTAAACTTGTTTCACTTACAATTCAAGAGGAGCGCTATCGCTAACCCCTAGCTTCACCCCCGCAACTGAGCTGTGCTCATGTGATTGGTTGAAATGAGGGCGACATATTATAGGTCCATGTTGAAAAAAAGGCATTTGCAAATCCAGCCACTTGGGGAAGTCTCAAAAAACACACAAATTCCATACAAATCTACAAACAAATAGAAAAATCCACACACAAATATATTTGTGTGTGGATTGGAATGTATTTGTAAAACATTCTGTACGCATTTGTGAATCTTTTCGTTTGCATTTGTGAGTCTTCTGCGTGCTTTTGCAATTATTGAGGATCTGACCTCATATTTAACTGTTAAGGCAGCCCCCATGCCCTCCCCCTCACACACATCACGTCTTGCCAGCTCCTATATAAAGAAACCTTCCTTTGTGATTGTTGCTGGACATTTCCACACTGCACTTGGAAGCAACATAAATCCGTCTGTGTCCAGTAAGCCTCTGAGGGCGCAGATGAGGGGAAAGGTCATGGCCCGCAGTGTTTATTGCATGTGTGATTTGTTTTTGTTTTTTTTCTTTCCTCTCGCACATCCTCCATACCTCCTCTGTATACGCTGCTTTGCTACCTCTTTGCTCTTCTTCTCCTTTCAGAAGCCCCTGCACCTTTAGTTCTGCATCATAACACAACAATTAGAACCTCAAAATCCCTAGTGAACAGCTGCTCAAGATTAGCAGAGTATCGCTCTCCCGAATGGAGTGTTTTCCACAGACTAATCCTCTGAACACCCCCCCATTGCCAACGGCGGGAACATGATAAAGCAGACACACTTCAACCACGTTTCTCCCTCTCTAAACACTGCGATTAGGAACGCTTGCAGGCAGCACTCAACTTTAGGGATATCATTCTAAACAACGGCGGCTGGGTAATATGAATTGAAAGCAGCAGTGACTCACCTGAGGAAGACAGTTTCTCCTTGTCGGACAGTGATGTTATCCATCACCTTGTTGTCGGACTGAGAGTCCCCTTGACTGCGGACCGGCAACCCTGCAGGCACAAGGAGCAACATCCTCAGAGAGAGCATAAGTGTGAATTTCAATAGAGCGACCAAGTATCTCCACACAGACATTGTCTTCAGCTGAGAGGTGTACGAAAACAATCCCACAGCCAAGCAATGAGTCGCTTTTCTGTCCTGGACACGGTCCCGTGGAGATTATTTACCCCAGTTCATTAGTGTTAATCCAAATCGTATCGCCAGGGAGCCGTGGTGTGAAGAGAAGAAACACATGCTTTCTGCCTGTACTTTAACAAATCCACCTTTAACGAGAAAAAAAACCTTCTTCTCAGTGGCGATACGGCAGGTTGATGGTATTATTCCACATGTTCTCTAACGTCAGAAGACACAAATACCCGGCTATACGCATTTCTCCGGAGTGCTATTTGATCTGTTAATCAGCCGTTTAAATACACATAAGCAAAAATAGACGGTCCTCTCACTGACTAATTTTGCGATTTGCATCGGTTGTGAATGAGTCAGTGCGGTGCAATACGAGCACATCCTGCGTGTCTCTGCCAGAAACGGATAGCTGAGGTAGTGGTGCTTTAATATAGCCTCATAGGACAAAAACGTTTTTTTTTATTTTATTCAAATGATGTCACTGTTAACAGATGGAAGCTGCTTAGCGTGTCTGGTGTGAATAATACCCAAATATATTAGCGAAGGAATAAAACATGTTCTGCTCAGAGGGACTCAATAATCTAACAGGTTAAAACTTTATTGACACATGACGATCACAGCAGTTCCCATTGGCTGTCATTCTGTCAATCACACCGTATCCGTACCAATTTAGGTTTGTGTACAGAATATAACAATTGACAACACATTGTCATGTATGTTAACAGTAACTAATGTAATAATAATAATTTAAAAAAAATAGGAAATATTGGAACATTGCAGGCACAATATCCAAACACCACAAAGTTATTGTTGTCCACATTTAAATACATATTTTATTATTGACTAATACCAAGAAAACAATTAACACTTGAGATGCAGGAAACAGATATTAATTATTTGCTCAAAGCATTTCATGATGAATAGATTCACTGATTTAAATTCAGTCGATCAACTTCTTGAGTTGTGCCCTTTTGTAGTTTTGTGTTTTTAGTAGACCCAGTTTTTTGCTTTCTTCCTGGTTGGTAAGGGTATTTTTTGGTTGCATTTTGTAGGCAATGGCCAGGCCCATTCAGTAATCCATCATCGATGTATGCAGTCAGTTTTGACTCTTCTGTACTTGAGCGGCTCTAACAGGGTGTTTATCATTATCCATGTAATGTCCTCTAGTGACCATTTTGGCTGTTGAACAGTTATGTTTGAATATCACCATTGCATTCACACACAGCTAATGTTGTAACCCTCACAGAATTAGAGAACATTTCTGAATATGTTCAACTTAGATTCATTATTTTGGGGGTGAAATGAAATCCTAAATGTAAAGCTCTGTCAGATTCAGGGCAGTAAGACCCAATCGCAGACTTTACGAACAAATCCTTTTTAAAATCTACACCTGGTTTAAATACACTAAGAAGGTACAGGTGATTGGACAAGGGAGGAGACAATCAGGGACACGGAAGACAATAACCCACAGGACAAACCCACATCGTGTCAAGCTCCTGGGATGTATTTTGGAATCCAAATGATTTAAAATATAAGGTATATACACAATAAAAACTATCCAAAAGCCGCAAGATCATACTAAAGACGCGTCACACTGAAGTATTACATCAGATGTTATCTTTATTACTTACTTTATTACGTTTCACCAGCAGAAAGAACATACGCCAATCACTTACTTTGATAGATGCATTTCATCAGTCAAGAGATGATCCACAGTGCATAAAACTCCATTGTAGTGACGTTAGTGACAAATAACTCCAGTGATCATGGCGGTGACGATGACCGTGACGGTCAAAAGAAAGTTTTTCCTGATGCTCACCCTGCAGCCATGCTCCAAACAACCCGCGCCATGCTCCACAGGTGAACAGACACACGCTAATATACACACCACACCCCCTTACGGTGTCGTAGATACGAATGAAGTCACACCACACGCGCAAATACAAACAATGTAGAAGGAAAAAATAAATAATACAAAAGAATAATCAAACCCGATGTATGGCTCCTACATAAGGAAAGGGATGAGCTTCATGCCCAAAAAATCACAATATTAGCAACTGACTCTAAATATGCTATGAGAGAAAGCTTCATTGTTGCTAAAATGGTTTATATATTCCAACATTCATATCATAATCATCTTTATGTAATTGTTTAAGTAGGGGTATCGCTATAAATATAGGTAGTTACGTAATGATTTACATCATAAGTGTCCCATTATCCAGCTCAAATTGACGATGATTGACATCAGGCTACCTCGGTTCCTCGAAGGGTGATCCGTGCACAAACTGTCTTGTTCGTTTGAATCAGATGTCAGTCATCAGGATAATCACGCATGCACGTTTTACTTTATAAGGCGGAAGAGTCGATTACCTAAACAAGGATTTTCTAACAGTACGGACAAATAAATAAACTTAAAGGAAAAGCGCCTTTTCTCCACGCTGACAAGCAGGAGATGATTATGAATGCATATAAGGAGATGGTGTGTATTTTAATCATTTCTGTCAGATGAATTGAACATATTGTAGACAAGTTAACATTATATGTTGGGAAAAAAGTATAGGCTCATCACTCTAATCAATTCAATTCATTTTATTTTGTACAGCCCAAAATCGCAATTTACAAATTTGCCTCAGAGGGCTTTACAGTCTGTACACATGCAACATCCTCTGTCCCGAAACCCTCACATCGGCACAGGAAAAACTCCCCCATGGGGAAAAAAGGGAAGAAACCTTAGGGAGAACGTCAGAGGAGGGATCGCTCTCCCGGGATGGACAGACTGCAATGGATGTCATGTGTATAAAATGTAAAAGATGTACAATACACTCAATTCCTGTAACAGAAAGTTATTGCAAGTAGCAGGCCAAGTGTACGGCAGGACAACCCCAGGGGCAACCACCATCAGATAGAACCACCATCCAGAGAGGCTTCTTTGGGGACGGAGAGCAGAAAGATGTTGGTTTATGATGACAGTAATATGAATCATATTTAAAGTAATGATGAAGGCAGCAGTAGGTGTCAGCAGAGCCATGCCAGGAGTCAGAACCAGGGTCCGCACGAAACTACGATCCAGAGAGAGTGAGAGTCAGTGTGAGAGAGGGGCTCGGTGTGTCCTAGGAAGTCCCCCGGCAGTCTAAGCCTTGAGCAGCTTAACTAAGGGCTGGTCCAGGGTAACCTGAGCTGGCCCTAACTATAAGCGATATCAAAGAGGAACGTTTTAAGGTTCATCATAAATGAGCTGACCGAGTCTGCCCCCCGGACTGAAAGAGGAAGCTGGTTCCACAAAAATAGGAGCTTGATAACTGAAGGCTCTGGCCTCCATCCTAGTTTTTAAAACTCAAGGAACCACAAGTAACCCAGCATCTATGGAACGCAGATTCCACGCCTTGTAGGGCAATACGGTATAACAAGCTAAGCTAAGATAAGACAGTGCCTCACCAGCAAGTGCCTTGTAGGTGAGAAGTACCTTAAATTCTATTCTTGATTTAACAGGAAGCCAGGGCAGAGAAGTTAATACAGAAATTATGTGATCCCATATGTTAGTTCTTGTTAATACACATGCTGCAGCATTCTGAAACAACTGGAGAGGTTTAAGCAATTTACAAGAGCAGCCTGATAACGTTTCCGGTTACGTTTGTAACCTTAGTTCCCTGAGGGGAACGAGACGCTGAGTGAAAATGCTGTGGGAACACCCCTGCGTGACCGCGTCATGAAGCACGTGTGAAATCAGTCCAATGGCAAGCTGGTACGTCATAGGCGGGCGACGCCAGGACCAGGAAGCTATAAAGAGCCCCGAAACACAAGCCCATTCATCTCTAAACGTAAAAGTGCCACGGGCATGCCGGAAGTATGGCATGAACACGCAGCCGACCGAACTCGACGACGCCTTAAGAATATAGCCGGGGGAAGGAAGTAGAAATGCCTTTACCATACCGGGTGCAAATTCCAAGCATGAAGGAGCCACCGAGAGGGCTTGCAGATCTCCAATTCTCTTGAGGGAAGAAATGGCAAGCAGGAAGATGGTCTTAAGGGCCACATATTTCACTGCGACCTCTTTGATGGGCTCGAACGGAGCACCGGAGAGACCTTATAGCACAGTGATTCTCAACTGGTGGGTCGCGGACTCGTTTTTAATGGGCATTTGCATCGAAAAAAAAAAAATCCCAAAAAAATTCATCCTGTGATTTTATTTCGAAGGGACTTTTTTTAATGAGTGTCGTTATTTTTGCTGGCTTGTCCGTCCATGTTTTCAGCAGCATGTGCCAAGTTGGGTCAAACCATTCAGCTTATGAACTTAACTTTGAACGAATTTGAACTTTGAATAAAGTTGAGAATGTTCCTCGACTTGGGTCGCGGCTTGGCATTAAGGGGTAATGGTGGGTCCCGGAGCCAGACCAGTTGAGAACCACTGTTCAATCAGGCTTCAATCACCTCACAAACTACAAGCCGAAAACCCCCCACTCCATGAATGACCTCCACCTGGCAGATGAGCTGAATGAGTTCTACTGCAGATTTGAAAGACAATGTCCTGAAACCATCCCCCACAACTCCACCACCTCGCCCGACCTATCAGGTGCTCACACCTTTGGATTGCTCTCCCCTCCCCCACCGCCCCGCACTGTCTTGGAGAGTGACGTCAATCGGCTCTTCAAAAGACAAAACCCCCGGAAAGCAGCCGGTCCGGACTCAGTCTCGCCCCACACCCTGAAGCAATGTGCTGACCAGCTGTCTCCTGTGCTCCCCGCCATCTTCAACACCTCCTTGGTGACATGCCATGTCCCAGCCTGCTTCAAGGCCTCCACCATCATCCCTGTTCCCAAGAATCCCAGGATCAAAGGATTGAATGACTACAGGCCCGTCCCCCTGACCTCTGTAGTCATGAAGTCCTTTGAACGGCTAGTCCTGTCTCACCTAAAGTCCCTCAGCGACACCCTCCTGGACCCCCTGCAGTTCGCCTACAGAGCCAACAGGTCTGTAGACGATGCTGTCAACATGGCCCTCCACTTCGTCCTCCAGCATCTGGACTCGCCAGGATCCTGTTTGTGGACTTCAGCTCTGCCTTCAACACCATCATCCCGTCTCTGCTGCAGGACAAACTCGCTCAGCTGCACGTGCCCGACTCCACCTGCAAGTGGATCACTGACTTCCTGTCCGACAGGAAGCAGCATGTGAAGCTGGGGAAACACATCTCTGCCCCTCGGTCCATCATCAGCGGTTCCCCCCAAGGCTGTGTTCTTTACCCTCTGCTCTTCTCCCTGCACACCAACAACTGCACCTCCAGTCACCAGTCCTTCAAGCTCCTGAAGTTTGCTGATGACACCACCCTCATTGGACTGATCTCTGGTGGGGACGAGTCTGCCTACAGGTGGGAGTCTGACCACCTGGTGTCGTGGTGCAGCGAGAACAACCTGGAGCTTAACGCCCTGAAGACAGTGAAGATGGTCGTGGACTTCAGGAAGAACGCAGCCCCACCTTCCCCCCTCACCATTGTGGACTCCTTCCATTTCCTGGGCTCCATCATCACCCAGGACCTTGAGTAGGAGCTGAACGTCAGCTCCATCACGAAAAAAGGCTCAGCAGAGAATGTTCTTCCTGAGGCAGCTGAAGAAATTCAACCTACCACAGACGATGATGGTGCACTTCTACACGGCCATCATCGAGTCCATCCTCTGCTCCTCCATTACCGTGTGGTATGCCACAGCCAAGGACAAGGGCAGGCTGCGGCGTGTCATCCATTCTGCAGAGAGGGTGATCGGCTGCAATCTGCCGTCTATCCAGGACTTGTTCACTTCCAGGTCTTTGAAGCGGGCCAGAAAGATTGTAGCCGACCCCCCTCACCCTGGACATGAACTGTTTGTGCCCATTCCATCCAGCAGAAGGCTGAGGTCCACCAGGACTAAGACCTCCCGCCACACGAACAGTTTCTTCCCTTCGGCAGTCGGGCTCATCAACACAGCCCGGGCCCCCCCCTGACTGACTCTCACTCCCATGTTCATTCACTTTGTCACTTTCACTTGGCACTTTGTTTAGAAATAAAAATAAAGTGCACCAGCTAATTTTATCTTATCTCCTCTTACTTACTAACCCATAGCATATATTTTATTATACTTTTATTTTATTTGTATCTGCACTATGTTGTCATTATTGTACTGTCTTCCATCATGCACCAACCGCCAAGACAATTTCTATATATGTCCAACATATTATGGCAATAAACGTTTCCTGATTCCTGATTCCTGATCCTGAAGTAACAAATGCATTAACTAGTATTTCTGCATCACTTTGAGATAGGATGTTAGTGATGACGGTTCATATATAACGTAGATTTTTCGGTTGCAGATTTTATATTTTCTGATTCAAATCTTATATTTCAAAGTTTCAGATTGTTTTTCTTTCCATTTAGGCCCTTTCTTAATACTCGTTCTTTTGTGGACTTTTGTTCTCGTGGACTCGTGAAACATTATCAGTCGCAGACCGAGTACTTTTCCAAATGGAAAACCATAACATAGCCACGTCTTTCTGTTGTCTTCTGTGACAACTACTTCACTAGTTTCAACTTGATACAGAAGCTGAATGCAAACTTGGGTGTCAAGTGCATTGGCACTATCCGCATTGGCATTGGTGGAGCTACCTTGATGGTAGACAAACAGCTGATGAAAAAACGTCATCGAGCTTTTGATTACAGGTCTGCTGAAAGGGTGATCGCAGTGAAACGTATGACAACAAATGCCTCAACCTTCTGAGCAATGCCTGTGGGATCATGCCTCTTTCAACTGTTAAACGGTGGAGCAAAGAGGCTCATGCAAAGATAACGATCCTGTGCCTACAATCAGCATATGGGAGGCATGATCTTTCTGACATGCTGGTACACTGGTACGCAAGGCAATGTTACATTCCCCTCTTTGGATACATCCTTGACCTGTGCATCTCAAATTCCTGAAATTCCTGGCTGGTCTACAAGAGGAATTGCGGCCTACTGAATGAGAAACTAATCTGTGCTTTATGATAGAGGTACAGATAATCATTAAGGCTTTTATTTTGAAATAGAATTGAGTGGTCGGGTTGGGAGACAGAATGTTTGTCAATCAAACTAAATGGACTTGATCTTGTACAGCGCTTAAACACTACATAACATTATTTACCCATTCATACACTAATGACAGGACCTACCATAAACAGTGGCACCTGCCCCCTCAACATTCACACACTAAATTCACAGCTACAGGAGCAATGCTGGGGTTAAGTGTCTGCCCAAGGACACATCGAGATGCAGGTTAGCCGGGCCTGGGATCAACCCTCTGATTGGAAGACGGCCACCCTCCCCACTCAGAAGTACTAGAAAAATTAGTTTAGTATTAATACAAGAAGTACTACTAGAATTACAAGCAATATCAGATGTGGTCGTAGTACTATTTGAAAGAGCAATAAGTATTCAACGAAACAGCTTTATCCTAAGCTTCATGGTTAAATTACAGATAACCAATGCAGCTTTTATTTTGAAATGATGGGATTGGGGGGAGAAAAAGAGAACTGGAAAGAGGGAGGGAGGAAGAGGGTAAGGGAAGGAGAGATGTCTGTTGACAGTAAGCATAGCTGGGTCATGTGACTTTATTAATCAGCTGTTATGATTTGGCTGTGTCAGACACAGTGCAGTGTGCTTGTGTAAGTATCCACGACAACGGAGCAGCTCGGGAGGATGGGGGAGGGGGTGGCGAGAAGGAGGTTCTGAAATGTCCTCTGTAAAACCTGAATAACTTCAGGTCATGTCAGGCTGCACTAATCAGCTAATATGGATCAGCTGTGAGTCACAGACAGAGCCACGAGGGTGAGCGAGTAACCATGACAACGGAGCAGCTGCAGTCACTAACGAGCTCACAGGGGCAGAGAATCAACACCCCAAACAAATGTCCCCTGGAGCAAAGCTAGACTGGGTAGCCAAAAAAATAACATGATTTTGAGAGACACAAGACTCTTAACAATCACATAAGTGTAGTTGACATGTCTCTCAGTGTTTTAAAACTGCTCAACTAGCAGTTTTAAAACATGTACCTTCTATTTTTTTATATATATGTTACCAGGTTTGTATTGGACCCTATGAGGCTTGACACAGACTTTGTCTCACTCTCGGGCTCCTCAGGACTAAAGTAAATAACTTTGGGATTCCATACCCATATGAGTCTGACCAGCACAGCATCGTTTTGATCCAAAAATGAAGACTGAAAAGTGAATATTGTGGCCGTAAGGGCAAAAGTGCTATTTCTTTACTGGATTCTGACTTTGCGCTCACTCTAGATTTCCAGAACATTCCAAAGCTGCCCTCTAGCTCCCTACATTGAATCCCATGTAAAACTCAGAAGAGCACTGAAAAACTAATGAAAGATAATTAGTGATTATGAAAAAGTGGAATAGATATCAACAAGCTGTTTTTTAAATAAAATTGTTTAGACTTTTTTCATCATTTTAACGTTGAAATGGTGTCTCTAGCTGAAAGATTGTCAATGCTGAAGAAGTTTTGAGAGGATTTGAAAAATAACTCCATTGGAAACCATGTTAAAAAAAAGTTGATTTTAATTCATATTAATTAAATTATAAGAGCTAAAAAGCTGTTGTTGGAATGCATCACTGCATTCCAACAATTATGTGATGAGAATAAGAAGTGGAAAATATCTTAAAGGCTGACATTTAAGTAGCTTAACTTTTTTGTGTAGAAAATCTGTTTTGGCCCATTGTTTTAAAATTTTTGCCCGGGGAGCAATTAGGTTGTCTGCTCAGGGACCCATCGACTTGGCGCATGGGGCAGCCAGGGTTCTAACCGCTGACCTTGCAGTTCTCAGCACACCCTCTCTACTCCATGCGTCACTGATGCCTTATAGTTCATGTTATAACTGGTCCAACTAAAAGCTGGGATCGAAAATCCCGACACTGGTTATCTGAAGAGCGAGTTAAACTAGAAAATGCATTTCCTGCTGAAAATGCATTAGAATGCATAAAGCTGAAATTAATTACAGAAATGAAACAAGCTGAAATTTCTAAACATTGCTGAAAGAATAGAAATAGAAGAAGCTAAAATACATTTATAAATTTCTAAAAAAACAGAAATGGGAGAAGCTTCTATTAATTTGAAAAAATACAGAACTAATGAAAGCTGAAATTAATTTAAACATTCCTGAAATAATATAAAGAGGAAAAGCATTTTTTGTAGTAATATAAGGTTTAGTACTAGCAGTAGGAGTACTAGTTGTACTAGTATTTGAAAGCAATTGTGGTGTACCTATGGTTGAGGTACAGATAATCATTGAGGCTTTTAAAAAAAATAATGGAATTGAATGAGGGGGGGGGGGGGGGTTGCGAGATAGAATGTTTTTCATTCAAACTAAATGAACTTGTACAGCGCTTTTCTAGTCTTCTGACCACTCAAAGCGCTTTAACACTACATTACATCATTCCCCCATTCATACACTGATGACAGGACCTACCATACACATTGGCACCTGCCCCTGTGCACAGAACAAACAAGAAAGGAGAACATCCTGGCAACAGGTCAAGATCCATGGTTTGTGAGTGCCTTAAAAGTTTGCAAATGGTGTAGAAATTACTGAGAGCTTCATGCTGGTCCCATCAAAATCGCCAACATCACGTTTACAATTGTTCACTCTTCAGTGCACAGTTTTGCCCACCAGCTGCGGTCCGCCCGCAACTTTTGACGTGCTTAAAAAAAGGTTAGCAATAGTATATTAAGTTGGCGTAAAATAAAGACCAAACGAAAAGTATCAAACGATCTCCTGTCATTCGCGTAAGAAAATAAAGTCACGTGTCTCTAGCTCAATGACAACATCGAAAGTCGAACGTCACACCCCCGGTTTACACTCCGACCTGCCACCAGCAGTCAGGCAGCGCGTCGGAAAATGACGGTGTCTCTTTAGCAGTTTAGCTAGCTAGCGCTGATCTCTGCTTACGTTAGCACGGCTCGTTAATGGCGCTCTCCCATGTTTGAAATATCTAAACGTCCTGCCTCCACATTACTTACGGCTTGCTCGTCTCGGGTCTCTGTCCCAACTCATGACATGCACGCCCATATGTACCGTTAGCTAACCACACGTCCCTGCACAGTAAAGTTAAAGTAAAGTAAGTCACTTCTTATTTCAATGCTTCCACATATCAATTTGGCTTGGTATTTCATCTAACCTGCCCCAGCAACTGTTGTGATCAATTCTTTCCCAAGGTGTCAAGTGTTTGCCTTGATATTTGTTATTGATCATTGCAACCCTTCTCTGCAAGGAGGGCTAACAATGCATGGTGGCTATTTATCAAGGAACTGGGTAAATAGCTTGTCAAGGCTCATGGAGGGCAATCCCCACATCCAAACGCATGTTGTAGACGCTGCCACCACCCAGCCACATAAGGACATCAGACAGGATGGACAAGTGAAGAGGAGATTCCCGAGATTTTGCACAGTCAATCGTAGAATAATAAAGGCTCAGAATCAAATGTGTCTTTCTCCGATCATTTTCTTGCAAGGGAAAAAAGGTCACAACAGCTACGTGCATAGCAGACTGCTAAGAACTCTTTTTTGCCCTTCCCAACAGAGCAAGGCCATTCTCGTACTTTTTCCTCATACCTTCTCCTTTCTTTTCTTTTTCCATTTCATACATTCACTACAGTAACATTACAGATACACTTGTATGGCAATATCTGGGTTAGTATGGTGTATTTTATGTATAATTGTGAACAAGGAAAGACTTCAAATATTAAATGTCTTATTCTTTGGTCCAAATGATTGCTAAAATAATATTCCTGACTCTGAAACAGGTGTGACTTGGCTCTGTATAAATTTGATCTTCAATAATTTAATGACTTTTGAAAACCTTTCTGTACAGCAGGGTCTGTGGGGTTGCTATGTCTAGAGGCCGAGTTCACATGCCATCCCATGTTAACCTTTTTTTTTCTGACAGTGTGGCCGGCTGACTATTTGAACATTAGGCGCTATAGTGATTCTCTGTATTCTTTGCATTTTCCTTCAATTTTTCCATTTACAAACGAACAAACTCCTCTGAGAATTTAAATCCGATCCATTTCAAAATCTGGCAAGTTGATCCTGACAACCTGGGTCAAAAGTTATTAAAATCAAGAGTTTTCATAAAACTATCTGGGCGTGATCGTGCGTCCAGTTTGGACAATATTGGACAAAATGTAAAATGTTATAACTCCAAGGAACATTGATATTTCTGGCTAGAAATGTTTATTCATGATGCTTGTGTAGGCCTATAAGTAATGCCATGCAGTGATTTTCGAAAAAGTATAGCGTAGATTTCTACAGTTAGATGTCCCTCTCCTCGCCCTCGCGACTTAAATTGTGTTTATTAAATAATGCTGCAAAAATAGTCCCCACAGATCGCATTCCCTGCCCTGACGCAATGTGGGTAAATCCACCTCTTTAGGTCACGTTTTGATTGCGCAATCACAGTAGAGCCCGTGGCTGTGTTGGATAGTCACAGGTTTTTCAATATTTTGACTCGAGTTCCATTCCCGATAGAGCCATAGTGTTTATTTGTTTTTCTTCTTTTTAACTGCGTGTCCGGCTGATATAAGAAACAACGTTTGCTTTTGAGATACTAAATATGCTCCATTCTTTACTGAACATGGCTCCCATAATAAAGTTAAAGACTTAGTCATTTGTCATGATTTTAATGCTTTCACATTTGAATTTTCCTTGGTATTTCATCTAACCTGCCCCAGCACCTGTTGCGATCAATTCTTTCTCACGGTGTCAAGTGTGTATCTTGATTTTTTTTTTGCTCATTGCAACCCTTCTCTGCAAGGAGGGCTAACAATGCATGGTGCTATTCATTAAGGAACTGGGTAAAGAGCTTGTCATGCCACATATGAAAAAGCTCATGGAGAGCAATCTTGCCTTGACTGAATGGGGGCGATCAAAATATTTTAGTGACGTTTTGATCATTGATTCACAACAAGTCCTGTGTAGAGGTTTGCTTGATGATTTGGAATCTGTAGACACGTGGTCATCCAGTGTGTGTAGTTAGAAGGTTAATATTTCTTGATGGAGCAAAATGGTGTGATTATGGAATGCCGTTTTAGTCAAAATTAAATAAATGAACAAATACACGGTAATGCATAATGACACTGCATTTCATAATAAATAAATGAATAAAAACACGGTAATGCATAATGACACTGCATTTCATAATAAATAAATGAATAAAAACACGGTAATGCATAATGACACTGCATTTCATAATAAATAAATGAATAAAAACACGGTAATGCATAATGGCACCGTAATGCATAATGACCCAGTATTTCATTTCACGTTCTTATATGCAAATCAGGGGGCGTGGCTATCTATCACATTCAGAACAGACAACGGAGACGTGTGCAAAAAGGGCTGGCTAAGGCAGTGTTTCTCAACTGGTGGGCCGTTTGTCTAGAGCTGCCGAAGTCGGAACCGCAAGCCCTAGTACTTCCAGAAAACCCTCAATATGTGTCAAAATAGTATCTGCAGATAACCCATGTTGATCGATTTGATCCGCTAATGCTAGCATGCTATCTCGGAGCCCACCGATGTCTTCCATTATGTCAACACTCTCACGTCCCTTAGCCCAGTAGTTCTCAACTTGTCTGGCTCCGGGACCCACCTTTACCCCTTAATGACAAGCGGCGACCCAATTCGATCGGGGGGGGGGGGGGGGGGGGGGTGCTTCCGCGTTCGCTAGCGGTGTCGACGGCACACGGCTCTGTCGTCTGTTCTGAATGTGATAGATAGCCACGCCCCCTGATTTGCATATAAGAACGTGAAATGAAATACTGGGTCATTATGCATTACGGTGCCATTATGCATTACCGTGTTTTTATTCATTTATTTATTATGAAATGCAGTGTCATTATGCATTACCGTGTTTTTATTCATTTATTTATTATGAAATGCAGTGTCATTATGCATTACCGTGTATTTGTTCATTTATTTAATTTTGACTAAAACGGCATTCCATAGTGATTAGCTCCCATCCTTTGCCTTGACTGACTTGATCCTACATTTCATTGACTTTTTGCAGGTCTTTTGCAGCTCGGCAATAGCCTAGTGCTGGTGAATTCCGTTTATGAAACCACAGAGTCAGGTTTGAATACCAGCCCCAAGAGTGATTTATTTTGTCTTTTTAGTCTCTTTTTGACCGTGTGTCCTGCTGACCGCTGAAGACCGCTACTAAAAGAAGATACATCAACACTAACAGCCAACCATTTGCTCATCAAGCAATGCATTTACATTTTAAAAAATCTATTTGCATATATGCTTGTTTTTGTTTGTGTGTGTGTGTGTGAGCGACAGTAAATGGCAGAGCTAGTGAGTGTACACCTCTGTGTCGGACTGCGAGCTCACCTCACATTCTACTGCAGTTTGGGTTATTGCTGCATTCTCTTGGACCTAGCATCTACAGCGGGCAAACTCAGCCTTAGAGCATTATTAGGCATAAACTCACAGCATGAAGGAAGCACTTTATATTTAAAAGTCTTAATAATCTGGAGAGCCTGGAAGTAGCTCAGTATTTATTAATGGCAATGGAGTGGGCTTGTTTATTCATCACAGCACTTCTATGAGGACACTGACAAAAAACGGCTGTTTTTAAAGATTTTTCCCCCATACACACACAAAGACTGATTCATTGAGACATCTTCTGCTGCTTTCTGATTTTTTCACAGATCAGCTTAAGGTTGAATGGTGCGGAGTTACTATGTGGTTATTTTATTTTTGTTGACTGTCATGACCCGGCTCAAAGGAGATGACAAACACCGGAGAGACGCAGTGCAAATTTGATATAAAAATATATTTATTTAAGTAAAGTAACAAAACCGTAAACAGTATTTTTAGTCATGTCAGTGTGGGTGCTTGATCATGTCCGTGTTGTGAACATAAATGAAATGCCAAGAGACCCAAACAAAGGTGCGGACACTGGCCAGGGAAACCAGCGACCCCGGCAGGCAGGAACCATGCGCTCTTGTACTGCTAGAACGCCCCATCTGCTCCCAATCAGGTTGATGGCATTACCCCGGGGAAACAAACAATGACGTCACAGACATGAACCAATAGGCAGGGCTGTCACATGACTATGTTGTCTCCCAAACGAATGGAAAAGTGAGCCTACTGTGACCATTAAACAAAGAAATCTGCAACGCCTTCTGGCTACTTTTGACTTTTTGAGGTGGAGGGGTTTTCAATATGTATTTCATATTCCAGAGAAAAATGTTATTGAAATATGGGGGAAAAATATTGCATCTATCAAACAGCTCTGTGCTTGGTCCACATATAAAGAGATTTGCAGCGCTAATCAGTGACAGGTATCAATATTGTCTGCAGTTATTGTTACTTGTTTTTTAGGTTATGGATTTTACTTAAAAGGATGATTGAGGTCCATTACAAACATGATCTTATTGTGTGTGTGAGTGTGTATATAGATGCAGGTATACATAGTCTCGTTTTTTTGGTTTTTATCTCATTATACTGTAAAATAATACAGGCGTTTTGACTACGGGTGAAATAAAGTGATCTCATCTGTTTTTGATCCATCTGAGGTTCTCACTATTTTTCCCCACCAGTCTAAGATCGATACTTCTGCTGTGATACCAGGGGAGTGTGTAGCTCTTGACCCTGACTACATTCCACATAACACAGTGTTTGCTATCAATGCCTTCCTTTCACATGATATATTTTTATTTTTATCTGCAGCAAACCACAGAGGACAAGGTCGATGTCCTTGAAACCCGATGCTCAGTTGCAGGAGAAATAATGAAGTCCAAATGCTATGTGTCATCAAAACATGATGGATGGACCTAAACTGCCTCCGGATCTAATACGGTGCACCAAGAAGCACCGCAGAGCGTCACAAGAAGTCACTCCTTCCGGTGGCTATCTCGTTTTTAAACATCTCCCTCATACCAGAGTGAAACACTCGGGGTCAATAGTGTGGCCCTTGAGCATATTTCACCCATTAATTTCCGATAAACAATCATGGCTCGAATTTGCAGGTCAAATGTAAAACACACTGCCGTAGATATTGCATTCATAATGAACATTTCAAGAAACATTATTACTCATGGAAGATTCCAAGGTTTTTGTTAACTTATTTAGACTTGTTTGCATATAACAAGCAATGAACACTAAACCTAACCAAATATTCATTAGTATTTTCATTTCATTAAATTTTATTTTTCAATGTTTACCACATCTTTTAAACAGTAATTTTTGCCAAACACTGAAAATACATATATAGAGGAGTGTTATTTTTTACAGGACAGAGTTGCTCATCAATTAAATTGATCGCTCTGTGTGTGTTATGGCTTTTTTTTTTTCTTAACGGTAAAATGTTGATGCAAGCACAAATCTAATGAGTGGCAGTTTAAGGGCTGCAGCACTTACACCCCTCTAGGTCAAGGTCGGGGACTTTGTTTTGCCCCGTGGCTTGGCTCAACTGCTGCAAAGATTTTCCGTATACTAGTGACAACTGGATAGAACATGAGCAAGTGCATCCAAACAGCAGTGTAAAATATTACAAACCTCCGTGAACACTGGATGTGAAACGAAAAGAGATGCCAAGAGAAAAACTGGAAGCATGATGGTAGAACGGCAGCAGTGCTGGACCGCACGCAAACGCACATGTTCACAATAATCCTGGACACTTCGGGGTTAGCCATCAATTCTCTCCTCTCTCCTACCTAAAGATGATACAGCTTGCTGTGTTACTTGCATATTGTGCCGTGCCAGAAGGGTCATTGAGATTAAATGCCCACCTCAGACCTGCCTCTTAGTTGATGAAGCCTGTCAAGAGAGTGAAGGATTGTGCTGGAATAGAAGCAGCGTGTCAGATCCTCTCGGTATGCCAACATATTACATTACATGTCATTTAGCTGACGCTTTTATCCAAAGCGACTTACAATAAGTAATAAGTAAGCCATATTCTATGGCTTTGTAGCATGGAGTAGGGGCGGATGATACTCCAGCATATTAGAACTTTCAGCAATGCTGGACATGTAGGTACTGACCTAACCCTCAACTACAACTTTTATTTATTTTATTTTTATTCATATTTTGCAGGGACTGTTTCATCTGCTGCATTCAGGCTTTTGGCTACGTGGTTTCATGTGTTTCAACAATGCTAAAAAAAGGCTGTATTCAACAGAGACATAAAATGGATTACATGTTCAAATCCAGGGCAGTGCTCGTATATGTTGAGAGGGTCATGCACCCTCCACAGTATTTAAAGAGTCCCTCCCCATTTTGCTGTGTCAGCCAGCCTGTCCCCACATAACTCCCCCTGAATACCTAATTCTTTGGCTCAGCGGTGGACTTCCCCCTGACAGTGTGTTCAGGAAGCACATACTATGTACTGCATTACTTTACTGTGTGTGAGTATGTGTCTTTGCCCTTCCGTATCCTGTGGAATAGAAGCTGGAGTTCCCCCGTTCATGGTCAATAGAACACCAGTACAAGAAGACAAATGCCTATTTCATTTTGGCATTTGTAGAATGTACGTTATTTCCAATATGATTATTACCAAAGTCAATCATTTTCATCCTCTGGGGACTATGAAATGGTGACCCACAGTTAAGGAGTTCAATTACAAATACGAAACCCAATTATTAATAGACCAATATTGCCATCAGTAATACAATGAACCACCCAATAAAGGATTGTTTGTTTTCAATGCTTGCAATTGAATCATCATCTCATTCAACCAGTTGCAACCTCAAACTTGAAATGTCTTTCCTGAAATGAATATAGGGAATAAAAGCCCCCTCTAATTATGTTATTTATATACTGGCTCCTCATTAAATTCATATAAAACAATAACCTTCAAATTAAAACGTATAATTTGTACATATGGCTCTCCTGCTTCCTTGACATTTAGATTTAAAAATTAGTGCAGTTTTACTGCTACCAGATGTTATCAATGGAGTCAAATCAAGAGGAAGGGCAGGACCTGGAGTAGTGACATTTTCTTTCCAACTATTCCAGGTTAATTACAGAAGAGCCTACTTCCATTGTCCGAGAGACATGCATTACATTACCAACTGAGAGACATGCATTTGCAGCGGAAAAATAAATAATGTTCATGATCTCAGACATATAGAGCTTTCTGCACTCCAAACATACTGAGTACATATTTTTACACATTTTGATGTTGAATAATGGAGTTCACTCCTGTTAAATACAATAAAATAGCTCAACACAGAGACGTATCAAGCTGAAGACATTATTTTAAAACCAACATATTTAGGGCTTTTATTCTGTTCTTGTACAATGCTCCAGCAGAGCTTCTTCAATTCCGCAAAGCAATGTTATAAACAACTAGTAACAAATGTTAAAGCCACAACACCCGGAAAATACTGCACTACTCATACACAAATATTAGTGTGAAGAAATCTGTAGGACCTACGCAGAGATTATCCTAATCCTCCTTAAAATAGCTACGGTGTATCCAAAAGTTGATGAAAACCCAATAGTTGTACAAGATACCATAAAGACAAAAACATAATATAATAATACTAGATAACTCTGGAAACATCAGAGGCTGGACTACAAGGATATCAAAGTTTGTACATGCAATAAATAAATATGTATGAAAAAAAATCCTTACATATTTCATGAAAAAAGCATCAAACTGCACAGTTCATCCACAATCGATCAAAGCAACATGCTAACAACAAATCCAAGATGATAACACACTGATTAGTTATCATGTTTAATTTACACCCCCTTTCCTGCTTTCTCTTACCGTTTACAGATTGCATGAAAGCAGCCAGTATATATTATTATAAATCACTGTATACACATAAGAATGACTGACACACAGTATCAGTTTCTTTCCTCATTGATAAGACCCCACAGATGTACGGTTTACTGCTAAATGTTGTTAACTAAAGGTTTGTAGGAGGATGAAGACATCTGCCTTGATATCATTGTATCCTGTTAGTATAGTGTATAAATGGAAAAACACAAACCCAAACCCAAACACAAAAAGAAAAGTACAGATTTGCATGTAGGACTGATAAACTGAGAGAACCTTTACTACAGCATGTAATTAAATTTGTCCTGTGCAAGATAAAGATAAGGATTCCATTAGCCCCCTAAAACATTCTGGGATAATACATTTTTGTGGTTGATGGAGCACCTCATGTGAGACAGGTGGGATTTACTCCCAGGCTCGACTCGGCAGTGCGGAAGGCAGGCACTGCACCCGACCAGCCAGCAACGACATTTGATGCACCATTGGCACCAGAGGCAAATTAGATTACGGCACACAAAATGGAATTGACTCTCCCTGATAGATTTACAGATCCCCACTGGATAGAATACAGGTGAAAAGGCTGTAAAACCCATCATCTGTGAGGTGAATTACACCTGACTTGGAACAACTTGTTTGGATTAGGAAATCCACACAGTGTCTTCTTTTTATTTACCTGCACCCCGCCATGTTACCCACCCACCTCTTTACTCCTCACACATACTTGTGACAGTTCACATGAGCAGCAGTGTTTTCCTTCAGCTGGAAGTCAGCCAATGGATCTTTAAATCAATTTGTTAAATCACCATCCTTGGAGTTAGATCTTTTAGCTGTTCTCAATAGACCTGTTTAGCAGAGGTGAAACCAAATCTGAATGATGACTCAGCTCCAAAATATACAGTAGATCATTGCCTGATATACAGCAGGTGAAATAAGTATTGCTTTTTCTCAGTAAATATATTTCCAAATGAGCTATTGACATGAAATTTTCCTAAGACCTATGGCCTAAGACCATGATAATGTCAAAGATAAAGTTTGCAAAGCGGCATTCCTGGCGTTGCTCCACACGGTTAACGACCACTGACTTGCGAACGCTTTGTCCGACAGCCGCAGGGTTCTTCAGCCGCATTTGTAACCGTCCGGCCAGTGCCCCGACGTGCAAGAAGTAGCGAGGACCTATCCAACACTGTCTTTCTTTGAAACCAGTTGAGTTTCCTTGGCTGTGTGTTTGGGATCATTGTCTTGCTGAAATGTCCACCTGTGTTTCATCTTCATCATCCTGGTAGATGGCAGCAGATCTCTGTCAAGAATGTCTTTGTATGTAAATGTAAATTTGCCCATTCATCCTTCCTTCAATTATGTGAAGTTTGCCAGTATCATTTGCTGAAAAGCAGCCCCACACCATGATGTTCCCACCTCCAAACTTCACTATTTTTAGGGTGATGTGCAGTGCCATTTCCAGCAGGGCCGAGATCCTCCTTGTGACACTGGCAAGCAATGGCAACTGAGTGGCACCTCGTGGCACGCAGTGGCACGTCTGTGGCAAAAAAAGGCAAGTGAGTGGCCAGTAATTCAGTGGCAAGTCCGGCGCGAGCGTCACAACGGCACGCTGAGTGGGCGGAGCTAAGTTTTCCTAGAAAACGGCCCTTGTGTGTACGACAAGTAAGCTGTCGTTATTTTTTTTTCAACTTTGTGGCCTATGTGGCACATCAGTGGCCTTTGTGGCAACTCTGTGGCAACCTGTTAGGCATCCCCAAAATGCCACTTGATCCGTTATGTTTTTTGAATAATCTTCTTAAATTTCTTGGGTTTGCTGAGAATATTGAGCATCCGCTCAAGAGGATGAAAAGCCGCGGCTACCTATGGTTAGCTGTAGATAGTTAGTGCTCATTTCTCCTTTTTTTGCCACTGGTGTGCCATGAGGTGCCACTCCGTTGCCATTGCTTGCCACTGCCACAAGGAGGATCTCGCCATTTCTCCTCCAAACATGGTGTGTATTATGGCATCCAAAGAGTTCAATTTTGCTCCCATCTCAATATGAACATCCAAGACGGCCTGCGTCCCTCTGTCCCAAAGCAATAACATGCAGAGGTAAAAAAAAAGCTGCACAGTCAATTTGACAATAAAGGTGTCTTCACTCCACTTTGGGAATTCTGGGACTATAAAGACACTGTATAAAATATTTAACCAACTTTATGTTGCAGCCAATCCATCACCTTGATCTTATTGATACACATATCCACACTGCTAGAGTTCCGGTTTTAAGGCTATATTATGTGTATGTGTGAAGTGGAAACTGAGCTCCAAATAAGCCCCCCCCACCACCCCTCTTACCAGACACAACTTTAAAATCCGGGGCGTCATTGGGCCTAAACGCATCATTCTTAATGATATAAAACTTGGGTACTAGGACCTTGAGGATGCTGCTGGGCTGGCTTTCTTTCTCTGCCAAGTAACTCATCAATGACAGGATTATATCGTTAGCCAAAAAGTTTGCACATAATTAAATTGTAATTACAGGTAGAGTGGCTGTAGTTGTTAACTATGTCAACACTTTGACAAAAAAACAAGATTGCTACCTATCAAGCTATTTTGTTAAAAACTGTCTCCAGTGTGCAAGAATGTTAACGAGCTAATTAGAAATACAAGAAATAACTATCGACATCCCTCTGTTGGCATTTTATTTCTTCTATTGTGGTATAAATGTATAGGCATTTGTGGTCAGGCCTAGGCTACGCCAAGGCATAGCCTAATCTAGATTTAGATGTGCAACACATGAAACCTACCCACTGCCCTTAGACATTGTTCCCGCCAGGATAGTGAAGGAGGTTTTTAATAAAACCATTGGGCCGAGCTTACTCAACTCTTGTCTGAGTTTAGGTTCTGTCCAAGCTGCTCCCGCTCCTCTCTCTTGTGGGGTACCCCAGGGTTCAATTCTTGGCCCAATCCTGTTTTCTTTATATATGTTGCCGTTGGGGGCTATTATAGGAAAGCACAACCTGTCTTTCCACTGTTATGCAGATGATTTGCAAATTGTTTTGCCTATGAAACCAAATGACAGTGTTGCACTACACTCCCTGCTTAATTGTATTAATGATATTAAATTGTGGCTGTCACAAAACTTTCTTAACTTGAATGAAGATAAGACAGAGTCTATCATCTTCTGTACTTTGGCCACAATAAACGGTCCATCTTTGAGTTTGGGAGCACTGGCTTCATACTTCAAGCCAGCTGTCAGAAATTTGGGGGTTACTTTCGATTGCAACATGAAATTTGATAAACAAATCAGCAATGTTGTTAGAATGACTTTTTTCAACTCCGTCTCCTAGCTAAAGTCAAGCCATTTCTTAACAGGCATGATCTAGAAAAGGCGATCCATGCTTTTATTAGTTCAAGGTTGGATTACTGCAATGCCTCAGTCTCACGCCTTCAACTGGTGCAAATTGCTGCTGCTCAGTTTTTAACAAATAGTCCTGGGCGCGCCCACATAACTCCCGTTCTTTATACCCTACATTGGCTCCCTGTGCGTTTTAGAATATAGTTTTATTGTTTGTTTTTAAGGCCCTTAATGGCCTGGCCCCGGAGTACTTATCCGAGATTTTAACCCTGCGTGAGTACAGTCGGTCCTTGAGGTTTTCTAATCAATTGGTCTTAGAAGTACCAAGGTCAAAATACAAACGATGGGGTGATCAGGCATTTGCGGTTGCTGTCTCTATGTAACCTTTTATGATTATTTTTTTAACGTATCATTCTTTTAATTGCAAGATATGGTTTTGTATTCTTAGTTCCTGATGTGAAGCACTTTGGATACCGGCTGGTTGTTGTAAAGCGCTATATAAATTGATTTGATTTGATCTATTTTAGGATATTTCTACATCCTCAAAGTTTGTTTTTTCACCCTGATGGCCCTGAAATTCTGTCTCGTGTTATAATGTTACTGAATGCAAGCAAAACTACAGAGCAAAATCTAAATCTTTCTGATTGAACCAATCGAGGAACTGTGGATATCCCCGGCCCCAAAAAGACCACCAAAAATTGCCACATGCAGACATACTATTCAGAAATGATACTAAGCCCTAACCTTCTTTGAATCCTAGAAACAGCCCTGGATGGCACAGAGGAAGCAGCAGCAGCGGTAGTTGATGCAACAATGACAGATTGTTCTCAGTGTCTATGGGATTCATTATAATTCACAGAATGCATAATTCATATGCTCATTATAATTATTTTCCAATCAAATATCGTTAATTTCCAACAAAGACACATGATTTTTGTCTTACCTTGGAAAAAGTCTGGTATGAACAAACAATATTTCCATAAAAGCATGGAATGAAATAACTAATCAACAGATTACCTACTGTTGATGCCACTCAAAAGCCCTTATGTGTGAAAAATCAAGACAAAACAAGATTTTTTGGTGAATGTTTTGTGTACACAAAGGCCACAAAAGACATTTTTACTATTAGGAGATATGCAACAATATACTTTTTAAATGACGATAGGACGTACCTTCCTGCACTTGTACTTCAACATACAGTAGATGTTGCATTTCCTGTCATTACCTCTTTGATGCTGGGCTCTTCAGCGGAACATGAACATAACATTGTACCTGCAATCTCTATTTGATCTTTATCACAGAGTTATCTGCTGTTAGCAATCAGCAAACGGAATGCATAGAGGATATAAACACTTAATGATAATGATATTTGATTGCTGAGCAATGGCAGTACGCACAACCCAACCTTTTATTTAAACAGGGCTTTAAATCTTCAACAGCAATCTAGGTATAGGGAGAAATGCATTGCACTCATTGATTCTCAGAGAGAAATAACAAAGCATAGGCATTATTCTAAATCAACCCTTTCATTTTGAATGGACTTTCACCAAGTACAGAAGAGTAAAGGATCGGAGACCACGCAAACAGACTCTTCCAGACTGAGAGCTAACACTGGGAAATGCCAAAGACATAAAAAAACAACAGGCATAAACTTCCTAAATAAAGTCCCACTCAAATATTTATTGAGGTGGCTCGGTGCTTGGCGAGCAAGCCAAGGAGCCAGGAGCTATAGCCTGAAAATTGTGGCCCGCTGTAACAGTCACTGAAGTGGGCCTGACACATAAGACAAGATACTTTGTCACCGTACCACTGTTTAATTTTTTTCAAAGAAAGGTACACCTCCGGTGTTGAGGGGAAAGACCTAAAGGCAGTACAGCGGTATTATTCGGGAACGTTTTAGTCTTATCTCATCTCTCTCTGCATTTCTACATTGACCTCTATCAAATAATGGCCAAAAATAGATAATAAAATTCTTAGAAATAACGCACAGCTTTAGAAGTTAGGTAAAATAAAACTGCAGTTTCCATGCCATATTTCTATCAGTTAAACACATGGAGATAGGGTTTCCATTGTCCGGCTGAATTCAGCAATCTTCAGCACGATTTAAAGATTGGAAAAGGAAACAGAGAGTCTTTGTTAGCTCTCGGAATCCTGACAAAAACGTATTATAAACTGTGATTCAAACTAAAGAGGTGTTTTCATCCTGAGCTGCATTTTAAATTCACACCTTAATCTGCCCATTCAACCACTTTTCTGAATCGTCAGATCTGATAATCAAAAGCTGTTTCATAGTGCTCATTTAGAAATCGCTGGTTGAGGAGTGCAAGGTCAGAGGGCAAAGCAGAAAGTGCCAACCAGGCAGACACTGATCTGGTAAGGATGAGTTAGAGACGCACCAAGAACCATACAACACTCACACTTTGTTCATTATGTTTACATTAATGTTAAGAGACCATACATTGGATGTAATTGGATCTTGTGTCACGGCGAGAGGACCTGCTCCTCCTCAATGCCAGTTTAGGGCCAATAGAAATCTTTCCTTTTAAATCTAACAAGAATTATAAAACATAATATCCCTGATGTCAGTTTTTCTTCCTGCCTGCGGGGCAACAGAATTGATCCTGCCTTTGTAAATGCAGCGCTGATACTTGACCTGTGATCTGACAATCAAATCTACCAGAATGAGAGAAGTCGTTTGGCTGAATTCTACCAGATGTCCCCAACCGGCCTTCCAATTTTTGAACACGTTCCTTCGTTTTCTTTCAGATCCCACTATATATGACTGAACCCACACAGGAGTGATCGACAGCTTCTTCAGCCACTCAGAAGCCAAAATCATTGATGAGAGTGATTTTGGCTGTTTCACCCCCTAACGTCGTTCCAAAGCAAGGAAGAGTTGTGTGAGATGCAAAAGGGCCGGTGGCTCGAAACAGCGGAATCATTTAATTATTTCCTTCAAAACAGCCAAGGTTGGAGATATTTATGATTCATACGCGTCAATGGCTTTTTGTACAATCAATCCTGCATGGTTTGTCTGAGTGAAATGTTGAAAGATATCACTGGATTCAGCAAGATCTCCTCTTGCTATGTTTACAGTGATAGCATTTAGCTTTTAAGTATTGTTCAACTTCTGGACTAATTTGCATCGAATATTTTCCAACTCTTTCTTTAGTTGTTAAAGTTGTGTTTGGAAAATTTTCAAACAGATTAGTACAGATTAAAGCAAAGTCTCTAACGCTTTGAACAAGGTGAAGTATTCAAACATTTGTTCATGATAAGTACCTGATAGTTTGGTTCTGGCTCGGTTCTGCGTACTCTAGGGTGACTCCAGGGTTTAAAAAGTTTTAAATGTTGACTTTTATTGTTGTTCAATGACATCTTGATACCCACTTGACAGGAGTTCATTTTACAAATATCATATTACTCCACCAGTAGACAAAACCACAGCTCAGTTCGATTAATAAGGAAAAATGTGTAGCGACAGACAGGAAGACAGATCTATTGTGCTGTATGTAAAGATTTTTTCTATGTGTTGTAATGCAAAATGGATCACTAATAATCCCTGTCTGTCTCTTCATTCTAACCCACCTTTATCATGTTAATTAACTCAACAAACATGGATTACCTCGAAAACCCCTCTTTGAGCAAGGGCAAATAACAGGGACTTGTACACGTTGCACAATTTTATCCCTGTACAGTGGAGCAAAGTGCTCCATGTAAGAGCAAACAAAATCAATCTTCATTAAAAATGCATTTTTTTGCCTGAAGTGGCCTCTCAAGAGACCATGTTTTAGTTTTGCAATGGAGAGGGAGTGCATAAACCAATATCATTCTGTTTAAAGTTCAAACAAAGCAACTAATCTCCCACTGGATTGTGGACCACAAAGAATATCTGGTCATCTTAATGGGACTATGGTTGTACAAGTACAAAAATAGCCCAAACAATGATTTGTTGGTGAACAATAAACTCTGAGAATTAATCCATAAATGTACAGGGAGACAGTGGGTCTAATATGCTCTTATATGAATGTGTTTAGATGCCTAATTTTAGAAACTCGCTGCAGCATTCAGGACTAAACGCAAGCCTTAGAGGGAGGCCTAGCTATCACAATGTAAAGGGCAACACTGGTGAAGTCAGATCAAAATACAAGGGTGTGTAACTCCATTACACACCATATCTTTTGTTTTATTTTACACTGATCGTGAATAGTATGCAGGTGAAAATCAACTCTATTGTACAATGTTAAATCTTAAATTAAAGCTGCGAGCAGCGTTGGGCAGGTTCTCACTACTCTTTGCACATCGGGGCACTGGCCGGGTGGTTACAAATGCGGCCGAGGAAACCTGCGGCTGTCGGATAAAGCGTTCGCAAGTCAGTGGTCATTATCTGAACGCAGAGTGAGGGTTCAGCTGACAATTTGTTTATTTGTCACAAAAAAGGCAAAAACTCATTCTCTTGTAACGAGGATGCTAGGGAATCTATCAAAATCAAAAGCCAAAAGGCAAAATCGCTCGTAACGAGGACACAAGGCAATCAATCAAAATCAGAAGGCCAAAAAACTCAAAATCTCTCTAATGAAGGCGACGCAGACTATAAGTAGACATGAGGGAGGGGTGGGAACAGGTGGACACAATCAGGAATCAGGGAAAACAATGGCCCTTTCTCAATATGCGTTCTTGTGTGGACTTTTGTTCTCGTGGACTCGTGAAACGTCATCAGTCGCAGCCCGGTCCGTTAACTACACCTCACATCTCCATCCACGGAGAAGAATGTTACAAAGGCTGAATGTGGACAAACCGACTGCAGAAAAGTTGCTTTAACAACTAAATTCAGTCATAAAATTACATTACGTTACTTAAATAAAGTAGTATTTATAAACTTCGACATGAAGTTGTGTTTATTTTCCTCTGTCGTTGTTGCCTGTTGCTGAGGTGAAATGCATTCTGGGATATTTGGCTCTCACAATAACAGACGAGCCTGCTCCGATGCATGCCCGGTAAAATGGGCGGGGCGAGTCACATCCAGGTATTATGACCGTTCTCGGCTCAGATGCGGACTTTAGAATTGGAACAGTACTCGGGCTGCGACTGATGACGATTCACGAGTCCACGAGAATAAAAGTCCACACAAGAACACATATTGAGAAAGGGCCAATCAGACTGGTGACACATGAGGAAGGGCAAGGGACCTGAAACGAGAGGGAGTTAGTTTCCAAAATAAAACAGGAAGTCGAAAATCAATCGTGGAGACAAGACAAAAACGCAACTTGACATACAGGTGTGACAGCAACGCCAGGAATGCCGCTTTGCAAACTTTATCTTTAACATTATCATGGTCTTAGGCCTTTTATGTCAACATGTAACTTTGACCTTCTGGTGTTCCATTAAAAAATTAAAGCCTCAGAATACCATACATGAGCCAATTTTCTTCAAAATCTTCCACTAGACAACTTTGGGTCAATTTCAGTTTATAAAGAAAAGGTAACTAAAAATAGTTGCACAGTAAATCCACTTCAGGCAGAGAGCACACATCCCCAGGGTGTGACTTGGTGATAACCAAGACATTCTGATGTATCAGTCCAAAATGAAAGCCTCTCAAAATACCATACATGAGCCAATGTTCTTCAATATCTCAATCAGTCTCAAACCCACCCCCAGATGCTCATGAGACATGAATGCTCCAGCTATGCTATTAGAATTAGGATGTCAAGCATAAGTTAATACTCCCATGAAAGCAGAATCTGAGATAATTGAGAATTAGTGGTTGTATTGCAGCGTGATAACCTTCCTATAGCTCAGCTTCTGACTTTCAGTCGGCAGTTAATCAACAAATTTACATCATCACAACTGTGGCTTGTAATAGCTGTTCCAACACTCAGTAGTCCCCTGTTTGAAATTATTATCATCAGTGAAGTTTCCATGGTCAAAGAGAGGACTGAATCCAAAATGTTAATGCACAAAAAATTGCATTAACAAGATAATAACATGTTAACTTGGCCACCCCTAATATGAATGAATGATGAAGCAGAACAAAGATTTTTTAGTACAGGTGTTACGGGAAGGTTTTCAAAATAGGCATGTTGATTTTTCTTTCAGTATCTCAGCCAATCTTTACACCAAAGGTGACTGACGGTCTGACAGAGAGAGATGTTAAGGATATGTGTCTAATTCGGCTCCGTTTGCTCTAATCCGGAGGCATTCCCTCTGGTAGCTCCCTGGCCAAAGGCAAAGTTTGTCTTCCACTGCCTAAAAGCCAAATTATTTTTTATCTGCTTTGCTGACTCCATATTCAGTGGAAGGAAAGAAGTTGCAGTGGTCAATCAATTAGAAACATTAATGTGCAATTGATCCCCAAAAAAAGTCATCCCATGGTGACGTCCAACACTTATTTTTCATAATCATACAGTTTTTTATTAAACAATATCGTTCACTCTCATTTAATGAAAAAACATTCATTTCTGCTGAATAATTCTTCTTCATATTCATAGTATTGGGAATATTCACTAAAAAATGTTTTTAATTCTTTTGAAGAGATCAAAAGAAATATGTTGTCAGCATGGTAGATGAGGATCAGTACACATTGCTGGGTGGTTTAGCGTGGCAAGCTTGGATCCAAGGTGGGCCCTCCAGACACATCCAAACGCCAGAGTCACGGTTGCCAATTGAGTTTGAATGTTTGATGATAGATACCCAATTCAGCATCTTTCTCTGTTGTCTAAGCTCACTGCTGGAGCTCATTTACATTTACAGTTCCCTGTGTTCACTTCTCTACTCCACCTTAAATTGAGCATTGGACGGCCATGTCATTGGTAGCTTCATTGATAGATTATGTTTATATCTACTTAGAGCTTGTTTTAAAAAGTTAAAAAGTCCATAATTTATATATTTGAACACATGATAACGTTATGAATTTCCTTTAACCAATACTCATTTTCACTGAACAGAGCGGAACAGAAGTTGTTTGTTACATTGTAAACAATCAATGTGTTTAAATACCGGAATGAAGCTTATGACCAATTGACAGAGATCAGTGAACAGAAAGCATGAATGAGAATGTCCTGATCGCCAGTTTTACTAAACATTGGCGGATAACAATGTGAGGAAAACTTTTTTCACTGTGAATGTGGTGTTAACATTAATCTGTAATTAATTTGATGACGCAAATCAGAGTGACGCTGGGTGCGTAAAGTAGTGAAGGATCTTTTTCAGAACGGCAGATCGGTCGCGGTTCAAGTTGATCTCAGTTGGTATTTAGCGACATAAACCCGCCTCCTCCTCCTCATGCAAAGTCCATGTAACGTTAAATGAGTCTTCATGACCATGGGTCGGCCGTAAATGTTTTTTCTAACTATATTAATGATCTGGGACAACACAGCGACCTGCAAGTAGCGCAGCGTCTTCAATAAAGTTAGAAATGAACACTAAGGGATTCTGTAATTGTTCAATATTTTGATACCCGACCGCTCCCCATCATTATAAAAGCGATGCGCCCCCCGTATCTATACTTCTACTTGAGTAATGAATGTGAATACTTTTGACACCTCTGCTCTACATCCAGGACATGGTGAAACCCTACATCCCAACCCGCACACTTCGCTCTGCATCTGCCAAGCTGCTTGTTCCTCCTTCTCTGAGAGAAAAGCACTCGGCGAGATCGCGACTCTTTGCTGTCCTGGCTCCCAGATGGTGGAATGAGCTCTCTGATGACATCAGGACTGCAGCGGGCCTTTACATCTTCCACCGAAGACTCAAGACACACCTCTTTAGACTATACCTAAAAACACGAACTATAGCACTAACAAATCGTAGCACTTAAATTGAACTTATAATGTCACTTATCTATAACATGTTTTGAAACTGCTTATTTGATGAAAATACAATTTTCATGTTACTTGTTCTTCGGAGTTTGTATCTCTACGGTGGAAATGCACCTATTGTTGCCTAAGTTACTTTGGATAAAAGCGTCAGCTAAATGACATGTAAAGCAAATTGCCAGGGTAAATGACTGCTTTTGGGTGTATAATTGCTTGATGCTATGCATGGTTTTGAGAAAAAACAAGTAATCCATTATTCTATTTAGATTTAAAACCAGAACATCCTCAAAACAAACAAAAAAATGTCATTGCAAGGAGAATTGTATAACCCCAAATACATTCACTTATTTTACTCAGTAGAACTTCTGGCAAACGTTTGCTGATATTTCTCTGACAATTATCAGAAAACCAAACCTAATTAGTTAGGTCACCCTCAGTGCCATAAAGCTATGTGAATGTTGCATGGAAAACTAGGAACTATTCTTTCAGTTGGCTGTTGTCCTTGTTGCCAAACAACAAACGGGTCAATAACCCATCATTAAAGAGCTTCACACTTCGCTGGCTGCAAATTGACTGCCTGAAGGATTAAGGAGAAAGGCAACGATGCCAATACTGAAGATGAGACAACATTGCTCATCTTCTCTACCAAGTAAAAAACCCAGGGTTCTTTGAAAATACTGCAGCTAAAGTAAGAGAAGACAGCATGATAGGACATTTTCCTGGTATTTGTTGTTGTTGAAAATGGGTTGGGACGTAGTGCAATGCCGATCTCAGTTGGGTATTAAGCGGCATGCAAAGTCCATGTAACGTTAAATGAGTATCTTCATGACCATGGCTAAACTTTATTGAGGATCTGGCACAACACAGCGACCTGCAAGTAGTGCAGCGTCTTAAATAAAGGGATGTACGTCTTAATGCAAGGCTTTAGAAATGAACACAAAGGGATTCTGTATTTGCTGAAACGAGAACCCATTTCTAAGTGATGGTGTTACATGCCTACTGGTTTTTGAACTACTGGTTTGGCTACGCGTGTTTGTTTGTTTTTCCCCCGACAGCGCAAATGTTGTCTGCCTCCGTCACTTTAGTCGTCACACATTTTGTTGAAAATGCAACCCATATTCATTGCAGCGATTACGATTGTATAAGTGAGCACTACGTCACTGCCACGTATGAAGAAATACATAAAAGAACATTTATTAAAAGTTCGCCAACAACAACCTGGATTCGAACCGTGTCGAGCAAAATAACATTGTGCCACAAAGCAGCTGCGCTACACACTCGGCCAACCGAGCTTGTAGGATGGTCTGCCAATTTGTATACTTGTAATAAAGTTTGATATCGTCCGCAAACGTTTTGGTTCAGGGTGAACATTATATGTTCTTTTATGTATTTCTTCATACGTTGCCACACTGATGGCATAAAGAAGAGTTAAAGCCCCGTTATTATTGGACATGGCTACAATCCGAAGCCGAAGGTGTATTGGGTGCTCGCTCCTTTTGATTGACGCACGCTCCTGATCTTGAATCTAGAATCGATTGCTCTACCTCAGTGTCCCGGATGTTGGTGTTTTTGCGGCTGAATTTCTTGGGCTGAATATTGTAACCATGATTTCTTTTGCGGCTGAATATTTTAACAGTGATTTTTTTTTTAGGTTGAATTTTTTGCAGTATTTTAATGTTGAAAAACATTCAGATACATTATTTCAATGCATAAATATTCAGTGCTAGAAATTCAATCACCTTTTTATTTCAACCCCCAATGACACAAATTTACTTCCATAGGAGGTGTGGGCAGTGATTGCAGGGAAATGGGATCTGTGGCTGATGCGTTTTTATTATCTCCTTAAGGTTGGAACAAGTTGCTGGCAGGCTGACTGGGATGCTTAGCGGTATAGCCAGGGCTGATGGGGCTAATGGAATTTGAACGCTGCCGCCTCATCTCTCAGTTGTGATGGCTTGGTGACACTGATGGATCGCTGGGGCTGAAGGCTTGCCTGACAGTCACACTCGGCTGATGAATTGTGAAATGAGACAGACACACAAAAGCCGAGGGCAGCCCAGACCTGGACAGACCTCCCTCCGCCTTGGTCTACCAGTATGCTCTGTACGTTGGCGAGCACTATGGCGCTTGCATCCATCTGCCACCCTGACTTGTTGCTGGGGTAATGTGGCTGGCTCTGCTGGGTGCTGTAGAGACACATGGCCCAGCCCTGGGACCTGGCCAAGTTTTGTAGTCTTTTAATGATTGACACTGGGCATCCATCAGGCTGACTTCTCTCCTGAATATATAGCCGTTGAAGTATATCCCCTTCGAGAAACTTCCGACAGGAGTATATTATCTACTTCACAAAAACAGCACTAGTTCTTGAAGTCTCAGATGAAGTGTTAAAAAACTATTGCAGGAAACTGAATTTAGAGGAGGGGAAAAACCAACAAGAGCACCCAGTTCGGAAACATACAAGGCCCACATCTACTCAAGTTACATTTGCTCAGTTTTGTCCGCTTTTCAAGAGAATCAGGCAGAAAAATGGAACTAGGACATGGAGAGGACAAAAAATCTAAATAGAGGCAGAGAGTGATAGTCAAGGCCGTCTGCATAACAAAGACTCCCATCATAATCATGAAAAGGGCATAATTTAACAGTTTGATGGTGTTGCTTTTATTAAGCCAATCTGAGCAAATGGCTTTTTGTTCTGGCTGAAGGGCCGAGGATTAATGAAAAAAAAAACAGCTGGGGGATGTAAACTGACTGTTGCCTGTAGACCTTAGACAGAATTTTTATGTTTAAATTAAGGCATATTATTCTCAGTTTAATTATTTAAAATTGAACAGAACATATTGTTAGCCCTTTTGTATTAAAAGTCAAGTCACTGATGAAAGGGCTTTTCTAGTTTTGCAATCCAATCAAATCCTTAACATAGACATCGTTTTCAGTTACTAAAAATATTTGTGCACATATTGTGCAAAGGTGTGTTTCTTCTTCCTGTTAGAATTTTTTTTGTTATGAAAATGCCCATATAGTTGTGTGTGTGCATAGGTATGTGTGTAGGTATATATTTTATTATTTATTCCTTACCCAATCCAGCATACTGGACTGATTATGTCAATTCTTATTATTGTTATTTAGCAAACCAAGCATGTTAATTAAGAACACCAATTAAAGACAATATCTATTCTGGGGCCCTAGTCTAGATTTATCTTCATGGTTTTTTAATTCTGTGGTAACTTGACAGACAGCTCATTTTGAATATTTACTTATGATTTTCCACAAAGTTCCAAATTGTAGCTTTCTGTGCAGGCCATAGCGCAACAAACCAAAAAATGTATTCAGATAGTCTACAACATCATTGTTGTTCAATACAATCAGAATCAGAAGCCATTCATTGCCACATGTTACACACAGAGGAATTTGAGTTTATGAATGAAGACAAAGGACATGGCTGAGTGAATGGATGAGATAACAGATTGAAAGTAATCTACTGTTTTAAAATAACAGCAGTAGCAATGTTTCTCCAAGGATACAGTGTAGATAGACAGGATGATAGAGATGCTCCACCAACCCCCTCTTTGCTGAAAAGAAGTAATAACCTCGAAATTAAATATTTTCTGGAGGAATTCAGATTCTACCATTTGACCATGATGTAATCACACTAAATTGATCTAGCACAGCAGCAAGATCAATTTAGCTAATCTGTTACCTTGAAGTGTCATCCACCCTCAGTGCCTATAATATTTGGTAGAGGATATTCATCTTTTATTACAACTTCTCCCGTCCTTGTTCCACCGCTGCATTTACCTGATCAATGCCTCATCCAAATAAGAAAGGACGAATCTGGCATCAATGTCTGATGGTGCAGGGAAAGGATGATGGTAGAGTAATTCATTCAAATCAGTGAGTTGTTTAAATTGTTTAATATCATGTTTTTTTTTACTATGTAACTCAGAAGTAGGACGTTCATACGATGACATGCCACTGTATAGGAAATAGCATACTAACATAGTTTTCATACAAAGTATGATGTAAAGTTGAGTATGCAGGCAATGCCTTACATTTATCTACATAAGCTAGAATGTTTTAATAAGAGACATGACCTTACATACACATCTTTCCTACAATGAATTTTCAGATTTTTGAGTTAGGGTATACACTTTTAATGTCTCACTTTTAGTTTAAACATGTTAAAATGTGAGAAAATGACCATTTTGAGTTCCAATATGTGGTCAGTTTATCAAAATAACTGCTATTCAGTTTGGGAATGTGCTGTGACGATTTACAGATATGTGATGCATCGGCTGAAGGGATGCCTCACACAGGCCTGGCTTGAGCCCACAGTGTGCTGCAAAAATTATGTTACCGTTTATTGAGACGGAAGTATGCACTACAAACTCACTTTCTCTGTAGTATTCAGTCCGTGCAAGGTACATTCCAGTTGCTGTTCATATCTGTTCCCGGCTCACTATCTGTGCAGTTCCGAATAATTTACTATTTGTTAACCATCCAAACACCAAAAGGGATCCAATACTCCAACCTACCACTATACATCTTAAACACAGTAAGAGTGCCATCGTCTATATGTAAAACCAATTAATGAGCTGTGTCTTAGGGCAATCTTTTTCAGCAGCTGCTGCCGTCAAATTGAAGGCTCTAAGGGATTCACTTAGTTGCATTACTTATGACAGAAATGGCTATTCTCATTCAATAGTAGTGGAGGATACACTGCACAAGTAGCTGTTGTGATTTCACAGTAAGTAAGATAAGTGAGTGGAAATCCACAGAAAATAGCACACCTTCAATGCTGTTTCAAGATGCAGTTTGTTTGCAGGCCTTACAAGACAAATTTGCCTCTGGTACACTAGAACTCAATGCAAAAGTCTGACTTATTTCTTCAATCACACCATATCCGCCAAGAGCAGCCTCACGGGGGACATTTTGAGGAGAAAGTTCTTCTCTGATGAATTAGTAAACATTTTTAAATGCAGTTGCGCTGGTGCTCTAAACCACTGGCACACTAAACCTCACAATAAAAGTATGGCCAGTCAGACAGCTCACCCAACACAATGATTTGAAAGAAATATTCAACATCAAAATAGTTAATTAATAATCATCCTTCTGCAAGTTTTTAATGAGGTTACAATCAGGTATGGTAAAATTTGTTTTATAGAGAGCATATTAATTGTAAGTATGATTTAATGAGAGTCACCTGTTTTAATGTGTGTATATTTATTGTGAATGCAATACCAATATTCCTACTATATATCTCCTTGTACACAAATCAAACCAAGGTTGTGACTAAGCATTACATATCCTCCAATCCAGCCCTCTCATTTCAGTCAATAAGCTTGTAGATAGCTTAAATTCCTAAATCAAGGATGTTGTTGATGCCAATGCACCCACTAAAGTGAAGGTTGTCTGTGGTAAGTAAAGATATCCATGGAGAAAGGCAATCCTAGTCAGAATAGAGACAAAAGAATGTCAAAGAGCTGAGAGCATACAAAAAAAATCTCCAGGTTCACTGTAAAATCTATAAAGAAAGTATTTTCTCTATGACATCATTCTCATCATACCCATAATACCAACACACACACACACACACATTATTTGTGTGTTGTTGTAAAGACATTCCTTTTCTCAGGCCTCTTCCCACAACCCCTAAAAACTGCAGTTATTAATGCACCTTAACACTCATAAAAAGGCTAATTTGGACTCTGCGATGATGACAAAGCCTAAAACTGGTTTATATCCTACTTGATGAACCAAGAATACTTTGCGTCTGCAGCTCATTTCTCATCAGAGCAGACTAAATGTGGACATCCCTATGGTTCAATTATGGGGCCTCTCTAAACTTCCACAAACTTTATTTTTTTTCTTATTTATGATTATGGAAAGAAACAAAATACGCAATCATAATTATGAAATTGACACACACATACAGGATACATAACTATTTCACCAGGGAACTATAATCCCATGCATGGGTCGAGTTTTGCATTGAACAAATAAACAGATGCATGTGCCAGAATCTTTTGGGCCAAGGAGAAACATTTGAAAGTCAGCAATCAGCTTCAATCAATGAAAACCACAAATTAAAGCAGAAATCTAGGTGTATTTATAGTTTCAGACCTCATTGTGAACAGCTATATAAAGACAATTATAAAGTCAGCCATATATCATCGGAAGAATATACAGGATTTGGAAAAACGTGTCCTTGTATTCATCTTCAGTAGACTGGATCTACTAGACTATTGTAACGTTGTGTTCACATGGCTCTGTTAGCCAATCAGAAGGGCTGCAGCTCGAGTCATCACAAAGATCGAGAAAGGGGATCACATCTCTCCAGTTATGAGTGTCATGACCCGGCTCAAAGGAGAAGACAAACACTGGAGAGACCCAGTGCAAAGCTGATATAAAAATATATTTATTTAAGTAACAAAACCTAAAAAGTAAAGCAAATTTGAGGTGTGTACGTCAGTAGTTTCAGTAATGTCAGTGTGGGTGCTTGATCATGTCGGTGGAGTGTGAACATAAATGAAACGCCAAGAGACCCAAAAAAAAGGTGCGGACGCTGGCCAGGGAAACAAGCGACACCGGCAGGCAGGAACCATGCACTCTTGTACTGCTAGAATGCCCCAGCTGCTCCCAATCAGGTTGATGGCATTACCACGGGGAAACAGACAATGACGTCACAGACATGAACCAATAGGCCTATAGGCAGGGCCGTCACATGAGGCACTGAATGCTTTAGGGTCAAAATCCATGTCTGACTTGCTGCTACCTTACAAACCATCCCAACCCCTCAGGTTGTCTGGGACCGGTGTACTTTGCGTTCCCAGAGTAGGAACCAAACATGGAGAAGCAGCTTCAGTTCTTTTGCTGCACATATCTAAAAACGAACTCCAGGCAGCTGCAGGTCTGCTGAGGCTCTCAGCGGCTTCAAATGAACACTGAAGACTTCAATTAAATTGATAATCTACGGCTGAATTCTACAATTTAATATAATGTAATATTTTTAAAATGTCCCTAACTTTTGTATTATGTTTTGATAATTTCAATGGTTTTATGTGAAGCCCTTTTAATTGCCTTGTAGTTGAAATGTGCAATACAAATAAACATGATTATCTTATGACTCTTGACTTTGGGAATCATCTAAAAGCTCCTTGATATTATCTATATTTACAATAATCTCCCGTTATATGATAGGAGTTCAAAAATCAGCTGTAGATTGCAGAAACAATCAATACTGCCCACCTTTCTGCCTCACTACTGTAGTTTGAGTCAGCCATTCTGAAATAAACACCCAAACAAATCCCCCCTTCGGATTGGCCGTCTCTCCAACTCCCACTGCCTTTGGATTATTCATCTGCTAAATGGCTGGACGACTGTGGTGTGACTGCTGATAATTTTTTTTATCTCACACAGGTTAGAGACAACTTGTGGACCATGAAGTGATATTCCACAGCATCTTAAATAAGATAGAATTTGAAACTATGCAGAGATTAAATTATTTTGTGTACTGACTTTATAGACAAAGTATTGATGCAAACCTCCAACTCAAGTATTTTCTGAATTTCTTCACAACAACTGCCATGTTGAGTTAGTGTTGAGTCTAAAACCAGCCCCTGAGATGAGGAACAGAAGCCATGGTCATGGACAGCGTGATAAAAAAAGTAAATGCAGGCAATGTTGGAGAAACCTGCAAAAACCCATGTAGATTCCCAGGAGTTTTGGCAGTGTGATGATCTGCCAGCTGTGGCTTAGCCATATGTTAAGATGTTGTTAAAGGAAATCCCCTGGTATTACCTGATGCACCACGAAAAGAATCCACCAGCAGCATCACTTTAGTCCAACATTAACAAAGACAATACTGGGGGAATATTGCAGCAACACATGCAATTTATGAGATTTGAAATTATTTTCAAACCCTATTCAATATAAACGCGGAATACATTTTAGGGCTGGAGCAATTGCAGATTAAAGATGCAAGCAGAAATTATGCAATTTAAATGTTATGTATCAATTATATTGGCTCAGGTTGGCCTGGACCAGACCTTAGATTAGCTGATAGGCCTAGACTGCCAGGGGGTTTCTTAAGACAGATCAATATCCTCTCTCTCTCTTTCGACAATACTTCACATCTCATTAATGCACATCACTAATTTTGTTCCTCCCACGTAGTATTTGTGCTTTTCCGCCTCACAGGCTTCCATGGATCATGGTTCCGTTAGGACCCTGTTCTTTCCCCATGCCATGGCCCTGCTGACGACTGCTAATGCTATTATCATTAGGGTCTGAGCCGACTGAAAGTCGGGCGAAGCCCTTTTGTTATTGTAGAAATTATTATTATTATTATTAGGGCCTGAGCCGACTCAGTCAGGCGAAGCCCTATTGTTATTGTAGACATTATTATTATTAGGGCCTGAGCCAACTGAAAGTCGGGCAAAGCCCTATTTAAATTGCAAGAATTATTATTATTTCACCACTTCAATTGCACGTTTGTGGACTTTATCATGTTCAAAATTCTTTGCATGCGCTTCAGAAGTGCGAAATTCTTTTTGCATTTACAAACGAACGAACTCCTCAGAGTTTAAATCCGATCCATTTCATAATCAGGCAAGTTGATCCTGACAACCGTGGGGTCAAAAGTTATTAAAATCAAGAGTTTTTATAAAACTACCTGGGCGTGATCTTGCATCCAGTTTGGACAATATTTGAACATTTTTTTCAAAATGTAAAATGTTATAATTCCAAGGAATATTGATATTTCTGGTTAGAAATTTTCATTCATGATGCTTGTGTAGGCCTATAAGTATTGCCCTGCAGTGATTGTCGAAAAAATATAGGTCCACCTATTGGCTTAGGTCAATGCAAAGTTTCTACATTTAGATGTCCATCTCCTAGCCCTTTAATCCGATCCACTTCAAATCTGGGAATATAAGCCTTAAGACTGTGATACAGTGAATATTGGGAGTTTTGGACCAACTTTGTTGCCGTGACGACACCATCTTCGCATGAAAGTTCAAGCACATCTTCTGAGCCTTGGCAAACTTCAAAACTCTTGAAAACCTCTGTGAGTGTCCTAAGTGATGACCTTTACAGACCTAATGTATAATTTTGGATCAAAAGGGAAAAATTGCCTCCATAGCGCCCCCTGGAGGTTTGACGGAGCAGCACCGGCACCCTGTTTGACCTGCAAGTGATTTTTTAACAAATGTATTACAGAGAGACTTAAAAAGGTCTCTGAAGATTATGCTCTAAAACAAACAGGAAGTCAGTTAAAAAATGTTTGTGTAAATATTCCCTGTATTTTTGCAGGAGAGTAACCAATCCTATTTGAGTGACGTTTAAATTTCAACATTGCATCAGAACAGATAGCTCTCTTGCTAAGCTGTTGGCCACCGATGCTGGAGATGTGGGTTTAATTCCCGGCATGGGCATACCATATATTTTTTTCTTCTCTTTTTATACGCGTGTCCGGCTGATCTAACAAACAAAGGGATTCAGTTTACTCTCCTTGGTGAGGTGAATGTAATTCGTGTTTGTATTATATCTTGATGAACTTGTTTATTCGTTGTGGGGTTTGTGCTCAGAAATATTTGTATTGTTTGTGGGGTAGTCTCTCGGTTACGTATGTAACCTTAGTTCCCTTAAGGGAACGAGACGCTGCGCGAAAACGCTGTGGGAACGCCCTGCGTGACCGCGTCATGAAGCACGTGTGAAATCAGTCCAATGACGAGCTGGTGCGTCGTAGGCGGGCGACGCCAGGACCAGGAAGCTACAAAGAGCACCAAAACAGAAGCCCATTCATCTCTGAGCGGCCATATCAAGTGCCACGTGCATGCCGGGAGTATGGCATAAACACGCAGCGTCTCGTTCCCTTCAGGGAACTAAGGTTACATACATAACCGGAGACGTTCCCTATCAGGGAACTCGAGCAGCGTGAAAACGCTGTGGGAACGCCAATACCCACTCCGCCATATGAGCCAGTGACCGTAGTGTGAAGTCAGGGCGCACATTCTGACGAGAGCACCTGCGCTCCAGGCGTGGAGTTAATGTCGAGAAGATAAAACCTCACGAATGTGTGCAAAGAGGACCAGCCTGCCGCCATACAAACGTCGTGCAGCGACACTTTACACGACAAGAGGGCTTTAGAAACCGACATACTCCTGGTAGAATGGGCCCGGACAGCCAAAGGTGCGGCTGACCGGCCGACTCATAGGCAAGTGAGATGGCCTCAACCACCCACTTGCTCACCACTTGGGTGGTCCGAAACACACAAACAGCTGTTCGGAACGTCTATACAGGGCAGTTCTGTACGTGTGAGACTAGAGCCCTAACCGGGCAGAGGAGGTTGAGCTTCGCTTGGTCCGACGTCAGAAAAGGAGGAAAGAAGGCCTGCAGCACGATAGGGCCGGCCGAACTGGAAAGCGACTTAGGAATATAGCCGGGGGAAGGACGTAGAAACGCCTTCACCATACCGGGTTCAAATTCCAAGCACAAAGTAGCCACCGAGAGGGCTTGCATATCTCCAATTCTTTTGAGGGAAGAAATGGCAAGCAGGAAGATGGTCTTAAGAGCCACATATTTCACTGCGACCTCTGCGATGGGCTCGAACGGAGCACCGGAAAGACCCTCTAGCACGATGGCCAGGTCCCAAGACGGTACTCTTGTGCGGGCTGCTGGCCTCAGCCTTGGAGTGCCACGAAGTAAGCGAAATACCAGTGGGTGTCTCCCCAGAGAACGCCCATTCAGTGGGGCATGATTAGCCGACAAGGCCGCCATGTATACTTTGACCGTAGACAGGGATAAACCTGTGGAGAACCGTGCGATAGTAAGTCCACCCTGATCGGAATCCTACAAGGAGAGCTATACCTAGCGGGGCCGGATGCGTCAGGGAGAACCACAGAGGACAGTGTGTCGTCTCTCTGGAAGCAAACAGGTCTAACTCGGCACGACCAAAGTGTCTCCAGAGGAGCTCCACTACCTCCGGGTGGAGTCTCCAGTCCCCGGGCCTCGGCCCCTGTCTCGACAGGGCGTCTGCCCCCTGGTTTAGGTACCCTGGGATGGCTGAGCGACCACTCATGATCGCTCCACGGCCCTGTAAGGGAGGCGTCTGCCGTATGTGTGACACGACGACAACTTGCTCCTAATACCGACTTTTGGGATAGGATCCAAGAGTCCCTCCATATAGCCAGAGCCTGCAGGCGCCGCCGTGTGACTTCGTAATCGGACGGCGCTGGTTTCCCCTCGGGGAGAACCTTTTGGCTCTGAGCCACCACTGCAAAGGTCTCAAATACAGCAGGCCGCACGGGATCACGCCGGATGCCGCTGCCAGCAGACCCAACGGTCTCTGAAACTCAACTGACAGTGAGTGACTGGCCTAGCTTGGCCTGCTTGACTGCAGAGAGGATCGAAGCTACTCGAGCGGGAGACAAACGTGCCCGCATCGTGGTCGAATCCCAGATCACGCCCAGGGAGGTGGTCCTTTGCAGCGGGGACCGTACACTTCCTGGCGTGAAGTCTCAGCCCCAGACGGTTGATGTGGGCAAGCACAACATCTCGATGTTGGACCGCCAGTCCCTCGGACGGAGCTAAAATCAACCAGTCGTCGATGTAGTTTAGAATGCGGGTATCCTGGGGACGCAATGGTGCCACAGCTGCATCCACGCATTTGGTAAATGTACGGGGCGAGAGAGAGGTAGGCTGAACGGAAGAACCCGGTACTGGTAAGCTTTGTCCCCAAAAGCGAACCTCAGGAACTTCCTGTGTTGTGGAAGCATGGGTACATGAAAGTAAGCGTCCTTCAGATCTATTGTGATAAACCAGTCCTCGGACCTGATCTGTGGCGCGATTTGAGTATGAGCATTTTAAAGCTCAACTTCGCGACTGCGCGATTCAGCCGGTGTAGATCCAGTATCGGACGCAAACTCGCATTCCCTCTTGGATGTGTGCAGCCAGTGAGGTACGTCTTGTTATATCGGTTCGATACGTTCTCATGATGTTCGCTAAAAGCCGGTCGACATGTGTTTTTAGTTCGACGGTGGATGCCAACATGGACAAGTGGAATAAATCCATCAGTACGATTCGTGGTCTTGTGTATTTCCTGGAGTGATAATTTATTTAAATCCGTTAATGAACGTTTCTCCTCATGTTACCGCTGTCATTGCAGACGGTTGCGTCCATTCTTACTGTGAAAATCTACGTACTTCCGGTTTAGCGGCTACGCATCGTATTTAAGTTTGACACATGTGTAATATCTTACTAAGGCTCTTACGGTTTTATATATATTTTATACAGAATACAGAAATGGATCAACAAGCAGGAAGTCTCCCCCGTAGGGCCGACCTTCCCATTGCAGAGACGGTTGCGGTAATTGACTACGTCTTAATATTATATCAACCTAAAGAATCAAACAATAACGTTTAACAACGAACAGCTAAATAACTGCAAATAAAAAGTCCCCACAGATCCCATTCTCTGCCCTGACGGAGTGGAGACGATCCAACCTCTTCTAGTGTAATTTTGATTGCGCAGTCACAAGTGAGCCGATGGCCAAGTGGTGTGTGTATGTATATATATATATATATATATATATATATATATATATATAATCCACTCTCCCACAAGATCTAGTTTTTCCTGCTAGGAAACCTGAGCCTCCTGAATGCATCTGGGCTGAACTTCTCCCCACGTGGAGCAGCTCATTAGAACTCATTAAAATGCCATCATGAGGACCAAGCATATGGGACACTGGTTTAGTGCTGCAGTGGGAAGTATGAACAGAAACGAGTCCGTCCATTATGGATTAAATGCTCTACTGTCGCTATCCATGTCTTCATTTTTATCACTGTCCCATTCTCTCGCTTTTTTTAAAAAGTTGCTATTTTTCTTATCTTTTTATTTGTAATTTTCTGGATCAGTGTAAACTTCTTGGTCAATATACTCTGTATGTTTGGTGTGTAAATGTTTCTAAAACCTGAAAAAGTTCCAAACACAGTCACTATTAAGGCAAAGATTTTTCTAGGCAAGTAACCATGAACAAAACCTAAATAACTAACAAGCATGTTTAAACTCGTTAACTCCGACGGACAAGTACTAAAGAAGCATCATTGCTTTGACTTTGCCAACATCAACATTGTACACAGTAGTTTGAATGAATGTGTGCATGTTGTGTACGTGTATGAAGTGCCAAACACAAAATATGCCTTTCAACACAATTCATCAAAAGCACCAAGAGAAGATGTTGACTTTCAAGGTATTGAATTCATGTCAAGGATGATAAAGAGCTGGTGAATCACATTCTTCCTTGCTCCAACGGCCACACTCTTGGTATCAAGATGCTCTTGGATGTAGGTTCCAGTCAAAACAAAACAAAAACAAATGGAGAGACAATTGTATAGTTGTAATTTAACAATTTATTAGGGCCTGAGCCGACAGAAAGTCGGGCAAAGCCCTATTGTGATTCGAAGAATTCTTATTTCTCCACTTTAAACGCACTTCTGGGGCCTTTATCATATTCAAAAAGTCTTCAAAGGTAATTGGCCGGTCATCACCAAATCTCTAGTTGTGTCAATATTCACATTGAGTCCCTGTAGGACTGCACGTTATGGCCAAAAATCCATATCACGCTATTAAGAAACATTATAACGGTATCCCGGTATATCACATAAATGCTTTTTCAAGTAAATTAAAACATTAATTCATTGACCCCGAAAAACGACCGCGGCCACCCAATCAGCTGTTCGCTGGCCAACTTGCTCGCAACTGGTCGGCGAGTTAGCGTGTTAGCTTGTTGTGGCTGCAAACAGCCTACCCAAACAGCTGTTCGGCGCTGCTGGCAAACTTGCTGCAACTGGCCGGCGAGTTAGCTTGTTAGCGTGTTTTGGCTGCTAGTGTTGCCACCGGAGGCTCAACAGACTTTGCCATAAATGGTCTTCTGATCTTACTTACGTTGGATTTATCAAAACCAAAAACCCTCCAAACAGACACATTTCCTCTCTTGGGCAAAAGTTGTGTTGGTGCATCTCTGGTCTCTTGTTGTTCCTTCTGTATCGCTCTTTTCCGTGTTTACTTCTTGTTGTGAGCTGTACCCAGCATGCAGTTCGGCGGGGAAATTATTTATAAATATACAATTATTAGCATTACAAACAGTGGCGGCTGGTGATGGAAAAAGTAGGGGGGGCTGAGGGAGATTTCTGCTGTTTATTTATTACATTAACACCAAAGTAACGATTTAAAAACAAATAGCATCTAATGTAATTATTAAACTATGAATTTAGAATGTCCTTGTAGATTTCAAATATTGTTCTTTCAAAGACACCCAGTGAACATTTTTTGGTTGAAAAGACGTTGAATAGGCGTCTATTCGTAGACGTTGAAAAGACGTCTATATTTAGACCACATATCAACGTCATTTTTAATACGGTAAAATGTCATCCTCTACTTTGTGCTATAGCATTATTTTATAGGTTCTAAAAAGAAATTACGTCCACATTTGTACGTTTACCACCGATATTAAAAATCACGTTGAAAACGGGTCTAAACATAGACGTCTTTTCAACGTCTACGAATAGACATTGAAACAACTTTCACTTTTAAACCATTTTGCAACGTCTTTTCAACGTCGGGCCATAGACGTCTTTTAAACGTCTTTTCAACGGCAAAATTGCTCGCTGAAAAAGTACATGTTACACACAATCAACTGTTGACAGTTGTCAATCATGTCAACAGCCCTTAACAAGGACAACACAATTTGATTAATTTGTATTTATTCATATCAATATAACACTTTTCCTATACAAAACAGAATACAAAAATAAATTATATTTTGTGAAAATAAACTATGAAATTATAAGTGGAGCAACAACATGAACCAGTTAGTTTAGAATTTTGTGTTTGTAAACCATTTTTCTGAATCATTGGCACTTCATTTTCAGATTCTGTAACAAGATCTGGCTCCGAGTCACTTGAATCCGGATCGTATACCTGAAATCAGCTCCGTCTCCCTCATCGTCACTTCAATGATTCAGAATGCGCAGAACACCCCTCAGTTGCAGATGCCTCTAGTCAACAAGTTAATTCAATTCATTTTATTTTGTTCAACCCAAAATGAAAAATAAGCCTGAGGGAGCTTTACAGTCTAAACATGCAGCATCCTGTCCCAAAACCATCACATCGGCACAGATAAAACTCCCTTCCACTGGACAACACTTAAGGGTGAACAGTGGAGGAGTAAGTATGTACAGAAAGAACAACTTAAAGATGTACGGTACGTTCAATTCATGCAACAGAAATTATTCAAATATTCAGAGTAGTACACCAGGTGTAAGGCAGGACAACTGCAGGGACAAACTCCATCAGATGTAACCTCCATCCACAGGAACCTGTGAGGAGGGAAGAACAAAGACTTTAGGGAAACGTGTGTAATTTGGGTTTATAATGACACTAATAAAAAAAGTTTAATAATGATAACAGCAGGAGGTGTTTGAGAACCCTTATTTATAGATTGTTTACTTATGACATTATAAACAATTTATGGCATTTCTGGAGTAACATTTCCTGGTATATTATACAGTACCATACTTTACAATGTTGCTTTAAGCATGCAGTAACTTACAATGTTTTGGCTAGCTTGTTTACAGGCCACAACTTGTTGAATTCACCTGCAATCTGTGTTTAGGCCGCGTTGCTTTAAAAACGTGTATTTTCTACATGAAATGGGAACGGCAATAATATGATATGGGTACAGCAACAACCTAACGCATAAGCAACACCAAACACACGGAAAATACTCTATGATGTTTACTTTTGGTCCAGTTCATGTTGAACGCTAGCAAGCTCCGAGCTAGCATGCTAACTAGCAAACGATAGCGCTAACGCTAACTAGCTTACCAATACAACAGTCTTTCCCGTATCGAGTGGGCAGCAGTAAAATAACTGGTTATAGTTCCAGGTGTGCTTCATTCAAACACTCACGTACTTACAGAGTATTGGGGCCGGTAGCCGTGGTTGTATCAGCCCGTTCACGTCGCTCTGCTCCCGGACACACTTCCCCTCGCGCTGCACCCGATGGAAGCTCTGCAAGCGTCTAAGAACTTGCGCATGCGCGTTACAGATGTGATCAGAGTTACGTGTTTACAACTAATGTTTGAAACGGCCCGCATTATTTTGTCCTTAAAGCATATTGTTACGCCTCCTCTCCCGAGCCGGGGTGGCGGCGTAACAGACACACACTCTGTATTTCCATATTCATGACGTTTTAAGAAAAATCTTAAATGCGTTGAAATCACGTCTTTGCGTAGACCAAATTTGGCCGACCAGTTCATTCATTATTATGATAATCGTAATGATATTATCGTCTCTCTTTCAACCTTACGTTACCACATGACACATACTCGAGAAATTTACCCTTTTCTAGCACTTTGAAGTTTCACGCAGTTTTTCGCCGGTTGAAAAGACGTTGGAATGAGGTCTTAGACGTTCAGACCTCATTTCAACCCGATTTCAACCATATTTCAACGTTGAAATAACGTCTTGTGCTCACTGGGCAAGGTCATACCAAGTCATACACATCATATTAGGAAACCAAGTCATACCAGGCTCGATCGGTCGCTGCAGTTTTAAAAAGCAAACAAGGGAAGCAAAACAGCGAGTTAGTTACTCCACAGCCGGTTAGCCACGGCTTCCTAGTGTACCATGTCCGCGAAAAGCCTCTAGTGTACGACGCTTCCTTGTCTTTCACCTGCTGTCTGATGTTAATTTGTGGCTGGTCCGGTCCCATTTCTTTTATTTTTTGTTTTTCAGCCAGTGGTCTTCTTTCAAACGGAGTTTGAAGAAGAGATTGCACGGTTTCTTTCTCGTGTGACGCCGGCGCCATTGTCAACTCGAATCTCACTGCCGCGTGACCACACAAAACTCATGTTATTCTCCGATGGGCGCAGAGGCAAAGCGCCCATCGGAGAATTATTACTGCGCGTCACTGATTGGTTGAATTGATCATATTTAGTGACGTGTTATAGCATATCAGAGCTCCATTGGTTAGATAGTGAGGGCGCCCTTTCTCGGCGCCCCGAGCATAAAACTACCATAGACTGTAAAAAGAAAACTACACATTTATGATGTTATGCGGCACATGATGAAGCTGGCAAACAAAAACACCCCCCCCCCACCCCCTCTCCCTCATTCTAGTGTGAAAAACACGTACAGAAGAAAGTCATGGTTTTTTTTTTCAAACCTAATTTTTTTTTTTTTTTTTTTTACTTGGTAGGAGGGGCGGCGCCCCAGCGCCCATAATAGATCAGCCGCCCCTGATTACAAAATGTTTCTGCGTCACAAGCTATTGTGTTGAGGTGTTTTACCCGGTAAAGTTTGTTGTGGGTTATGTTATAAAGTTATAACCATGACTCACTCTCAACACTCGTAAGACAACTAGCTCTGACCGCCGGAACTTCTGACGTGTAAAAATAAAATCTGCTGCCTGAGCAACTTCAGTTGTTATAGCGTAATACCGGTATGAACGGCATGTGAGAATTTCATACCATGAGCAGATCTTATACCGGTATACCATTTGAACCTCAGTCTTGGATTTACAAACAAACTCCTTCAAGAGTTTAAATCTGAAAAATTTCAAATTCAGGCAAATTGATCCTGATACCTCTATTGTCAAGAGTTATCAAAAGTTTTCGTAAAAACTACTTTGGCCCGGTGTCCCTTTTGGTCGATATTTGGACAATTTTCTAGAAAATGTAAAACAATAAAACTCCAAGGAACATTTATATTTCTGGCTAGAATTTCTTATTCATGATGCTAGTGTAGGCCTTAAAGTATTCCCATGCAGTGATTTTCAAAATAATATATTGCCACCTATTGGCTAAGGAAAATGCGTTCCGTTTATGAAACCACAGACTCGGGGATGAATCCCATTCCCAACAAACACTTATTAGGGTCTGAGGCGACTGAAAGTCTGGCAAAGCCCTATTGAGTTTCGAAGAATTATTATTTCTTGAGCTAAATCGCACTTTTGAGGGCCGTAACATATTCAAAAACTCTTTTTTGACATCTGCATCAGAAGCGCGAGAAATTGTGATTTTTTGAGCGTTGCGCATTTGAGTGTGAAAAAATGGCTCTCTTGCGCCCCCTGAAAGTGCTCCATCTGGGGAGTTATTTGCCTTGTTTCAGCGATTTTCTTGACATTTTTCACACAGGTGCTCTTGTATGTTTTTGCAAACTCCTCCCGGACGCTGGGCCCGATTTTCACAGAACTTTCAGGGGTTGATTATTGGCTCAATGCCATTTATTAATTCATTCTTTATTAAAAGCGTCAAAGTCCTATAACTTCAAAAATATTTGACCTGTCTTCACCAAATCTCTAGCATATGTTCATATTAGGTCCCGGTAATTTTCAGAATATTTGAACATTAGGGGGTGCTATAGTCATTATCTGTATTAACTTTATTAACATTATTATTTCTGGCTAGAAATTCTTATCCATGATGCTAGTGTAGGTCTTAAAGTATTCCCATGCAGTGATTTTCAAAATAATATTGTAAAGTTTTTACACTTGTACGTGCTATTCGTGCCCTTTAATCTAATCAAACTCAAATCTGTGCAGATTAGCTTTAAGATTTTGATGGTCACGGTGAATATTGGGAGTTTTTTAAAACTATGTTGCTGTGAGAACACAGTCTTTGCATGAAAGTTTAAGTAGATATCGGTGCCTTGGCTGCAGATTTCTCCTCCATATCAGCAATATTAAGCTGTAATAATAAAGTTGGTCAAATGTCCCACAGGACCTATTTCCACGTCCTTACTTAATAGTAATTATCCACTTGATGAAAGAGTTCTTTGCAGTCAATTGACCACAGCTCTGCTGGTGCAGAGCTCTGCTTGTTTTGCAGACACATTCAGTGTGTTTAGTCCGCAAAATATACATGCTCTACTCAATCAGAAAGGTATGTACTTCACAAGTTAATACTTCTCTGTGCAGCAGAAGTTGTGTCACATTCTTTTCCTTGGCTGAATGGAGGTGATCCTACGTATTTTAGTGACATGTTGATCATGACATCTCAACAGAGCCAGTAGCTTAATGGTAAGATTTATTTTTCTCTTCTTCCCCCACCCCCCCCCCCCCCCGACATGCAAGGGGTGGCGAAGGCCTGCTCAACTGCTAGCAGCTTTAATATATCATTTGAAATTCTTCATAAATTAGGAAAAAATGGCAACCTTCTTGAATGCCACAAGATGCTTCTCTGCTTGGGATGCAGACACCTTTCCTGTTTTTTTCCGACCTTGAGCAGAAGGCGGAATCAGGTAGCAGCAGTAAAACTGAAGACAGGTCACTGTCCAAACCTGTGACAACACAAGTTTGAGGTTTAATTTAATGTACACTATGTCAACTTATACTTAAATCTCAATCCAGCTTTATATACTATGCTGATATCCAATTGTTTACACAATATTTTTTAAGTTCGACTGCAATAAAACAAACTCCTTACAAAAGTCAAGATCCGCTTCAGTGGGATTCTCAGGCAGGTCAGCTGCCAGCAGATTTTTCTCAAGCTCACTGTTGGATGGAAGCCCTCTGCATTGTTGGGATGATTTTTTTTTCAGAAGCTTGCCTAATATACCCTCCCCAAACATCAGTATATTAGTTAAAAATCATTAGTTAATCCTTTGTTAAATACACACAGTGCGGACAGCCGGAGTAGCAGATAAATGTATTACTTTAAAGCAGTAAAGTAATACACTTAGTGCTCTTCCAGCTCTCAATGCAGTTTTCTGATGTAAGTTACCAACTTCAGTTCATTTTACTGTGCGCTGTTCTGTAAATATAAGCTGCTAGTTTAAATCCAAAAATGTTAACTTCCATTCAGTTGTAGCCCATAACACTGCTCTGAACAAAAGGTGTGGCTTTGAGTGTCAGCCGACCTGAGATCAGCTAACTTGAATCATCATATGACTGCGTAGTGCAACGAATATATTAAAAGTAACAGATTAAAATTAAACAGATTAAAATTAAAATAAAAATTTTAAACAGATTAAAATTAAAATTAAATGTCTTCGTGGGAATCGCAGGTGGATCTCGCGGAGGGTTCCGGACGGAACGAAGAGGCACTTTCCCGTCCCTTTCCCGCGGGACCCAGGCTCTCGTACCTGTACGAGGTCCGCCAGGTTCCCCTCCGCCCCCTGGTCGCTTAGGACACTGGTGCTGCCCACCAAGCCCCTGAGGACCACCTCGGCGCTGGTGGGCATGCGGCTTCCTGCCTGCATACGATGGCACTCGTCCAGGCGTATCAGGCAGAGCTGCTTGCCGACGTGGCCGAGGGGAAGGAGCTAACGCCGGAGGTAGTTCGTGAGCTGTGACAAAGGAGGAAGGACAAATCCTTCCTCATTGATGCCCCTCTTTCCCCGGCAACCCTCTTTGGGGGCGCCATTGGGGCAGTCACGGAGAAGCTCCACACTGAGAGGCGGCAGGCTGAGGCGCACTCAGGCGGGGCCTTCACGCAGCAGAGGTGGTCTGAGGACGGCCGCCACGGAGAAGGCTTCGTCCAAGCGGCCCTGATGTTACAACTACCAGGGCCCGGAGGGTGATTCCCACCGGGGGGGTCAGGGTGTCACCGCTCAATTGGTACAATCGACAGGGGCTACGCCATCCAGTTCAGGTGGTGGCCGCCTCGATTTGGGGGGGTGCTACCCACAGTGGTGGACCCCCAGCAGGCTTTGGCATTGGAACAGGAAGTACAGGCTCTGCTGCAGAAAGGAGCTATAAAACGAGTTCTACCTTCAGGCAGAGAGTCAGGCTATTACAGCCGCTACTCCCTCTCTCACGCATCCCGCCCCGCTTGGGGTGGATGCGATGGTGCAGGCGTGGCCCGAGGGCGCGCCTGTACGCTTTTCCCCCAGTTGCTCTGCTCCCAGGGGTTCTGGAGAGGGTCCGTCAGGACGGCGTCAATCTACTGTTGGTAGCCCCGTTCTGGCCGGCCCGAGTAAGGTTCGCGGACCTTATGTCGCTCCTCGCAGGTCCTCTCTTGGAGATTACCATCAGGGCGGACCTGCTTTCTCAGGCGTCGGGGTCCATCGTTCACCCCCGCCCGGAGCTGTGGAGACTATGCGCGTGGCCCTCCCTTGACGGGACCCGCCTCTTAGAACCCAGTCTCTCGACCGAGGTCGTGGAGACCATCCTCCACTCCAGAGCCCCCGCTACAAGGAAGGCGTATGCCGGTAGGTGGAGGCTCTTTGCCACTTGGTGTGGGGAACGACAGCTAGACCCAGTTAACTGCCCAGTTGGTTCAGTACAGGAGTTCCTGCAGGAACGTTTCTCCACAGGTTTATCCCCGTCTACTATCAAGGTATGTGTGGCGGCCCTGTCGGCATCTCATGCCCTACTAGATGGGTGTTCTCTGGGGAGACACCCACTGGTATCCCGCTTCCTTCGTGGCACCCTGAGGCTGAGGCCAGCAGCCAGCACTAGAGTACCGTCCTGGGACCTTGCTGTCGTACTGGAAGGTCTCTCCGGTGCTCCTTTCGAGCCCATCGCAGAGGTCGCAGTGAAGTACGTGGCTCTTAAGACCCTCTTCTTGCTTGCTATTTCTTCCCCCAAAAGAATTGGAGATATGCAAGCCCTCTCGGTGGCCCCCTCGTACTTGGAATTTGCACCCGGCATAGTGAAGGCGTTCTTACTACCTTCCCCCGGCTATATTCCTAAGGCCCCGCCCGCTACGGTCGGGCCTATTGTGCTGCAGGCGTTCTGTCCTCCTCCGTTCCTGACGTCGGACCATAGGTACACAATTGCTTTCAAATACTAGTACAACTAGTACTTACTTCTTCTACTGCTAGTACCACAATTACAACTATAACTAGTACTAAACCTTATATTACTACAAAAAATGTTTTTTTTAATTCTCAGCTTTTCCTATTTCTATTGTTTCAGCTATGTTTAAATTAAAGCTTTTATTAGTTCTGTATTTTTTCTAATTCATAGAAGCTTCTCCCATTTCTTTTTTGCAATTCTTTCAAGTTCACTTCAGCTTTTCTCATTTCTGTATTTTCAGCAATTTTTAAATGTATTTCAGCTTTTTCTATTATTTCAGCAATGTTTAGAATAATTTCAGCTTGCTTCATTTCTGTACTACCTTTTTAAATTAATTTCAGCTTTCTGCATTCCAACGCATTATCAGCAGGAAATGCATTTTCTAGTTGATAAATAGATTTATGGAATTGAAATAAAGACACAAGGTGACAGAATGCGCAGGCTTTTGAGAATCCAGCTGACATTTCCCTCTATCTCTGTAAAAGTAATTGCGTCTGCCTCTGTGCATATGAGATTAGAAGTGTGTGTGTGTGCTGTAGGGGTTGTGAGATGTATGTTCCTGTTCGTGTGCTTTTTACATTTTTTTCTATAGAGCAGATGTTGTGACAATGAAGGAAATAACACTGTGACCATATAAGGCAAACAAGAGAACTGAGGGATGAAGGAGTACAGGAAGCGTAAAAATGAATCACTATCTGACAGTGCTCCTAGCACAGAATGGTATGAAGGGAGGAACACCTAAACATCCTGGGCAACAACCGTCTGAGACAAAACCAGCTCAAACTAGTTTTCAAGGACATGAGATTATTAAAAGGGTCCAAGTTGGACAGCAGGCAGACTCTTGGATAGATCGCTTTCTGATACATCTGTAGAGTACAAAGAGATAACACACACACACACACACACACTCAATGCAACTGTGTGAACCTTTAGACGAGTCTGGGTGAACTACAGTGTAAACACACACCACCTCAAAGCAAACACCGCCGAGCAAATACACCCACTGAAGAGAAGTGATACTGATGACTAAGCAAAAAAAGGAGAGGAACAAGGAGATTAATTCAAACTCTCTCAAAGAAATTGTGTAAATAGGAACATCCATTGATTTTTACTTTGCTAATAAGGATTGTATTACTACATCATCTAGTTAATCTGCCCAAGTTTGGTAACCATGCAGGTTTTTTTTTTTTACATTGGCCATGATGTCGAGATTTTTACTTTGTTTTGATGCTCACACAACGAAGTAAATCTTCTCATTACTCTGGATGATCAAAAACACTTTTCAGCAGCTTCAACCGGGACAATTTCTTAATTTTATAGTTAGATGGATCAATTTGTGGATTAACTGGCATATTGTTTCAAAAAGAACAATTCAGACGTTTATACAAATATTATTTTGTATTGCTATTTAAGCAGTAGTTTGTGTGACCATTTGAAAGTACTGCAAAAACATCTCTACAGGCTTCAAGCACATTAGCATAAAAGCTGTCATTCTCTTCCAAGCAAATGTGATTTATTACCTGAACATAACAGAGAAAACAGGACCAGAACCCCGGGGGGGAAATCCATGATGAACAGAGAACAGTCCCACCTCGTCCCCTGAGGAAAAAATCTCTTTCACTGTTTCTCCGTCTCTTTTTCATACCGTCACTTTCGACCTTTAACCCCTGACTTACCATGTACCCCTTCTGCTATTGAGCTACCGTCAAGTAGTCCGAGTTGCGTATTAAGTGCCTCACTGCAGTCTTTTGCAGTCTTATTTCTTTTTCCATTAATTGATTAGTTTGAGGTTTGATTTAAAAATTGCCAAAAAGTGTTTAGTGCAGGATGTCCAATGACAGTTCGGTTGCAATGCTGTAAACCAATCAGTGCTTTCAAATGACTCGTGTTAATGTAGCGCATTTACAAAGGTTGTCGGTCATATGTGTGACGATGAAAACTACAAAAGCTCGACACTAATTGTGTGAGTTTTATTCTGCTCTCTCCTGCCCGACACTGCCTGCATTGTGTTGTGTTGACCTGAGAGCCAACAGAGATAAGTCCCTGATGAAATACCATTCAAAGTACAACTGTCATGCCCTTAAGACTGCTGCACACAGTAAACAAAGTGTCTTGGTTTTTTGAGGAAACTCGGTCCATACTTTATAACATACGTTTGTTGCATATCAATTCAAATAGTTACTGTTATCATGTTTTTTGCTGTTTTGTTGTTCTCTGTGCAAGAAAATCAATCCTTTAAAGTAATATATTGGGTGATAAATTAACGCGACGTCAGAAAATCCATTATTCTATTATAGAACTCGTAGCCGTGTTCTCATCGGTCCTCCACACAACTGTCCTCCGTACGGCTGCTTCAAATAGTCCTCTTTAGTGTCTCCCTACAAGGAGCTGAAATGTGAGTCTTAACTCTGCGAGGTGTTGAACATCTGATCCGTCTTGACCAGTGACCGAGCACGGGTCAAACACCGATGTAACGGAACAAGGTGGCTGGTCGGCATTCCCCGGCTGGATGGTGCAGTCTGAGTTCTGAGTTCCCAACACCTTCCATTGAAGAGTTAGTGATGAATAGTCCTCTGATCCTAACTACACATGGTATTTGACTTGGGGCATTCAAAGAGACACCAGCCCACAGTTCTCTGGTCTCATCACATGTCTCCTCCTCTTAGATCTTCTGACCAGACCCGCCGTCCACGATGAGGAAACTGTCACGGTTTGGGCTCATGTCTTGTCTTATTTTTTAGTCTCTTGCGTCCCTGGGATAACTTCACTTCCTGCCTTGTCCTGTCTTCCCCTCTGATTGTCTTCCGTGTCTGATTGTTTCCACCTGTGTCCAATCACCAGCACCTCCCTTGTGTATTCAACCCCTGCGTCATTGCCTGTTGCATGTCACCAGTATTGCATTGTGTCCCCATGCCATATAGATTATAGGTTTCACTGTAATATCTTCTTAAAACTATAGGACAGGTTAGAAATGATCATATTGATGTTTAAAAGGTGAGAAGTTCAGGCTATATGAGAAATATGAAGCCGATAAAGTATGGTTGATTTAAAACAACTTCATGTTCATGGCGAATGGTGTTTTTTTTTTAAATGGTCCCTACACACAGTTTGGAAATTCTTCCAGCAAAATGCAATTTTTAGAGCCTAAAAGGTCTCAGGATCACACTGCGCGATTTTGAAAAGAATCGGGTTTAATCCCTAGGACGAGATCGGTCTTTTACAACTGAGAAATCATGACAATAGGCCAAAAACAGGCAAAAAAGGCAGATTTTCAACCATTAATAACAGCGGCTCCTATTCTTCAAAAATTAGGGTGTGTTCAGGGCCTCAATGTTAACACATGCTATAATTTTAGTGAGGGCAGGCCAAGTCATTTGGAAGTTAAAAATCTGCCAGATTAAGCCACACCCCTTGCGAAGTTAATTAGTCTCGAGTTGAAACCACTGTTCCATTTGTTCTCTTTTCTGCTTTGCCACGATTTAAGTTTTCATTTAGTCTATCATGAACATCGTCAAAGGTGACATTCTTTCTGAGTAGATTGTTATGTCTTTAATAGAGCAGCAATCAAGAGGCCAATGTAACTCTGGATGAGCTGCATAAGAAATACAGTTTGTAGTTTAACACCAGTCATGTGGGAGACACTGCAAACATGTGGAAGAAGGTGCTATGGTCAGATGTGACCAAAATGGACCCTGAACCCAAAACTGCCCATCTTCTTGAAAACCCCATTGAGCACATGATCCCAACACGGAAGTATTGAGGTGCTGGCACCATTTCACTTTTTATATTGGACCTATTTAATGAAAGAGATAAATGTGGCTTCGCGGCTATAAATAGTTACACAGTAATGCTCCCAGTACACATCCCCAGGGTGTGACTTGGTGATACCCAAGACATGTACCAGTGCAAAATTAAAGCCTCTCAAAATACCATACAATAGCCATTTTCCTTAACTATCTCAATCACCAGACTACATTTTGTCATTTTCAGTGTGAGATTTAAAAGGAAACAATCAATACTTTCATGACCATTCCACTTCAGGCTGAGAGTACACATCACCATGGTGACACTTATGGATAACCAGGACATTCTGATGTTCCATCCCAAAATAAAAGCCTCTCAAAATACCACACATGACCCAACTTCCTTCGAAATCTTTTAAAAGGTGTTTTTAAATCTGCCCCCTACGCACATAGTTTAATATTTCTTCCGACAAAAATCCCTTCAAAAATTTTGAGAAAATTAGTGTGTGTTCTGCGGTTTGATGTTTACACATCCTGCAATTTTGGTGAGGACCCAATATGCTCCATATTTCTCAATAATGGTCCACCAACGGTTTCGTGACAATCAAACTTAGCGTTTAGGAGAAATTGCCAAAAATGTGTTTTCACTAAATTCAAAATGGCGGAAAATCTAGTTAAGCGCATTTGCATACCATGATTGACCTTTTTGTAGAGCATGCCGAAGAGGAATGCTTGGCAATCAATGTACATAGGGCATGCACTCATTTTTAGAAACAAACATGCGTAATTTCAAGTTGATCGGACATCGGGGATGGAAACTGGCCTAGTGTGGTCTTTTTTAAATTTCTAGAGGACGCTATAGAGACATTTCTTTATACCCAAACGTGAGACCCAAAAATTTGATAATTTTTTAACAGTCCGGATATCCATGCCAAAATTATTAACTTTTTGAATATGATAAAGGCCCCAAAAAGGCCTGCAGTTTGTGAGAATAATAATAATAATTCCTTGAAATACAATAGGTTCTTCTACGACTAGTCGTAGCGAGGACCCTAATTAAATAATAAAATAAATCAACTGCAATACATTTTTAATCAGTCTAGCAAAACAGTTTTTGGCGTATTTCGGAGTTTAAAATTCAATTGGGCTTTCTCACCTTTTCTCTTATCCTTCTCTTTTCCTATTGGTTGTTTTACATCTAGGACTTGTATAGATATTCAAAGCCCAATTTTATCAACAGAATATTTAGTAGTAGTAAATGTTCACATAAATATTTACTGATAAAGATCTGGGGTTTGTGTTAAAATAACTTGTTACATATACTTTAATGTGACTGGGCTTGGTAAAATAATCCTGGCCTTACAGACATTATTAGTCTTTAACTACATCAGTTTCTTTAAACTTCTTATAATGTCACAGGCGGGTTTACATGGGAGTTGGATGAGAGCCTAAAGCGTGTCTTTAAGAGTATCAAAGGGTGCCTCTTTGGCTGCCAAGGGTTCCTGACCAAGTTGCTCGGGCTTAGCGACTGTGGTGGCATTTGAATAATTTAATTGTATGTCTCTATTTAGGTCAACCCCAAAGATCTAATCCTTATAAACTTATGAAATTATTAATAGGTTCCCTTTATAACTGCAACAATCCACATATGTGGGTAGCAGAGCTCATGAAAAAGGTCACGACATAGGGCTAGATGCTGCCAATGTGGTGGTTGCATGAACATCTGTGATGGGGAGCTGCATCGGTTGGCAAGAGCCGATGCCAGCTGTGTAGACCCAGAGATCTGCCTGTCCCGCTGGGGCGCATGGCCACAATGATGCGCTACACAGCAGAATTGCCAAGCGAGCTGACTGTCATCTTATAAAAATATCACTTTGCTGCCACGAAAGCTGTTCACTGCCAACACCCGGGCTCCTCAGTGATCAAGAAATGAGTGGAGGAAAAACACAACTGCACCAGCCAATGTTGGATTTTAACCAGCCAAGTTGACTTGAGAAAAGTTTAGAATATCACTCTGCAACGTCAGACAGCAAAGCAAAAGTGCAGGTGTTATGTGACACAGAATGAATCTGTGGGGAGTTGTCAGCCGTTACTGCTGGCGTGGCTTGACCATTCAAAATTACAGTTCTGACTTTAAAATTCAATCATGCTGTGCGGTTTCTATTATATTATAGCATTTATATATGCCCCACACACATTACCAGATTGTTTTTTGGTTTTACATGCCAGACTCTCAGCACTTTTCCCCGGACTGATTTCCTGTTACCAACTGTTCCTGTTCTTCCTGCCTTGCCTGACTCCCGGTAAAACCACCAGTCTTCTGAACCTGACTCTGATTAACTCTGCCTGCTGTTCTGTAAAGCACATTTGGGTCCATATACAAGTAGTTCCAGAAATGCTATTCCAATCCACAAAAGTCATATTGTACAGTTTTAATGTGGTTGGTATAAAGAAATCTAAACAACATTGGTCAACCCTGCCATAAAATGGATACTCTTCACACAAGTGGACATATGTGTGTCAATAAAAGAACATGGCCAGAAGCAATAGTATGATCCTCAACATGTTTGACTGGATTGATTTGGCAACCCGGTGGTTGTGATAATGTCAGTGTCAATGGGACTCTAATAACCAGTATCTGGACCCGTGAATAGCACACCCAAACAAACTCTGTGGGAACATCAGACTCAGAATCGGCTTTATCGGCAATGTACACTCTCCTAAAGCATTATTAGGAACACCATACTAATACTGTGTTTGACCCCCTTCGCCTTCAGAACTGCCTTAATTCTATGTGGCATTGATTCAACATAGGGCTGAAAGCTTTCTTTACAAATGTTGGCCCATATGGATAGGATAGCATCTTGCAGTTGATGGAGATTTGTGGGATGCACATTCAGGGCACGAAGCTCCCGTTTCACCACATCCCAAAGATGCTCTATTGGGTTGAGATCTGGTGACTGTGGGGGGCATTTTAGTACAGTGAACTCATTGTCATGTTCAAGAAACCAATCCGATGTAACTAAAGTTTGTAAAGTTGAAAAAACAAGCAGCAGGATCTTTAACATTGCTGTTGCTTTTGTTGATCTGATGATTTGGTCAAAATTGAGCCGAGGCAAAACATTATGGTTTTAAACTAAAATGATTCCCTTCTAGTAATAAATGTTACTGTGATCCCAGATGTTAGTCTGTTAAGTGGAAAGGAGCGGGTGGGTTAAGAAGGTGGGTTGTGTGGATGAGATACTGTGTGGAGAATATGAAACATGTTCAGACACTGGCCCGTTCCACTGGATACTTTTGGATTAAGTAGATGGGGAGTGTTCAAGGATGCTGGTTAGAATGATGGAAATGGCTCTGTGATCCACTTATCTGTCTTCCTTTTCTCATAATGAGCCTCTCCCTCTGCCCCATTGATTGTGGATACTGGATGTTGTCATTAAATCACTTCTTACCAGGGGAAATGGTTTGTGTATGAACAGACCTTTCCCTTATTATCAATGACGGCGTTAGCAGCCGCATGGAAATGGATATGGATGAAACCACAGACAATTGGAGTGCACAGGGCAGAAAATGTATTTTCTGCTAGCTGAAATTACGCATGTTTGTTTCTAAAAATGAGTGCATGCCCTATGCACATTGATTGCCAAGCAGAATACAGTCTGACAGTCACTTATTCTTCCCCTTTCCAAGGATGAAAGTCATTTCTGAAACATCCTCCATGATAAAATCCACAGGAAGGTGTTTTCTATTGGCAAAAAAGAATAACTTTGAAAAGCTTCAGCAATGTGAAGCCCCAAGGACATGTGGAACTATGATGGGCAACAGTTTCTATAAAGCCAATTATTTCCTCCTGCCTTTTCACAGTTGCCTAAATGGTCCCTGGTCTATTGTCAAAATGCTTTTAACGTATGAAACAGATTACTTGCGGCTTCTGGTAATGGAGGAATACTTAAGACCCTGCTGAGCACCATAGCTATAGCTATATCAGCAATCACAAGGTTTTCTGCCAAATACTTCTATTAAACTCCTTTTAAAAGGGGTTAACAGGTTTAATAAGTCCCTCTAAGATTTGAGTTCATTTTGGATTAATTCAATATGTAAGATTCTAAAATGTAGATACAGAACCAACATCCAGAATAGCTCTCTGAAAAAAAGATGTCATTCAAGGTGCACCTGCAACATTGTTTTTCTTTTTTTGTCATGAAATTCTAATAGAAACATTTCATTGTCTACCTCTGCAATAAACACACTGACAACAAAATGGTGGTTATGTCCATCTGTGCAGAACCAATGTGATACTCATGACATCCTCCACTGTTTTTGTGTGTCTTCTTGCTTAACAGAGGCAGAAGACATGGTTTATCTCTTGCTCCAGGAGCGAAAGCATCTAAAAGAGTTCCAAGCAACTCAGTAGAGCTCTTCTGCCACCAAGTGGGTGACTAAATTCAGGCTCGGCTTTAAAAATGTACATACCAACAGGTTTGTCATACACATACACACACAGAACAATTTTCTTCGGAAAATTAATTGTAAGTTTCCCTTTTCAAGTTTTAATGTGGCTATGGCATGTAGGCTGATAACACTGAAACTGGATTCATTCCATTTGCCTTTTTCCCCAAATGTGCACTAAGATGTTTTAAACCCACAGCCAAGAAACACACTTAGAGAATCATGCTGTCAGACTATAAGGATTCCGCCGAAAATTCAAGACACACCTCTTTAGACTCTACCTTGACTAAAACACTAGCAAATCGTAGCACTTAAATTGTACTTATAATGGAACTTTTCTATAACATGTTTTTTGTTGCTTATTTGATGAAAATTGTACCTCCTATGTGGAAATGAACTTATTGTAAGTCGCTTTGGATAAGCGTCAGCTAAATTACATGTATTGTAATAAGGGTTTGGGGATAAGGGGACAGGAGATTGAGGATAGCACCTTGACCTCTAATGGTGGTATTATGATCTGCTTTAATGAATGGGACTTGAATTGAATGGGTGCTTTCAGGATAGCTGAGAGGCAACCTCTAGTTTACTGCTACAAGCAAGTTTTGTCTGCAAGCCGACACAGTGGCGATATCATTCATTGCTTTTGAATCATACTCAGAATTTGAGATCTAGAGAATGGATCTCTGTACCTAAAGGACCTGGCTAGCCCATGTGTTTAACCCATAACGGATATACTATATGAATTTACAGTTTCGACCACATGTGTGGAATGTAATAAATTGATGTGTTCAAAAATTTGTCTCTACAGCCATAGCTGTTTTTTTAAGTATGACAATCATTTTCAGATGCTATAAATTTTGTTTCTCAGCAAGCTTTGAATGCAAAGGTCCAGACTGATAAAAGATACGTCTGCAACTGACTTTCATCTGAGAACAGTGAATTTAACCCATTTAATTTTGTGAGCGCTGATTAAGTTCTTTTAGACCTTACATGTCATTAAGCTGACGCTTTTATCCAAAGTGACTTACATTGTATTTTAACCCATGTTTGTTTGTTTTTTGCCCGGGGGTTGAGTGTCTTACTCAGGGTTTAAACTGCCGAACTTGCGGTTCCCAGCACACCCTCTCTACTCCATTCGCCACCATCAGATAAATTATGACAGCGCGAGAATATCTCTTCAGCTACGTAAGAATTTCTGAAAATAACAGCAAATTATTATTATTTTTTTTTGAATGCCAATGCAATATGCACTCTAATTACAATAACAGTTAATTAACAAGTTACAGATAATTACAGTATGAATTGCATTGAGTTAATGGGTTTGTGTTTGTGGATTGGGGACATTTAGTTAGTAACATGTTTATATCAGAATTCTTTTATCTTCTTAATTCACAGTAATTTAATATTTTATTGAGAAAGTTAACTCCCTTTGTTATCAATGTTGCAAAATTTCATATCTAAATGCAAAATTAAGAGAAATTGGTATCAGATTGAACTTGAACCTACAGGTGAAACTCGAGAAATTAGAATATCGTGCAAAAGCTCATTACTTTGAGTAAATCAACTTAAAAGGTGAAACTATTATATAGACTCATTACATGCAAAGTGACATATTTCAAGCCTTTATTTGATATAATTTCGATTATGGTTATATAGTGAGGAAAATAAGTATTTGAACACCCTGCTATTTTGCATGTTCTCCCACTTTGAAATCATGGAGGGGTCTGAAATTGTTATCGTAGGTGCATGTCCACTGTGAGAGACATAATCTAAAAAGAAAAATCCAGAAATCACAATGTAGGATACAGCTGCAAATAGGTATTTGAACATCTGATTAGATCACCTCTATTCATTCAAGGCAAGGATTGTTACCTGTTGGAGCTATTCATTTGCGGTTATTGTTTAATTATTTAGGTGATTTGTTGGCTGCACATCCAGGGCACGAAGCTCCCGTTCCACCACATACTAAAGATGCTCTATTGGGTTGAGATCTGGTGGGGGGCATTTTAGTACAGTGAACTCATTGTCATGTTCAAGAAAACAATGCTCAGGTAGGCCGTGGCATTTAAACGATGTCCAATTGGCACTAAGGGGCCTAAAGTGTGCCAAGAAAACATCCCCCACACCATTACACCACCACCAGCCTGCACAGTGGTAACAAGGCATGATGGATCCATGTTCTCATTCTGTTTACGCCAAATTTGGACTCTACCATCTGAATGTCAACCAAAATCGAGACTCATCAGACCAAACATTTTTCCAGTCTTCAACTGTTTTTTTTGGTGAGGTCTTGCAAAATGTAGCCTCTTTTTCCTATTTGTAGTGGAGATGAGTGGTACGCGGTGGGGTCCTCTGCTGTTGTAGCCCATCTGCCTCAAGGTTTTGCGTGTTGTGGCTTCACAAAGGCTTTGCTGCATACTTCTGTTGTAACGAGTGGTTATTTCAGTCAAAGTTGCTCTTATATCAGCTTGAATCAGTCAGCCCATTCTCCTCTGACCTCTAGTATCAACAAGGCATTTTCGCCCACAGGACTGCAGCATACTGGATGTTTTTCCCTTTTCACACCATTCTTTGTAAACCCTAGAAATGGTTGTGTGTGTGAAAATCCCAGTAACTGAGCAGATTGTGAAATACTCAGACCGGCCCGTCTGGCACCAACAACCATGCCACGTTAAAATTGCTTAAAATCACCTTTCTTTCCCATTCTGACATTCAGTTTGGAGTTCAGGAGATGACCAGGACCATACCCCTAAATGCATTGAAGCAACTGCCATGTGATTGGTTGATTGCATTAATGAGAAATTGAACAGGTGTTCCTAATAATCCTGTAGGTGAGTGTATCAACTGTCTACTTATTATATAGCACATTCAATGTAAATACATTATCTTATTTTATTCTTACATTGCACCAATTCATCAACTCAAATTCCTCTATTTTGTAACATATATGGAAATAAATGTTTTCTGATTCTGATCAAGACAGTGTAAAGAAATCTATAGACATCATCGATCCGTGATTATATTCGACGATTTTCACGACTCTGAACAAAGCATCAAAGTGGACCAAGCCAGATACCAGTCGACTCTGGAAGTCAAGTCTCGGTTTTGGCATGCTATGGTGCTCAAGCACTGCCTGCTCCTCCACCTCGCGCTGCTCCACCTGTCAAACAGCGCAGCGGACCCCGCAGTCCATCCTGCCCCTGTGGCTCACTGAACAAGGTAACGTGGATATTATCACTGTCAGCATTACCATGTTCAGTCATTTCGTGTTGAGTTTACGTTGATTTTGGCCATGCAGGCCACTTCCAGCTAACTTAAACTAATGTTACTCTCTGGAGTGACATCTTTAATATCTGTAAAATTGTATGTTTAACCGCGTTACCAGCGAGTCATTTCATTTTTAGTGACACCCGATTTTATTTGTCAGCAATTCAATCAACAAGCAAAGTTTGCCAACGTGAGCTTTGTCGTATTCATTTAACATTAGCAGCCACAACATTAGCTAACGTTATGTTTATTTAATTCAATGGTTCCACATAAGATATGATCCTTTATTTATGTTGTGAAATTAAGTAGGCTTATGCAAGAGTGACAGACTCTGTTATACAAGGGAGAATGTTTTAATCTAATATGAATTAAAGATTCACACGTTATGTTAGATGGGAATACTATTCTCTTATTAGAAAAATATATCATTATAATTGTTGTGTCATCATAATTATAAGTCAAAATAAAATATATTTATTTTCATAAGGGTTCAGTACTGGCGGGTCGTGGGCGTCTATGTACAGCGATATTTTCATGCCCTGCAATTGCAGGTTGGAAAGGGCAGCGGCCACACATGTTGTAAACACTGGTGGAAGGCGAAACGAAGAAACTGCCGTAGCAGGGGCGGGAGCGACTGGTCTTCAACCTTTCGAAATTCACCCACACCACACCACTTCTCCGTTCTCTTCACTGGTTACCAGTGGCTGCCCGCATCCAGTTCAAAACATTGCTTCTCACATACCATGCTGTGAATGGATTGGGTCCAGTCTACATCCAGGACATGGTGAAACCCTACTAACCAACCCGCACGCTCCGCTCTGCATCTGCAAAGCTGCTTGTTCCTCCCTCTCTGAGAGAAAAGCACTCGGCGAGATCGCGACTCTTTGCTGTCCTGGCTCCCTACCTCTCTGATGACATCGGGACTGCAGAGAGCCTCTACATCTTCCGCCGAAAACTTAAGACACACCTCTTTAGACTCTACCTTGACTAAAACACTAACAAACCATAGCACTTAAATTGTACTTATGATGGCACTTTTCTATAACATGTTTTGAAACTGCTTATTTGATGAAAATTGTACTTTCTTGTTACTTGTTCTCTTGAGTTTCTATCTTTATGGTGGAAATGCACTTATTGTAAGTCGCTTTGGATAAAAGCGTCCGCTGAATGACATGTAATGTAATATAGTGTGTAGTATAATCTTCTTGCTATTTCAGGATGCGGTTGAAGACGCAGTTTCATGGGACCTTGCAATACAAAAGATGAAAACCCAGAGGAACAAGACGAACATGCCGGAGAGTCCAGACTTATTTCATTCAGTAAATCAAATTCAATTAAAACTAGAAATTGTACCTGAGTCTACGGTTATCTAAGCATGAAGCCCCTAGGCCACTGGATTTTATGCAATTGCACAATAAAAAACGTCACTCAAATATGTTGGATCACCTCTATTCATTCAAGGCAAGGATTGTTACCTGTGGGAGCTATTCATTTGCAGTTATTAATTAGTTATTCATTGTTAATTGTTATTGTTTAATTATTTAGGTTGATATAATAGTAAGACTAAGAGTTTTTGTAGTCAATTAACGAGCGGCCTCTGAAATGGGACGGTCGGACCTACGAGGAGGACTTCCTGCTTGAGTCATCAGCTTTACTTCCGCTGCTGTCGTTGCGTAGCAACCTGCCGCACTTGACCTTAAAAACCGTAAAACCCCCCAAAAAAAAACTATGCCTCTTACATGAATCGAACCCGGGTTTACAGCGTGGTAGACTTGGAGCTGACCTCAAGGCTATGGGCTCTATTGCAATTGTGCAATCAAAACGTCATTTAAATAGGTTGGATCACCTCTATTCCGTTAGGGCAGAGAATGCGATCTGTGGGGACTGTTCATTTGCAGTTATTTGGCTATTCCTTCTTAAATGTTATTGTTTAATTCTTTAGGATGATTTAATATTAAGAGTTTTCGTAGTCAATTTAATAACATTTTCCGATGCAATAAATAAACAACATCTTTCTGCTCTCCCTCCCCACAGAAGCATCTGTGGATGGGGGTTCGACCTGATGGTGGTTGTCCCTGCAGTGGTCCTGCCGTACACCTGTTCTGCTACTTGCAATTACTTGTATCATTTCTGTTAGAGAAATTGAATGGATTGTACATCTTTTACATTGTTGATTCTGTACACATGACATCCATTGCAGTCTGTCCATCCCGGGAGAGGGATCCCTCCTCTGACGTTCTCCCTAAGGTTTCTTCCCTTTTTTCCCCATTGAAGGGTTTTTTCATATTTTGGGGAGTTTTTCCTGTGTGATGTGTGATGTGTTCCATGTGAGGGTTTGGGGATAGAGGATGTTGCATGTGTACAGACTGTAAAGCCCTCTGAGGCAAATTTGTAATTTGCGATTTTGGGCTATACAAAATAAAATGAATTGAATTGAATAAATGAAGTGCAAAATTAGAGGGAGTATTCACACTAAAAATTAGTATAAAGTTATTTTAAAAAAAAGTTCGATTGTTGCCAAAACAATGCCGAAAGTATCAACTAGGAATGTCATGTCTTAATCAACATGTTATCAACTTGGTTTTCGTTATCCGTGGTTCCATTCACTTATTCTATGCGTCATTTGAAGAATGTCATTAGAAAAACTATATGTAAATAATGACAGAGTGATAAAACGTTCGTAATATAAAAAAGTTAAACGCCTTTGAAGATTTCCTTTTTTGCAACATTTCCAATGTTTGTGTAAAATATTGAGAAAAATTAACTGGAGACAATTATTCTAGTGTGAGCCTTCAGTCTGAATGATATTTATTTGTGAATTAATACTTGCATTAAAACGGTGCAGTGGTATCAAGCACCCCAAAAAAGGCATATGCAGGTAATTGCCACGTCATGAAGCTTAATCACAAAAGCGTATCTCTTAAAAGTCAGTGACCTCCACTTTGAAACCGCAGAGCAGGTGCGCTGTGATGTGCTTCATTTCCCTCCAGAGGACAGTAGAGCTACAGATTTTTTCCTCAAGTTGGTGTGTCTTTTTCATTTTATCATTCATACGTGGTACATTTGCCCGTAATCTAATGTGTTTTCGAAATTGTCCACTAGGAAGATTGAGCTCATTTTTTTGTGATAATGGTGCATTGACAGTGCATGAGAACTCAACCCACCCTCGAGGCAACACATTTTCCAAACCCCAAATCTACAGTGTGAGCAGATTAAAAGAGGAGGATGTTGTGCTAAAACTTTCAATTAATCCTCTTCTCAGCAGGAGTGCAAGGGCATCAGTTTTAATTCTTCCTGATTGCGTGCCTGTGCTCGCTTCCAACCGAGAGAATTAATGAAAACCATGCCGGGAGAACAGGTTACAGAGAGGTGACAACTCAGGACAAAAGAAAAGCAGCCTGCCAGTCAGTTATATCCCTTTTAAAAACAAGGAAATGTGAAAGCTTAAAATACGCTTGTGTTCAGTTACAGTTGAGACAGACTCAAAGACTACAAACAAGAGGATCAATTGTCTCCCCTTTGGGTTTATGTGGTATCCCCAGCTAAAAGCAGAGATTGTCAAAGTGGAAGTATGGAATGGCTGTATTTTACCATCTCAAAGAGGGGCGTTGCAGCTTAAATATGGAAATCCATCTGGAAAGCGGAGGAGTAGATAGTTTAAGCACGTCTTAATTTCAGCCGGATGCAGCGAGGTGGAGAATCACACATGATTCAACTCTTTTCATTCACCTAAGGCAAAATGATCCCTGTGCTCTCCTGGCTACAAAACGCTGACAAACTTCTTCCGAGAATTGTGTTGAACCCAAGGACACACATTGGTCAACAACTTTTGAGGGACAGTGTCATAGAACTCCAACTGAGGGTGGTTTATAACATTTAAAAAATACTGATCTTCATTCATAAAGAGTCTCTCAAAGACCAGAATTCTGACATTAATCATTTAAGTTCAACTACAATCAATCACTCAGAGCGCAATTACATCAGTGGTCCGTGTAAGATCTCAGATTACCTGCAGGATTAGTCAACTAAAATAGAAGTTGTATGTATATCTGCTGTAGTTACTGCCACACAAAGGACGGATTGTGAGTCTCCTGCAAATATACTTGATACACACTGTAAGCTGACACCAGCAGCAGGACAAGTTGAGTGTTGTATGTCAAAAACTGTCAGGAATTCAGCTTCCTGAACCGGTTTGCTTTAACGTTTGTTTCCCCCAAACACATCCTGACTGATTCTTCAACCATCGACACCTGCTGCTGTCTGTACACGGTCCTGATTACCATCCCCTTCACCATTTAAGCCGTGACCTAACAACCAGTCCCTGCCAGATCGTTAGCGTATCACATACGGTCTTGCTCCTGAAACCCGATTTCATAGTTGTGTAAAGTCAGTGTGTTTGTTTGCTCCTGTTTTCCTATCACTAACCAGCAACCTGTTTCCCTGCCTACAGTTCGTCACTTGGATCGCCATTCCCCCCTGCCTAGCCGTTGACTCCACTCCAGCCCCACTCATCACCAACCAACCGGACCAAACCTTCCCCACATTCAATCCCAAATAAATACCCACCTTTAATTTCGATTTTTCTGTGTTTGTCTGCTTTTGGGTTCCCGTCCTGGGCGATCCCTGACAAAAACACAACAGTGTCCGCACTGAGCATTTACACAACGAGCAGGTGCCTTGCTCCCGTTGGTGACACGGCACATCAGCGTGAACATTATCTGTGCTTCTCTTGAACAGCGAATCTGAGAACTGCTCTACGCTCCCTATCCCGGCGGATTACCTTCCCCTTCACATGCCAGACAATTGCAATGGATGAGTAAATGAATCACAGATCAAAGTAGTGCAGATTGACAAAGAGCAAGCATGCTCGTAAGTAGTAGAGACTTTATTTTTTGTAAAAGAAAATGTTATTTTGTTATTAAAATTGTCCTGTGGATACAAAGGTTGTAAGATCCTAAAAGATCTGTCTGGTGATGTTCTATATTTCTCTTGTCATCTAATCCAAATAAAAACAATGAATCCTATGTTTTCTGTTAGTATCTCTCCATTTCCATTTAAACATAAATGTATGCATGATTATCATGCAATGACAGTGTTGATATTGGCATTGTTGACAAGTTAGGTGTATAAATGGCAGTGAATGATTGAAAAAATGATCCTGTGTATTATTTGAATAGCTTTGTATTAAATGCACAGTAACATGTAGGTTTAAACAGCACCAAGCCCATATTAATATAAACCCTCATATATGGTAGTCTCCCAGCTCCATCGCTGTATCAGTTTGGGGGTCCTTGGCATGAAACACTTGCTCTAGAGTACCAAATCTTGATTCATTTGTTGCTGAAAATAATCCAACAATTGTATCCTATTTCAGGAGCATTGGCTTCAACAAAAGTGTGCATCTCTTCTACCAGATCTTCAGACATCCAGGAGACTTGAAATCGGATTGAGTATCTTTTCTTTAACCAAGCTAGTCTGCTAAATTTGTTGTTGCTTCTGCTGTTTTTAAGTGAAACGTGACTGCTACTTGCTTTATCTCCTCCCATTTCTTGTTTTAAGCTAACTTGACTGCTAGTTGTTGTTGTTTCTGCTGACTACTAGTTTCAGTCTTTAGTGCCAGTTCTCACTGTAGATTTAGCTATTTTAGATTAATTTGAACTACTAGTGTGTCCTATCTTTGTTTTTCAAAAAGCACGTGGTGTATGTTCACTGATTAGGGTGTCAAAGTGCTCGTCGTTTTGCATTTGGATAAGTTTCGGCTGAGGGCAATCAACCTGTCGACGGGGGAGTGGTCAGCGCAGCCGTAGCCGACTTCCATTAACGAGGGAGTATTTAACTGGAGACTAGATGAAGCGTTAGCGAAGACCCTCTGCACGAAGACAAGCAGAACAAAGACAACAAAGGAGTCTTTCGTGGAGTCTTTGGGGTGGCTGAGTGCAGCGCCTTTCATATTCATTCGTAACAATGTGTTTTTATTCGTGTATCCTGTTTTATCGCTGTTTGAATTTCTACCCGCAGATACTACCGCCCTCGGACTAGATCAATTCTTTGTTGTAATCTCTCCTCTCTTACCTACCCCACCCGCTCCACACATGTCCAACACCTTGTCACAGTAGGCCTCTGGAACTGCCAGTCAGCTACTCTCAAGGCAGACTTCATCTCTGGCTTTGCTATCCAGCAGTCGCTTGACTTCCTCGCTCTCACTGAGACATGGATCACAAAGGAGAACACATCCACCCCAGCTGCTCTCTCCTCTGCCTTCTCCTTCAGCCACACCGGCAAGGGTGGTGGAACAGGTTTACTCATTTTACCCAAATGGATCTTTGCCCCGTACCCAATATCTTCCTCCCCCCCACTGTCTTTTGAATTCCATGCTGTGACGGTTTCTCACTCGGTACAATTAAACATTGTGTTCCCCTACCATTCGCCAGGCTCTTTGGGTCATTTCCTCGAAGAACTGGACATTGTCCTGTCCAACTTCCCTGAAATTTGCCCTCAACTCATCCTCCTAGGAGACTTCAACATCCTGACAGAGAAGTAATCTGACCTTATACTCCTACTTTCTTCCTTTGCACTATCACTCAATCCCTCCCCTTCGACTCACAAAGCTGGCAATCACCTTGACTAGATCTTCACTAGGAACTGCGCTACAACTAACCTCACTGTAAAAATGAGACAAAAGCTTGTTTATAGTAAAATATTTCAGTCAAAAACTAAATTAAAATGTTCCAATTGCGGAAATGACCGTTCTCCGTTCTCCCGAACCTGCGGGTCAGGACTCCAGAGTCTGTCTCCCGAGTCTATTCTCGCGGGAACGCAAGTCCGTTCTCGCCGTCTCAGGTATTGAGAAAGGGCCCATGTCTCTTGTGTCCCTTGATTAGCTTCACTTCCTGCCTTGTGCTGTGATCTATGGAATGCCGTTTTATTCAAAATTAAATAAATGAATAAATAAATTAAATGCATTTGAAATACATCGTGAAATAAATAAATGAGGCAATACATACATAAATATTAAATACATTTAATCATTTCATGGTACTTTTATTTCATAAGTACACATTTTTTATTTCATAATGACACTGTATTTTTGCTAATCAGCGAATTACATGGACGCAACTCAATGCATTTAGGCACGTAGAAGTGGTCAAGACAACAGCTCATGTTATGGTTGTTGGTACCAGATAGTTTTGAAAATAAATCCCAGCTCATGATATCGCTGATTGTAAAATGCTTGTTCTCACTGTCCCAAATTCAGATGTATCATGGTAATGATGTCACTACCTCTAGGACAATAGCCTTGGTTTTGGTTTTGGTTTTTCTATGATACCTTTTTAAATTTTTAAATAAATATCGTAATATTGGATTGTATATTAGATAATGAAACAGAATATATCTTGAAATATAGAAAATTGTGTTAAAGTTCTCTTTATCCAGTGTCTAAATATTCAAATTTCATTGTTACTAGGGTTGTCACGATACCAAAATGACAAATTAAAGATACCAAGACTTCAATACTATACCTGCCAAAATATAACGATTCTCGATACTTTTAATACGATACCACAAATAAGATACTGGCACATTTATCTATGATAGTAATAAATAAAACATATGTAAGGTTCTCTTTTTACCAGCTTGTTCCTGTCCAGCTTTTTCAACACTTTATTTATATTAGTATTAGAATTAGTATTAAAATCATAACATTGATTATACACGGCTATGTAGGCCTATTGTCAGTATCTGACTATATGACTACAAAGGTATTTCCATAAGTATGAATTACATAATTTTACAGATGTGTTTGAGGTGGAAAAAAACCTAAAGCTTTGTGGGTTGGGTACATTAAAGATGGACACATAATTAAAGGCCATTTATTGAATAACTACAATGAAAATTTCATCAAGTCTGTATTATTTGGTACAATTCTGTGTGATTCTGAGCTCATGATCACATGCCCACATGAGTGAAATTGTAGGTCATTTTGCATGTATATATTTCTGCTGGACTATTCAGTAACTTATTTTCTGTCTTGCTTTGTCTTGTGTTGCACTTGCTTGATGTTTGACTGTTAGGAAAGTTAGGCAGTCAGCTGGACAGGGAACGGAACACTGACTGCACTCCGGTTGCTGCTTTTTTAATGAAATACGGGTACTAAAAATATTCCAAACCGTACCGTTTTCAACGTAAGGGTACCGCGGTACCTTTCTAGAACCGGTACACCGTGCAACATTCATTGTTACGCTTCATAAAGAATTGCCTGTGTTGATGTGTCAAGTCTGCTGGAGCTCTTTCTAATGCCCTTCAAACAGGGTCACATGTACTCACTTTCAAGGAACCAGACTATGGAGGTCTCCAAAGCTGTGATAACGTTAGAATAAGCAGAGAACCATGATACCATGATACCACTAACAAACCTGTAGGAGCCACGAAGGTGATTATTATATACGTTCTTTCTAATATAAGATGTTAGGGTAGAATAGTTTAATGGTTTATATTTGGGACACTTGGGTTGTTATATTTTGTTGGTTTTGTTAATTGCATATCACCGTAATTGGGGGCGGTAACCTTTTTTACGGATTATAATAGCAGGCACAGACGGAAGTAGCGAGGAAAGAGAGGGTGAGTGACTGGGACGCCGAATTTTTGTTGACCGCTATCGCTATTAACCGCTATTGTCACTATTGTTTCTACGCTATTGGCGCTATTGACGCTGTTGCTGCTTCGCTGTTGTTGCTACGCTGCTACGCTGATTTTGCTACTTTGTGATTTTTCCTTTACTTTGAGCATGTTATGCATATCGGATTATGTTGGTTTATCTTATCTTTGGTACAGCGCGTCACAATCCGCTACACCCATAGCTTAGCCTCTCAGCGACTGTTTGTTTGAATACATGTCGCTACAAAACCTATTATTACCGACAAAAGAAAAATGCAACCTGTCTAACCTAACCCATTTTCCTTTCCTTATACATCCTTTAAATCTGACTTTGTTTCATCTGCAAATCTATTCATGTAGAGCTTAGAGGTCCTCCGAAACACGGACAAATGAATGCAGAGGCGTACGTGGACCTTTGGATGACTTCTGTTACATTTGTGTGCAATAAAATTCACGGACATTCCTATAGCACAGCGCTGTGTTCTGTTGCACAAGTTAGAGCCTCACATGGTTATCAAGTGTTGTGTTAATCAAAATGGACTTTTAGCTCAATCTTGTATTATTAGGATGAAGCCCAATGAGGCTGACCTTTATCTGAGATGAGAAAACATAAAAAGCTTAAAATGTAGGTTACATAAAAACATAACATAAAAAGCTTAACATATTGGCCCACTGGTAATGTACTTCACAATGTCAGAAAATAGGTCTCTATTATTATTAGTATTATTATTGAGCTTTCTTACTGTGGAAATTTGAATCCCAGAGGCCAAGCTAGAAGATCCTATGGAGGGGAAGCACAACACATCACACACATTGGACTAAATTGTGCAGACAGGGCTTAACTTCTGTCTCATTTGTGCCTACTGTACAAACAATATGTGACGGTTAATGTCAGCGTGGATAAAAAAAACGCAGCAGTTCAGCAGAGACATTGTGACATAATTCATTACATCATGGATGAAAACAAAAAGGGGATGCATATATATTGCTTTTTTATAACTTATAGCCATTCCTAGCACGCAAATGTGGCCTTGACTTGAGTCATTAAACATCACTGTAAAGTAGAATATGAAGAATATACAATTTGAAGAGAGGTTTGTTCTCTTAGAAGTTTTTATGTGGCATTTCATCCACATCTAAAAATGATTTTTCAAAGACTGCAAGGTGTTTTTTCCAGAGCTGTTCCTGCATAGTAGAGATACCTTATCACAAACAAAAGAAAAATAAATCAGATTGTGTGCTCCCTTTGATAGTAGGTGTGGAATGTGACAGCTTTTGTTAAAGCCAGCCCAGCGAATATTCTAACATTGAGCAGAAGTGAAGGGGTCGCTCCCTTCAATGAAATCCTGTGTAATCACAGTACAGAAATAGAGCCAACAGCTCCTACCTGCATTATGCTGAGGGAGATGAAAGAATACTGTGCTCATGTAATGAGCCAACAAAAATTGTGAAGTATATAAGCTACTACTAAAATACAAATTTTCAAAAAAGTTCCATCACAAACATTTGTTTGAGGTTGAACTTGGCTGCCTCCTGCACATCACCATCCAGCATATGCTTTCTAGGAAGGCACAAGGAATATTACAGTCAAGAGTAATAATGACTGAAGCTGCTGTGCTTGTAGTACAAAGGTTTTGAAAAACAGTGCTGCTGTAATTTAAAAAGGACAGTGTATGTGGTGTTTTTCTGTTGGTTAATAGAATCTATTCAGGGACTGTTTCCATGGCAACCAGACAATCTAAACCATGACCTGTATATAAATGAATCTTGGAAAGGTGCTGTAGGGTAAAACATACATGCTACTTTTGTCCAGTCAGAATGAAAAAAACAGTGAATGAAGATGAATACAGTATATAGATATGACACCACGTAATAACCAGAACACCGGAAGTCAGTTATTCAGTCCATGTCACACCATGGTGAGGTCAAGTTGGGGTTTTGTCCTGTCATTTCCGGTTTTATTTTGAAAGCCGTAACCTTCCTCTCGTTTCAGGTCATTTGCCCTTCCTCATGTGTCACCAGTCAAATCGTCTTCCCTGATTCCTGATTGTGTCCACTTGTTTCCCATTGCCCTCGTGTGTGTTATAGTCTGCGTCTCCCTTTGTCTTGTGCCTGAGTGTTACAATATCTTGTCCACCCAAGCCTTCCCACAGCCACAGCAGTGTTTTGCCTTGCCTTGCCTTAGAGCATGTAGCCTTTTTGTTTTCCTCTGTTCAGAGTGATTTTTTGTTTGTAAATTTTCTTAGGAATAGTCTTGAATTCTTTCGTAGCCTTTTTGTTTTCCTCTGTTAAGAGGGATTTTGAGTTTATACGTTTTGGTAGATACATATAGACATTTCATGTAAGTTTTTTTTGTTTAATTGTCTAAAATGACATGTCATAAAATAGTTTTTCTTATGAAACTAGAATTTTTTGGCTACAAAACAAAACTTTCACTCAAAAAAACGCTTTGATCTCAAACAATAACTTGTAGCAGAAAGTGACAACACAGCAGCCCTCCATGTTGTTCTTTAATAAAACACTCTGCGACATTAATAACAGGAAAACAAAATAGAGTGCTGCTGCATTTAAAATAATTTTGATGCAAAAGACAACTTACCTCTGTGAATAGAAACTCCTGGTTCATTCAGCGGCGTAAGCAAACGATTTTGTATTGCAGCCAAAAGTTCTAGTTTCATAAGCAAAACTAACAAATATTCATTCTCAGTTTATATATTTCATTAATTTTTGTTTGCAATGCAAGAAATTTGCACTCAAGTTTTTTTTGTTTGTTTGATAAAGACACAAATCTACTTTCATACATAAGTGGCCTCAGCTGTACTTAATCACTAATTGTGTTCTTGCCATTTATGGAGAGATGAGTGAAAGATGACGAGCAGTGCGGAAGACGACGCCAGGCGAGACACTATAGTCTCTGCATACAAATAAAAACCTTGGCACCCATCGTGATTATGCGCCAAGAGAAACCAACGGATAACAACACTAAGCAAATGTGTCAATGCTATTCTCTTGTCAAATGCACTGACTCTTATGTGGGTAGGTACGTGGTTCAGAAATCAGAAATCATTTGTTTCCATAATATGTCAGACATACAAGGAATTTGACCTGGGAGTTGGTGCAAGAGAGAAGGAGGTCCGTTCACTTGTGTGTTTAAATGCTTGCTATGTGCGGTATTGTTAGGGGCGGGGAAACAGGCTGAATACCTGATGTGCAGGTTTTGTAAATACCACTGAATTATCACAGCGAGTGCTATCTGTGCGTTTTTCGTTGCGCTGATGCTATGTTCGCAAATGTACGTACATGAGGCCTTGAGACATTTGCTTGACAGGCTGTAAAGCTTGGATCTAGCTTGGAGCCAGCTGTGGGATTGCCACTCTCTTAGTGTAGTAATCAACATTCAAAGCATTTATATAGATGCAAAAATGCCTTTACTCCGCCATTCAATGATATAGAGGAGTAATGTCTAGCTGAGCAGAGAATGACATCACAGTCCTAAAGCTGACAACGCCATTCATGTCGTCATCCTAGGCAGCGTGGTGCCCAACCTTTGGCTCCCCCCTCAGGTGGACATTGTTAAATCGGTCTGCATTAGTCTGCACATTAGTTTGCGCTGGTAAAGCTGTTAGCACAGACTAATGCTACAAATTCCTCACATGAGCTTTATCCATGTCAAGAGCCAAGTAAAGGCAGAATATATGTTCATAATCTGGAGTCTGTTTGAGAGTGAATTAACTGAAAAACACGGCAGGTTTGGTCAGCAGCACTGTAAAGCCGCTGAGAGAGCAGCTCAGTATTCATGTCTTTTTTTTGTCATTTCACAATCAATTCCACTCAAAGATCTTATCTGGCTCAGAGCAGTGAGCATGTGTGTAGCTGCTCTAAGTTGAATGCCTGTCATAGGTGAAGTGCAGTCACCCGTCTTTGCATACAGAGACACAAGTGGCTATGTGTGTTTGAGTACATTCGTACCGACATTGGCAGAGGTGGGACAAAGTCATTGTTATGCAAGTCACAAGTAAGTCTCAAGCCCTCAAGTCCCGAGTCAAGTCGAGTCAAAGATGAGGCAAGTCCCGAGTCGAGTCAAAAGTCAAAGCCAACAAGTCTAAAGTCGAGTCCAAAGTCTTACCATTTTAGTTTCGAGTCATTTCAAGTCCTCTGACCACAGAAATAAAATGTCATGTATGTCTGTAAGATTTATATTTATTTGAACCTATTTTTATACATTATGACATTAAGCAAATACAGTAAAAAACGGAACATTTACTTGTCATAAGAAATGCTTGTATTTCAACAGCATATTGCACTAGAACAATGCTTAGCAGCTTCATTCCTTTATTGTATTGCAAAACAGACATATTGCGAAATAGACATGGGTCCTTTTAGCCTAAACTTTTTTAAACATGTCATAAATAAAACCATCAGTCTTTAAAATGATCACTTCTGAAAAACTGGACCAACCTGATAATATAATTGGAATGACTCCATAGAGACTGGTGTGTATGAATGAATGAGTGAGTGAGAGAGAGAGCTGTGTGGACAGGTGATGAGCAGAGAGTGAGTGTGTGTGCACATGCGTGCTTTGGACAGGTGGAGGGAGGCCCCTATACTGCATTGCATTTGCGAAAGATCAAAAGTCAGTCAGTCATTTGTGCACGATGTGGACCCAGAATGATGCGACCATGGCTGAAAACTCGCTCCACTGGAGCACTAGAAGCAGGCACTGCCAAGACTCGGATGGCTACTTGAAAGAGTAAAGGAAGAGTCTTACTGTTCAGTGCTCAGAACAAAAGGGCCTTCTGTCAGAATTCTTTTTTTCAGGGATGCCTGCAGACCTCTGACCAGGTCTGCAGGCTAAATAACTAAAGTAAATCAAATTAAACCAAAAATAAGATAAACAATATTCCCATTAGTACTATAATAATCTATTGCATCTCTGAACATTACTACTATAATCATTATTATTTTATTGTATACTATATTTACCAGTGGTGCGCTGCCTCATAGACCTAGACTACGTAGCACTTATGTCCATGCGCTGCCTGCTGTTTGGGCATGATATGAAAAGTGAAGGCTAATGGTGGATCTACTGTGACTGTGTTATGGTACTTTAAAACGGACGTTGACATGATGTTGGCAAGGTTTTCCATCTAAGCGTGCTACACTCATGTACCTTATATAATCCGGGTTAAAAAATCCCTATTTTTGTAAGCATGAACCAGCTGTCTTGTTGATACAGTAAATATGCAGCAGCTAGTAAGTTACGGTACATCCGTAAACTTACCTTTCTTTGTGCAACTTCAGGTGTCAAACAAAGTTGGACGTTGTGGCAGCTCCGTCTGTAATCTTCGACCCGCATGTTTTGCAAATTGAAACTATCTTCGTTATCATTTTGCCGACTGACACGTTGATGCTTGTTGCGCTTCATTGGTTGTCTTGCAATGTGCCTGCTGAGATGCTGTCGAATCAAAACAACGTGGGACTACAGTGATGTTGGAATGTTGTGCAGGCAGCACGCGCTCTCTGCACGCATACGGGTGGTGCACATTTTTTTCACAGATGCAGATAAACTGAGAGCGGTGCGGCCATGTGAAAATGTGAAAAAGCAAGTCCAAGTGAAGTCACGAGTCATTGATGTTAAAGTCCAAGTCAAGTTGCAAGTCTACATTTTGTTGAGTCTGAAGTCATCAAATTCATGACTTGAGTCCACATCTCTGCACATTGGTATGTTCACAATTCAGTAAGGCTTATGGTAGACAAGCAACCACTCTTTGGACGACCAAACACTAATTTGCACTCAATTAGCACTAACAAATCACTTCAGCGGCATTGTCTTGTGGATTAGCATAATGGTGGTACCAATGGAGCATAATGTATTAGAATGAATGGACTGTGCCTGTGAATTGGAACAACTGCCTCTGTTCTTTTAACAGTGCTGTTTCTTGGGATTTAATCAGCATGTAGAGATTTCGGTGCAAGGACACAACGTGGTGAGAACAATAGAGCAGTGCTTACAGTGCTTCCTTCCGGCTGTGCAGCAGAGGAGTCTGACTCAGAATCATAGTCTGACTGTGCATCAGTGCTCTGGTATCGTTGCTGATACAAAGCAAAACAAAGTGCCCTTATTATGCAACCAGAAGTGGAACAACGCTGCATCTTCAAAGTTGGCAGGTCATGATGCCTGAGAGACCAAAAAATAACATAAAGGAGCAGATAAGAGACAGAAGAGTATGTTGATGTCATGCGCTCCCATTTAGCCATATCTTAAAACCTACTAGCTGTGACGTATTAACATTCAACACTTTTTAATAATGAAATATATTGTGTGTGATATGTGTGACAAATACAACACTTTATATTGAAGACACAGTTACAAAAGTCTTGCAGAAGTGTAATGTATGCATGTGAAAAAAAACATAATAATTCTAAAGCCATTTCTTTCCATCCCCGAGATATAAAACTAGTCACTGCATGAGGTTGGGTGTCAGTGTGTCAGAGTAAGATGTAATTATGGAAGCTGCATACAAGGAACTAAAGTGCTCTGAAAGATAGAATTGGTGTATTTCTAAAAGGCTAACTCCAAAAACATGTTCACAAGTCTTCTATCATCACTACAAAGCATTGCAATTTCTTAAATGCAACCAATTTTTGGTATTTTCACAGAAGTTAGGCACAGTCAAATTAGACATAAAAACGTAATGGCAAGCAAAGTGTACTGGATATTAAAATGTAAGTCAATGTTTAACAACCTCAAAACAGGTTTTATTCAGGGAGTAATACCTGCAGGTATTAAAATGTGAGTGTGATACTGGAGAATGTGATTACAACACATTGACATGAGTTTCTTGAGTACTTCGCTTTTCTCTGGAAAGATCTCTTTACTCTGCACTAATGTATTTAAAGGTTTTCACACTTCCTGTCGAAACACAAGTGGAGTGTGTTAGTGTTAGATCCTGACAGGCAGGTGTCACTGTGTGAGGTAGCTACTGTCATCAGTGTATGAATGTGTGAATGATGTCATGAGGGTTTGAAGGGCTTTGAGTAGTGAGTAGTGAGTAATCTTGTCCGCGTTGCCGGCCAACAGAGTCGAACGTCCGCACATGGCGGCCATCTTGGTAGGGTGAGCTCGCTCACTCATAACATTGTGTTGGTAGTGATACATGTACTTTTTAAATGATCATAACAGCTCAATTGAAAATACCGATTGATAAAATCGGTTCAAAATAGCTAAATTTTCAACCGATTTTTAAATGGTTTGGTTTGTTATGAACATCAGATATAGTTATATTTATATAGTTAGTAGTATTGTAGTAGTATATGACACTGCTAGCACACAATAAAACAACATGTATCTTTCTTTATTTGGCTTATGGTTTTCACTTAATATCTTTTCTGGACATTGTTTTATCACCAAACAATGTGCTCTTGACTTGGCTTGATTTTGTAAGTAAAAGAAGTAGGTTTTTGTCATATGAAGAATATATTCAACAAAATTTTGAGGCGTCATTCATACAGAGTTTCACCCGAGTCGACAAACGGACTCGGCCCGACATGTTTTTTCCAGCGTGTCAAGCTCAAGACGGATTTGGGCCAAGTCATTTTGGCAACTTCGAAAGATACTTGGAAAGACTTTGAGACACAGTAATGGTTATATACTGTACATGTAGTATAGTTACTCCACCTCAGAGCCAGTGGATATTGACTGAGAGATGACTGTGTCAAAGTGAAGAAGATATGTTCAATGAGTGACTGCGAACTAAAGCAAAGCAGTTAGAGGGCTACAATGCAGGGGTTCCGAGGATTGGCATTATTGCAGGAAGTTATATAATAATTTTATATTGAATCAAATTTCAGTCAATTTGAGCAAGAAATGTCTGGCATTTCAACCATGGCACTAGTCTGCTGCCCTCCATAGAAGTTCTCTTTTGCTGCTTGTGATGATGAATATTACTTATTAATTATTAAACCTTTTCTTTTCATAACGACTTAAAGTATGGATTGCTAGTGTGAATCTCACTACAAAATTGCTTGCTTTGGAGATATTTAAAGCTGCAATACACTTAAAACAATTTCTTCACTTTTCTATCTGCAACTTTTCATATGGAAGATTAAAATTATGTTGGTTCTAACATGTAATATGCTCAGTAGGGCAGGTTGTCCACTGCTCCGTACATGTCAAAGCACCTGCTTCCATCATTGTAAGTATGAATGAATAGATACATGAATGAGAGGTAACAATGAAATCCTATTTGAATACAGCAATTTTGAGTTTTTGCAGAGCTGGTGCTTACATTGGATTTGGTGCCAGACTATTTGTGAGTTGAAACGAAACCCTGGTTCACAGCGGAACTCAGGAAGCTACGACTGCAAAAGGATCAGGCATTTAGGAGTGGGGACAAAGACTTGTACTCTGAGAAACTTCAACAACTGTTTTCAGCAAGTTACTCTGCTTCAGTTTGAAGAGGCTTTAAAAACCTCACAAACTACAAGCCAAAAAAACACCATCCCATGAATGACCTCCGCCTGGCAAACGAGCTGAATGAGTTCTACTGCAGATTTGAAAGACAATGTCCTGACTTCACTCCCCACGACTCCACCTGGATCACTGACTTCCTGTCCGACAGTAAACAACACGTGAAGCTGGGGAAACATATCTCTGCCCCTTGAACCATCAGCACCGGTTCCCCCCAAGACTGCGTTCTTTCCCCTCTGCTCTTCTCCCTGTACACAAACAGCTGCACCTCCAGTCACCAGTTTGTCAAGCTCCTGAAGTTTGCGGATGACACCAACGTCATTGGACTGATCTACAGGTGGGAGTCTGACCATCTGGTGACATGGTGCAGCCAGAACAACTGGGAGCTCAACGCCCTGAAGACAGTAGAGATGGTTGTGGACTTCAGGAAGTACACAGCCCCACCTTCCCCCCTCAACATGTGTGACTCCCCCCGTCAACACTGTGGATTCCTTCCGTTTCCCGGTCTCCATCATCAGCCAGGATCTCAAGTGGGAGCTCCATCACCAAGAAGGCTCAGCAGAGGCTGTTCTTCCTGAGGCAGCTGAGGAAATACAACTTGCCAAAGACGATGATGGTGTACTTCTACACGGCCATCATCGCGTCCATCCTCTGCTCCTCCATCATCGTGTGGTACGCTGCAGTCACAGCCAAGGACAAGGACAGGCTGCAGCGAGTCATCCGCTCTGCAGAGAGGGAGGGCAATCTGCCATCTCTCCAGGACTTGTTCGCTTCCAGGACTAGAAAGATTGTTGCTGACCCCTCCTTTGATATCACTTATAGTTAAGGCTTGCTCAGGTTAGCCTGGACCAGCCCTTAGTTTGGCTGCTCTAGGCTTAGACTGCCGGGGGACTTCTTAGGACACACCGAGCCCCTCTCTCACTTTCACTCTCTCCTTCCACAAAAATCCAAGTTTTATTAATGACTCACTAATTCAGATTCTTTCCGGGAGTTCTCTGTGCTTTCTCGCCTAGCAGGTCTCTGTGTTTGCAGTTCCGTCTGGACCCTGGTCCTGACTCCTGGCATGGCCCTGCTGACACCTGCTGGTGCCATCATCATTACTTTAAATATGATTCTTATTACTGTCATCATAAACCAACATATTTCTGCTCTCCCTCCACACAGAAGCCTCTGTGGATAGTTGTTCTATCTGATGGTGGTTGTCCCTGTGGTGGTCCTGCCGTACACTTGGCCTGCTACTTGCAATTATTTGTAACATTTCTGGTAGAGAAATTGAATGTATTGTACATCTTTTACATTGTTCATTCTGTACACATGACATCCATTGCAGTCTGTCCATCTCGGGAGAGGGATCCCTCCTCTGACGTTCTCCTTAAGGTTTCTTCCTTTTTTCCCCATGGAAGGGTTTTTTCATTTTGTGGGGAGTTTTTCCTGTGACGATGTGAGGGTTTCAGGACAGAGGATATTGCATGTGTACAGACTGTACAAAATAAAATTAATTGAATTGAATGTGCTTATGCTTTTTGCCAAGGAATTGCTTCTGTTTTTTTAACGCAACAAATCCAAAGCACTTCACTGCACTCATCAACACAACAAGAACACTCTCAAAGCCACCCCACTCCTGTAATTAAAATAGGAGAAGCTGAGTGTAATAATCAGCCTTTTTGATTTACAGCCAGTGTGCGTGAGGAGCATTGAGGGGCGAGATACTGTACCAGAGCTTGGTGTATTGTTGAATGTGAAACCCCAAGGCAGTCCACGTTCAATCAGCCTGAGCAATTTGTTTCACTTACCTAGAGAGAGAGGGAGAAAAGAGAAAAATCAAACAATTACATCATGCATTCGGAGTGTATATGTGACATTAACAAGAGGCGAGGATCCAATCATTCATTCATTGTCATCTATTTTAGCACTGGCTGGCCAACGGGGATTCGCTATTTGATTAAATTTAAATATCAGTCAGGATGTGATGGTATATGTCACTCGGCTATTAAAGCCTGAGTAAACTAATCTTCTGTATATTGCGGCCCAGATACTTTAAATGCAGCGCAGCATGTTGAGGGCTGAAATATCCCATGTATTCTCCAGCACCAGGGTCATACAAATTCATTTATTGTTGATAATTTCATTGGTAAAACATTATAATTGAATTTTCAAGAAATTGGATTTAATATCAATGTAAAATTCATAGCATTATGAGATAAGCAGGATGAAGACTGCAGATCTCAGGTTTGGAGTTTTATTATTCTGCCTTTATATGCAAGATATTGTGTATAAGCCTCAGTGTCATTTTAATCTTAGGATGATTGACAGTTCTCTTGTTCTAGCCTACAAAGCAAAAAGTTATCCCTCATAATTCTCAGTATGATAAAACAGTTCAGATTAAACCAACAAAAGATACCAATGAATTCTCAATGGCTCAGAGAATCATCTGAATCGTTGTGGACCCCCCTCCCATTGGAACATAATTACAATATATGGTGTACAACAACGCCTGCCGATTGAGACGGACACATCTAGTGACAGATCCTGACTACAATAGGTGTTGGCTTTATTACACAGGCTCCTTCTGAAATTCATTTTATGCCTGATTTAGTACGTATTGGCGCCTGATTGCAACTAAAGGCTGACATCATCAACACCGAAGTAATCATTATGTCAGAGTCTCGCCAAGAGAAAGAGTAAACTATATATATATATTATTTTTTTTATGGTGTGTTGTCATGTGGTTTGAAACAGTAATTGGTCATAATGGGGCTTCCTGTATTGGCAGTGGGTCTTTTAGGAAGAGGGGGGAACACAACTGGACAACTTTCACTTTTTTATTTCAATTGATATTTGTATAATTTGGGAAGAAATATTGGATGGATCAGTGGCATCGTTTTAAGGAATGTTCTTCCTGAGGCAGCTGAAGAAATTCAACCTGCCAAAGACGATGATGGTGCACTTCTACACGGCCATCATCATCAGTCCATCCTCTGCTCCTCCATCACCGTGTGGTACGCTGCAGCCACAGCCAAGGACAAGGGCAGGCTGCAGCGTGTCATCCACTCTGCAGAGAGGGTGATTGGCTGCAATCTTCCGTCTCTTCAGGTTCGCTTCCAGGACTTTGAAGTGGGCCAGAAAGATTGTAGCCGACCTCTCTCACCCTGGACATGAACTGTTTGTGCCCCTTTCATCCGGTAGGAGGCTGAGGTCCATCAGGACTAAGACCTCCCGCCACACGAACAGTTTCTTCCCTTCGGCAGTCGGGCTCATCAACAGAGCCCGGCCCCCCTCTGACTGACTCTGTTCATTCATTCACTTTGTCACATTCACTTGTCACTCGTCACTTTGTTTATCTGGTGCACTTTATCTTTATTTTTATTGCTAATTTTATCTTATCTCCTCTAACTTACTAACCCATAGCTTTAGTTTTTAGCGTACTAAGCCATAGCATATATTTTATTATACTTTTATTTTATTTTTATCTTATTTGCACTATGTCGTCATTATTTTACTGTCTTCTGTCATGCACCAACCGCCAAGACAATTTCCATGTATGTCCAACATATTATGGCAATAAACGTTTCCTGATTCCTGAGAATGTTGTGTTTTTATCCTGTACCTTCCTTTCAGTTTTAATCTGGATTTGTAAAAAATAAAATTGATCAGAATTGTTTTGTGGTTCCAAAGAGAGGCTTCTTTGGGCTTCAAGTGTCTCTGTTCTCCTCACTGTCAAGGTCAAACTGAATGGAACATCTTCTGCAGGTGATTAATGCTTGAAATAAATATCAAGCCAACTTAGCCAGTCAAGGAATAACATGAACCTTTTCAATGAAGGATGAGTTCAATCAGCCTATCCTAATTAATGACTGGAGCGTGAGCCCCGTTCCAATGACTGAGATTGTATAGGGAGAAACTCTTTTTTTTACGTGTGATGGCTTTTATCAGCAGCACAAAAAAAATAGCACAGATGTATTCCCATCTGCTGCAATGGTTAAAATGATCCACAGGACTTTATTGGAGCAATTGCACAATTGCACAACTACAATTTGAGTGTGTTTAACCCTTGTATGGTGTTCATTTTTTTGTTACTCAGCAGGTGTTGTGGGTCTGTTGGATCAAACAATTTTATGTTAAAATAGTCAACAGATGTTTTATTCATCCCAATTAGAAGCAATATAAACAGCAAATATGGTTAATATTTGCCCTTTAACTTTGTTATAACACATTTACAAATTACAGTGCTACTTTTTTTTGTTGAAAAAAAATCAAGAAAATCAATTCTCAAGATATGAGTGGACAAACTTATAAATGAAGCAAGGTTGTTCATAACCATGGACTTCTATTTATAGGCTGTAGCTTAATATTAATACAACTATATTTCAAAGCACAGTCTAGAAATGTGCATGTGCAATCCAGTAGGACGGTTGAAGGTTGAAATGGTGTGGTGGGGGGATATTTGTCATCTTCCACCATTGTGGAGTCGACATCAGTGAGACTTACAGTCCCACTCATGCGTTAGCAAGGAGCCCTGACGGAGGTAACAGTTTATTACCTACATTAGAAGATGGTCAGTATGCTCTCTGGAACTAACTAAAAAGGTGCTTCCATATTGCACAATGTTATCAATCAACGGTTGAAAAGTTGCAAAAATGTTTAATCTTGACTCTTAATTTATCCTATAGATAGCAAATTGCAATAAAACATTTAATACATGTATTAGAAATTTGAATTAATCACAGTACAACAAGCTTTTTGAAAGACAATAATGCTCCAAATGTTTAGCCAGTATCTGCACCCAAACATTTTTCAACACTTGGCAAATGGCCCTCAAACAATGGGCCTGTAATTACAGCAACCCATCATCACCTATCATTTAACATAACATATTCACATAATATTATGGATAGAAATCTCATTTTCAAGCAGCTGCATGATGAATTGGTATCCAGTCAAGTCTGTGCCTCTCGGAGCTGCACTCTGAAGGTCATTGTTGCAAGGTATTTTCATTCCACTCACCTCAACGGTAACAGTGTTCGATCATGTATGCTTCATGACCACACATTGTAGGAAGCATGAAAAACAAATGCTGTAAGTAAGGTTTTGTAGATTTGTCTTAAACCAACATTCTTGTTAGGAAATTGGGACAAGCTTTACCCACGAGGTTTCTACGCCTTTGTGTAAGTGATTCTACTATTACGTGTCATGCTGCTGAAATTTGAGAGTTTAGACCTTTGTGGTTTGTGTTTGTGTTCTGACTGTAAAGCAGACAAAAAGAAAATCAGAAACATTTAGAAACTGACTGGCCTTTGCAGGAGTTGAGGTTTCTCATACCAGACACTCACAGAGTTGCTGTTGTAAGTAAGTTGTGCATTACTTAATGCAACTTTTGAAGAACACGAAAGACTGTCTGGTTAAACCCATCATGTTTTCAAGAACAGTGCTTCTCTTCATTTCACGGTGAAATAGGCAGGTTTTAGAGGTGGAGAGACAATCACACCCTTGATGATTTCACAATGATCCTGCATTCTGGTGCAGAAACAATCAATCAAATTTTATTTGTAGAGCGCCTTACAACAGCCAAAAAGTGCACAAGGCGCTTTCCAGTTAAAACAACAAAACAGTAATTAAAACCTCAGATATACATAAAAATAAAAATAACAATAGCAGTCCAGTCGGAGGCTACGTATTAAAAGCTTGTCTGAAAACACCGTGATACTTTGCAGGTGAGCTGGAAGTGCGTTCCACAGCTTAGGTGCCTGGATGGCAAAAGACCGGCCTCCATACTTTTTGTAGTTAAACTTGGGAGTAACCAAAGTGGTGTGTTCAGAGGAGCGTAGAGTTCAGGTTGGACGGTAAACAGTTACTAGTTCGGTGAGGTAGGTGGGGGCCAAGCCATGGATGACCTTGAACACAAAAAGCAGGACCTTATACTCCACCCTAAACCGTACCGGGAGCCAGTGGAGCAAGCGGAGAACCGGAGTGATGTGTGAGCGTTTCGAGGTGTTGGTGAGAAGACGTGCTGCAGCGTTTTGTACTAGTTGAAGTTGATTAATGAGTGATTGACTGAGTCCAGTGTAGAGTGCATTGCAGTAGTCTAACCTCGAGCTGATGAAGGCATGAATAGCTTTCTCAACGTCAGCTCGGGACAAGAATGGTTTGACCTTGCTTAATAGCCTTAGCTGGAAAAAGCTTGCCCTCACAACTGCACTGATTTGTTCGTTGAAATTCAAACCTTTGTCAAATATAACACCCAGGTTACGCACAGTGGGTGCGAACTGAGGTGTCAGAGGACCAAAACTGGGGGCACTGTTTGTTGAGTCTGGGCTGAACAGAATGTACTCAGTCTTTCCTTCATTCAAATGAAGGAAATTCTGGGAAAGCCACTGTTTGATGTCCCGGATGCAGTTTTGGAGAGGGTCCAGCACAGAACGATTATTCATAATCACAGGAAGGTAGATCTGAAGGTCGTCTGTGTAGAAGTGAAACTGAACGTTGTGATTTGAGTTGAGTTGACCAAGTGGCAACATACAGAGTGAGAACAGAATAGGACCAAGAATGGATCATTCAGGCACACTAGATAACAGAGAGGCTGTCGAGGAGTATAAGTCATTGACCATTACCGAAAAAGTTCTGTTTGTGAGATATGAGTTGAACCAATTTAGCACCGCTCCCTGGAGACCGACAACATGTTGAAGATGGGAGATGTGGATGGCATGATCCACTGTCAAATGTAGCGGTCAGGTCCAATAACACCAAAACAACAGAGTTTTTACTATCTAGGGCTCCTAGAATGTCGTTATGGACCCTCAGTAATGCTGTTTCGGTGCTGTGTCTAGACCTGAAACCAGACTGAAATTTATCACCAATGTCATGCAGTTTGAGGTGAGACTGAAGCTGGGAGAAAACAAGCTTCTCCATCAATTTAGACAGAAGTGGCAGGTGAGATATTGGGCGGAAGTTTGACACTATGAGAGGATCAAGCGGTCTAACAAGGGCATGTTTGAGGGCAGTTGGAACAGTTCCCAAACTGAGACAGCAATTCATGAAGGAGACAAGGAAGGGACCTATGATGTCAATAGCCGCTTTCAGAATCCTAGCAGGAACAGCGTCCAGAGGGCAGGTGGTAGGCTTCAGCTCATGGACAGCCATTTTGAGATCCGCAAGAGTAACTACATCTAAGGTCTCCAGCACACATTTCGGCTCTTGGAAGGACACGGCAGCAGTAGAGGGTTGTGTGATGGTTTGCCTAACAGACAAAACTTTGTCCAAAAAGTATTCTTTGAATGCATTGCATGTACTTTCAGATACATCATTCAAAGCAACAGACATTGGGTTTATGACAAAGTTAATAGTGTTGAACAAGATTCCAGGGCGGTGGCTATTGGTATTGATGAGATTGGAGAGGTACTGTCCTTTAGCTTCCTTCATTGCTCTCTGATAGGTGGCAAGACCGTCTCTGAACATCTACAGTGACACCTGCAGCCTATCCTTCTTCCATTTTTGCTCAGCCTGCCTACACTGGCGCCTGAGGGTCCACGTTGTATCATTGAGCCAGGGGATCAAAGGACCGTTGGTCGTCTTTACTTTGTAGGGCGCAACAGAATCCATAATCTGGGAGCAGATGGTGTGGAAGAAGGAGAGGAAAAGGTCAGGACATAGAGGCGATGATAAATCAGAAATAGAGGTGAGATCAGAAACAGAGAAGGCAGCAAGTCATCTACTGTGGATGAGGTAATGAAGCGATGACGATGGAGAACATTGGACGTGGGTGCAGGAGGAACAGCACGGATGTCAAACCGAATAAGAGAGTGGTCGGAGATTGGAAAATCCAGGACCTCACAAGTTGACACAGTCACCCCACAGTAGATAATAAGGTCAAGAGTGTGCCCTAAACTATGAGTGGGACAGGATATGGACTGGACCAGATCCAGTGAATACAAAAGTGCCTTAAAATCATTAGCAGGTTTATCAGAGAGGCAGCAGACATGAATGTTAAAGTCACCACATTTTAGAATATTGTCAAACTTTGCCAAAAACTCATTAAAAAAATCCCTATTCAATTTGGTTAGCCGGTATATTACTGAACATAAAATAGGACAGGGCAGTGTGAGCACAAATGCTTGTAACTCAAAGCTGGAATACCCTCTAGTGGACAGCTGGCGGCACCTCGTAGACTGTGTGCGTTGGCTATCCCCCCGGCCCTACCCGTTTGTCGTGGGGTGTTTAGGAACAGGTAGCCAGGGGGGAGGAGTTCTGAGAAGGCACTGACGTCACCTGGGGGAAGCCAGGTTTCGGTGAGGAAAAACAAATCCAGATTGGGAGATGAGATTACATCATTGAGGACAAATGTCTTATTGTTGAGCGATCTGGTGTTGCAAAGTGCCATGCGGAACAAAGTCGAGTTGACAGGCGGCGATATCACACGAGGAACCAGACGGAGGCTTCCCTGGACGCAACCTCGAGTGGACATCCCAAGGTGGCGGAAAAACGGAAGTGGAACGTCAGCATCGGAGCCAACCAGCCGCCGGTAGCACTTCCGCGACCCCTCACCACTGCCAGGTCCCGGCCGGACACCACTCCACAGCGACGGAGAATCCAGATGAGTCCTAAGCTTGACATGTAATCCGCCTTTCCGACCGCGCCTCTCCGACCGCGCCTTCTGCGGCGCTTACTGCCTGGTAGCAGACAGACAGGGCGCCTCAGGAATGAGGGAATAAATGTCCACTGTTCAGTGCTATGGCTGTAAAACGTTACAGACCACTATGGGAATAAATATGCAATAAATATAAACGGATGATGGCATATAGCAGCACTATATTTCTATTTCGGAATGATGGTTGTTTGTATAATCAAACTTTTTTTTCAGAATAGTATGGTGACAATCAGCCCAGAGTGCAGCTACTAACTTACAGTGCCCTGTGCCCGTCTTTTATTGTGTATCTGCCTATTCAATGACCAACATATGGGGCTGGTCTAAATACTGGACACTCACATGTCTGACAAAAACAAAATAGATGTATCTGTGCATATGTACTACAGACCCATAACGCATAACTGCTTTCCCTGTATGGTCTGTTCTGAGTAATGGTGTGCTCACACCAAAAGACTAGATTCCATGCAAAGGCGAAAATGAAACAAAGCAATAAATAACCTTTTGCGTTCAAATGTTTAAACTTTGCCGAAAAGGCAATTTTAGTCGTTTTAATTTGCAAAAGCTAATCAACATTGGATTTGAGCCAACAGATCATCAAACTGGCTACTGGCCTGAAGTAGCGCTGGAAGCTGTAGTCATCCAGCACTTTATACGTACTTCCTGGAGAGTCGGTGAAAGTTGTTGAGCAGTGTGCGGCAATAGATGATGTCATGAAACCAAAAATGACAGCTCTGTGGGTCCAAAGTTTGTGTAATTTTCACAAGTACACAGTGGAAATATTGGTTATTTTCATGGTGGATAGGGGACATAACAACTGTCTTTATGAAGACAAGCCACAGAGATAAGCCACGCCCCATTCCAGCATTAATTAAATCAAATATACTACAAATAGTCGGACGACTAAAAATTTGCTTTGCTTTTGGTGTGACTGCAGCATTAGATTTCTCTTTCAGGCTGCAGCTTATCACAATGCTTTTAGAGATGTTACTCCTGCAATGTAAAGAATGAAGCAGTTTCTTTCTCTGCAGCTCTCGCAGAATACTAAATTGTAAAAGTGCTGTTACTTCATTGACAAATTCAGCAAATGCAATCTGATCTGTCACACTTTGCATCATTTCAAAAGAGCCTATGACAGCGTGCATCTAGCGGCCAGGCTTGCCGCGGAGCCCGGCTAGGCACAGCCCGAAGGTGTGACGCGGCATCCTGAATTCTAACTCCCATAGGCTCATCACCTGTGGGGGAAACCGATGGGGTTGGGTGCGGTGCTACAACGGTGTCAGGAACAATGAGGGGTCTAGATGGAACAGATGCTGGCTCTAGGGACTTGGAACAGCTTAGCCAAAAAATATAATAATCTGAAAAGGACTATAAATGAAGTATATCGTGCCACTAAATCACTACTGGGTAATGAAAAAGACAGGATTTTCAAATGCAATGGTTCCATTTAAAAAACGATTTCAATTGCAATACTAAAGGTGTCCTTGAAAAATCTTCAAATCTAGCAGTTTTATTTTGTAAAAAGGTCAGCATTAACTGTTTGCTAAGCAAGCTGCTGTCACAATTATGAGACGTTATTATACTAGGGCTGTCAAATGATTAAAAATTAAAAAAATAAATAAATAATAATAATAATTTTCAGTGGATTAATCAGGATTAATCACTATTTGCAATTACACCTGAATCCTAACCCTTTTTTCTTTCTGAAATGCATACCAAAGATAAATAATAATCATTATTATTATCATCATTATTATTTTTTACATAAATACATGTTATTGATATTTGACTTTAATTCATTCCAGAAAATAATCAAAGCAATGTTATTTGCTAAGTTACAGACTGATTTACCTGCATGGCTTTAGAAGTGTCTCGAGCCTCTGCAGTTTATCCCACTCTGCTGGGGTCGGCAAAACAAGTTCATGAATTAAATTATGAATTAACTATTTATTTTTGAATATTTGAAGATAATTTTGGCTCTTCTGTCCTTCTGAGTGGTAAACTTCTGAATGACCTTCTGATTGAAGTGAGGAAAGTCCCTGACAGGTTTTTTCTACATGGAAAGCATAAGGCACTTTTGTGTCATGGTATTTCTCAGGAAGGAATGGCTTCTGTCAACGCCAGCATTGATGGGAATGCAAACCGCTGGGGCAGAACCAATGTTGTCCTAGGCGGAGTCTATTTAAGTACGCTGGTTGACTAAATTGTATGTCAGACATTGCTTGTCTAAGTGCTTCTTAGACCCGCTTTCTGTGGGCCTTTAGCACAGCTAAAACATGCACAAAGACTCAAGGGGGGGCCCTCTAGGTGGGGCGACATCCCATTCCCTTCTACTGGCCAGTCGCCACTGAACCTGAAATCACGTTACGGTCGCAAATGACAAAACCGGTGATTATTTGGAGTGTTATGTAATCTGATTTGTGGGTTCTCGACTCATTATACTGGTGGCGTGATGTCACACAACGCTGCGTTAAACAACCCATACCCCGGTTTTATTTGAAGGCAGCGAGCCAGTAATTCAGAAAGATAGATCTGCCACTCTAGATGGCTGCTATAAGCACTTTTTGAAAGTTTTGAAATCCACAATTAATTTTCTGTTGGTGTCAGCTGAGTTTGAGTAGTGATTATGCATTTTCCACATTTTAATTTAATTATGTCATGCAGAGTAGGACCACTTGTCTGGTCTAGGACTTGGTCATGACTTACTCCCTTGCCGTTCAGCCACTGCAAGCTAATAGTGAAACCGAAAGATGACATTGTCTGCAGGCAGACTGTTGTTTCACGTGGTAATCTGTTGTCCCAGCATTGCAAATCCAAACCTGAGGGGTTAAAGACATGGTGCAACTATGCCTTCACACTTCACACAGCACTGACATCATTGCAAATCAACCAATAGCTGTTAGCTCTACCAAGCTATGGATGTCATGTTCATGAGACTTCATCAAACGGTGCAACTAAGTGTATCTACTGAGCCCCATGTACAGCGTAGGAAAGTTGTATCAGATTGTAGTCTTAGATTGTTGTCGTTTAGATATTCTCCTTTACGTCGCAAGTTGTTTTCATAGAGAAACAAAAAGTATTGTAAAATAGATGTGCTTCTTACTTGGGTAAAATACATAAATATTCCTATACAATTTCCCAAATCCAAATGTAAATTTACATTATATCAAATAGAGAATCGTCATGATGTGAAAGGTAAAGAGCTGTAACCAAGTAAGGAAAGTGCAAATGTGAAATGCAATTTGTGTACCCTGCAAGCAACCAGATAAATGTGCTGTAAATGCTTGAGCAAACGACAGGGGATGGGGGAGTTGACCTATTGTTAACATGGATGGGCTGGAAAAACAACTTGACATTTATGTGTCCAAAATCGTTCCTTAGTCCTCAGCTCTGTCGCAGTTGCCACATTGGTATTCAGGTGCTTTCTATACAGCGGAATGACGTAAATTTTGGAGTTTCTGTGTAAATTCACTTGCATGACTTACTTAAACATATACTGAATTATTGTAATGCCAAAATAAAATCATTTAACTGTAAAAGGTTTCAAGAGGTATGCAGAAAACTTCCAAAAAGTCTAAACTTAAAATATGTCAGATTAAGAAATAGTTCAATATGTACTATTTACAAGCGTTCACGTCATCATAATGGGAGGGTTGCAAGACTGCTCAGCTGGTCTTTTAGGTGTAAAAAACAGTGCTCAGACACAGGCAAAATAAATGAATGAATCTGCCTTAGTTAACCTGAACTGCAGATTTTTTGGCAGTTGTTTCTTCATAATATAGCATTTCGAAGTGAATCATCTCAGTATATCATACCACTATATTAACGGGGCACCCATCCGCACCAAATGTTACATGGCTAGAGACAGGCTCTCTGTATCGCATCATGCTGCATTGAAGAAGACTTGGAAAGATGGTTTGGATTTTAGTTTCTGTAAAGACCGGCCGCTACTACCTCAATAAAGCTCTGTAATGCTTTGTCACTTGTTTTTTTCTTCACCAAAATAATCATTTTGGCTCTATAAAATTATGTTCATGTAAAAGTGAAACATGCTTTGTCTTTACATTATTGGAAGTGACACTACTGACTGTCCGTGACAGCTGGCCAAAGAAAAGCAATCAAAGTTAGTGGTGCAAGAAAAAAAAAAAAGCTTTAGACTTGCCTCCACGATATGAAGAAATAGTATAGAGAGTAATGTAAGGAGCCTGAGTGCAATTCATTTTCAATCCCCTGGGTCTGTGCTCAAACAATAACAAAGGAGATGATAGAGAAATGACAAGTTGTTTGCCATCCCCTGCATACCTGTCTGTGAAGTATCACACCTGTCCCTCAACAAGTGCAAAAGCAGAAGAAAGATGGAAACCTTCTGCAAATCAGTGAATGTGAGGCTTCTCTTCTCATTCCTGGGGATTGCGGCTTTGACCCTCGCTTATCTCCCGCTGATTACCACCGTATTCTGATTTCACTGTTACTGATTTTTATGGCCCGCCTAGGCTAAAAGCAGGCTGAATCCAACAACGATGACTTAACTAACAGGCCCAGGAAGCCTGACTAAATCAAACCTCTGCGTGACAATGTTTGGTGAAACAAATGATCTAATGTGCAGCACAACTCCAGACTGCCAAAGAGACTGATCAATATTTGAAAGATCTAAAACCCTTTACTAATTGCGTTTGCATTGGTCATGTTCCAAACGTAGAAATTATGTTGTAAGATATTTGCCAGAAAACCTCATGAAAAGAGAAAAGAGTCATGCTGTAATGATGAAAAGCACATGAGTAATTGCACAGCCTTAATTAGCAGGAGAAAATGCTTTTTAATTCATCATAACGTTTGACTACAAGTAGGTAAAAAAGAATTGCCGGCAGTCAAAAAGGCATTCTTTCTGGTCTGTGGGTTTCAGCCTAAGAGGTGATGGTCCAGACTAGAGGAGACCACAGTTTAAATATACTGTATACCTCAGAACCTTAAAATTACAAAAACACTCATTTCATGTTTTTTAACAGTGTCTTCCGCTGTGTGAGGTGGATTCCCGCCAACTTTAAATCCATACAAAGGTTCAAATTTACACTGAAGTCTTGTTGCACTTGAGCACTAGTCAACCTTCAGTATTGTCCAGTTATTGCTTGGAAAGCAAAACTGTAACTGATCTTAGTTAAGCAATGCATGTGAATTGCAGAAACATCACAACAGAGATGTGACCTTAAAGCTGGTGAGGTAACGGGGAATTTTACAAAAACCTTTTGAAATATTCATGAAACCTTGTAATCAAACATGTCCTCCACCAGCTTTCTTTCCCCCTTTACCTGCTCTGTTAGGTAGTGAAGCTCCTTGGAAGCCCTTTTTATGAACTTGTATTATTCATCCAAGGATGTCCCCATCCACATTCTTATGCTGCTGAACGCAGCACCAATGTAATTACATGACAAATACCTCAAAATGCACTTGGCATAGCTTTGGTATTCTCATATGGATACCTAAATAGTGCATGTACAACAATCCGTGTAGGAAATAAAAAGGCCTTATGCTTTGACAACCTCTGTGAAACTGCAAGAGCGCAGTTATACAAAGGAAAACATTTAAACATATTTCTTCAACTTGAATACAACAGTATTGTACTGTCAGGTGTCACCTCTTCAATTTTCTCTGCTGATTTTCCTCTCGTGCTCACCTTGAGCTTTGAGAAACTTACTGACAGCAGGTAAAAGCCATTACAGAGAAGCACTATCCTCCTTTCACCAACCAAAAGAAAATATAATTGATTGCAGCCCTGGTCTATTGTATCTTGGCATGTGCCAAGGTGGGCAGAGTGGCGCGGCTCATGTTAAGTTCATGCAGATGGTGGCATTATATAATTAGCATAAATACACACATTATACTTCAATTTTAAATGACAAGGTTGCACTTAGTTAAATTATTGAGTAATCTCAAACCATAATATATTCCAAAATTGCTTGAATGTATGAAACATTCTTTCAGCTGATTGAACATTAGTGAAATGTTCCATAAATTAGCTTCATAATTCCAGGCCCTGTTTGCACTAGAATTTTTTACTTTTGAAAACACGAACACCATTATGTGCATTATGGGCACCTGGTTTAACAAAAGCAAGTTATCCTCAAGAGAAATCTGTGAAAATGACCTGGTTATGCCATCATCATTTATTGTATATTTGTCATATCTATTTTTTTCATTGCAAAGCGGAGCCAAACTCCTTATTATATCACATACTTATTGAGTATGGCCTGTGAAGCAGAGCCAACTCCTTGTTATCTCTCGGGGTTGTTATTTGCCTTTTTCTCCTTCCGTACAAAAGTACTACTCGCCCTGCAGCGTTGCTCGCACATGTCTCAAAATTTGGTCCCAATCCCGGTGGATGTCTCCACTGCACCGGACTGCGAGTAAAGAAGAAAATGGGTACGGGGGAGCATTGCTTAGAAAACCCGGCGCACAGGTCGTCAGTCCGCTTTCCGCGCAGTTTCTACTGTGTCTGCTTGACGGTTCTGTACACAATATCCAGAGATTGATATGGCACCAAATGCCGTTTTACTTTGTACAAATATAGTGGAGTAATGTCTACCTGAGCAGACAATAAAGTCTTTCTCTCTCTTCTTTCAGCTACTGAGTGTCCTGTTCCTCCAAATATAATTGTTGCCTTTTGAAACCTTGGCGCTAGTGGAATGTTATGAGACATCACATGAAGCGCCTAATGTGATTTCTATGAAAGACTTGGGCCAGGTGAAGAATTGTGTAATTGTATGGGGTGATGTGTCGGAATAACAGTCTCTAACTGGCTCTGACGGATTTAAATTCCATCCAGAGATGGAGTCACACCTCCTTCCACTTTTCTCCCTCTATCTCAACTTCCACAGAAGAATAACTTCCTTATGGAGGATGGAAAGTTTATGACCCATAGCTACATACAATTCTTGAAAAAAGAAGATGTACGTTAGACATCTTGTCTGCAGAAAATTGCCAGAGATAGCTCAGGAATACACATTTAAGAAAAGTATAAGATAAGACCATTCAGGTATGTGAGTTGATCCTTAGATGTGCATGTTTTTCTGCATTAGTGCATTGAGAATAACTGTTGTGCTGTATGGAGGACAAAAAATGACTTTAGTATAAATAAATAGAGAAATAAATAAATAAATGGGAACGAGACGCTGCGTAAAACGCTGTGGGAACGCCCCTGCGTGACCGCGTCATGAAGCACGTGTGAAAATTAACCTATGGCGAGCTGGTACGTCATAGCGGGGACGCCGGACCAGGGCGCTATAAAGGGACCCGAAGGGCAGGACCATTCATCTCTGAAAGGTCGAATCGAGTGCCACGGGCAGGCCGGGAGTATGGCAGAATGTTTACGCAGTGTCTCGTTCCCTTCAGTTACATACATAACCGAGAGACGTTCCCTATCAGGGAACACTCACCATACAAGCAGGTGACCGTGATGTGAAGTTTTCAAAAACGCACACTCGACGAGAGCACCCGTGCTCTAGGCGAGGGTCAGTCCCCGACAGGAGGGCTTCTGCAGTCACCACACCCCGATAGAATGGGCCCGGACAGCCGCGATGCGGGCTGACCGGCCAATTCATAAGCAAGTGTCATGGCAATAACCATTCACTTGCTGCGGCTCTGTTATACGCCTGGTCCGACGTCAGGAACGGAGGACAGGGTGCCACAAAGGAAGAGAGATGCCCCAAAGGCAGACGGGAAGACCTGTGGAAACATAGCAGGACCTCCAGTACTGAACCGACCGGGCAGTTAACTGGGTCCGCAGTTGTTCCTACAGCAGGTGGCACCATCTACCGGCATACGCCCTCCTAGTGGCGGGGCTCTGGAGTAGGAGGTGGTCTCTACGACCTCAGTCGAGAGACCGGACCTTAAAGGGCGGGCCCCCTCAAGGGCCACGCCCATAGCTTCCAAAGCTCCGGGCGGGGGTGAACTATGGATCCCGACGGCTGGGACAGCAGGTCCAACCTGATGGGGATCTCCACCGGGGGGCCTGCGAGAAGCGATATTAGGTCCGCAAACCATACGCGGGCCGGCCAGAACGGGGCTACAAACAGTAGGCTGACTCCGTCCTGACGGACCCTATCCAGAACCCCTGGGAGCAGAACAACCGGGGGGAAAGCGTACAGGCGCATGCTTTTTGGCCATCCCTGTCCCAAAGCATCCAAGCCGAGAGGGGCGGGGTATGTGAAGGAGAACCACCAAGGACAATGAGTTGTCTCTGCGAAGGCAAATAGGTCCACATCGGCGCGGCCGAAGTGACCCCAAAGGAACTCCACCGCCTCTGGGTGGAGTCTCCAGTCCACGGGCCTCGGCCCCTGCCTCGACAGTGTGTCTGCCCCTTGGTTCAAGACGCCCGGGATAAAAGCCGCTCTTAACGAAGCGGAGTTTCCCCACGGACCACAGGAGGATCTGGCGGGCTAGCTTGTTCAGCGGCCGAGAGCGCAGACCTCCCTGATGGTTGATATATAAAACCACTGATGTGTTGTCTATTTGTGTCAGCACGCCGCTTGCCCCGCCGCCGAGTAAGCCCTGCCCACCAGAACCGAGGTAGTCCTCGAAGGCTTGGTGGGCAGTACCGGTGTGCTCAACGACACGGCCGCGGGGGAAACATGGCTCGCCAGGGCCCCCTCCGCGGCCGGCATCCTTCCGTAGCCATGTCGCTTAGCCTCAGCTAAAGACGAGTACAATGCCGTACGCGGGTTGTACACGCGAGCAGACACTGGCTTACTCCGCCGACACCTCAGTGTGGACGTCTGTGAAAAACTCTGTGCAAGGGGGAACACACTGGACAAACCGCTCAGCCATTTCTATCTAAGTGGAAAACTTCACACGCACTAGATGAAGGCACAGAGATGAATGGTGCTGCCCTTCGGGTCCCTTTATAGCGCCCTGGTCCGGCGTCCCCGCTATGACGTACCAGCTCGCCATTGGTTAATTTTCACACGTGCTTCATGACGCGGTCACGCAGGGGCGTTCCCACAGCGTTTTACGCAGCTCGAGTTCCCTGATAGGGAACCCAGTCTTTAAATTACATTCACAAAACCCCTGACTCTTCTGGCAAAATCAAACACTTGCCTCAAAACCATTTGATCTTTGCTCAAAATCAAACAATGCTTTCAAAACATAAACACAGCCAGTCAATATATAAACACTCATCAGCTTTCATTAGACATTACATCAAAAAATTGAGAACACAGTGTCCAGGGCATGTAGTTGGAGAAAAAATGTTTATTGCATATAGAAAATAATTTTGCCATAAATAAAATAAAATAATTCACAACTCAGTAAGCCCAAAGAACAGACAACTCTAAAAGAAAAGCGTACCACACAAAATATTGTGTTACTGTATTGCAAAATAAAAATCAATGAGAGACTTATTCTGCCTCAGCATCCTGCCTTTGTGCTGGGTCCGGCCAGAGGACTTCGTCCACATCACAAGCAATGTTGTCCCTTCCTAGGCAACGGGGGAATAACCCTCCCGTGTGCCGGATCCAGCCTTGACAACTCTCCACACCTATGTCACCACAGGCCAATTCCATTGCCTGTAAAAGATGTACCCTTTTATACGGGTTACGGTCATAGACCTTCCATTGCCACGCAGAGAAAAACGGTTCTATTGGGTTGAGGAAAGGGCTGTATGGTGGAATGCAAACATTTAAGAATTGAAAGCTGACATTGTCCCAAACCACAACATAGACAGGATGCACTGCCTGCTGATGATCCTGCTGCTCACTTTCAAACAAAACATCCCGAAGACCACCCCGAAATGTAAGAAGATGATCAGTGTTATGTGGCCCCAGGGTTGCATGATGGTGGAGAACCCCCCCTTTGGTTATGGCTGCACCTACTGTAGGGTGACATTGCCACCACGCCAGGGACTTCCACAATGGCACGTTGGTCAATTATGTTCCGGCCTCTCCTTCTCCTCTTCGTCAGATTGAACCCTGCTTCATCTACAAAAATGTATTCATGGGGCCTTTCCATGGAATCCATTTAAAATACCCTCTATACGTAAAAGAGATAAATAGTTTAGTAAGTGTTAGACATATTTCTGCAAAAGTGTATTTATATGCACTCCTGATTTACATGCACTAAAATATAGTGCAGTTACAGTGACAGTATAGGACAATAACGGTAGGCTAGAAACGTGTACTGCAAGCATTAGTGCTGAAAGTGTAGGCTAAACTTACTTGCACATACTGATATTGTAGATCTTTGACCCTTTCTGAATTGCGCTCAAAGGGTACTCTGTACACTTGCTCCATGCGTACCCTGTTGCAATGGAAGACACGGACAATGGTAGAAAGGCTGACACTATTGATCCGTTCAAAGTTTACATTGTCTTCTACAACTCCTTGCTGTATTTCACACAGTCGGATGGCATTGTTTTGACGAACCATATCAACAATGAGAACCTCTTGCTGTTGGGTGAACAAAGGAGTCCTTCCACCCTCATTTGGTAGTCTTGCAATTCTACAAAAGGGAAAATGCTCTTACAAATGTATACATACAGTAACAATAGAAATGGACATGTATTGTAAATCTTTTTCTTTTCTCCCCAGTCCCTTCTCTAGTCAAAAACTGATGTATCAAATGTATACAGTAACCTTTTAGTCGCACAAATTAGAAAAACAATACATTTACCTGTTCTCTTCCCTGAAGGCCGTGATAATGGTGGCCACAGAGAATCTGCTCAAATTGGGTTGTACTCTTTGTCCTGCTTCCCTCATGGTCTATCACAGTTGCCCGAATTTGATCTGAAATGACTATTCTTTGTCTTGCTCTTCGTTGTCCTTGTTGTACTCCTCTTTGCCCACCACCTCAACACGAACTCTTCCTCTTCCTCCTCTGCCTCTCACATTGTGTCCATCCATTGTTGTTATCAACATTCAACGTACCTGGGCAACCTGTCTACTCTGAACTAGCTTATATTCTTGACAACTGATTTGATCACATCATTAGAAACAAGTGTGAACAATTTTGAGTTGTTGTGTGTAAACGATGACAGCTGTGTTGTAGTGTTGCCACATGTATATACCATTTTGCATCACAGTGCAAAATACGGTTTAGTGAGTGAGAATGTGTTTAGAGTTTTGCAAAAAGAGTGGATGAGATTTGCAAACAGTGTCTTAACTACCTGAACTTGTTAAAGGTTTTGCCTACAGAGTGACTGATTCGACAAATGGGTTTAGGCCACTGAGCATTGGGTCCAGAGAATGGGGTTTAGTGTTTTAGCAATTGTGAAATACTGTATCAGCTGAGATATATTGTTTTTGAACTGATATCATTTCAGAAGCAGATGCAATCGAGAAAAACTGTAATACCAAAATCACCCTTCAACAGGTAAAATCAACAGGTAAGTCAGTGGATTGTACGTAGCAAATATTTTGCTTCAGTTTAATATAATAAGTAATATAACTGGCCACCGTGTCTAGCTAAAAAGGGTACACATGCAAGTCGTTCGGAAGCATAATGAGGTATAATAGGCAAAACAAATTGAAATGGTGAAATTATTCAAATACCTCTGTATTACCGGTTAAACCGATAACACTGCATCATATGTTGTAAATGTTTGTGTCGTCTGCTGCTAGTTCAAGAATAGTGCGTGTCATACCTTCCTTTGCTTCTGTATCAGACGCTGATGACAAATGATCTCAGGCAGCAGGGATGCTTTCATGCACACAATGTTTACTTATAGAATTTGTTGTTTTGTTTTGCTGTCATTGTTTTCCTATTATAGGCAGCGATAGAGACTGCAGCCTTGGATATTATGAGAGGGAGGAGGCACTAGAGATGTGGAGGGATAACAATGAATAAAGAGCAGATGGCACACAGAGCAGGTTGCTCAATGCCAGTCAAATAATTGGTGATGCTTGAGAGGAAGAGGGCAGAGAGGGAGGCCAGACAAATGTGTTATAGGAGCAGTGCTATTACAGTGGTTATTTGAAATCTGCCGATGAGTTCCATTCTGTATAGATGAGGGGGGGTCACATTGTTTGCAATGCCCTGCAACACCCCATTAGGCTCCACGCGATGCATATTACTGTCACTTTCAAACAGAAGAGCAGGGAAGGAAATACAATGTTCTTTCCTCTGATGGAAGCTCAGCCTTCAACATAAGCTGTGAGCTCCACGCTCTTCTAAACAAGGCAGAAAAAGGTTTTATTCTGGTTTTATTCATTTTTATTTTCCTTTAAATTTAGAAATACCATAATTGTTAGTAGTCATAAATTGATAGTTAATTAAACTTGACTTATTTTACTGTTAAGAACAAATGAAATAGTTTGTTAATTATTAGTAGAAGAACAAGAAAAAAGAAAGCATTTTATCAAATAAGCTGATTTACAAATTGCTATAGATAACAGCCATCATAAGTACAATTTAATTGCTGAAGTGTGCGAGTTGGGATGTAGGGTTTGACCATGTCCTGGATGTAGACTGGATCCGATCCATTCACAGCACCAATGTTTTGAACTGGATGCAGGCAGCCACTGGTAGCCAGTGAAGAGAGGGGTGGAGTGATGTGGGATAATTTACTTGAACAGTGAATTGTTGAACACATTACATCATTCTATTTATGTGTGTTTGTGGATGATGATAAAACGACCTGTAAATGTTCAAGACATTTTGTGAAATGAACGGTGAAACTGTGTGTTAGTATTATTTTGACAGCTATTATAAAATTTATGATTGTGTTACCTGTAAAGTTTAAACATTTAAAAATATTGCTAATCATTAACCAATACTCAATATAGTATATAAATTGTGTCCACAAATGGTTAGTTTACAGTTTACAAATCAAAATGTTTGAATCTCTTATCAGCATCTAAAAAATGTATAATTTCTTATTGAATTCAGAAATATTACAGAAAGTTATGGTTAAATAGTTTTCATAGTTTTTATAGATTTATCCATCCTCTAGCTCAGTCACAGATGGAGCATGTTTATATCCAGGTATTCTGTACTTAAGCATAAGAACAACTAAAGTATCATTTTGACCTTGGGTTCATCTACAAGACAAGATAGTGACTGAAGATTAGATTAAAATGTCCTCTCCATGAATGTTTATGCACGTCACCTTGAGGAAATGCACAGTGCTCTGACTACATGCTGATTTGAGATAATAGCCGGGCACCATTACATTATTATCTGACATGTGAACCTAAATTCAGCTGAAGACTGGGCTGGCCATGCAGTGTGTATCAATGTGCTGTACTGTAACAATGTAGATCAACAACAGCAATGTTTTTAATTGAGTAGTAGCAGTAATGTATTTGGCTTATCTTCTTCAATGTGTTTTTGTGATGTAGCCTGTACTACTTGTAAAATACTTCTCATTACTGCGGATCACTTCCTATAGTAGCCATGCATTATGCTATTTGCTTTCTAGTATTATTAAGCAGCCATTAAAAACATCATTTTGAGAAATACTCGGTAAAAACTAAATAATGTTGTTGTTTGTTCATCATCTTCTTCTGAGTTAGTTTCTTCCAGATGTTCTGGCTGTTTATTACAACAAGCTTATTGGAAGTCTTTGTTGATAGAATCCCAGTGCCCATCTAAAGAACAAATCAAAAACCTTTCACAAGAAGGATCACATACAGTCCTCCCATGTGTTGCTCTTGTCAGCATACCGTGTTATTGGGTTGTCTGACCTCTGTCACCACTCAGGAAATATTATCATGCGAAAGAATACTTCAGGAGCGTAGCAGCACACTCTGCGTTCATCCATTAAAAATGGGTTAACTCTCAGCCACGGTTCCCTCTCCTTTACCAGTATGGTGCTGCTAGAGTGTGTGGTGCAGTGTTTTCAGAAATGCAGGGGGAGGATGTCGCTGTTGGGGGGCTGGCTGACGAAAAGCTTTGCTCTGTGACTGGCCTTGTCACATTGATTGGTGATGGAGGCTAGCGGGTGTTCTTGGCAGGCCACGGAGTCATCCTCCTGGTTGGGCTGATACACTTATCTAGGTTTAGAGTGGCAGAGGCACACGTTACCATCTCACTGAATACCTGCGCTGGGTGTAAAAAAGGAGTTTAGGGCGCCGCACATCGTGCCAAACAAGATCGGGGACCTGCTGATGCACATTCTATGTCATGCAAAATCACGCAGGCATTTCTGATGAGCACAAAACCTGTCGTGGCTGACTGATAGAGAGCCCTGAGGGCAGAGAGGTTGAGCAAATGCTGGAAGTCCATGAATTCTGTCTCTCTGACAGTTTGAAAAGAACATGGCGTCACTTGGCTAAGTAGGAGAGAAAAAAGACAACAGCAGAGGGAGGCTTCTGTTTTGAAGAATAACGGTCCACCTCAGAAGCTCTTGGGTACTGCGGGCCCCCTTCAGCGTGATTTCTTTCATTAGGGTCCTCGCTACGACTAGTCGTAGAGGAACCTATTGTATTTCAAGGAATTATTATTATTATTAGGGTCCTCGCTACGACTAGTCGTAGAGGAACCTATTGTATTTCAAGGGATTATTATTATTAGGATCCTCGCTACGACTAGTCATAGAGGAACTTATTGTATTTCAAGGAATTATTATTATTTCAATTATTATTATAATTATTCTTCTCACAAACCGCGGGCCTTTTTGGGGCCTTTATCATTTTCAAAAAGTTGTTCAATTTGGCATGGATATCAGGACTGTTAAAAAATGTAATTTTTGGGTGTCACATTTGCGTATAAAGAAATGTCTCTATAGCGCCCTCTAGAAATTTTTAAAAGACCACACTGGGCCAGTTTTCGCCCCCGATGTCCGATCAACTTAAAAGTTGGCCCACAGGTCCTCTTCGGCATGCAAATGCGCCTAACTAGATTTTCCGCCATTTTGAATTTAGTGAAAAACACATTTTGGGCAATTCCTCCTAAACGCTGAGTTTGATTGTCACGAAACCGTCGGTGGATCATTATTGGGTCAATGTGCCCTTGATATATCAGAATGGTGCTTTCACTTTGTAAATTGTATTCCTTATCACTTTGTTTAGATATTAAATACTTTTTTGATTTTTAAAGTTCGAGCCAGGTGACTCTTTTGATTCATCGTAGTGTGATCTCCCTTGAGGGGCTTTCAGAACCCAACAATTTCCGTCTGTCGAGACCCTCTCTTACACTTTGAGATCTGTTAGTTGTATTTGCTTTTGTTAGCAAAAAATAAAGACAAACAGAGAAGAAAGAGCCTGTGAACATTAATGTGATTCAAACTGTGGTAACTAAATCTGGACTAGAGGTAGAACAAATTTAAATCTTCCTAAAACTCACCATCTAGCAACGGATCGACACTAATTCACTCTGAAGGTGTATCTGCAGAGTAGCACTTTACTAGCTAGTCTGGGATCTGCTTTGTCATCACAGATCACTTGAAAGCAGTAAGTTATGGCAGTAAGTTGTGTCATATTGCAACCTCTGCAGGCTACACTAACAACAGAGTGCACCATTAAGGGTGCAAGCAGGGAAGCTCATAATGCACTAGATATCACGACTGTGTCTTTTTCTCGTAAATACTGTTAGTAGCGCACACACACACACACACAAACACTTTCACTTTAGTTTTCTTAGTGAGAGACACCCGAAGAAAATACATAATTGTCCATGGACATATTCATTTTGGGTTAATGTCTTCTCCCTGACTAAGGGAAATAAAAGATCTCTGAAGATGTCTCTTGAACTCACCAAAATTATCATTGAACTAGAAAATGCATTTCCTGCTGAAAATGCGAATACAAAAAGCTGAAATTAATTTCAAAACATTGATGAAAAGAACTCAAATTATAGAAATAGGAGAAACAAATTTAAAATATGCTGTAAATACAGAAATGAGAAAAGCTGAAATGAACTTGAAAGAATTGCAAAAAACAGAAATGGAAGAAGCTTCTATGAATTTGAAAATACCAAAATAATAAAAGCTGAAATTAATTCAAACATAGCTGAAAAAATAGAAATAAAAAATACATTTTTTGTAGTAATATAAGGTTTAGTACTAGTTATAGTTGTAATTGTGGTACTAGCAGTAGAAGAAGTAAGTACTAGTTGTACTAGTATTTGAAAGCAATTGTGGTGTACCTATGGTTGAGGTACAGATAATCATTGAGGCTTTTATTTTGAAATAATGGAATTGGGTGGGAGGGGTTGGGAGACAGAATGTTTTTTATTCAAACCAAATGGACTTGGTAAAATACATTTGTACAGCGCTCTTCTACTCTTCTGACCACTCAAAGCGCTTTAATACTTCATGACATCTCTCACCCATTAATACACTCATGACAGGACCTACCATACAGAGTGGCACCCGCCAATGTGCACAGAACAAACAAGACAGGAGAAGATCCTGGCAACAGGTCAAGATAAAATACAAAAACATTTTGCATGGTTGGTGAGTGCCTCAAAAGTTTGCAAATGGTGTAGAAATTACTGAGAGCTAAGTGCTGGTTCCATCAAAAATGCCCCAGTAGTATCTTGGATACTTCCGGTTAAGTTAACCGTCATGTGTTGATGATGTGAAATAATAAAGACGTGTTTTACTTGGACAATTAAATGTCAGTGGACACACAAAAATACTACAGCCCCCATCACGATTACAATTGTTCACTCCTCATTGCGCAGTTTCGCCCACCAGCGGACCCCCTCCCACCCTAACCCCGGCCGGTCCGCCCGCCCGCAACTTTCGACGTGCTTATTATCCGACGGACCATCTTGCGGTCTGCGAAAAAAGGTTATTAATAGTATATTAAGTTGACGCTTTGTTGCGTAAAATAAAGGCCAAAAAACCGTTTAAATAGTGTGAAGGAGTTGAAAGGGGTCGCGGAAGAAATATAATAATAATAAGTAGAATAAAGATTCCAAGAACAATACTTGGAATGCAGTCATGCATTCCAACAAAAGATTCGAAGAACAATACTTGGAATGCAGAACTCCATTCCAACTAATAAAGATTCAAAGAACAATACTTGGAATGCAGTCATGCATTCCAACAATAAGTTGAATAAAGATTAGAAGAACAATACAATAATGCATAATTGCATTATTAAACAATTTCAGAAAACTGAGACTAATTTGAGCGATTATATCTCCACACTGGCCAGAGAACGCCCTGGGGTCATCCAGTCAGAGCTACTATTTGTGACCTGGGAAAGGGAGGTTTAGAATGAGGGAGCACCGGAGAGACCCTCTAGTACGATGGCCAAGTCCCAGGACGGAGCTCTAGTGCTGCCTGCTGGCCTCAGCCTCAGAGAGCCACGAAGGAAGCGGGATACTAGCGAGTGTCTCCCCAGAGAATGCCCGTCTAGTGGGGCATGGGATGCCGACAGGGCCGCCACATATTCCTTGATGGTGGACGGGGATAAACCTGTGGCAAAGCGCTCCTGCAGGAACTCCAGTACTGAACCAACCGGGCAGTTAACTGGGTCCAGTTACGTTGCCCACACCAAGTGGCAAAGAGCTTCCATCTACCGGTATACGCCTTCCTCGTGGCAGGGGCTCTAGAGTGAAGGATGGTCTCCATGACCTGGGTCGAGAGACCGGCTCCTAGGAGGCGGGCCCCCTTGAGGGCCACGCCGGCGGTTTCCATGGCTCGAGGCGAGGGTAAACGATGGACCTCAATCTGAACAATGGCTGGCTGGCCTAGCTTGACTGCAAGAAGGGTCGAAACTACTCAAGCGGGAGACGGATGTGCCCGCGTCATGGTCGAATTCCAAATAACGCCCAGGAAGGTGGTCCAGTGCACTGGGCACAGCACGCTTGTCCTGGCGTTGCGTCTCTGCCCCAGACGGGTGATGCGCTACTCGTATGGCGCTAAAATCAACCCGTCGCTCGTGAAGCTCACAATGCGGATGCCCTGGAGACACTCTGGCGCCAGGGCAGCATTCGCGCATTTGGTAAACATCTGTGGTGAGAGGGCTAGGCGGAGTGGAAGAACCAAGTCGTGGTAAGCTTTGTCCCCAAAAGCAAACCTCCGGGAACTCCCGGTAGTGTGGAACGGTGAGGTAATGGCTGTGATAGCCCTGCCTCTGGAAGTCCTGAGCCCACAGACACAGCGCCCTGAAACAACGCACTGGCAGGGAAGCGTCCGAGTCCTCCTCGGAGGGGGCAAATGGCCCTCGCGCTCGCTGGAACTGGCCGTGCCCCGAAGCGGCGGCGGGGACAGTGGACTGACTCTCGGAGGGGCCGATGGACTTCGCCGTCTCCTTTGTGGCCCTCAACGCGAGGTCAGCCGTGTGCCGCAGCTCACGCACTACCTCCGGAGTTATCTCCTTCCCCTCGGCCACGTCGGCAAGCAGCTCTGCCTGATACGCCTGGACAAGCGCCATCGTATGCAGGCAGGAGGCCGCCTGCCCCGCCGCCGAATAAGCCTTGCCCACCAGAGCCGAGGTAATCCTTGCTGGCTTGGTGGGCAGCACTGGTGTCCTCAGCGACACGGCCGCGGGGGAAACGTGGCCCGCCAGGGCCCCCTCCGCGGCCGGAATGCTCACATAGCCAAGTCGCCTAGCCTCAGCTAGAGAAGAGTACAAAGCCGTACGCGGGTTGTACACTCGAGCGGACACCGGCTTCACCCAGGACGCCCACACCTCGGCGTGGACGTAGGGGAAGATAGGCAAGCACCGGCGCGGAGGAACTATGCGGGAAGGCAAAAACCGTTCTTGCAGCTTACCTGTTGTAGTAGGCTGCTGCCTACCCGCCGGCCAGCTGATGTGGAGTCTGTCAGCGGCACGGGTAAGGACCTCCAGCAGTTCCTGGGCAGCAGCGGGGGAATGAAACGCCTCGTAGTCACCCTCCGCTGCCTCCACGCTCACCTCCTCGGAGCTGGAAGATTGTGAGAGCGGCGTCTCGTCCGGGGTGGAGGAAGCCGCCGCGCGTGCCTCAGACGCCGGTGATCCTCCGCGAGATCCACCTGCGATCCCCAAGAAGACATCCAGCGCTCGGCCTCAGCTCGAGCCGGACCGGAGCCGCGGGGAGCGCGACTCTTCGGAGAAGAGGGCTCGGCGAGAGAGACGGGAGCGCCACGACAGGCGCTCACAGTCTCCGCAGCTAGCCCCCTCGAGCGTGCTCCACAATGAAACGGGTGCAAGGGGGGGCACACTGCACATACCGCTCAGCCATTTCTAAGTGGAAAAACTTCACACGCACTAGATGAAGGCACAGAGATGAATGGTCCTGCCCTTCGGGTCCCTTTATAGCGCCCTGGTCCCGGCGTCGCCCGCCTATGACGTACCAGCTCACCATTGGTTAGATTTCACACGTGCTTCATGACGCGGTCATGCAGAGGCGTTCCCACAGCGTCTTTACGAAGCTTGAGTTCCCTGAGAGGGAACTCTGCTTAACAGAGCTACAATCGCCTGCTCGGCAGTGCATAAACAATTTCCCTTGGTAGACAGGCAGACAATCTAGTGACTTTATTGAGACACAGCCATAATTTTCTTAGCCTTCATTGGCACACAATCAGAGGCCGTATCCCTGGTCAAGGGTAAAAAGTTAAGGAACAAGACCTAGACCTCCAAGGCAATGAAAAAAAGAAAAACTCTATATCACTGAGGAAGTTTTTAGAAAAATTAAGATAGAAAAAGTTACGAGCTTTGGTGGTAGGTGACACTATTGATTTAACTTCCAAATAAAACATGTGGCGAGTGCTGCTTTCCATTCCTGGTGGAGGGTGTATGGCAGAACACCTCCACAAATTCATGACTCCACTGTAGAAGTGCTGGACACACCATGAGGGGAAAGCAAGAGAAAGCAGGCTGCAGCCCGCTGCCCTCTCCCCCTAGCAGTACTGCACAACCCTTCAACCTCTATTATTTTTTCCAGCAGGACTGTCAATACTTAATGTTGATGCACTGGCCAGACTCGTGAGAACATTGCAGGCCTGAAAGAGAGTCCACACACACACACACCATCTCTTAATAAGCAAATAAATGCGGATCAGGCGCCTCTTTCTCAAATAACAGATGACAGTGCTATTCAGAAGGACGCAGCCTGTGACCTTGTCCCTTATATCCCTAAGCCAAGTGGATTGTATGAAAGGGATGAGGAAGGAGAGGGGAAAGGTGAGCGTATGGGGGGTGGGCGGAGGCGCTGCTTTAAGCAACAGGCCAATGAAGGTATTCAGAGGACAGCTCGACATGGGGAGGATGTGTTTGGTCTGACGTGTAGCATCATGTCTTTGAACTCCAGGAAGCATGTTTACATGGACAGGAAAAAAATAGGGTTCAAATGTAAGACAAATAATCTCATAAAATAAGATACCATCACGCTTTAATAATGGCAGAAATATTCAAAACAATAACAGAACATCTCATGTCTTATTATACAGGACATATTACATATATAATGAAGTTATGCACTGTTTATTTACTTCTATATGTTCTGTATGGAAAGGTTCTGCAATCTATATAAATATATATACATTAAAAAGCCACATACAATCCAACATAATATTTGATCTCTTCCTTCACATCAGATACAAAAGATAGTACAGCTACAAGAGAGACAGTTGAGTAATGAATCATCTATTGTTGCGAACGGGCCCTTGTTTTGTGATATTTCAAGAAAAAAGGACTTGCCAATTTAAAGCACCTTAGCTGAAATTCTTTGCTCCTCTTCGGTTTTGGTAAAGCACAGCTAGCACATTTTAATACAGTCACAGTCCGCCATGGCTATAAGTCTATTCAGGGCTACCATGGGATTATAAAACAACTGTAAATTTTTCTCGATTAATCAACATTTTTACCTATAAAATGTTTTTTACTATCTGCTATTTAAACATTGCATATTTGTAATGATTCATTATTAAAAAATAATGAGTTTACTTCAACTATCATTTATTAATTCAATATTATAAAATAATATGAGATCTGTAAACTGGAGGGTTCCTTTCAAAAGCAGAGAAAATGCTTGATTGATTGATCACCCCCTGTGCGTTGTGCGAAAAGAGAAGATGCTTCCATACAGTAGTTTTTAGAGATGAGTGAGTACAGCATTATCTGTATCTGTTCCCGGATTGGGCGGGGCCTAACCCGAAAGTGGGCGGGGCTTAACCGGAAGTAGGAAGGGTTTAACCCGTAAGTTGTCGGGTTGTCTTGAAATGGGCTGGGCTTTAACCGTTATGCTCTTTTTTAAGCATGCAATTGACCCTTCGCAGGGAGCTTGATTAACAGGTGATATGACCAATCATACATGAACTTGAAAAACAGTGCACTGTACTGACGCATTTCTGCGGTTAAAACAGCATTCCTTCTTAATTCTTATGTTCATTTATGTTTATCACTCATTATTAGAGATGAGCCGGATCCTCGGCTGAAACGAGTATCCGTTACGGATAAAGCACTTTTGCCGAGTACGAGTATTATATGAGTAATACGAGTCAATATCTGTGCTCGGATTGAATAAAAGTCCTCATTGGGTAGCTGTCTGTGTCTGCGTTCTGTGATTGGCTGGTAGTCACAGCGCCCCTCCCCTACACACACACTGTTTGTGATGCTGTGTCCCGCTCGGCTCACACATACACAGAACTCCTCTCTCCCTCCCTCAGTCACCAGGTTCGCGGGTCTTTCCCGATAAATTTAAACGATTTCTTCGCCTTTATTTTTTTTTACTTCGGTTTGTTGTTCTTAACTAGTAGAGTTCAGGTAAACGTGGGGCTTGTTGAGACGTGGTGCTTAAGAATGCGACTCGCGTTGCGTCTCTGCCTGTCGGAGTTTTTTTTTTCAGTCGGCTCTAACCAGTTTTTTTTCTTTTACTTCACGCACTGACCTCCCTCTGTCTCTGTCGCTCTCTGTCTCCCTCTCTCTCTCTCTCTCTCTCTCATCAGTTTTTTTTTACAGTCTGCTGGCTCTCTTCACGCACTCAGTGTCTGACGTTGACTAGTTGTGTTGAATAACTAAATATTGATGTTACAAATTAAGCCACACACACACTTCCCCTCTCTCTCTCATGATCAGCAGTGATAAGAATTAAGAAGGAATGCTGTTTTAACCACAGAAAGGCTTAAGCCGACAATTTACGGGGTAAATCCTTCCTACTTCCGGGTTAGGCCCCGCCCATTTTCGGGTTAGGCCCTGCCCAATCCGAGTACAGATACGGATACAGATAAAGATAATGCTGTACTTGCTCATCTCTAGTGAGAAATATACGTCTTCTCCATTTCTGCATCAGTAAATCGGTGATCGATATCGTGGTCTACTTAAGAAAGCCGTGGACGTGCACTTATGTGCTCCTTAATCATACAACCAATTAAGCCGCGATGAGCAGGTCACACTAAGTCAAGCGGAGCTTTATCACTTAGCCCGGATTTCTTTATTCTATTTTTGTGCAATACCCCCCTGGAGTAAAACTATACGGGGTAGCCCAAAAATGAATAAATAACAAGACTCTACAGAACGCATGAGTGTAGTTTTCATGTCTCTATGTGTCTTAAAACTGCTCAACTAGCAGTTTACAAAACGTGTTCCATTTTTTTTTTTTTTTAGAATACGTTGGCAGAATTGTATTTGAGCCTATGGGACTTGAGACAGACTTTGTCACACTCTCGGGCTCCTCAGGACAAAAGAAAATAACTGGGATTCCATACCTATGCAAGGCCGACTAGCACAAGCATGGCATCGCTTTGATCCAAAAATGAAGCTTGAAAAGTTAATGTGGGAGAATTTCGGAAGGTTGAAGTGCTATATATATATATATATATATATATATATAATATGTATGTATACACACCTATTTATAAAAATGACCAAAACAACATAAAAAGAACAGAAACAAACAAGAACGTCATCAGAAAGAATGCTAAAAGAGAATTAATTTGTGCAATTTATGAGAACATGAGTAGGGATGCTATGATTGTTCAGTCTGGGTAATATACAGGTCCTTCTCAAAAAAATAGCATATTGTGATAAAAGTTCATTATTTTCCATAATGTAATGATAAAAATTAAACTTTCATATGTTAGATTCATTGCACACCAACTGAAATATTTCAGGTCTTTTATTGTTTTAATACTGATGATTTTGGCATACAGCTCATGAAAACACAAAATTCCTATCTCAAAAAATTTACATATCTTTTTTATGAATTTATGAATCTAAAATATATGAAAGTTTAATTTGTATCATTACATTATGGAAAATAATGAACTTTTATCACAATATGCTAATTTTTTTAGAAGGACCTGTACATGTTAAAGAAGACTGATGGTATTGGCTGGAGAATATACATTTTTTTACTTCCACTACTATGAATGTAAATACATACCTGGAGGGCTGTTTGTCATGACACCTCATTCAATTTTCACACGATATATAGACACCATTTTAATGTCTTTATGTGATCACATGAAAAGGTGTTTTGGGGTTAATCATGATCTCATTTTCTTTTTGATCAGAATGTTTTATATGTGATCTCAGTGGAGCTTCAAATGTGAAGGTATTGACGGCTAATTCATTTTCACGTCCAAACCATCAGAGGCGAGTGGCCAGTGTCCCTAACCTTCAACCTTACAGGTACGGCCTGTCAGTAAACACTCCGTTCATTGAAAGGGGCTTTTTACGATTAGAAGACCCTTATATCCATTGTGACTGGGTCTTGTGTGGTGGGGGAAGAACCTGCTCCCTCTCAACACCAGTTTGGGGCAAATAGAAATCTTTCCCTTTTCTGTCTTACAAGGGTTATAAAACATGAGGTTCTTCCTGATTTTAGTTAGTTGTTCTGGCCGACAGAATTGCTCCTGCCTTTGCAAACGTAGCGTTGATACTTGACCTGTGATCTGACAAATAAATCTCCCATAACGAGAGAAGTTGTTTGGCTGAATTTTTCCAGACGTCCCCAACCGAGCTTCCAATTTTTGAACACGTTCCTTCGATGCATTCGTTCCTTCCTTCTCTTTTAAATTATCTAACCACAGGAACAACTCACTTCATTATAGAATGCGTGACAATGCAGTTGGGGCAGCTGCGGTTGAGAGATGGAGATGAACGACAGACATTACAAAATGTTTACTTTTATTTTTGTATGGAATACATGCAGCTGTCCAAACTACCAAGAAATATGTTTAGAAACGCTGCTGAGGACGCCATATGGAAACCGTGCTTTGCTCATGGAGCAGCAGAGAAGGTAAAATCCTTAGTTTGCAATGATACACCGTATACAGTAACAATGAGTAGCCAGTAAAGAGACAGGGTAGAAACCTGAAGACTGAATTCAAATGCTCTAATTTCCACTTCCTCAGATGCGGTTATTAATCACAATTGCCTTTTGTGCAATTTAAAGCACCCTCTATGTGAAGGCTTTGGTACATGTCAAAACTTCTTAATTCTTACCAATCTCCATTGCATTACCTGCATTAATAATATTATGGATGTAATTTCCAACTGCACATAATGCGGGATGATCAGCCCAATCTTGAACCTGGTGGGCACAGGAGAAGCATGTGGGTGGAGCTTAGAGGATTTTTTCAGAGCTCCATGGAGTGGAGAATATAGAATTGCTGTAATACTGTGTCTTCCAAACTGTCTTTTGAGTTAGGATCTGACCAATTTACAAGGTCAGAGGGGGTAGTACACAATAAATCACAAATGCAGATGCTTAGCTGCTGTCCAGTGATGCGACGAGATTCATTTCCGTTCCAATTCAAAATTAGACATGTTTACTACATCGGTGGCCATGAATTTGTTTGGAAAAGAAACATCATCACCCAGCCACGGCCAAGGTAGTGCACATTATATTTTATTTCACAGGCCTCAATGGGACTGACCTGAAGGGTCCTGTTGGTTGGTTGAAAGGGGAGAGTCGGATAACAATCAAGCATCAAGCGTCTGTGCACCCACCGTTATGCACACAGGGTTAAGGACAGAGTTTTTTTATATCCATCATCAGCACATGTATATTCTTTGCTCTGGGACACCATCATAAGGTGAAGCAGCTTATTATCATATATAGATATGAGCTCAAACCCTAATGGAGAACTGGCAATTAAACCAAGAGAAAGAAGAGCATGGTGGTCCTTGAATCTCAAAAGCCTACTCCACTCATTAATCGACTTCTTTTTATCACTAAGTACTGTTTTGGTATTGCTAGGCAGTTTGTTTTTCCATTTGTTGGAATTTAGCACATGATCCTTTCTTTTAACTGTAGACCTTGTCTTGGAGAAATAATTGGATGTACATTAATTTAATAGTGTAGTGTCATCAGTTGGTGTCCTGCAGTGGTCCCACGATCACAGAGACACGCTGGGCTATTATAACTGTGAAGCTTACCACAGTGTCCCATTTGGGGTCTTGGGAAAAGATTTAGCAAAGAAGTGGCTTAGAGAATGCACTAAGCACAAAGATTTATTTGATGCTGCACATCCAATCAAACAGCAGAAGCTGGGCTACAAGTAGATGTAAAGCAATTGTGCATGCACTAAACACAACTCAAAGATGAAAATAACCAAGTGTCATAATTAATTTGACGGAAATGTAAAACCATGATTTTTTTTATATTGTGCAGACAACACAATGGAGAATACAAGCACCACACAATGTGACTGATCCGTGCTGACTTCTGTTTTGAAGATCCAATCTTGAGATTATAGGCCCACGGGACAAAAGTGTGAGGGGATGAGAAGAAACGAATATCTGTTTGTCCTGTCTTTCAATTACTTTTCTCAAAAAGCCACTTCAAAATTCACTAAAAGGTTATCAGAAAATAAAGATGTGGTAAAGCAGAGTAAATGTTTCTGTTCAGGAAAGCTATTTAATTATCGCCATTATAATATTTCCTCTACCTGCTTGGTTCAAGGTCATCTTTGACCTCTCAAATGTTGAATATGCTGCAGTCAATCTCAAAAAGTGACAGGCACCTTTACACAGCAAGCACCTTCACCCACCTAGGACAAATATGCCTCAGTAGTAGGGATGGGATTTTTTCAAGTACCGGTGCCTAAACCCATTCTTACCATAAAAAAAAAATACAAATGTGAACGGTTTAAAGTATACTGTAGATATAAATAAATACAAAACACTTGACTTCAAACTTTTAAACTTCAAATTATGACCAATACTGGGGTTAAGTGTCTTGGCGAAGGACACATCACATGCAGGTTAGCCGGGCCTGGGATCAAACCTACATTCAATTAGGGCCCCAAGAAAGTATGTTTTTGATGTTTACAATTATCCATTATGGATGAATATCGTTTTCCTGATACCAGTGCTAAAACAATACTTTTAAAACATACCGCTGACTTAAAGAGTGCCTGAAACAATACTTGACGCTCCTTGTGTGTCTAGATGTATCAACGTCGTGATTGCAGCAGGGTGGTATTGCACAAAAGTAGAATAAACAAATCGAGGCTAAGTGATTAAGCGCCGCTTGACTTAGTGTGACCCGCTCGTCGCGGCTTAATCAGTTGCACGTTTGCCGAGTCGGGCTGAGAAGGAGGCGGCAAGTCGATTCAGGTGTACATAGCTGGGATACGTGCACGTTTTTTTAAGTAGGCCACGCTATAGATCACAGATTTACTGTTGCTGAAATGGAGAAGACGCCGCGAGCAACTGATAAAATATTTGACGAGGTGAAGCATATTATATGCAAAAAAGGAATATGGCAGCTGTAATTAAACAGAGAAAAAGCCTGGCAGACAATCGCAGACCAACTGAATGCGGAAGGATTTAAAAATATCTACTTACTAGGAAGTTGTACACTCCGTTTTAATTGCTTTTAATATGATTGTTTTATGTGTTGGTTTTACTGCAAAGTGTTCCTCTGGAAATTTACGCTAAAGACTCATTTCAAACCCGTATTCACAATGCAAGAATATGTTTTACAATATGCACAAATCTCTATAAGCTGTGTCTAATTCTAAATATCTTTCTAAAATGTTCACAGAAAAACAAGACAGGAGAAGATCCTGGCAACAGGTCTGTTTTGACAGACTTGTGTCAACATTTTAAAGTTGGAAAAGCTGAAAAAGTTGAAAGTTGAAGTTTTGAGAGGATTTGAAAATGAACTCCATTGGAAACCATGTTGATAAAGTTGATTTTAATTAATATGAATTCAATTATAAGAGCTAGGAAGCTGAAAAGTCATAGCAAATGATCAATACTATATATTAATGAATTACTGGATGTAGTATGTCCAGATGTAGGTCTACAAATGTATGCAGACGACACAGTGGTGTATGCATCTGGTGATACCTGTATTTCTGTGGCCGACAAACTAAATACTAGTTTAGAAAGAATATAATCTTGGCTGACCTCATCTTGTTTAACTTTAAACACCAAAAAAACAACCGTCTGCTTTTCCATTCAAAAACAATCTCCTACACAGCTTTTAAACGTAAAAATTAATGGGGAACTTATTGAACAAGTACCTGAAGTGAAGTATCTCGGAATAAATATAGATTATCAGTTGAATTTTAAAAGTCATATCAAGAAAATCTGTAAAACTGGGACCAACTTGAGTTGTTTTAGGATAATAAGAAACAGTCTGACTCTTGATTGAGCTTTTATTTTTTTTTAACTCTATGATTCTCTCACGGCTTAACAACATGGTCCCAAGCTCATCAGTCAAAACCATAGAATGTTTTTACAACTGAGCCTTGAAAGTTCTGGACAAGAAGAGCATAGGGCACCATCACTGTCAAATTCAAAGAAAATATAGGATTTTAAGTTTTGTTAATTTTATTTCACAGCATCTGGTTGAATTGGTTTTGAAATGCTTAAATGACGCTGCTCCACGACCACTCTGCAAAATAATAAGACAGCAAAGTACTAGATCTACCCGATCAGCTTCAAAAGGCAATTGTAAAATCCATTTCCGTAGAACAAAATTGCCCTGACTGCCGTTTCAGTGCAAGGTGCAAAATTCCCTGCCAGACCATCTTAAATGTATCCCGACATTAGCCACCTTAAAAAAAAAAACATAATTCAGGAACAACGTTGTTCTCATATTTAGTCTACACACTATCCTCTCATTTACAAAATGCTGTCGCGCATGCACTGTTTACCACGGGAGATAACTGAAACTAATGCTAATTAGCAATCCTTGCTTACTAATGGACACATTTCATTTCATTACAAAGCAATCCAGGATGACTCCAGTAAGGTAATGACCAACAATGTGCGCGATGCTTGTAACAGTTCCCTCCTTCTGACAGATGAGAGGCTTGTTGTTTTCGTCCTATCAACTCGTTATGCACTGACGCACTTGTTGGTCACTGCTACTACTTACCGGCAGGTACCCCTCCACCCCTCGTCAGCCTGGTCGGTCCTCGGGGGTAGATCTCCATGACATACTGATCGCTTAAACCATGATTAAAGTTACTCATTAGAAAACATCTGTAAGCACTGAGTCAGACAACTGAATTAAACTAGAAAATGCATGTCCTGCTGAAAATGCGTTGGAATGCAGAAAGCTGAAATTAATTTCAAAAAGTTGCTTAATGTACAGAAATGAAAAAAGCTGAAATCATTCTAAACATTGCGGAAAGAATAGAAAAAGCTGAAATACATTTAAAAATTGCTGAAAATACAGAAATGAGAAAAGCTGAAATGAACTTTAAAGAATTGCAAAAAAACAAATGGCAGAAGCTTCTATGAATTTTGAAAACACAGAAATAATAAAAGCTGAAATTAATTTAAACTTTGCTGAAATAATAATATAAGACTAAGGAAAAGCTGAGAATTAAAAAATACATTTTTTGTAGCAATATAAGGTTTAGTACTATAGTTGTAATTGTGGTACTAGTGGTACTAGCAGCATTAAAAGAAGTAAGTACTAGTTTCACTAGTATTTGAAAGCAATTGTGGTGTACCTATTCTTAAGGTACAGATAATCAGAGGCTTTTATTTTGAAATAATGGAATTGGGTCTTGGCTTCAGCTCACCCCATTGCTGATCTGCATTCTGCACATGACTAAGTCATTGATCTTGAAGTCTCCCTGCATTCCCCGTTTAAAGGATAACATAAAGTAAGGGGGAAGGGGTGAAAAAGAGTTTTTTCTCCTCTATGACATTATGGAGGAAAAAGCGCAAATATTCCCCTCCCATCTTACCTCTTCTCAATGAAGCACACATTTAGTCTGTGTTTCAGGGAATTAATATTTAAAAGGTGGAAATGGAAGGAGGAGATAGTGAACATAGTCCATTTAACAGGAAAAGCCAAACTATCACAATGCGCCAAACACCGAATTAGTCCACAGACGGACAGAATAACTAATACCATGGGCCATGATTTCAAATGCCTTTGTGTCAGTCGTGGCGGGGGGCGCCGAGCGGTGCTGCTCCGGCGTCGTCGTGGCGGGGGGCGCCGACCGGTGCGGCTCCAGCGTCGTCGCTGCGGGTGGCGCCGAGCTGTGCGGCTCCGGCGAAGTGTGGCGCTGAGCTGTGCGGCTCCGGCGTCGTCGCGGCGGGGGGCGCCGAGCTGTGCGGCTCCGGCTGCATGGCAGGGGCTCCGGCCCAACCCCTGACCCCACCCACGGGCGCTGACAGGGTTCTCGGGGCAGGAACGGGCGGAGACTGAAGTCTGGGGGCCGGAACGGGCGGAGACTGGAGTCTGGGGGCCGGAACGGGCGGAGACTGGAGTCTGGGGGCCGGAACGGGCGGAGACTGGAGTCTGGGGGCCGGAACGGGCGGAGACGAGACTCTGGGGGCCGGAACGGGCGGAGACTGGAGTCTGGGGGCCGGAACGGGCGGAGACTGGATTCTGGGGGCCGGAACGGGCGGAGACGAGACTCTGGGGGCCGGAACGGGCGGAGACTGGAGTCTGGGGGCCGGAACGGGCGGAGACGAGACTCTGGGGGCCGGAACGGGCGGAGACTGGAGTCTGGGGGCCCGAACGGGCGGAGACGAGACTCTGGGGGCCGGAACGGGCGGAGACTGGAGTCTGGGGGCCGGAACGGGCGGAGACGAGACTCTGGGGGACGGAACGGGCGGAGACTGGAGTCTGGGGGCCGGAACGGGCGGAGACGAGACTCTGGGGGACGGAACGGGCGGAGACGAGACTCTGGAGGACGGAACGGGCGGAGACGAGACTCTGGGGGCCGGAACGGGCGGAGACGGGCGTCGGGGGGCCCACTTGGGCTGGGACGGGCGTCGTGGGGCCTGGTCAGGAGCCGGGGCTGGAGGGGTTCGTGTCCTCCTCCTCCCCGGGATCTTTTTCTTCGGGTTGAGGATGTCCCGTAGCTCGAGGCACGCTTTCTGATAACTTCTGGGGCCAAAAATGAAATTGGTTTCACGCCAGAAAAACGGGCTCCTCACATCGAGATAGTCCGGGCCCAAGTCACACCAGGAGTCTGTTTAGTCCTTACGTGGTCGCGTCATTCTGTCAGGATCGCAGCTGGAGCAGGATGCAGGGAGGACTCAAACGCAGAGTTTTCTAGACCAAGTGCTCTTTATTCCAAAATGAAACCAAGACGTGCTCCAACGACGAGTGACAGTAGACAATGACGCGACAAAGGACAACTGGCACACAGGGCTTAAATACACAAGGGAGGTGCAGGTGATTGGACACAGGTGGAATCAATCACGCAATCACAAGACAAGGCAGGAAGTGAAGTTAACCCAGGACCACAAGGAACATGAAACTTCAAACTAAAACAGGAAGAGGGACCAAACCGTCACACTTTTTAGAGGCACTATTCCAACATGTGTATGTATGATGTGTTTTGTATCTTACATCAAAACCAGTGCCTTCCATTATCTGGATGAGTCAAATTAGCTATTACCTTGTATTCCATATTCTATTGTTTCATAAACCACTGGTGCAATATACTCAGGTTTCGGGACTAGTCTCCAATTTGAAACAATTTAGCCATGTGATTGGTGTAATTTGTTTCCCCCGTCAAGTTTCCATTTGCATTTAAATTCATTATTACCAACTGTGTTTTGCATAGATTCTCCATAGATTGACTGTGACTGGATGCAAACACCCCATTATGAGCAAAGCAATTCTCATTCTTTTGCAAAAAATGGGAGGAAGCAATTATTCAGGCGTGGGTCACATTGGCTCTGGCATCCCCTCTGTGGGAATCTAATAATAAAGCATGCAACTTGTGAAATTAGTGGGATTCTGGTGTTGTGTGACAAGAGATTTCCTTTGATGCCACAGCTACCCCTTCTCTCACCTTTGGTGAAAGGGTGTAACCGATACTCCTTCCCAGTGTGGGTAAGGTACTGGAAGACTGCTTGTTCTGTAACCTCTGACCTAGATCACAGACGTAGCAATCACAATGTACACGATCAGCCCGCTTCACTTAAAACACTAGCAACCGCCATATCACTTATTTCAGGGGAAAGATGGTTGAGGACTCAAAGGAGTTCAGGATGGAACCAACTAAAGGAGCCCTCTGTAGGAATAGTCTCATGTGGTTGGGACCCTCGCTCTGTTATGAGGGGCTTCAGGACCATTGCCATAACACCATTTAGATTCCAATCTTCATTATGAACACAATAGCTAAAGTCTCAACTCTATGATCACATACAACAACAGGCATGATAATCCAGTAGAGCATCAAAAACCATTTAAGTCTTGGCATCATCAACATTTCCAGGTGTTTTGCTCTCCTTCAATGTGATCAATCAATGGATTAAAATTCTAGGGATAGTTCTGGGTGAGGTGTTTTCTGACAGTTTAGGTGGATACATTGTTGCATTATTTCCGAATGATAGCACAGAAATGAGAGATTCAATCAAGACCATATGTTTGCAAAATCAAATTCAGGATTTAATAAGCACCCAACCTCACTCCTGTAATGGATCTTGTGACACTTGTTTTCTTATAAAAACATAGAGGTATATTTCAATAATAAAGTCCATTGTGTGAAGTAAATCAGATATTAGAGAAAATAACCATTCCATCGTGGAAACCAACGGGCCACTACATCCTGCTACTTTAATGCTGGTCCTGGACACCACAGTGGTAGAGAGGTGCATGCTGTTCCCATAATCCTTCAATGGATCGAAACATCTGCCTTATGAGATCATTCAAATGTGATGTTCTCTTGATTGATTAGCCCTTAAGGTTCACGAAAAAACAACAACTTGCAAATGCATTTGATCGGTTTCCCTTTTACTACAAAACTGCTTAGTAACGTCTCCGGTTACGAATGTAACCGTAGTTCCCTGAAGTGAACGAGACGCTGCGTGGAAACGTTGTGGGAACGCCTCTGTGTGACCGCGTCATGAAGCACGTGTGAAATCTAACCAATGGCGATCTGGTACATCATAGGCGGGCGACGCCAGGACCAGGAAGCTATAAAGGGACCCGAAGGGCATGACCATTCATCTCTGAACGGCCGAGTCAAGTGCCACGGGCAAGCCGGGAGTATGGCATCAACACGCAGCGTCTCGTTCCCTTCAGGGAACTAAGGTTACATTCGTAACCCGAGAAGTTCCTTCTCAGGGAACTCGAGCTGCGTGGAAACACTGTGGGAACGCCAATACCCACTCCGCCATATAAGCAAGTGACCGTAGTGTGAAGTCAGACGAGAGCACCTGTGCTCCAGTTAAGGTCTAGACGATAAAAGCTCACGAACGTGTGGGGGGAGGACCAGCCTGCCGCCGTACAAACGTTGTGCAGCGATACTTTACCAGACAAAAGGGCTTTAGAAGCCGCCATACTCCTGGTAGAATGGGCCCGGACAGCCAAAGTTGCGGGCTTACCGGCCGATTTGTAAGCAAGTGAGATGGCCTCAACCACCCACTTACTCATCCTCTGCTTAGACACTAGGCAGTATTGGGTTGTCACGGTCCTCTTCCAGTTTTATTTTGTTTCTTGTCTCTCGTGTCTCTGGGTGATCTTCACTTTCTGTCCTGTCCTGTGATTGACTGAGTGTTCCCACCTGTGTCCAATCACCTGCACCTCCCATGTGTATTTAAGCCCCGTGTGCCTGTTGTCCCTTGTCGCGTCATTGTCAATGTCTAGTCGTCGCTGGTGCACGTCCTTTTGGCTTTTGATTTTGTGGTGAATAAAGAGCACCTTCTGGAAACTTGAGAAATCCTGCGTTTGAGTCCTGCCTTCAGCCTGCACCAGCACCTCTACCTGACAGAATGACGCGACCAAGTAAGGACTCAGCAGGGTTTTTTCCCAATAACAAATATTTGGGAACTTGCTTGCTTTTGGGCGCCCACGCAGCGTGCAGCAGGCTGCCTGGCACAACGCCAACACCGACTCGCCAGCAGACTCCTGGAGCGACTTGGGCCCCGACTACATTGATTTGAGGAGCCCTTTTTTCCAGCGGAAGCCCAACGTCGTTTTTGGTAACAGGAGCTACCAGCAAGAATGCTTCGAGCTCCGGGATCTCCTAAACCCGAGGAGAAGGAGCCCGGGAGGGGCGAAGACGACAAACCCCTCCCTGACCCGGCCCCCAGACGCCCGTCTCCGCCCGACCCGGCCCCCAGACGCCCGTCTCTGCCCGTCCCGGCCCCCAGACTCCCATCTCCGCCGGTCCCGACTCCAGCCCCCCGACGCCTGTCTCTACCTGTCCCGTCTCCAGCCCCGTCCCCACGACCCCTGATCGTGTCCTCTCCCCCCACCGCCATGCAGCCGGAGCCGCACAGCCCGGTGCTCCCCGCCACAACGCCGCACAGCCCGGCGCCACCCGCCACAACGCCGCCGCGGAGCCCAGCGCCCCCCGCCACGCAGCCTGGGCGCCGCCCCGGCAGACCCCCCGGGACGAGGCCCGGCCGCCTCCCCGGCATATCTTTCAAGGCAAGCGTGGGAACCCTGTTTATTTCTTTAAATGTACCTGCTACCAGGCGGCTTTATGGAATGCATCATCATCCAATGAGATCTTGCTGCGAAAAATACTAAATCTCAACTCTTTCAGAGTAAGTAGTTAAACCCCAAAGAGTGTAATTGATGGTTATGAGGATTCATGTACTGTATCGTAATGGCAAAAATATATTACTCTTCTAAACGCTTCATTGTATAACCAGTGTATTAATTGCAAGTGCTGGGATGGCGTGGCCATGGGAAAAGAGCTGAAGTGTCTCACACTGATAAGATGTCCCCAGTGTCCTGGCTGTAGAGACTCAACAAGTTGTTTCACATGTGCAAGTTTTCTGTTGATGCCACCTGCCTGCCCCTGATGTGAAGGGAAACTTATTGGCAATCTACTGAGCACGTAGCTGCTGTGACCTTTCTTCCCTTGCGAGGAAATAAATGGAGAAACACATTTGACACAGAGCCTTTATTCTTATTTAACGATTGTCTGTGCAAAGACTTCAACCACAATTTATACATACATGGTGTGTGTGTGTTTCATAATCAGACATGGAGAGGAAGAGGCTGTCCCGGTTTGGGTCTGCTTCCTGTTTTATTGTGTAGTTTCATGTCTCTTGTGTTACTGGGTAACTTCACTTCCTGCCTTGTCCTGTCTTCCCCGGTGATTGTCTGCCGTGTCAATGATCGTTTCCACATGTGTTCTATCACCTGCACCTCCCTTGTGTATTTAAGCCCCGTGAGTCCCTTGTCTGGTGTTGCGTCATTGCATGTCAATGTCTGAGTACCTGTTACGTGTCACGTCAAGTGCAGGTCCAAGGTTTTTGTCTTTATTGTTTCCTCCTCCTTCTCGCCCGTTTTGGTTGGAGTGATTTTCAGTTTTTGCCTTTTGACTATTCAAGTCCTTTTATTTTCTTAAACTCCGCATCCGAGTCCTCCCTCCTTGCCCGCGTCCCGTTGTGACAGAGGCATTGAAGCAGTGGAACATCCAGAAGTTTAAAAGCTAAATAAACAGACTTTACGAAGAGCACGACATGCAGCGGCTTTCCAGATGTTATCTGCATCGCAAAACTGTACAAACATGTACAATATGATTGACAGTGTCTGAGAGTGTGTGAGAGACAGTCTGTTCAGCTGCAACGTGTGGTGTTTACTAGAGATGAGCCGGATACTCGGCTGAAACGAGTATCCGGTACGGATAAAGCACTTTTGCCGAGTACGAGTATTATACGAGTAATACAAGTCAATATCTGTGCTCGGATTGAATAAAAGTCCTCATTGGGTAGCTGTCTGTGTCTGCGTTCTGTGATTGGCTGGTAGTCACAGCGCCCCTCCACCACACACATACTGTTTGTTTTGCTGTGTCCCGCTCGGCTCACTCACACACAGAACTCCTCTCTCCCTACCTCAGTCACCAGGTTCGCGGGTCTTTCCCGATAAATTTAAACGATTTCTTCGCCTTTATTTTTTTTTACTTCGGTTTGTTGTTCTTAACTAGTAGAGTTCAGGTAAACGTGGGGCTTGTTAAGACGTGGTGCTTAAGAATGCGACTCGCATTGCGTCTCTGCCTGTCGGAGTTTTTTTTTTTACTTCACGCACTGACCTCTCTCTCTCTCTGTCTCTCTCTCTCTCTCATCAGTTTTTTTTACCGTCTGCTGGCTCTCTTCACGCACTCAGTGTCTGACGTTGACTAGTTGTGTTGAATAACTAAATATTAATATTACAAATTAAGCCACACACACACTTCCCCTTTCTCTCTCATGATCATGAGTGATAAGAATTAAGAAGGAATGCTGTTTTAACCGCAGAAAGGCTTAACCCGACAATTTACGGGGTAAATCCTTCCTACTTCCGGATTAGGCCCTGCACATTTTTGGGTTAGGCCCCGCCCAGTCCGAGTACGGATACAGATAATTCATATGGTTCAACAGATACAGATACAGATAATGCTGTACTCGCTCATCTCTAGTGTTTACCTCGTAACGTCACTGCTCGAGAAGTTCTTGTAAATAAATGATTCCTGTCGGCAGCATTGATAGCACTCATACAGGACGTCATAACTGATGTGTTCTTGCAGAACCTATAAAACGTTAATCTAACTATTACTCCTTCGATAAGGAATAGAGAGGCCCTTTTTTTCCCAGAGTGCCGAAGTAATCCAGCTGGCTCAAATGCGGCAGAGCAGGTTCAAGTTATTGGATGTGTTGCTATGGTGATTTCGCCAAACCATTTCTAGGCGGCTTATTATGATTCCATTTAACTGCGCGACATAGATGTGCTATGTATTGTAAGAGAATGCTTCAATTATACCTAATTTACCAACTGCAATAAATAAATTGATCTTGTCATTGAAACTGCCCATCCTGTCTCCATCTAAACAACGGGCCGCTGTATTGACTACCTTGTATTACTTTCAAGGTGGAGGGACAATGTTATGTGTTAAGAGTGTATGGATGCATGTAACTGTAACTGAAGTCACGTGATATTGATTGCACCATGTTCCATGTAAGGGCAATGTTCCCGCCCCTTTTCTTCTCTTGACCGGTCTCTCCCGAGAGCGGGCGGTTTAGCGTGTTTTGCTGATAATAAACAATGCCAAGAGTTCAATGGCTCATATTATTCCGCTGCCAAGGTAGGCCAAAGGAGTAAGCCTACCTGCTAACAGGTTATGGGCCCAGGAACCGGGAATGATTCCAAAGTTTGACGGACTTGTGCGTCGATAGCTAGCACGACCACGCGAGCATACAGAAGTATCCAAAAGAGCTAGGTTAGCATCGGGAGTACCGGGAAGCTAACGCTAAATTAAAGGAAGCTAAACTGAACTGGAAATAACCATGGCAAACCGAAGCAAGAGCCAGTGGCCCACGTTTGACGGGAGAGCAGAGGAGTATGAGCTCTGGGAAGAGAGGATGCTGTGCTGCATGCACGGAGCGGGGCTGAAGCAGACGATCTTGACGGAGCCCGCTGAACCGCTGTCAGCGGAAGACAGGTCTACGGATGATAAGCTGAATGCGGACGCCTATTGTGCATTGGCGCCACTACTTGACAACACAAGCTTGGGGCTGATATTCAGAGACACAAAGGACAAGGGCCGAGAGAGCCTCAAAGTATTAAGAGAACACTACATCGGAAAAGGTAGGCCTCGGATTGTTTCCCTGTACATAACGATGACAGCGCTGAAGAAAGCTGACAACGAGACTGTAACCAAATACATCATCAGAGCTGAGCAGATCATTACAGCACTCAGGAGTGCAGGCGAAGCACCGAGTGAGGGACTGATCATGAGGGGATTACCGGAGAAGTACAAGCCGTTCACACTGATGGTGACACATGGCTCAGCCGACATGACACTGGGAGAGTTCAAAGCGAAGTTAAGAAATTTTGAGGCCTCAGAAGACGCAGACCCAGTCCCAGAAGAGGCAGGAGAAAGGGTGCTGAGGGCACAAGCGGCGCCGAGGAAAAAGACCGGGCCAGTGGAGATGGTGTGTTGGCGGTGTGGAGAAAAGGGCCACAGAAGGGATGACTGCACAGAGAGAGTTTGGTGCAGTTTTTGCAGAAGCAGGGGGCACACGGACAAAGCGTGCACAAAGAAGGAGCGTGAACGGGGCGCCCGGTGTGCGTGTGTACAAGATGGCGGTGGTGGCCGTAGGTCCGGTTATGAACCGGACGGAGACCGGGGAGCAGTGGGAGGAGAAGACCGCACCTTCAGAGCAGAAAAAGGAAATGCTATTCCCTCAGAGAAGGTGCCGCATACCCAGAGAAGGGGAATGATCGTGGACACGGGCGCGTCGTCCCACATCATCAACGATAGGAGCAAGTTCAAAAGCTTTGACAGCACTTTCAGGCCGGAGAGACACAGTATGGAGCTCGCCGATGGGAAGCGTACTGTCGGAGTGGTGAAAGGGAAGGGAGACGCACAGGTATGTCTCATAACCAGTGAGGGGCGCCGGTGTACAGTGACTTTAAAGAACGCTCTCTACATTCCCTCGTACCCTCAAGAACTCTTCTCAGTGAAGTCTGCTACCGCCCACGGTGCCAAAGTGTTTTTCGACGAGGGAAAAGACGTTTTAGAGTCACCGGATGGCGCAAGGTTTGAAATCTATGTATATAAGAGAATGTACTACCTGCAAACCGAGTGTCATCTAGATGATGCGTGTCACGTCAGCTATGATATCCAGACATGGCATGAGGTAATGGGCCATTGTAATTTTGACGATATCTTGAAACTGCAGGACGTGACAGAGGGCATGCACATTAAGGGTCCAAAGCGCAGGCCTGATAGAGAATGTGCAGTATGCATAGAGGGGAAGTTCACGCAGACGAGAAACAGATCCGACTGACAGAGTAAAGACACCACTTGAGCTGGTGAACACAGACCTAACCGGCCCAATTAACAATGAGTCCATAGACGGTTTTAAATACATGCAGTCTTTCACAGATGTGTGTACAGGGGCAGTGCTTGTTTATTTCCTGAAAGCAAAAAGCGATGCAGTTCAGGCTACAGAGAAGTACCTGGCAGATGTAGCACCTTACGGTACTGTGAAGTGCATCAGATCAGATAACGGGACTGAATTCACTAACCGAGAGTTTCAGACCCTACTGAGAAAGAATAAAATCAGGCACGAGACTTCCTGTCCTTACTCCCCGCACCAGAACGGGACAGCTGAAAGGGAAGGCCGAACTCTTTTCGAGATGGCCAGATGTAAGCTCATTGACAGTGGCTTACCCAAGAGCCTTTGGCACTATGCCATCCAGGAAGCAGCCTATACCAGGAACCGGTGTTTTAACAGGCACACAGGCACTACCCCATACACGGCACTGACAGGTAAGAAGTGCAATTTGGCTAATATGCATAAATTCGGGTCAGAGTGCTATGCCTACCAGCAGGACAGAGGCAAACTAGATTCTAGGTGTGAGAGAGGATTCTTTGTAGGGCACGACAAGAGCAGCCCCGCCTACCTAGTTTACTACCCCGGTAAAGGAAAAGTGCAGAAGCACAGGCTGGTAAAGTTTGTCACCAAGACGACCTGTGAAAATGAGACTCAGACACAGGAGCTAGGACTGGATCCCATAGGAGGTTGCGAGAAGGAAGTAGAGATTTCACAGCCTAGTGTACCAAACAACGACGTACTGACTGACGGTACACAATCCGCATCAGAGGACAACCATGAGAAGCACCCTAGGGTGACACCACACGACAGTGGGAGATACCCTACCAGGGAGCGTAAAGCCCCGGGGTATCTAAGAGATTATTCTCTGGAAGATGCTGATGACGACAGTACACTCACTAGTGTGGATTATTGCTACCGAGCAGTTTGTGGTGTACCTCTGACCTTTAAAGAGGCCATGACATCAACTGAGTCAGGAAAGTGGAAGAAAGCAATGGACGAGGAGATGAGGTCCCTAGAGGACAACCAGACCTTTACCCTGACTAAGCTACCAGAGGGCAGGAAGGCAGTGGGAGGAAAATGGGTGTATTCGATCAAGGGAGACATTGACGGGAACGACCAGTACAAAGCTAGGTTTGTAGCAAAAGGATACAGCCAGAGAGCAGGGATAGATTACGGCGAGACGTTCTCACCAACAGCAAACCTGACAAGTATACAAGTATAGTGATGCAGAAGGCAGCCCAAGACGATCTGATTTTACATCAAATGGATGTGAAAACAGCCTACCTACACGCCCCCATTGATCGAGACATTTACATGGAACAACCTGAAGGTTACGAAAAGGAGGGAGATGAGCTGGTGTGTAAACTAGAGAAGTCAATCTACGGCTTGAAGCAGTCGGGGCGAAATTGGAATGAGATGCTCCACACGTGCCTAGTAGATGACAACTTTATTCAGAACCCGACAGACCACTGTGTTTACACAAAAGAGGCTACAGAGACAGGGAAAGTAATAGTGGTTATCTGGGTGGATGATCTGATCATCGCAGCCAGCAACACCCAGGGTTTGGAGAGAGTGAAAAACATGCTTTCTTCCAGATTTAAGATGAAGGACCTAGGTAGGTTGAAGCATTTTCTAGGCATGGATTTCAGCCAGTCTGACGGCTGGGTAAAAGTGTCACAAAAGAGGCTCGTGGAAAAAATACTGGAACGTTTCGACATGCAGGAGTGTAGGGTTAGAGAAACCCCATGTGAACCAAAGTTAGAGTACTCTGAGGATGCGCCCAAAATCTCTGATGTGAAGAAGTACAGGGAGGCTGTCGGCAGCCTCATTTACCTGACAACCTGTACACGCCCAGACATATGTTTCGTAGTGAGTAAGTTATCACAACATTTTGCTGACCCTACAGAGGAAAATTGGGTCACGGTGAAACATGTTTTGCGATACCTCAGGGGTACTGCAGACAAACAGCTCTGCTTCACAAAAAGTCAAGAACGGCTAGGCATACGAGCCTATAGCGACGCAGACTGGGCTGCGGACGTTAGTGACAGACGCAGTACCACCGGGTATTGTGTGAGTATGGGTAAAGATAGTTCTCTGGTCTCTTGGAAAACCAAGAAGCAACCCACAGTAGCACTATCCACATGTGAAGCCGAGTACATGGCTCTAGCTCTGACAATACAGGAGTGTATTCATTTGGAGCAACTACTGGGAGGGATGGATTCCTATGTGTATGAGAAAACGGTCATCTACGAGGATAACCAGGGGACAATTGCACTTGTTAGGAATCCTGTGTGTAGACAACGGGTTAAGCACGTGAACATAAAATACCATTTCATCAGGTCTACCATAAGGGAGGACAAGATGTCCCTTGTCTACTGTCCCACAGACGACATGGTCGCAGACATTATGACTAAGCCCGCCTCCAAACTTAAGCTAAGAAAATTTGGGGGGATCATGTTTGGTGTGTAAAATGTTGACGTGTGACTATGCCATGTTTTTGTTCTGTTTTGTTTATTTGGTCATGCACGTGTTGCACAGTATACATGTCATTCATAAGTGGGAGTGTTAAGAGTGTATGGATGCATGTAACTGTAACTGAAGTCACGTGATATTGATTGCACCATGTTCCATGTAAGGGCAATGTTCCCGCCCCTTTTCTTCTCTTGACCGGTCTCTCCCGAGAACGGGCGGTTTAGCGTGTTTTGCTGATAATAAACAATGCCAAGAGTTCAATGGCTGAAGAGATAAACGCCTGGACGTCCGTTCATCCTCTGGTCATATTATTCCGCTGCCAAGGTAGGCCAAAGGAGTAAGCCTACCTGCTAACATTATGTTTTAGTAATAAATCCATCCCTTGAGGAGAAACATCTCATACATTTCCCAGTAATTACTTTTCAAAGTCATGCGGTGCAGGCGATAAAATGTTAGACTTAAGAAACAAATGGCACCTCGACCAGGACTTCTGCCACTGACCTTTGAGTCATTACCACTTTATTTTAGCATTGTATCACAGCCTAAACGACTGGGTTTGGGGCATGCAGGATTTGAATGAGTCCTCAGTGCTACATGTAATATTTGAAATAAAAGGAATATTGCCACTTCTGATTGGCTATTGGTTATCATCAATCAATCAATTACTTAACCCTAAAGAAGTTGCACAGATTGTCTAACTCCACCAGAATGGCACATCTATACGTACTATTGCAAGGAGATTAGATGTGTCTCCCAGCACAATGTCCAGAATATGGAGGACTGTTCCAGGAGACAGGCAGTTACTCCAGAAGAGCTGTACAGGGCCATTGAAGGTCCTTAACCCATCAGTAGAACCAATATTTGCTGCTTTGTGCAAGGAGGAACAGGTTGAGCACTGCCCCGGGCCTGGAGGATAGAGGGCATCATTAGGTATTGGGATGCAATCCTTGAACCCATAGTCAGACCCTGGTGCAGTACGTCCTTGGTTCCTCCTGATGCACAATGCCCTGCCTGATGTGGAAAGAGTATGCATGCAGTACCTGGAGAATGAAGGAAATTATACAATTGAATGGCCCTCACAATCACCTGATTTACACCAGTGTTAATTTTGTTGATGAAAACTATGATAGAAAATATTCGTTAACAACCTTGACGAGACGAGATGAAAGACGAGATGTATCTTAAAAAATAAAAATACTATGACTAAATCTATCAACTTTTGTTAATGTCACACTCACCTGCCATCTCCGCCTCCTCATCACTGAAGTCTCTCCTGCCTTCCACACCTGCTCCGCATCTACAATCAGCACCGCTACTTAAGCACTGCACCTAACCTGTCATTGCCAGATTGTGCTTCGCGTCATGCAAGTCTCTCCAGCACTCTCCCTTGGACTGATCTTCTGGTTTCGACCCTGCCTATTCCCGACCTGTTCGTCTGTCTCCGCCCTGGTCAGCACCTCAGCCTTCTGTCGCCAACCACGAATTCTGCCCGAGCGCCTCTGGTTTCTGTTTGCCTGTGTTCCGGCTCCCCGACCGGCCCAGCGATCGCACCAGCTGTTTCCCGGCATTTCCTCTCCGGCCACCCTGAGCGTCACCCCGACCCTGAGGACCAAACTCTGCTCTGCCTCTCACGTGCCCTAACGCCTGCTGTGAAGCAGTGTTTAATAAAATTGTTAACTAAACACTCCGTGCCATTGTGATGCATTTGGGTCTGCCACACGATCGTGTCAGTTAACAAGAAAATTGTTGGTGTTTGACGAAGTCACAATACTTTTTTTCCCCTCGCATGCACCTAACAGACATGGGCAAAGTACGGCCTCCGTACGGTGGTTATTGAAGTGTCATAATTACATGATCCACGAACCCAGAACGCTCTGTCCCTATGGGGGCAGCGGTGGTTCTTGTGCACCAATACGGGCCGCAACGACTATTTTAAAGTTTGAGTGTGAGTGTGCACTTCCTTGGTTTGGTTCAGCTGTCTCAGTTTAGCTAAGTGTTAGCAGGCTAAAGCCGCGGAACTTCAGATGTGCGTGGAAATGAGGACCTGTTTAACACCTCACGGTGAGATGTTCGGACCTGGCTGCTCCATTTTCTGGTGACAGTAGCCAGCGTTTCCTCGGCTGGATGTGACAATCCGTTATGGTAGTCTTCTCTAAACACGTCTAAATAATTAACTCCTAACATAAACTCCTTTTAGGGTTCTGAAACCTCACCCATTGACCTCTCCACATCTTGAAGACGTTGTGAAACCGCCACCGTACGGTCGTTACAAGCAACAAAGAACGCGCAAGCACGCGTGACAGGTGGAGGCTTTTGATAGTGCTGCTCAGTGCAAGTAAAGGATGTGGCGGCACAGAGCAGGTGGAGGAAAACCTGAAGGGCAGACCCAAGAGAAAACCACTGGTCATGAAACTAAAAAATAAAGGAGAGAAAGAAGACTGTAAAAAGTAGGAGTCCAGCTGAGAATGGCTGGTTCATGGTCCAGCCCCAAAAATTATGTATTGCACAGATTGTAGGACAGTTAAGGGGGTCTCTTTTTGGGAAAAGCAATTTCACAGTGGAAACAATAAAGGACCATGACGTTTCCAATCCCCATATCAAAAGCCTTGCGAGTAAACAAAGACAGCCATGTGTTGTGTTTAGATCCCTGGTTCGGTGGATCTTTACACTCTTCCAAATTGGTTAAATGGCATTGCAAATAAATGCTTTGCTACTTGTTAAAAGCCAAATCCTTTCATGCTATTTTTCACATGCCATTTATATTAGCTCACACAAACGCTTTATCCATTTGTTTCTGGCCCGGCCCCTCTGTCAAATTTTAGCCTGTGAGTCAAAAGGTTATCCCAACCCTGCTAAAGACCTATCCTAGGAGGGATATCTAATGGACAACCCAAGTACTGCAAGCGAGACTTAAGTAGTTGTAGACACAACACAGGGGGTCCCTGGGCCTGAGAAGGGAAGAAAAATTTGACTAAAATGTAATTGGTTATCGTCAACTAGAACTAGACAAAAACTAAGGATTAAATTGACTAAATGTGACTAAAACACGCATTTTCCTCTCAAAGACTAAATCAAAAATAGCTGCCAAAATGAATACTGATCTAAATCCAACATTATCTTTTTGGTCCATCCTACGCCGCCTAGCTGCTCTTCACTAATGCCCTTCAGTAGTTTCCCTAGGTTTACAACAGGGGGAGGTAGTAGCCACAGACATATTACCAACATATGCATGTCAGTGTAGAACAGCCTTGCATGAAAATATATCAAAATGAAATTATTAGGGCCGGGACCTTGATTAGACATATTAATCTAATTAATTAGAGGCTTTGTAATTAATTAATCAAAATTAATCGCATTTTAATTAAATATTTGACCTGACAACAGTGAGAAGTAATTTTTTTCGCATGGATTTTTATTTTTGTTCAACCAATTCCAGCAATAGCATATTTAGAAATATAGTACTTTCAGAAATTCAGGTAGCCTATAGGTAAGTAGACCTTCTGTAAACTATGTTTTTTTAAGTAGACCAATACTTTCAAGTACATTCAGAACATTGGTTATTTTTTCAGACGTGGACTTAGTTACCCTGGTCGTTAAACCAGTCATCCGGTGCAGTGTGGGTTGGGTGTGGGTCCTTGTACTTGGAGTGGGGCTAACGTCCACGCTAGCTGCTAATTGTTTTGCGTTGAGGTAATACTTGAGGCTCAATGTGCTGCGGTGATATGTGAATTCCTTGTTGCATAGCTTGCACACAACCATGCTCTTATCGACGCTTCCATCCGTTCGTTTTTTATAATAAAATTTCCCACGAGGCACCATTTGTCCTCTCATCAGGACCATGCCGCAAAGTTGTGGGGGTCACACAAGATTGAGAAGCATTTGAGTTGCAGAAATTGAATTTTTGGACAAGCCTGCCTGATCAGTTTTTCTCTTTGATTTTTGGGGTTTCTATAAAATGAGACCTCTGCAGGCTGAAACTCTTATTTCCATCAAAAGGATGTGGCATCCTTTTTGTTGTTGTTAAACTGTGCATATCAGTGTAGATATCCAACATCGTTTTTTTCACATTGAAATGTGTTTTCAATGCGTTCCTTTAATTTTTTTGAAGCAACAATGGTGAAGATCAGAATTTCAAAATGACCTGACCAAAATTCTTATCTTTTTGTTATCAGACATAGTTCATATTTGCATTTTAAGTTCTAGTATACACAACAAAAATAAAAATGCAGGAATCTCCCAACAGGGATTCTGAGAACCTAATAATGTGCTGCTCTAAGCTAAAGGACAGGTAAATCCTGTTGTATAAAGTGCTGTCTGAAGCAAAGGAGAATTAGCAGACACATCTCTGTCTACACCTGCACCCTCCCCCACCCCCCCTTAGTCCAGTGACTTTACAAGCGCGAACTGTAGAACGCATTTAATATGCTGCGAGTGTTCAAACTCCCCTTATTTCTTTGAGAGCCCATGAAAGTCCTGGCTGGCTCTCATTCAAAACACCCCAACATGTTGATTTAATCGGGACAGTGGCCCCCACCCTTCTCACATATCCCGCTACGTAAACATAAAAACAGGATGGGTGCTGCAAAGTTTTAGTGCCTGAAAAAGATTCCCCCCAAGCCAGTCACGTAATATCTTAAGTTTCAACAAAGGAACAGTGGGAGGGAGCCAGTACCACAAGGTGAGAAGATGTTATCGCCATGATGCAGTAAGCACCTCTCTGCTCTTTTCCCTTAGTCTGACAAGAACCACAATTGCACACCACGATCTATGACCTTAATTGGCCTGCTGAGTGAGGTGGATATGGGTTTGTTTGTGGGGTTGTGCGTCGGGTATTTTAAGGACCCGCTCTTAAAGCTACAGTTGCAGTGCACTGGGTCTGCTTGATGCATACAGATGTCCTCAGTCCAATCTCAGCAATTCTTTGTCAGAGAGAGGGAAACTACAAGCCCTGCATTCATCAGGCCCTTCAAAATAAGACCAATGCTTGAAATTTATTACCAACCACACTAATGATCATGATGAATATGTGTGGAGATCCTAGTAATCTTCCACTTATCTCATTTTGTTATCAGTCTTTCAAGTATCACAGCACAATTCTATTGTAAATTTGTCCAGCTAGTCACTCATGATTTCACTGCGCAGTGAGTCGCTATCCAAGCACTGTGTGCAAAACGGTTCATCATTCACTGGTTTTCCCAACAGTAGGAGAAAAGAGGCATGACTCAGTACGAGGAAGAAAGTAGAAAATGGAGAGATGATTAAACGTATTCCTTCTTTTTAAAGGGATTTACGAATTGTACACATGGATGGTAGATAGAAATGTCTGCTCCATATACACCCACCTAAAGAATTATTAGGAACACCAAACTAATACTGTGTTTGACCCCCTTTCGCCTTCAGAACTGCCTTAATTCTACATGGCATTGATTCAATAAGGTGCTGAAAGCATTCTTTAGAAATGTTGGCCCATATTGATAGGATAGCATCTTGCAGTTGATGGAGATTTGTGGGATGCACATTCAGGGCACGAAGCTCCCGTTTCACCACATCCCAAAGATGCTCTATTGGGTTGAGATCTGGTGACTGTGGGGGCCATTTTAGTCAGCCATTTAGTTAGACTCATTGTTATGTTCAATAAACAAATTTGAAATGATTCGAGCTTTGCGACATGGTGCATTATCCTGCTGGAAGTAGCCATCAGAGGATGGGTACATGGTGGCCATAAAGGGATGGAAATCGTCAGAAACAATGCTCAGGTAGGCCGTGGCATTTAAATTGGCACTAAGGGGCCTAAAGTGTGCCAAGAAAACATCCCCCACACCATTACACCACCACCACCAGCCTGCACAGTGGCATGATGGATCCATGTTCTCATTCTGTTTACGCCAAATTCTGACTCTACCATCTGAATGTCTCAACAGAAATCGAGACTCATCAGACCAGGCAACATTTTTCCAGTCTTCAACTGTCCAATTTTGGTGAGCTCTTGCAAATTGTAGCCTCTTTTTCCTATTTGTAGTGGAGATGAGTGGTACCCGGTGGGGTCCTCTGCTGTTGTTGCCCATCCGCCTCAAGGTTTTGCGTGTTGTGGCTTCACAAAGGCTTTGCTGCATACCACGGTTGTAACGAGTGGTTATTTCAGTCAAAGTTGCACTCTATCAGCTTAAATCAATCGGCCCATTCTCCTCTGACCTCTAGCATCAACAAGGCATTTTCGCCCACAGCACTGCCGTATTCTGGATGTTTTTCCCTTTTCACACCATTCTTTATAAACCCTAGAAATGGTTGTGCGTGGAAATCTCAGTAACTGAGCAGATTGTGAAATACTCAGACCGGCCCGTCTGGCACCAACAATCATGCCACGCTCAAAATTCCTTAAATTACCTTTCTTTCCCATTCTAACATTCAGTTTGCAGTTCAGGAGAATGTCTTGACCAGGACCACACCCCTAAATGCATTGAAGCAACTGCCATGTGATTGGTTGATTAGATAAATGAAGCTTAGGCGAAAATTCAGTCAGGAAGACTGGACAGGTGTTGCCATTCTCGGTAGGCTTCCTCTCTCCATGGGGGCACACGGCCAGCTGATTAGGGGCGGGGTCAGGTAGTACCAGCCAACCAGATGTGGGTGATGTTACCGTAAACCAATTGCATCAGGGCTGGCAAACGTTAAAAGACTGTTCTCTCTCTCTGCTGTCAGTTGTCATTTCAGCGCGCACCAAAGGCGAGTCAGAGCGCACCAGACGTGAGCAGGTGTCATTGCACGCAAAACCAGATGCGATAGGTTGGCTCTGACGGCGGGGCATTCTCGGTAAGACGATTCCGGAAGAGAAACTATTATCCCTCAGCCGCACGTCCTTGCGCAACTGTGCATGTGACCGGTTGACGTTTAAATCGAGTTAGTTCTTAGCCGTACGTCCTTGCGCAACTGTGCATGTGACCGGTCGACCATCAAACGAGCTATTATTCAGCGGCAGAGAGAATGAGGGAGAAAGAAGAAGGGGGTCCGACACAACAATGTTGCGGTAAACGCCGAAACGCCGATGGGACGTCGATTGATTGCGGTCGATCGAAAAGCTAAAGCAAAATCTGAGCCGGCGAGCCACCCGCCGAGGTACCGGCGTAGTAGCACTTTACGAGGCGCAGCAGGAAGCAGTTATGCTAAACGTAAGGGCGCTGCGCGGTCCCACCACCAAGCATCCCTCTGCCAGGTGTGAGTGGGTAAGGCTCACAGCTGGCAGAGAGCAAGTCGATCCCTCCCTGCCAACCGCACCGAATTGAAACAACCCATTATGGTTTATGTCATTTAGCATACGTATTAATCCAAGGGACAAGAAGTGCATTCAGCAGAGGGTACAGAACAAGAAGCAATAGAGTACAAATAAATTAAGTAGCCAAACTACAAGTGCGTTATTAAGAGCCAGGGCATAAACTGTCGAGCTGTTAAGGACTTAACGGTAGCTCGCGCTGAGGGAGCGTAAAGCACGCGCTCCCGGTACCGATACCAGCCGAGGCATCGCTCCCATAGATCGTGGTAACGCTCCTTTGACTTGAGGCACTGGTCCTTTTAGCTCCCCCGACCGAGGACCCGGTCTCTTGACCGAGTAAACACACGAGGCAGTTGCCACGACTCGCCGCGGTAGTTGCCACAGAGCCACAGGCACCGCAACCGGCAACAGGAAGTGCCTCAACGAGTTGCCACTGCCATGAGTTGCGCTAGCTCCTACTGCGGGAGAGCGCTACACCCCGGACCGGCTCTCCAGCTACTGCGGAACATCGAGGACGGAAATCACCTTCATCTCCAACGCCTGGGAAACGCGCAGCGTTCCGTCCAGCAAGCCGCCCCTTGATGGGCTAACACTCGGCAAGTCGACCCTCCGCATCCACGCAGAATGAAGCAGCTCGGCATTCACAGGCACCCGCATTCCCTGATCGTCCACTGGGTAAGCACGCAGATACTAAGCTGTTAACGTATGGACACGCTCCGCGATGCGAAGCTATTCCCCGGTTAGCACTGTCCGGCTGTCCTCATGTGATGCTAGCGCAGCGTCGCGAGGTGACGCTCCGTGGTGTTTGAAGTAAGCGCTCCACGGCGGAGCACGCAGCGCTGGCGTCTACCGTTGTTTGCGCGGTGTAATGTAATGTTTACCCTGAGAGGGGGCATGAGCTAGATTCTTACAGAGCTGGGTAGCGATCACAGCGTGAACTACGGGAGTAACAGCTCGGCAACCAGTACCGTGAAGCTTCTAAGGTACTCAGGCCGGGTCCACCGTATTGACAAGTAATCGATCAGAATAACTGCTACAACTGGACATGATGTTCTAGTCAAATAGTCTAAGCTATAGCTAATGTATTGCATAAATAAATACAGGACCACTAGCAATAAGGGGGAAGTGTCATAATTATGTGCCTATGCAGGTGCATGGCTTTCAAGCTAAAGAAATATAAGGATGAATAAATAAAATAAAAAGAAGCTTGCGCGACTCCTGCATACAGAAACAAATCCGCAAGCGACATTCAACTGCAATCTATCCGTGCGGCGCTTTGGGTCACCCAGCTCAGATTGCCCGTCAGCAACACGTTAACCACCGGCATCGGGCTCGCAACAGTCATAGCAGCGGCATGAGGTCCTAAAAAGCCCAGTTCATATTCATGCGTTTTCAGATGAACACAGGGGCATGCATACAGGACCCGGTGCACGTCCGTTCCGTGCTTGGTTACCCCTTCTGGCAGCTGTCAACCAAATGTGCTGGGCTAGCAAGCTACCCAAGCCTCGCGCAAACCACAATGCTGTGATTGGTCGGAAAACTATGTCCTTTCCATCCATCCTGTTAGCATAATACCGGCGTATAAAAGTTGTTCAGGAGAAACAAATCGACTTGAAGCGCTTTTTCGGAAGTAATACAGAGCTGCGGTTACCCATTCAACCAGTCATGGGCTGATTATAAGGATGCACAGATGGGCTCCAAACTCATGGAGGGAGATCTCTGAAATTGCCGGTTGAGGGGCGTTAAAGTCCTGGAGGAAACTACGGGACAAACATGGCTGCGGAAACTAATAACTGAACATATCAACAACTTCCACACGCAAAGACTTTGTGTTCTGGGTCGCCTTTTACAAGGGCCGGTGTGCCACCTATGCTGGCGGTGAATGGCTTTGCAGCACGGGCAGGCCCCTTTCAAAACCATGGATGGGAATGAGTATCGACTCAACTGCCCATAAGCCGCGTTGCAGAACCAGGCACCGGAACCATATAAGCTACACTCGTCGCATGATGACAAGAGTTTGTGCGAAGAGGCTAATTCGCCATACGCATTATGCCGCGGGGAAGCGTATTTCCATGCTGCTAGCAGGACATGGCGTCTTATTTATGCAAACAGCCGCAACCGATATGGGAACAGGAGCGTTACTGACGGAGCGTGAGTGTCAGTGGTTTCAATGTGTTAGTGTAACGGCCACAACAGCGGTTCTGAATCAGTAACATGGAGGCATGCAAGCCAGCTGTGTTTTGGGGGGGTTTTGGTCAAAGCCACGGCTGGCTAGACCAGGGCCTCCTTTCTTCAGATGATTCCATTTAGCGTGACAATCAAGCGCGGCCAGCAATCTCAACTAAGGGCTAAAATTATTCTTGGTTGGCTGAAATATTTATCCGCTTAAGAAGTTGGCACCAACAGTACGCAGGGCATTCATTTAGGGGCAGCTTCTTGACTATAAACCAAGGTATCTCCTCGACATCCTGCCTAAGGGTACGTTGCGCCGCGGCAACCCACACATTCTCCAACATCAAGGATGGCGAGTTGGATTCTGGAAGCCTAAGAGGGTCTGTGAATTCCAGAAGGTAATAACTGCTAGAGCTGCTAGAATCCCAGTGACAAGCTCTCAGCCAACAGGCCAGGGGGGGTCGTCAGAGGTTGTGACGTTCCTCCGCCCTGGTCGTAGCGCAGTACGTGCAAAGCAAGATCTATAAGCCGTAAATGAGCGGGTAAGCATGCATATAACTGGTGGTGGTGGTGCATTCCCTTTTGGCATGTTGGAAGGCCAGGTCAGCGTCCCCTATGCAGGGGACCGGCGTAGTTCCTCCCAGTCTCCCTAAGAAAATCTAATTTCCTAGGTGAACGTGACCTGACTTAACGTGGCTGTGTTTCCTAGGTTTAACGTTACCTGGCTTAACGTTTCCTGGTCTAACGGGACCACATAAATTTCCCCAAAAGATGTCCGAAAGGACCCGTCAAGCTGACAACACTCTGTTTCGCGGTCTCACGGACCAGTCAAGCTGACTACCTTTCCGTTTAGCGGTCCCGCGACCAGGTCACTATAGATCAGGGCTAGTTGCCTGTCTGAGCAGGGCCCGGTCCAAGCTGGACCCGTCAAGCGACGCAGGGCTGTTCAGCGGGCGCACAGGATCAGTCAGGTACACCATGTGACCATCTGTTTCCCGCTCTGAGCGAACCCGGTCAAGTTGTTCTGTGAGGGGTCCTCCGCAACTGTCTATTCTGCGGTCTCCCTTGACCCTGACTGTCCTGTTCTGCGGTCGACCGTGACCACATCTATCTTGTCTGCGGGCTTACACGACCACACCCTGCCCTTGGCGTGGGTCTATCTCGCCCCCAACCTATACCGTCCTTTGGTCTAGCAGACCCTCTCTTTTACTTCGGGATCTGTTGAAATCCCACCATGCCTTACTGTGGCCCAGCTAGGCCCTCGCTACGTCCTGCGGCTTCCCTTGCCCCCGTGTCCTTGTCTGTGTTTCAACGAGATCTTCCTGTCCTTTCCTTGTTAACTGTGGCCGCTATCGGCTCTTGACTCCCCGTGACCCATGATATGTTCCCCTACCAAGCTAACCCCTTGTCCCACCAGCTCCACTTAAAGTCTGGCTAGGACTCCTCAGTGGCCGTAAGTATTATTTTATTCATCATAAAATAAACCTGTTTTTGGGGGATATAGCTCGGCTCAGCATCCCGGCCCCTGGTCTTTCCTACGGCAGGATGGAGTCCAAGCCCCAAACACATTGCAATAACAAAATTAATGCATGTTATAATAAAGCACTGTTCAAACTTCAACAAGTCTCTCCGGATTGAATTGCATTTATGAGAAATTGAACAGGTGTTCCTAATAATGCTTTAGGCGAGTGTACGTCCTGGTGACAATTAAAATTGTAAATCTTTAGACTATTTTATTGTATCCCTCAACTGGCCTTTAAAAACCAAAAACTGCAGGTGCACTTAACTGTAAGGCAAACCTGAACGTTGACCGTAATGTAAATGAAGAATCTATATTGGTCCCATATTGGTTTTATCCAGCTTGTTGGTAAGAGTGTGTAGACTGAAGGCTAATTTTACCTAGCTAATATTACTGCGCTATCTTGGTACACTACAAAATGGCAGATACAAAGTTGTCATATGTGAGAGGGTGAAAATGAAGCTGTTGCTCTCCATCCTTGGTATCATCACGTTTTTCAAGCCATCGCTGGAAAACTGTAAGCTACTACTTTAGCTTAGAGCAATAAGGAATTCTGTGCTTAATGTGACAGGTCTGCCATTCCTATTTTATAATTGCCCAGTGTGTTCAGGAGTCATTTTTTGTGATTTTTCTTTATTGGCCAGCTCTTTCTGCAGATACTGTTTGCATGGCAACAAACTCTTAGTGTAAAGCAATATTTTAATATCACGGAGAAACCAGCAAATCAAGAAGAAAAAAAATGGAACAGCAGGTTTCTATTCAGGCCTAACTAAGGCATTTGAGGAAATAATAAAAATATATTGATCTTACTTTGTACTTTCCTTCAGAGTTTGGGAATATGAAATAATTGCTGGTATTTCAAAGATTATACATTTGTTATTCTGCCCTGCACTTCAATTAGTGTTTTTTACTGTGCAACAATCTCAGTCGGGGGATTCAACAAGTATACAATTCCATCTTATTATGGTTTATTATATTATTATTTAAAACGTGTTTCACTTGCAAAACAAAATATTAACACCAATAAAAGAATCTCCAGCGTTTCATTTCAGGACCGGGAGGACAATTTCTCCCAGAGCATGTTGGTTCTGAAGACTATACTGTAGCGACTGAAAAACAAGCTTCTCTTTCTCTCCCTTCAGCTGTATCCACAAGATAATCTATTTTATATTGTTGCATTACAGCCTGCATCCTGCAGTGACCTCCCACTTCACTTAAAAGAATAAAATGCAACTGGTGGCTGCCAATGACTCTTGCTTTCCTGCACTTTCTCTTTCATCTTTTCCTTCTCCCTTCTCTCCAGACACAGATTTTTTTGGTTCATAAATGGTGGAAATATAGGCATCTGGCTATGACGGGGTGTGCCCTAAACATGTCAAACTCTCGGCCCGCCACCCGCCACGTCAGCCGTACTGAATGTCTGTGGGCCATTTAGTACTGGGTCGCACAGAAATAATGTCACGGTTTGGGTTCATGCCCTGTTTTTCTTTGTAGTTTCATGCATCTTGTGTCCCTGGGTTAACTTCACTTCCTGCCTTGTCCTGTCATCCCCTGTACTTGTTTGCCATGTCCATGATTGTTTCCACCTGTGTCCAATCACCTGCACCTTCCCTCTGCATTTAAGCCATGTGAGTCTCTTGTCCCTTGTCGTGTCATTGTGGTTTGTACACGTCAGTAGTCTGCGTAGTCGGTAGGCTTCAAGTCATGTGTTCAACCTCGCGCCTTGTTAGTTCCTGGTCCCCGTTTCGTCTGTGTTTTTCCTCCCCGCGGCCGTTTTGGAATTTTTGATTTTGAACTTTCGACTATTAAAGTCTGCTCTTGCTTTTGGAAAACTCACACCTGAGTCCTCCTTCCTGCCCCTGCCTAACCAGTCGTGACAAATAATATGTAGGTTACAGGTTATGCCATTCCCTGGTGGCCTCCTCTCTCCTTGTGGGTGCACGACCAGCAGATTAGGGGCGTTATCGGTTAGTACCATCCAACCGGAAATGGGTGGCGTTACCGTAAACCAATTGCATCAGTGCTGGCAAACGCTAACTGTTCTCCTCTCTGTCATATCAGCATGCACCAAAGGCGAGGCGACACCTTCAATTAGCCGGTCCGACTATACAGTGTTGCTGTAAACTCAGTCTGATTGGACGTTGGTCTAGATCAACAATCTGAGACGGCGAGCAGCCCGGCCAGCGGCCGGCTTAGTAGCACTCTCCGACGAGGAGCAGCAAGAAGCCATTCATGCTAAACGTAAGATTGCTGCGTTGTCCCAGCAACAAGCTTCCCTCTGTCCGGGTGGGAGTGGGTAAGGCTCTCAGCTGGCAGAGAGCGAGTCGATCCCTCCCTGGGGGGAAGGATGTGTGAATCGAAAGCAGCCCATTATGTTTGCATGTAACAGTATGATTTAGAGCAGTGGGGCTGCACTGTATGGCCAAAAATCCATATCACGGTATTAAACATTCTGGCGGTATCCCGGTATATCACGGTATTGCTTTTTCAAGTAAACGCATTAATTCATTGACGTCGAAAACGACCGTGGCTACCCGAATCGCTGGCAAACTTGCTCGCAACTGGCCGGCGAGTTGGCTTGTTAGCGAGTTAGCTTGTTGTGCCTGCTAGTGTTGCCCCCAGAGGCTCGACAGACTTTGCAATAAATCGTTTTCTGATCTAAGATAACTTATGTTGGATTTTCCAAAACCAAAATCCCTCCAAACAGACACAGCTCCTCTCCTTGGCACAAGTTGTGTTGGTGCATCTCTGGTCTCTAGTTGTTCCTCCTGTGTCGCTCTTTTCTGTGTTTTCATGTAACAACAGAGTTACTTCTTGTTGTGAGCTGTACCCAGCATGCAGTATGGCGGGGTCATTTTTATAAATGTATAAAAAAAAGTGCAAAAAGTGCAGATTTGCGTTGCTCCAGCCTTATGCATATCCCTATGCATAGACTTGTATGTATGTAATACTGTGGCATGAAATTCTGGAGTCGGTTTGCATCATTAGACCACCACCAAATACTACACTGTTCAGTTGACAAGGGAGCTAAAGCAAGTATATACAGTGAGGAAAATAAGTATTTGAACACGCTGCTATTTTGCAAGTTCTCCCACTTGGAAATCATGGAGGGGTCTGAAATTGTCATCGTAGGTGCATGTCCACTGTGAGAAACATAATCTAAAAAAATAATTAATCTAGAAATCACAATGTATGATTTTTTAACTATTTATTTGTATGATACAGCTGCAAGTATTAGAACACCTTAGAAAATCAATGTTAATATTTGGTACAGTAGCCTTTGTTTGCAATTACAGATGTCAAACGTTTCCTGTAGTTTTTCACCAGGTTTGCAAATACTGCAGGAGGGTCTTTGGCCCACTCCTCCACACAGATCTTCTCTAGATCAGTCAGGTTTCTGGGCTGTCGCTGAGAAACACCGAGTTTGAGCTTCCTCCAAAGATTCTCTATTGGATTTAGGTCTGGAGACTGGCTAGGCCACCCCAGAACCTTGATATGATTCTTACAGAGCCACTCGATGGTTATCCTGGCTGTGTGCTTCAGCTCATTGTCACGTTGGAAGACCCAGCCTTGACCCATCTTCAATGCTCTAACTGAGGTGAGAAATCAGCCCAGAACTACACGGGAGGAGCTGGTCAATGACACGAAAAGAGCTGCGACCACCAAGGTTACGGTTGGTAATACACTAAGACTTCATGGTTTGAAATCATGCATGGCACGGAAAGTTCCCCTGCTTAAACCAGCACATGTCAAGGCCCGTCTTAAGTTTGCCAATGACCATTTGGATGATCTAGAGGAGTCATGGGAGAAAGTCATGTGCTCAGATGAGACCAAAATAGAACTTTTTGGCGTGTTTGGAGGAAGAAGGATGAGTACCATCCCTACTGTGAAGCATGGGGATGGTAGCATCATGCTTTGGGGGTGTTTTTCTGCACATTGGACAGGGTGACTGCACTGTATTAAAGAGAAGATGACCGGGGGCCATGTGTTGAGAGATTTTGGGGAACAACCTCCTTCCCTTTCTTAGGATCATTGAGACCCCACAAGGTGAGATCTTGCATGGAGCCCTAGTCCGAGGGAGATTGACAGTCATGTTTAGCTTCTTCCATTTTCTAATGATTGCTTGAACAGTGGACCTTTTGTCACCAAGCTGCTTGTCAATTTCCCTGTAGCCCTTTCCAGCCTTGTGGAGCTGTACAATTTTGTCTCTAGTGTCTTTGGACAGCTCTTTGGTCTTGGCCATGCTAGTAGTTGGATTCTTACTGATTGCATGTGGTGGACAGGTGTCTCTATGCAGCTAACGACCTCAAACATTACACATAATTTAGGATAATAAATGGAGTGGAGGTGGACATTTTAAAGGCAGACTAACAGGTCTTTGAGGGTCAGAATTCTAGCTGATAGACAGGTGTTCAAATACTTAATTGCAGCTGTATCATAAATAGTTAAAAAATCATACATTGTGATTTTTCTTTTTAGATTATGTCTGTCACAGTGGACATGCACCCTATGATGACAATTTCAAACCCCTCCATGATTTCCAAGTAGGAGAACTTGCAAAATAGCAGGGTGTTCAAATACTTATTTTCCTCACTGTACATTGCAAAGTGCACACACACACACACACACACACACACACACACACGCGCGCAAACATACAGTTTGACAAAAAAGCTGAAAAGGTCCCAGATTGTGAGACATGGTGAAGATGGTAGAAAGGGGACATTCTGGTTACACACTGCATTTCTTAGACCACATGACATTTATTAGTGTTTCCCTGGCCTTAGAGGGGTAGAGATTACCTAAATTTGACTATATAATATATTGCAGAGCTCCATATAATGGTGCAAAGTCTGTTTGGTGTAATACCCTGCTTTTACCTAGATTTTTAGGGTCCTCGCTATGACTAGTCGAAGAGGAACCTATTGTATTTCAAGGAATTATTATTCTCACAAACCGCAGGCCTTTTTGGGGCCTTTATCATATTCAAAAAGTTGTTAAATTTGGCATGGATATCTGGACTGTTAAATTTTTGCCTGTCACATTTGCGTATAAAGAAATGTCTCTATAGCGCCCTCTAGACATTTTAAAAAGACCACACTAGGCCAGTTTCCGCCCCCGATGTCCGATCAACTTGAAAGTTGGCGCACATGTCCTCTTCAACATGCTCTACAAAAAAGTCAATCATGGTATGCAAATGCACCTAACTAGATTTTCCGCCATTTTGAATTTTGTGAAAAACATATTTTTGGCAATTCCTCCTAAACGCTGAGTTTGATTGTCACGAAACCTTTGGTGGATCATTATTGGTTCAATGTGCCCTTGATATATCAGAATGGTGCTGATAACTCATTGTTTTGATGAGATATGTGCTAATAAACTTTGCACGGTGCGTGGCTTAATCTGTCAGATCTTTAACTTCCAAATGACTTGGCCTGCAATCACCAAAATCATAGCATGTGTAAACACTGAATTCCTGAACACACCCTAATTTAATCATACTTTTTGAAGAATAGAGGGCGCTGTAATTAATGGTTGAAAATCTGTTTTTGAAACGTGCAGTGTGATCCTGAGACCTTAGGCTCTAAAATGTAATATTTTGCCGGAAGAATGTCTAAACTGTGTGTAGGGAGCATTTTCAAAAAACCACCATTCGCCACGAACGTTGAAGTTGTTTTATCTCGACCATACTTTATCTAATCTGCTCCATATTTCTCATATAGCATGAATTTCACACCCTTTAAACATCCATATGATCATTTCTGACCTGTCTTATGGTTTTAAGAAGATATTACAGTTAATGAACTTTGCAAGGGGTGTGGCTTAATCTGGCAAGATTTATAACTTCCAAATGGCTTGGCCTGCCTTCACCAAAAGTTGGGTCATGTATGGTATTTTGAGAAGCTTTTATTTTGGGATGGAACATCAGAATGTCCTGGTCATCACCAAGTCACACCATGGTGATGTGTACTCTCTGCCTGAAGTGGAATGGTCATGAAAGTATTGATTGTTTCCTTTTAAATCTCATCTGAAAATCACTAAATGTAGTCTGGTGATCTGGTCAGTGCCCCGACGTGCAAGGAATTAGCGAGGACCCGTCCAATGCTGCTTGCAGCTTTAATTTTCAATTTGCCTTTTCTTCCTTGTATACCCTTGTTACTGCAGCTTTTGAAAGTGAGGCATGTTGATTAAAAAATTAAGTAACAGTCTCAATTTATTTCAGAAAACCTAAAATGCTGTTGAATGCTTTATCTAATTTCAAGGAATGTGTATGGATCAAACATGTATTTATTGCATGTTGTATTTACTTTTTCCATTGTGTGTACACACACAACACTAGGATAATAACAAGTAAAGGTATTATACAGTATTGAAATTAATTGGAATTCTGTGCCCCATAAAAAGGCATAATTTTAATTATGTCAAGGTTTGGGCTTTCTTCCTATTTTTTGTAGTTTCATGTCTCCTGTTCCTGGGGTTAGCTTCACTTCCTGCTTTGTCCTGTGATGTAGTTTTAGGCTTTGGAACCTGTTTGACTATTAAAGTCTGTTTTTGGTTTTCCGGAAAAAACTACGTCTGAGTCCTCCCTGCCTCTACCTGCACTAGCCGTTCTGACAAATTACACACTTCAGTCAGGCAGAAATTTGACAGGAAATCAGAGCAAATGCCTCAGTATGCAAATGCCTCTTTGCATTTTAATAGCATTATAATTTCCCTGTGGTTGTAGAGCAAAAATAACCCATGTGAAAACTACTTCCAAGAGACCCATCTGGCGGCCTGCATTGTCAAAGAGGTGCCGGCAAAAATTTGCACTGAGCCAGGAGCGATGCTTTTTCTTCTCACACTTTCCAGTATTTTCAAATAAAGATATTATAATCTTATTGACATTGACGCCTCTCTCTATTCGTAAGAGGGATGCCAATAGAATATTTCAATTGGAGAAACCTCTCCGGAAAGCAGCCGGCCCAGACCTTCTCGCCCTTCATACTGAAGCAATGTGCTAATCAGCTGTCTCTGCTGTTAGGGCTGCAACTAATGATTCTTTTTGTAATCAACTAATAGATTCCTTTCGGCTACAACGTGTGGCCGTTTATTTTGTGAGATGTATGTTCCTGTCTGTGTTTTTTTATTTTTCTTGTAGAACAAATGTTGTGTGACAACGCAGGGAATTATGCTGTGCTTGTAATGACCATATGAGGCAAACATGTGAACTGGGGAATGGAAGCACGAAGACAAACAACTGACCGCAATAGTAAACGTGCAACAAAATGGTACGGAGTGAAAACCACAGAGAACATCCTGTAAAACAACTGTCTAGAACAAACTGGTTCAAACTAATTTTTAGGGTATGGGGAGAACATAAAAGAGGTCACAGATTGACAGCAGACACTCTTTGAGGGATCACTTTTGATGCGTGCTTAGGGTCTCCAGATATATCGGCAGGAATTGCTCATGTATCTTTGTATCTTTTAAATAAAGAGCTTTAATTACCACGTTGCAGGCTTTAGTAGGTTTTTATTGTGCTAGAGTAGATCTCTCGTTGTGTTGAGATTTTATTCCACAATCTTGTTTTTGAAGAGTGCTAAGTGAAGGTTAACGTTAACTATTCAGAACAAACATAAATACGGGCTACAATAATTCAGTTTTACTACATTGCTTTTAACATAATAGCGTTAGCATCCTCCACAGACATTCTGTTCTCCAACACGTCTGTGTAAACCTTACGATGAGCTAACAAGGCTAGCTTTACTTTAGTTAGCTAAACTTACCCATGAGGAGAAGACGTGGTGGCCCCAGCACGTTTTAAATGTCCGTGCGTTGCCATCATGCTGCTGTGAAACGACAACTCTTTTTTGGTTTGGTTCACTGAAGAAATACTCCCAGGCTTTTTACAAATCTAATCTTTTTACTGCAACTAATCGTTGCAGTCCTAGTGTTTACCATCTTCTTTAACAGCTCACTGGAGACATGCCATGTGTCAGCCTGCTTCAAGACCACCATCATCCCCGTCCTCAAAAAAACAAGGATCACAGGACTCAATGACTACAGGCCCGTCGCCCTGACCTTTGTGGTCCTGAAGTCCTTTAAGCGCCTTGCCTTCTCGGAAGACAGTAGAGATGGTTGTTGATTTCTGAAGGAGCAGAGCACTAATGCCGAAATAACAACAACTTTGTTGTCACATCATTTTTGTTTTTGCTCTTTTGTCTGTGGCTGATCCATGGAAGAAATAGAGAGGGATGCCCATTCATGGGAGAGGGATCCAAAATTACATTTTTTACACTCTGTGAAAATGCACTACACACAGGCTTGAAACACACACCCATGCTCATATTTAATCACAAGAATAATATTGCTGGTTAAAACTAGTACAATGGTATTGAACCTATAATGTATTTTATTCAGGTGCTGTTTACTTTACTCCTCACTGGTTTGTGTCCAGGGAATACCACAAAACGTTTAAAAGACGTTTCAGAGTGAGGCACACTTTTCTCATGGCTCTACATACAGTATCTTTACTAATATTCTTTGCCTCACCGATGTTGTATAGGAAACTGCTATTTGCAAAACTCTTACTCTAGTCTTTTCCAAACACATATAAATAATAATAATTGACCAGGAGACACGTGCACTTCAACCAGTTCACACACCACATTTTGAGAAGACCGTCTCAGCCACCGTACGTTACTAAGCAACATACTGTAGATGCGCGAACACATGTGACAGGTAGAGGCTTGATAGAAGTGCTCAGTGAAAGTGAAGAATGTGGCGGCACGGAGCAGGTGTAGGAAAATCCAGACGGCAGAAACAAGAGAAAATAACTCATCAAACCAGAATAAAGAGAAGAGAAAGACTGTTCAATAAAAAGTGGGGTTCCAGTTGAGATGGGCTGGTTTATGATCCAGCCCCCCAAAAAATATATTGCACCGATTGTAGGACAGTTAAGGGGGTCTCTTTTGTTGGGACAAGCAATTTCACAGTGCAAACAATAAAGGACAATGAAGTTTCCATTGGCCATGTCAAAAGCCTTGCGAGTAAACAGACAAAGACAACAAAATGTTGTATTTAGTTCTTGGTTCTCATGAAGTCGGCGGAGCTTTACATCCTTGCAAATTTGTTAAATTGCCTTGCAAATAAATGCTTTGCTACTTGTTAAAAGCCAACTCTTTTCATGTAAGGTTTTTTTCACATATCATTTACACTCATCTAAAGGATTATTAGGAACACCATACTAATACTGTGTTTGACCCCCTTTCGCCTTCAGAACTGCCTTAATTCTACATGGCATTGATTCAACAAGGTGCTGAAAGCATTCAAAATTACACATGATCTTCTACTTGCATCGGACCAAGGACTTGTCTCTTTTCTTGTCTTGCTGGACCTCAGTGCTGCATTTGACACCATCGATCACTGTATCCTGCTGCAGAGACTGGAACACTTGATTGGCATCAAAGGAACTGCACTCAGCTGGTTTAAATCTTATTTATCGGATCGATCCCAGTTTGTGTTTGAACGGTGAATCATCGAGGACCACCAATGTTGGTCACGGAGTCCCACAAGGTTCTGTGCTTGGACCGATTGTATTTACCCTGCAACACCGCATAAACTTCCATTGTTATGCAGACGATACTGAACTGTATCGATCAAGCCAGAAGACACCAACCAGCTTGTTAGATTTCAGGATTGTCTTGGAGACATCAAAACTTGAATGACCTGCAACTTCCTGATGTTAAACTCGGAAAAAACGGTTATCATGATAGGCCCAGAGCGCCTTCAAAGTCAGCTGTCACGTGATACAGTCTCTATGGATGGAATTGCTCTGGTATCCAACATTACCGTCAGAAATCTTGGAGTTCTCTTTGACCAGGATATGTCCTTCAACTCTCATATAAAGAAGTCTTCAAGGACTGCCTTTTTTCATTTACGTAATATATCGAAAATCAGGAACTTCCTATCTCAAAGTGATGCAGAAAAACTAGTTCATGCATTTGTTACTTCTAGACTGGATTACTGTAATTCTTTGTTATCAGGCTGCTCTTGTAAATCGCTTAAACCTCTCCAGTTGATTCAGAATGCTGCAGCATGTGTATTAACAAGAACTAAGAAATGGGATCATATAACTCCTGTATTAACTTCTCTGCACTGGCTTCCTGTTAAATCAAAAATAGAATTTAAGGTACTTCTCCTCCCTTTGTGGGATGCACCTCCAGGGCATAAAGCTCCTGTTCCACCACTTCCTTAAGATGTTCTATTGGGTTGAGATCTGGTGACTGGGGGCCATTATAGTACAGTGAACTCATTGTCATGTTCAAGAAACCAGTTTGAAATGATTCAAGCTTTGTGACACGGTGCATTATCCTGCTATTAGCTCACACAAACACTTGAGACATAACACATGGGATCCCAGGGGGGTATTGCACAAAAGTAGAATAAAGAAATCGGGGTTAACTGATAAAGCTCTGCTTGACTTAGTGTGACCTGCTCATCGCGGCTTAATCGGTTGCACGTTTGCCGAGTCGCGCTGAGTCGATCCAGGAGCACATATCTTGGATAAGTGCACGACTTCGGCTTTCTTAAGTAGACCACGATATTGATCACAGATTTACTGATGCAGAAATGGAGAATACGCCGCGCGCAGCATATTGCTCACCCGCTGAGGAGCAACTTAATGAAATGTATGAGGAAGTGAAGCATATCATACGCAAAAAAGGGAATATGCAGCTGTAACTAAACAAAGAGGAAAAGCAGACAATCGCGGACCGACTGAATGCAGAAGGATTTAGAAATTTCTCTTTACTAGGAAAGTTGTACACTCTGTTTTAATTGCTTTAATATGATTGCTTCAAAACTGAGAAGAAGGAATTAAACCTCCTCCGGAAATGAATCCAAACAAATCTAACTAAACATCTGCAAAAGTAGAGTTTTAAACCAAACTGGTGAGAGCAATAGTGACAAGTGATGCATGTTAATAATAATACATCAGAACGCATTCAGTAAACAACGGAATAACTGTTAAACCTGTTTGTTTCGGGTCAGAGCGGCAGCTGATTTAACACATGAGGCTGCAGGATTAATCTTAGCCTGGTCTGGAGCAGGCTAGCTTCAAAGAATAAATCGCCATGGTTACTTGGCCGGGTTTAATTCTAAGTACTAATGCAGATAATGGGATTCCCACATTATGTCACAGTCACTAAGCAGAAGAACACATAGTGGAACACAAAGAGGAAACAGACTGACATCACAGGATCCATGAGGGGGTTATTGAGCTTACATTGCATTTATTATGAGTTCTGCCAAATTAACTATAGTTTCAAATAATGTAATTTCCCCCTGGTCACTCAGACTCGCTCGCTCTGGATTTTACTAATACCACACACCATTTTTCACATGTTCATATGAGCAGCTCCAAAAGTCTCACAGAGCATGCAAAAAGCCTCAGTGTCAATTTAAAACCCCACTGCAGTGGTCCAGTGTCCAGGAGGCAACACTATTATAGCTTGATCTTCAGGGCTTCTCCCAACACGTGTGGCTTTGTTGAAACCACAATCAGTGCTCAGCATTCCTGACAAAATACAAATGTTTCCTTTACTGTGATTCTATTGACTCCTTTTCTCACCTCAAGTGGCATTTCAATTCACTGCATTCTGTTTTTCTCTTTGCATGTATATATTATTTCACTACTTACATACATACATTTGTTCTCCTTTTACCGGGAGCCTTGACTCTTTAAAATTAGCAATTTTTTTTAGGGTAACAACGACTGTATATGTATGTTGTAGTCACTGTAAAATGACCATCTTGAATGTTGGGTTTTGTGTTGCACTAGCATGCTGAGGACAAAGCACAGAGCTCTCCTATACAACTAAATATCAGCCATGCGCCTCTTTACAACCGTAAGTGGTGCAGTCAGTGCCTCCAAAGGAAAGGAGAGGAGAGAGTCAACATATCTGCAGCCTTCACCAAGCAGGAAGGTATAAAAATGGTTTGTATAGTTGGCGTTATATAAATCGTATATTAAACATTGAATTATTGTATTCATTATTTCTTCCAGATGGATGAACAAGCCCCTGGATGGATTATTGGTGACGATTCGATCGGTGTGCTTCATTACAGAGATTGCGAGTCTGTGCACAATCTATTTGTTAGGTTACTTTACTTGATGCATGGGTTCCTGAGATGCATCACATTTCTTCAGAAATGACTATAAAGACACACTTCTTCAGAATATACCTTGACTAAAAAACACTAAACAGATTGTAGCACTTAAATTGTACTTTGCTTATAATAATGGCTCTTATCTATAGAAAAATGAAAATTGCACTTTCTTGGTCTTCTTGGTTTGAATCCTAATGGTTCAAATGCACTTAATGTAAGTTGCATTGGATAAAAGCAGGATTACTAATAAAAGCGTCAGGTAAATCACAATAAGTAAAACCAAATAATTACGCAGTAATTTTAAAAGCGCATTTGCGGGCAGTTTAGACTTCAGACAACAACAAACCACAGTGAACATGAACGAAGAAGCTGTCGGTTGGCCCCGTGAATGGGAAATTTAATTTTAAAAAAACGAACGGATGGAAGCGTCGATAAGAGCATGGTTGTGTGCAAGCTATGCAACAAGCAATTCACATATCACCGCAGCACATCGAGCCTCAAGTATTACCTCAACGCAAAACAATTAGCAGCTAGCGTGGACGTTAGCCCGACTCCGAGTACAAGGACCCACACCCAACCCACACTCCACCTGATGACTGGTTTAAGGACCAGGGTAACTAAGTCCACGTCTGAAAAAATAACCAATGTTCTGAATGTACTTGAAAGTATTGGTCTACTTAAAAAAAAACAGTTTACAGAAGGTCTACTTACCTATAAGCTACCTGAATTTCTGAAAGTACTATATTTCTAAATATGCTATTGCTACACTTGTCTGCTGGAATTGGTTGAACAAAAATAAAAATACATAAAAATCAATTTGTGAAAAAAAATACTTCACTGTTCTCAGGGGAAATATTTATGCAATTAAAATTAGATTAATTTCGATTAATTAATTACAAAGCCTCTAATTAATTAGATTAATATTTTTAATCCAGTCCCGGCCCTATTTTAAATACATGTATACTGCCAACTGGTGGTAAAACTGCTGTTTTGGTGGTTGAAATTGGTTAACTTACGTTTTGTCTTCCCAAAAGTAATTAATAAAATAGTAGATAAATGTATAATAAATGTATAAAAAGACATTTTGTAATTACATTTATTACAATGTAATTGTTGAAGTGTTGCCCGTAACTGTAATTTCAACAAAGGTTAAATAAAAACGGGGAAATAACACACTAAACAAAACAAACAACTGACTATTTATGGATCTAGTTTACAGTTTCACCTGTCCCACCAGAGGCGCAGACTGCTGACATCAAAATCTTACATCAGGGTTTTGCAAAATTAATGTGAAATTACAAAAAAATGTTTTTTAAAAAACACTTAATCATCTTCAAATGGATCACCGTTTTCATATTCATATTAATCTAATCCATGTAGATCTGAAGCTCCATAAAGCTTGATCACTGCTCTCCCAACACAAAGTGCTTCGCAGAATGTCAACTTTCGCTGTTTTTGCTTTGTCTTCTCTCCAAGCTGCGAAAAAACGTTTTGTTTAAATTGGAGGCTTGAGTTGGTAGGTCGAGTGCAGAACGAGTATTCCTGTTGTGACGCCACAGAAGCCACAGAGGCCACTGATGTGCCACAAAGGCCACAGAGTTGCCACAGCCCCAAACCGCAACAGTATGAAAAGTATATTACATTACAGGTCATTTAGCTGACACTTCTATCCAAAGCGACGTACAATAAGTGCATTTCCACATAGAGATACCAACTCAGAAGAACAAGTAACAAGAAAGTACATTTTTCATCAAATAAGCGGTTTCAAAACATGTTATAGAAAAGTGCAATTTAAGTGCTACCATTTGTTTGTGCTACGGTTTGCTAGTGTTTTAGTCAAGGTAGAGTCTAAAGAGGTGAGTCTTGAGTTTTCGACGGAAGATGTAGAGTCTCTGTGCAGTCCTGATGTCATCGGAGAGCTCATTCCACCATCTGGGAGCCAGGACAGCGAAGAGTCGCGATCTCGCCGAGTGCTTTTCTCTCAGTGAGGGAGGAACAAGCAGCTTGGCAGATGCAGATCGGAGTGTGCGGGTTGGGATGTAGGGTTTCACCATGTCCTGGATGTAGACTGGTCCTGATCCATTCACAGCATTGTATGTCAGTACCAATGTTTTGAACTGGATGCATGCAGCCACTGGTAACCAATGAAGAGAACGGAGAAGTGGTGTGGGAGTATTTCGGAAGGTTGAAGACCAGTCGAGCTGCTGCATTCTGGATGAGCTGCAGTGGTCGTATGGCGGTACCTGGGAGACCTGCCAGCAGAGAGTTACAGTAGTCAAGGCGCGAGATGACAAGAGCCTGAATCAGTACCTGTGCCGCCTTCTGAGTGAGAAGGGGTCGTATTCTCCTGATGTTGTACAGCGTGTATGTACAGGATCGTGTCGTCGCTGCGATGTTGGCAGTCAGGGAGAGTTGGGAGTCAAGTGTTACGCCGAGGTTCCTGGCATTCTGAGTGGGCGTTAACAGAGTCGCCAAAGTTAACAGTCAGGTCCTGAGTGGGAGAGTTTTTTCCAGGGAAGAAAAGTAGTTCGGTCTTGTCGGGGTTGATCTCCAGGTGATGAGCGGACATCCACTGGGAGATGTCAGGTAGACATGCAGAGATCTGTGCCGCCACCTGAGTGTCCGAGTCGGGGAAGGAGAGAATTAGTTGGGTGTCATCGGGATAGTTGTGATAGGAAAAACCGTGGGAGCGAATGACGGAGCCAAGGGAGTTGGTGTAAATTGAGAAGAGGAGGGGACCCAGGACGGAGCCCTGAGGAACTCCAGTAGTAAGGGGACAAGGTTCCGACACTGATCCTACCCGGTAGGTGCGACCATCAAGGTAGGATGAGAGAAGAGAGAGCGTGGATCCTGTGACACCAAGTTCCTGAAGGGCGGAGATAAGGATCTGGTGGTTTACTGTGTCGAATGCTGCAGAAAGGTCCAGAAGGATGAGAACGGAGGAGAGGGAGGCGGCTCTAGCAGCGTGGAGTTGCTCCGCGACAGCGAGGAGAGCAGTCTCTGTGGAATGGCCCGCCTTGAAGCCTGACTCGTGGGGGTCAAGGAGGTTGTTACTATGCAGGTAGAAGGAGAGTTGGTTAAAGATGGCTCGTTGAATAGTTCTGGACAGGAAGGGAAGAAGGGATACCGGTCTGTAGTTGTTTTCTTCAGAAGGGTTGAGGGTGGGTTTCTTCAGGAGTGGGTTAATTCTTGCCTCCTTCGGAGTGTTGGGGAAATAGCCAGATAACAGAGCATTGTTAATGAGACAAGTGAGGAAGGGAAGAAGATCGGGGGCGATCGACTGTAGAATGTGGGATGGAATGGGGTCGAGGGGGCAGGTGGTGGGACGGGCAGAGGTTACCAAAGTAAGAACTCTGTTAAGAGACAGGGGTGTGAAAAAGGGAAATGAGTGCGATTGAGGCGAAGTCTGTGGGATATAGTTGGAAGGAGGTGGGTTGGAGAAGGAGGAGCGTATGTCAGCTATGTTTTTGGTAAAGTAGGTGACAAAGTCTCCTGGAGGAAGGGTGGAGGGGGGAGGAGGACTGGGGGGTTCGAGGAGGTTAGTGAAGATAGAAAATAGTTTTTTGTGGTTGGAAAATGAGGACTCAATTCTGGATTGGTAGAAAGCGCTTTTTGCAACGGAGATGGAGGCAGAAAAAGAGGACAGAAGGAAGTACTGATTTGTGAGGATAATCTATAGAGGTGGTACCTAACTGCAGATCTGTGACTCAAGAGAGTGACAGTCCATACTTTTTTGGAGAATTAATGCCTTGCAAAGGGGATTTTTTATGTCAGTCATCACGCCCCGCCCCCCGCAGTAACGTTCTTCTTGCCCCCTCCGAATTTACCGCCTGCCCCAGTAATGTTCGCCTGCAACCCGCAAGCGGGTTTTTGGCAATTTGTGGGAAAACCGCAAGTTATTTCTCTTAGTTGGATAATAACACAAGATTCCCGGTGGGGCCCGACATTCTCATATATTTGGGGGAAAAATCCGAGCAACGCTGTGGGAAGAGAAAAATAACAACAATGCGGTGGAATGCATAAAGCTTAAAAAATGAATTTCAGAAAGTTACTTATTTAAGTACAGAAATGAAAAAGCTGAAATGTATTCTAAACATTGCTGAAAGAATAGAAATAGGAGAAGCTGAAATTAATTTAAAAATTGCGGAAAATACAGAAATGAGAAAAGCTGAAATGAACTTGAAAGAATTCCAAAAAAAACAAATGGGAGAAGCTTCTATGAATTTGAAAAAATACAGAACTAATAAATTACTTCTAAACATTGCTGAAAGAATAGAAATAGGAAAAGCTGAAATTATTTTTTTTTGTAATTTAAGGTTTAGTACTAGTTGTACTAGTATTTGAAAGAGCATTCATTCTGTGCTTTATGGTTGAGGTACAGATAATCATTGAGGCTTTCATTTTGAAATAATGGAATGGGGGGGGGGGGGGGGGGGGGTTGGGAGACAGAATGTTTGTCATTCAAACTAAATGGACCTGGTAAAACAGATTTGTACAGCGCTTTTCTAGTCTTCTGACCACTCAAAGCGCTTTAACACTACATGACATCATTCACCCATTCATACACTAATGACAGGACCTACCATACACAGTGGCACCTGCCCATCAGTAACGAACATTCACACACTGTAGTCACAGCTAGAGGAGTGTCCTCCATGGCGGTTTTCTTTTGGGATTGGGTGGGTGGGAGAAAAAAAACTAGGAAGAGACAGAAAGGGGGAGAGAGTGAGGAAGGGAGAGAGACAGGGAAAAAGAGACAGTGATTAAGAGTGAGGAGGGGTCGGGGCGTGGGGGGTTTCATGATTTTTGATTTGTTGACAAAAAGCATAGCTGCATCATGTGACTCCACTAATCAGCTCTTACGGTTCAGCTGTGTGAGACAAACAGACACAGAGTGCAGCGCACGTGTGTAAGTATCCACTGTAAAAGAGCACCTGGGTTCATTAACAAGCTGATCAAAGGGCAGAGAGCATAACAGCAATTTCCAAAGAATCCACCCAAGACTCAACCGAACGCGTCCAGGTGATTTATATGTCTCTGCGGTAATGAATACGGATCCAAAGGCAGTTTGGCAACGTGTACTTTCGGTTTTCTTTGATAAATATGTCAGCAGATTTGCATTATAGCCTATGGGGCTTGAGATAGACGTTGTCCCACTCTCGGGCTCCTCAGGCCAAAAGTAAATGTCTGTGGGATTGCATACCCACATGAGTCCAGCCAGCAAAAGCACGGCATCATTTTGTCAAACGAAGCCGATGAAGCCTGAAAACGATGAACGAAGAAGCCTGAAATGTGCAATATTTTTAACCAGATTCTGACGCTGCTGCACACTCTCGCCCTCACTCTAAGAAACATAATACACACTAATGTAAATCTCAGAAACTGTAGCTGAAGGATTAGTGAAGTGAAGTCCAAAATTAATGAAAACAAATGTTTAGGCCTATAAATGAGATCAACAACAAACGAAACTCTGAGAAACAAACTGAACTGACCTCCCCCAGTCAAACATCCGTCCATCCATGTTTTCAGTTGGCGCCGCAAAGACAACCGCTCGCAGCCCCCCCCCCCCCCGACATCGCTGGGTATATAATTTATGCGGACCCCAACAGAACCAACCGATCATCTGAAGCTCCAGTCCTCCACTCCTCAGCAACACAGTGACAACTTCAACGAAACATCAATCATGGTGAATACTGCACAACACTAACTAGATTGTGTGCACTTCAACCAGTCAGTGATGCACTGTAACTCAAATAAATGTTTTGATGAGAAGTAAACCGTGTCTGAGTATTATTGCCAAATAAATATATGAACAGAAACTATTGAGCGCATGAAATAAAATACTAAAAGTGTGCAAAAAAAATATGAATGGGTGTTTGTATGTATGTGCGTCCGTAACGTCAACGTTCATAATATTTGTGGCTGCATCCCGGCCATCACAAACGGCTTTATTAGCTGAAAGTTTGAAGCAAATGAAAGTTGGCAGAAATAAAAGAAGAATAAGTTCAATAGATTCGAAGAACAATACTTTCCAACCATAAACATAATGATCTGTCCAAATCATTGTTAGCTAATAAAACACCTGAATTTGACACCAATTTGTCTGTTGTCAATACACAAAAACCAGTGACAGCCACTGAGCCCATTCTATCGCCAATTATAGTTATTTATTGTACACAGAGATTTCCAGTCTTGTTTTAAGAAAAATAGCTGGGAGAGAATTCGTCAGTTGGCCTTTTAGCCAGCGCTAATGCATACTGCCAAGAACATGTTGTAGATTTAAAAAAAAAAAAGGTATCTAACATTATATAATACCAATGCATTTGAGTTTTGTGTTTAATATTATTATTTACTTAATAACAATATCTGTTGTGGGGGATTCTGGGTGAAAAAACATCATTGTCTGCTGAGGCGCTGTCCATGGTGTGACGGCCCTGCCTATTGGCTCATGTCATGACGTCATTGTCTGTTTCCCAGAGGTAATGCCATCAACTGGATTGGGAGCAGCTGGGGCGTTCTGGCAGTATAAGAGCGTATGGTTCCTGCCTCCCGGGGTCGCTGGTTTTCCCTGGCCAGCGTCCGCACCTTTGTTTTGTGTCTTTTGACGTTTAATTTAGGTTCACAACATTCCTCCGACATGATCAAGCACCCACACTGACATGACTGAAACTACTGACGTACACACCTCATAGTTGTTTTACTTTTGGATTTGTTACTTTACTTAAATAAATATATTTGGAAATAACCTTTGCATTGTGTCTCTCCCGTGTTTGTCATCCCCTTCGAGCCGGGTCATGACAATGGTGTTTAAAATGCCTACAGCGCGTACACGTGAAATTGTGTTACACCGAAGGGTTTTACTATTAGCAGAATTTTGAATTTTCAAATAGACTACAGGACAGATACCCAATCAATTCTACCAATCAAATCTTTGGTTTGGCCAAAGTAAAACCAGAAAGTGAAACTGGGCTTCCTGGGTGATTATTATTGAATCCAAACAATATCATCACCATAAGTAAAACATATTGATAGGAAATTTGTGTGGTTCTGTAATCTGCATATGGAGATGACATCTCACCTAAAGTATTCACTTTATGGAGGGACCAGCTGTGAATTAATAGAATGTCTATTTAATTAATAAATGCAAGGGATTATTAGCCCACAAAATTCATCCTGTAGCTCGCCACTGAACGAGCAGATCTATGCCAGTCAGTGGGGGGCACTCTGGGAGTAAAGGACAATGGGACAGATTCAGCTAAAATGCATCAAAGGAATCCACAGCATCTCATGGACAATTTACATGGTGTCCATTTACAGAATGTGTTCTATGTCTACCTGTCGGCCATCTGCTTGCTCTGCCAGCTCATTTTGCTCCAAGCTTTGTGAAAACTGCATATGGACAAGGACAAAGACAGTTTTTTGAGCAACAGCTCTTTTTCTCCTTAGGATCCCTGTTGAGTAGCTGTAACCCTGCAATAAGAAAAGAACACACTCAAGCCATCAACACTGATCTCAATGTCTTTAACAAAAGGCTGCCACCAAGCAGAACAACAAGGCTCCGTACCACTACCCTAATCCATTGTTGCTCTTTCAGCTGGTCATCCAATAACAGCTGTTGCTCCAAATATGATGTAACCGGCTATAATTCGTATTTGGCCGACAAGGGCTGATGTAGGAGGGGACACAGCACAATGCACAGGCCTTCCAGGGTCTCAGCCCCGACACAAGAGTTTGCGCTGCGTCCTGGCAACACAGCACTGTCTTCTTCTCCCAGCCACATACAGAGACAGACAGAGGGAGGGAGCCCGCTTTGACAACGAGACTGCCTCATTACCAGTGTTCATCTTAAGCCGGAATAATACTCCAGGGAAGAATCATGTGCTTCTTTGTTTGGGGCAGTTTAATAAAGGCTGTTTTGCTGGGTTTGTGAGGGGTTTTGTTTTGTTTTTTTGTTTTTGCATCTTTTTTTCTTTCTGTTGAGATGAAAATACAACAGTACACCTACTGATGTCAAGTTTTGGTGGCTTACCATCTCACATATGAGAGACTGTTCAATCTGGAGAAAGTTACTTGCACATTTGATCTACTGGCAGAGGAGACAGATGAAGCATTTGCATTAAAGCAGGAGGTGCTCTCTGAGCTGCATGAACTCTACGGTCTCACTTTGCAGAAAACATGAAAAAAATCTGCATCGGTCATTCCAGGCACACTTTCTTGTAACACTGATTTATTTTCTCATTTAAGTGTGTAAATTCTGCCATGGGGGTGAATTCAACTACCTGTGCCAAGTAAATGACAAAAAAAGAGAATTACACAAGACTGCATTCAGTGAGAGATCTTGAACAGGTTGACAGCTGTTATTTCACTACACGTGAGAAAGCCAAAGGACAATGTGACACTGTGCTGTGTTTATTGTGTTCTTGAAATGATTGCATTATTTTTATTTTTTTAAACTAGGACAAAAAATACATGAACGGAAAACTGGACAGACCTTCTTTTTGGACACGGCATCTCGCTCACACACCCCAAAAGCATTTACCCTTCCCCTCGAGGTGCTCTGAGCACTTATTGGCTGCCATCCCAATGTTTGCTGCTTCCTGCCTTAGCCAGCCAGCTGAGCGTCTCCATAACCCACCTTAGATGCTTTTTTTCCACCCCACCTGCCCATTTGTGACCTACAGGCCCCTCTGCATATCTGTATTCAAGCCACAATATCCATATTTCTCTAATGAACATTTAAAGTTATTAATTCAGACCAAGAGAAGAGCTTCTATATATTTCTGAAAAAGACCCTCAGTCCTGCATGTTAAATCAATGAGAAGAGCATATTTGGCAATTACCAATATAAAGACGTTTGAACTTGGTAAGGCAAGAATAATTATTACTAAAATGATTGGAGTCTGGTTCTGATGTTTCCATTCTGGATCAGATCACCAAGAACCAAAGTTGTAAAGCTATATAACCTATCCTCAAGACGCTTGTCCTCGCCGACGGCGTATCTGTGGCGCTATTCGCTGCACGTAGTGTTCAAAGAAGCCGACGCGAGAGCTCTTAATACCAGCATCAATGTCTAAGCGAGTTATAACCAGCTTGCTAACATCGCTAACGAGATGATAACTTTTGAACACAGGTGTCAGGATCAATTGGCCCAAGTTTAAACTCGGAGGAGTTCGTTCATTTATGAATCCAAAATGCGATGGAAATTGAAAAAAACAGCAATTATTCAACTTTATTTACTTTTTTAGTTAAAGGTCTTAAAGGGTCTATTAAGCCACACCTATTACAAACTTCATTGGTCCGTAACATTAAAAAAATGAAATAGAGCAAACAGGTCTGTAGACGATGCAGTCAACATGGCCCTCCACTTCACTTCATTAGAGATGCTCATACACTGTGCCTGTCTTTCCGTCTTCGGCGTTGATGCCTCAGTCTTCGCGGATGGCGTACGTAAGGCGACAGTCTACAGATCGAGGAGTTAATCATCAGAATATTCGCTACTTACGTGACAGGAGTGCGGTAACATTTTATGATTCATCTCGGCGATCCTCTTCTTATACCACTCCGACTCCAGTGACAATGGCGTTGATTAACACGAGATCTCTGGCTAATAAGACCTTTATCTTGAACGATTTTTTTCTCTCTCATGAAATATATCTTTTTATTTATTACTGAGACTTTGCTTAATGCCGGTGAAATGACTTCTCTCTCTGAACTTTCTCTTCCTGGCTGCAGTTTTTTTAGAACCCCTAGGTCTATTGGTCATGGCCGGGGTCTTGCAGTTGTTTTTAAAGACATGTTTGAGTGTAGACTTTCACCTACTGTGTCTTTTAACTCTTTTGAATCTCAGTTAATTACACTGAATTCTTTTAAATCTGTGCTATGTGTTTTGATTTATAGACCCCCAAGCTCTCATGGAGATTATATACAGGAGTTTTCAGATTTTTTATCTGGTATTGTCCCTTTTGACAATATTTTAATTTTGGGGGATTTTAAAATACATGTGTGCTGCCCTTCAAAACCCCTGGTCAAAGAATACTTTAATTTATTACAGTCGCAACACAATGTGTTTCAGGTCCAACTCATGAACGTGGTCATACTCTTGACCTTGTACTATCTTTGGGATTTTGTATTGATAGCGTAAAGATTGTTGATACTGTTTTTTCTGACCATTAGACTGTTATTTTTAATTCTAACTTTCATTGTGTTGCGCCGGGTAATACTGTATCTGCCTTGGTTTCATCTCGCATACTAAACTCATACACAGCTAGTCATTTTTCAGCTGTTTTTAATGGCTCTTGTTTATTTTCTTCGATCGAGTCACATTCTACCTGCTTGGACTTAGAAGAGTTGGTCGATCAGTTTAACTTCTCTTTAGAGATTTTAGATGTTGTGGCCCCTGACAAAGGGGTAGAAAAGTCATATTGCAGCCCTGGTTGAACAGTCCTACCCGTGCTCTGAGGCAGGAGTGTAGGAGAGCCAAACGGAAATGGGTTAAAGATAAATTGCAAGTCTCTTATGAGATTTTGAAGAACTGTTTCAACGAGTACTGAAGAGCTGTTAAATTGGCTAGATCAAATTATTTCTCTGTCATCATCTCCAGAAACTGTAATAATTCTAGAGTACTCTTCTCTACTATAAATGCTGTTCTTCATCCTACTGTTACTCCTGCACTCACTCCTTCTGCTGATGTGTGTGAAGAGTTTTTAAACTTCTTTATCGGTAAGGTTGATGGAATTAGATCTCTAATTACATCCGTTGGCAATGATTTTATTGCGTCCGTTGCCCCTTCAAACCAATTTACCAGTTTCATGCCTGTTTCTTTGCAGCAACTTAGTGATATAACTGTTTATATGAAACCCACCAAGTCTCCTGGTGATGTGCTCCCTTCTTCTTTGTTTAAGCAGGTACTTGATTCAATTGGTCCCAGTATTCTGACTATTATGAATATTAGTTTGTCATCTGGCGTTGTTCCGGTTGGTTTTAAGCATGCGGTTATTCAACCTCTTTTAAAAAAAACGGCTTAGACCCAATTGACATGAGTAGCTTTGGTCCAATCTCGAAATTGCCTTTAATTTCTAAGATACTGTGAATACACAGCTAAATTACTATTTAACGAGAAATAACATTTTATTTTCCAGTCAGGTTTTAGAGCTGGTCACATAACAGAATCTGCTCTTGTGAGGTTGTCTAATGATATCCTACGAGGTGTTGATTCTGCAAACTGTGTTGTCTTGCTGTTGTTAGATCTTACAGCAGCATTTGATACAGTTGACCATAACATTTGGCAGGTTTGCATGAAATGGTTCCCCTCATACTTGAAGGATAGTACCTTTTCAGTTAGCTTAGGGGATTATTTTTCTTCCGTTGCACGTCTTGTGTGTCGGGTTCCACAGGGCTCTATATTGAGACCAATTTTATTTTCCCTTTAGGTTCTATTTTTGAGAAATTTGGGATCCAGTATCATCTTCATTAGAGCTGCAACTAACGATTATTTTAATAATCAATTCATCTGTCGATTATTTGTTCGATTAATCGATGAATCGGATAAAAAAATAAAAAATTTAAAAACATTAATTTCCAACCCTTTATTGAAAAATAGAACTGACAGTGCAAAACATATAGAAACTGCACAAACAGATTGCTCCTTGAACATCCCTAAGTAAGCAAATAAAATGGACTAACACAAAAAACACACATCTCATGATGTATACTTTACAGCTGCCAAATTAAATAGATTAGGCACAAAAAATATTTAGATTAGATTTTTCTAACATGTTTTGGTTTAAGGTGCTGAATCATCGCCGTGGTGCTCCCGTGCCAGGCCATGTCGCTTTTGCATATCTTACAATCAGACTCCCGAATTTCAAAGCCCCTCCTGAAAATATCCCGGACCGACCTTTCTCTCGACTTCCACCCGGACAACAATACTGCTGCACCACCCGTCACTGGGCGCGCCGTTTCAGACCGAACAATAATAAAGGTTACACCTTGAAGTCAAGCGCGGCGATTAGAACGTAAAAAGATGAGACTGGCGCTGCTAAGAAAAGCGCCAGGAATGACCTTCCTCATTGGGCGTCTTTCAAAGTGTGCTTAAAACCTACTTGTTTTCATTAGCATTTGATAATGCCGCCTCTGCTGCAGGACAAACTCTCCCAGCTAAACGTGCCTGATTCCACCTGCAAGTGGATCACTGACTTCCTGTCCGACAGGAAACAGCACGTGAAGCTGGGGAAACACATCTCTGCCTCTCGGCCCATGAGCACCGGTTCCCCCCAAGGCTGCATTCTTTCCCCTCTGCTCTTCTCCCTGTACACCAACAACTGCACCTCCAGTCACCAGTCCGTCTAGCTCCTGAAGTTTGCAGATGACATAGTTTAATATTTCTTCCAGCAGTATGCAATTTTTAGAGGCCAAGGTCTCAAGAGCAAATTGTGTGGATTTGAAAAGAATCGGGTTTAATCCCTGGAAGGAGTTCGGTCTTGTACAACTCTAAGAAATTATGAAAATATGCCAGAAAGGCACATCTTTAATGATTAAATACAGCGCCACCTAATCTTCAAATATTATGAAATAATTTGGGTGTGTTCAGGTCTTCAATGTTTACACATGCTATAATTTTGGTGAGGGCAGGCCAAGACACATTGGAAGTTAAAAATCTGCCAGATTAAGCCACACTCCTTGCGAAGTTAATTAGCCCATATCTCATCAAAACAATGAGTTATCAGCACTATTCTGATTTAACAAGGGCACAATGAACCAATAATGATCCACCGAAGGTTTCGTGACAATCAAACTTTCCAAAAATGTGTTTTTCACATAATTCAAAATGGCGGAAAATCTAGTTAGGCGCATTTGCATACCATAATTTACTTTTTTGTAGAGCATGTCCAAGAGCACCTGTGTGCCAACTTCCAAGTTGATCGGACATCATGCGCGGAAACTGGCCTAGTGTGGTCTTTTTAAAATGTCTAGATGGCGCTATAGAGACATTTTTTTTATACCCAAAAAATATCAATTTTTTTAACAGTCTAGATATCCATGCCAATTTTAACAACTTTTTGAAAATGATAAAGGCCCCAAAAAGGCCCTTAGTTTGATAGAATATTAATAATAATTAAAGCTGCGAGCAGCGATGAACGGGCCTTCGCCTCTCCTTGCATGTCGGGGGGGCAGCGGTCAGCCGGACCACTTTAATCGCCGGACTTTATCATATTCAAAAACCTTGGAGTCTGTGGTTTCATAAACAGAATCCACCAACACTAGGCTAATACTAATACATACATTTAGTAAGATACGCTTCTCCTCCAGGGCATTATATATTGGTAAATTAAAATTGAATCAGTTAAGCTATGTACTTTCAGCTAAAAGTAATATTGCAATCTTAAGGCAGAGGAGATTCCAGAAATCTTGTCAATGGATTGTCAATTCAGGCTGATAACTTGTCTACCTGGGCTCACTTTGATCTTTCATAATTTCTGTATAAACTGGAAATAAAAGCATAAGAGCCTTAGTAAGATATTAGTGAACCTCTAAAGCACATGTGTCAAACTCAAGGCCCGCGTTTTTCCCACAAAATGAAAATACAAAGCGTAGCCGCTTAACCGGAAGTACGTATATTTTCACAGTAAGAATGGACGCAACCGTCTGCAATGACAGCGGTTACCAGGGTAAGGAGGAGAAATGTTCGTTAACGGATATAAATAAATAATCCGGGTCCGATAGGATGTGTTAGCAGCAGTAGTTGACTACACTCGCTGCTCTTGGCTCTGATATTTATTGTCCAAAGATTGTGTTGCTTCAGTGAGCAGAGCAGAGACAGTTTATAGAGATCGCATCGTAAACATGTTCGCATCTCCACCAGTATGTGGCTGAATATGTGTATTTAAACCATAGATTTAATTATATTGAACTTTCCATGTTATTTGTTTAGGTTACATATGTCGAACTTGCGGCCCGCCGCCAGTGTCTGGCGGGCCGTCCAGTGTGGTCCGCCACCGGAGTGCGTACGTCCCGCCATCAGCGAACCGTTGGTCGGACCGCCAGCGCCCCCCCGTCAGCCGTTTGTGGCGATAGTCAGTGGCCCGCATTCGCTCGAAGTCGGCAGTATCTGGCCCGAACCTGAAATGAGTTTGACACCCCTGCTCTACAACTAGTCGTAGCGAGGACCCTAATTCCTCAAAACACAATAGGGCTTCGCCCTACTTTCAGTCGGCTCAGACCCTAATAATGTTTGCAGGCATTTTATTTTATCCCACTGCTCATCGTTACTTTGTGTAAAACTACTTTTTATGACATTAATAAATTCACTTGAAAGGCCAAAACTACACATGTGGTTCATGTACTCATTTAAACTGGTGTTTTTACATTTTTATTATTATCAGAGAATATTTGTTTACAAAAGAAACCTCAGATGAATTGTCTCCATTGAATTAAGGCCCAATTAAAGCACCAAATGTTTCTGCCTTGACGTCCAACAAAAAGAGGATTACGTGTGAACTGAATCTTTGAAAATTTAGAACTTTTAAACGATTTAGAACATGGCTACCCCTGCAAAGAGAGGAGCCCTGACATGTGAGGCTAACTACACCCCAGAGTTTAAAATAGTTTACTTTTCCATACCCCTCTAATGTCTTCAATGTCATCATAAATGTCATAATTCACAGGAGCTACCACACACAGAGACACCTGTCCATTAGTAACCAACATTAATTGTATTACTGAAAGACACATGGACATGGAATTTAGCAGGGGGTCGAACTGCAGATAGATAGTCATTGTTTCCATGTCACGTTTCGTTGGTGAGTGTTTCTGGTCCCTGTCGGCGTTTTGGCCACGTTTTTTTGGATTTTGATTAATTAAAAAGAACTCTTTGTTGGAATTCCGCGTCTGAGTCCTGCCTCTACCTGCACCAGCCAGCCCCCGTGATAGTGTATGTTTAATTCAAAATGAAGTTACATTCCAGTAAAATAGTTTACTTTATGGCAGAAACATTTCAGTTTGGTGATTTGAGTGACAGTTTAATGCAACTACCTTTTGAAGTAGTTGTAATGCCATATGTCTTCTACTTAACATGGGATGCATGTATAGGGATACACCACAAGTTGAATTTAAGGCTTTATTTTTACATTTTCAGGAAAGAAAAAACGTGTATTGTAATATACTGCAATTTGTATCGTAATGGAACCCAATTTACTGTATCATGGCACACTTATCACAATTGGTTTCATATTGTGAAAGACGCTTGCCCTTGATGTCAATGCTTGAATAAAGCAGGACCTCTGGTAGCAAGTACTGTTATGCAGGCCAGTACTGGTCTCGCCTTGTGTGTATCCCTCTTCACCTTCTCTGCTGCATCTTATAACGCTTATTCTCTCACACAGATTGCGTTGCTACGTAACTACGATACGTTGTTTGTTGAGTTTTCTCATAGTAAAATGCTCTCTGGTGATGCAGCGTATGCTTAGGGCTTTTATTGTGAAAGATAAGAATGAAAGCAGTGTAGGTGTATTAATTGTATATCGCCCTTTAAGTTGCCAATAATTGCAAACCTGAAAAACTAACCCTGGTTGATGAGAAGGCTCAATGCTGGACTCAGACATTATCCACAACCAACACTAATAATAAAGTATTGGTTTAATTAATCACCTGTAAATCCACTTTATTTGTTCATTATCCTCCATATTTTCTTTTGCACTGTTTATTTGTTTTCTTATCAAGCATGCTGTGCCCTGTCTGTTGCCGTATGTCCCAATTTGTTTCTGGGAACCATTTAAGTTCCAATCTAACGCATTTCTAATTCTGCTTGTGAATATAATGTAAAGTTCTCTTTCACATTACAGTTTCTTGCCAGCAAAGGATGGCTGTACTACTTTGCTAATGATATACAGTACATTATGGTACAACAGTGGCAGTGTCTGTTCATTAAGTGGGGTTAAAACATGTTGTCTCTGGTCCACTAAATCAGACACATCAAATAACACACCTGAATAATTCCATATTTTTGTGACCACTGACACATCTGAAATACATTATGAAGTTGAAAAGTCTGAGCACAGTGGGGATTAGCCAAGGGCGCATGGTTTAGACATTGGGGGGGGGGGTCCAAATGAATACTCTGCCTACAATTCTATATTTATATATGGAAATTAGCACATTTAGAACAGTTTTGAGGATATACATGAATAAAAGTAGAACATATATTTTACATACTTTCTGCTGTCTATGAAGAATGCGTGGTTATTAGCAGGGTTCTGATAGACAAGAGGCTCCAGATAAGTAGCATACACACTGGGTATAAAAAGGTACCGTCTTCTGTTTCATGAGGTGCCCTTTATTTGAATCTGTTCAAGCACACCTCAGTCTCGCCCCAATCGACCTGCTAGATTGACTTTGGCTGTCAGGTGTAAGGTCAGACGGACTGAGCCTTGCTGCCCGGGAATACACGGCTTAATGTGGATGACCTGACCGCGCCGTTGATGTGGATTAAGAACAACTTAATCAACTTTGCAGCAAAGACCTTCCGTCCGTGAGACGCACCACGACTCAGGATGAGGCAGCGCCAGAGCCACATGCGCAAAATGACAATCTGATACATTTAATGCAAGTTCTTCCTAATAAAGAGCCATGCCACACAGAGAGCAATAATACTATTCTGTTTCACTCGCAGAAACCAAAGCAGCACTGATAATGCTGAAAATATCTATCATATCTGTTCCATATCTGTTCCAAAATAAAGTTCCAAAAAAGGCTGCAGCCTGGTGTAAAAACGCATCGAGGACAACTCCAAGGAGATTTGGACAGTCGAGCCTCTGGCCCCTCCTTCACTTATCGCTCGCTTTGAGCGTTGGCTAACGTGACGAGCACCTCGGTGTCCAGTGTAGCCACTTAAAGGGCTCAACTGACAGGCGCTTCCATTCCAACAGAATCAGAAATGCGAGGAACAAGTGCGAAGGAGGACGGCATCTCTTACCTTTCTCCATCAGCATGACGGTCATCCCGACCAGCATGGCCCAGTAAAGAGCGTTCTTCATGGCTATCCACCTGCTGTCCGTTCGTCTGGAGCTACCTCCAGCGAGTCTTGGAAAATCCCGAAAAGGGCTCTTCTTCCAGTGCGAGATGCTCCTGTGGGACCGTAAAGCACAACAAGCGCAGCTTAACCACGTCCGTCCTGTTGGCACGCGTGCTGGAGGAAAGCTGGCGGAAATCAAGCCTTCACATCCGGTTAGTGTTTTTCAAATTAAGCACAAAACTGGTGACCACATCCTGCACTATTGTGCGAGTATGTGGCACTTTTAGTTTGGAGTAAAAACAGACTTCCTGTTTTAGTATAAAGCTGGTATAAAGCATAGATACTACGGCTAGATAGATACTAAGTCTGAAAGCTGCGTGTTTACTTGTGAGTGGCAGGTGTGTATCGCGATTACAGTCACACGCCTAAACGCTTGTTTACTGAAATCAGCTGTAGGTGTTTGCAATATTATTTGCAAGCCAAAACGAATTATTTGTACAAAAAACGTGTTACATTAATTATCACCCTTAATAACAACTTATATCATATCAGACCATGTATTAAACATTATAAACGCCATGAAAGGTGAGAGATCAGGTAAGGTTTGTGTACCACATGGAAGAGATTATTATGTGTTCCGATGAGATAAATCTGCCAAAGGAGATGGAAGAGCATTGACTGTTAAACAGAGCTACACCTCTTTTGGCCCAGGGCCCTCCGTTTAGATAGTTGGGAGTGAGTGGTGCTGCTTCGATTGACAGAGGTGGTGTCTTTACTTTCTAAATTGACCACCCCTTGGTTGTATGCCTCCACCAACCAGTCGTGTTGCAGATTCATGTCTGTCCAAAATGCCATAGTTTTAGGAATTTATCCTATTAGACATCTATATTAAATTGAATTAATTATCATGGAGATATGGGCAAAAATGGCAACATTTGGCCACCAAATGATACACCAAACAGATTCTTCCTCAAATCCCATGAGGACATGTGCCAAATTTATGTCAGGCGGTATGGAGACTAGAAAATAGATGAGTACGATCTATTTATAATTTACTATAAGAAGATTTATTATGACCTTATCAACTCTACAATCAGCAGGAGGAAGCGCTAAAAAACATATATTTGTGTTGTCCTCCTTTTATCTGTGTATGAATACAATTGAGGCAAATATAATTAGGACACAAAGTTATTTTTATACCTAAGAAAAGCAAGCATACATACCCAATTCACGCACATCCAACACAATTTTTCTGTTCAATTTTAGCTACACTGTATCATCATGTTTTAAAAAAAATCTGCTTAATGTAAGGCTGCAGGATTTATTGCAGGACATTTAATTACTTTTTGGCCGTGATGGTCATATGAGACCGAATAAGGGAACTTCTCTATTTCGCAAAATATTATTCTACTCACATTACATTTCACTTTAACTGTATTACTTCTGTTAGTTATTACATTTGTTTTGATTCATAAACTCAAGCCAGTTGACTCTTTTTAACTTTTCGCCGGGGCATGGGGGTGGAAACTATGAAATGCTGTTTTATTAATAAATGAATAAATACATAAATAAATGAAATATGCATTTGAAATACATCGTGAAATAAATAAATGAGGCAATAAATACATAAATATTAAATACATTTAATAATTTCATGGTACTTTTATTTCATAAGTACACATTTTTTTATTTAATAATGGCACTTTATTTCATAATGGCACTGTATTTCATTTCACGTTCTTATATGCAAATCAGGGGGCGTGGCTATTTCTCACATTCAGAACAGAGCCGTGTGCAAAAAAAAGGCTGGCAGTTAAAGGGCTAGAAATAGGCTAGGTTAGTTGTAGCCTTCTTATATAGCTACTGTCGATGGTTGTAGTAGCAGATAAGGTACTGGTTCATTCATTACAATGTCTGAGAAAAGTATCTCAGACTTATTGACAGCGGCTGCCACCCGCCTCGATGTGATGGAAACCACCATCACCACCACCTACAACCAAACACCACCTAGAGCTGCCGAAGTGGGAACCGCAAGCCCTAGTATTTCCAAAAAAACCTCAATATGTGTCAAAATAGTATCTGCAGATAACCCATGTTGATCGATTTGATCTGCTAATGCTAGCATGCAATCCAGGAGCCCACCGATTTCTTCCATTATGTCAACACTCTCACGTCCCTTAGCCAGCCTTTTTTTGCACACGGCTCTGTTGTCTGTTCTGAATGTGAGAGATAGCCACGCCCCCTGATTTGCATATTAGAACGTGAAATGAAATAAAGTGCCATTATGAGATAAAGTTCCATTATGAAATACAGTGCCATTATGAAATATAAGTGCCATTATGTATTTAATATTTATGTATCTATTGCCTCATTTATTTATTTCACGACGTATTTCAAATGCATATTTCATTAATTTATGTATTTATTCATTTATTTAATTTTGAATAAAACTGCATTCCATAGGAAACAGCATTTCTTGATCCGAAGGTCAGAATTTCACTAATTCCGACATTGTAGGATCAGAATACACAAACATTTAAAGTATTTTGAGGATACGATGAATTTGACATGGCGGGTGGTGCATAACATTGGACATTTGACAACAAAACAAATGAATACAGTAGGGTTCAGTGTCGTGCCCATGAACACATTGAAATGGACTAGCGGAGCTTGGCATCAAACTCCTTCGCTAGATCCTCTGATTGGAGCAGGACTCTGCCTTTTACTGAGTCACAGTTGCACCGAAATGAGTAGCGGCCTTGTGAGGTTGGGGTAACCCAGCCAATTTTAAGAGTTATTCTTGCAGGCCTCCCTGAGAGTCAACTGTACCAAATGATTTTCTTGTTTGGCAGAAAATAACAACCAGCTATTTGTTCTCATATTCCTTCCTGCCAAAGAAATAAAAAAAGGAATAAAATGATTTTCCACAGACTAGTCACAGCTGGGACAAAGAGAGCCAAATATGAATATCAGTTTGGTTTTAGGAACAATCACTCAACCTCACACGCGCTCTTTGATATAACTGAAGAAATAACTAATGCTGTAGATAACAAGAAATGTGCAATAGGGTTATTTATTGACCTGAATAAAGCATTTGATACAATAAACTATGATATATTAATTAATAAACTAGAACATTATGGAATTAGGGGGGTAGCTCTACAGTGGGTTACCAGTTACTTAAAAAATAGAAAACAATGTGTGAAAATTGGTGGTTATCAGTCGAGTTGTCGACAAATTGTCTGTGGTTTACCTCAAGGTTCTATTCTGGGCCCAAAATTGTTTAATATGTACATTAACGATATTTGTAAAACGTCTGAAGTACTTAAATTTATCTTGTTTGCTGACGATACAAATATTTTTGCATCAGGAGACGACTTACAGCAGCTTTGTCGGATTGTTAACTGGGAACTCAAAAGTGTCAACAAGTGGTTCAAACAAAATAAATTATCTCTAAATCTGAGTAAAAGCAAAATGATGATATTTGGCAACTGTAATTCCAATGCTCAGGAAGCAATTCAGATAGAGGGTGCTGTTATCGAGCAAGTGCATGAAATCAAATTCCTTGGTGTGATTATTGATGACAGAATTACTTGGAAATCTCACATTAAATATATATCTACGAAAATTTCTAGAAGCATTTCAGTAATAGCAAAAGCAAAGCACATTTTAAACATCAAAGCTCTACATACCTTATATTGTTCTCTGATTTTTCCCTACTTATATTATTGTACTGTGGTTTGGGGTAGTACTTATAAAAACACAGTTAAACCAATAGTATTGTTGCAAAAAAGAGCTATCCGAGTAATTCATAAAGTTGGGTTTTTGGACCACACAAACTCATTATTTTTAAATTCAAAGATCATGAAGTTTTGTGACATTGTTGACTTCCAAACTGTACAGATGTTATTCAAAGCAAGGTATAAATTGTTACCAAACCAAATACAAAGAAGGTTCCAAGAACGTACTGGCTGTTATGAATTACGTGATGAATTCAGAAACATAGCACAACTTTGAAAAATTTTAGTCCAACAGTTAATGGTGTACAATTGTGGAACAAACTGGAGATGGAGTTGAAACGATGTCCAAACATCAACCTGTTCAAAGTTAAATACAAACAAAAGACTTTTGAAATATACAGACAAGAAGAAATGTGTTGCCACTAGGGGGAGCATGAATGAATGCTTGAAATGTAGCTGTTTGAAATGCTCAGAAATGTTCTTTTTTATTTTTTACTTTTTGTTTGTTTGATTTTATTATTGTTACTTTATTTATTTTATTGTACTTGGGGGTGGGCTCTTATAAGCTCTTGCTTCAGTCCACTCCTTTTGAGCACCATGTGTACTGCTCAAATAAATAAACAAAACAAAACAAAATGAATATGGCAAAGGCTCTAACTCCAGGGACCAGGGGAAAGAGGATGCCATATTCAATGCCAGAATTTTCATGCATTTTTATTTACCTACATCATCTCATGTATTGCATACCAAAGCACCCTTCTCAGTCATATTAATTTACATTTCATTGTCAGTTCTCTTTATTGGAACCACACCAGGATTTGCAATGACTTAAAGAACAGGAAGGAACATGTGACTGCATGGATCTGTAAAAACATGGCTGTGCGTGTATTCAGACTATTAAAAAGGGAAATCTCACAGAGCTGAACTGGAGAGCCATATATAGTTGTACAGTTTAACATGTAGGATATGTTTTGCATGATAATCAGTGGTGGTCATCGAATCAAATTGGACCTCACTAACAGGAAGGTCAAGCATGGAGTGATTCATGTAATTAGCTTTGTTCATATAAGCACAGCAAATGGTAACAGAAGCTAAGGGCTGAGGTTCAGTAGAAGACATTCTATCAAATCCCAGTAGGTGTAACTAATTGTATTGGCAAAGACTGATTCAGCTAATAAATACGGAAACCACGGAAGGTCTTTGCTGAAAATAAATTATAAAGTTGCCTTCCTTATGTCCTCAGGCATCAGGTTATCACCATAGAGGCTCTGTGATCAAATGAATGATAAGACATTCAAATGCATCTTCAGAGCAGAGCTTTGCTGGGCACTCAAGGCACAAAAGCTGCGGTTTAGTCTTAAAAAGAGATAAAAATGATTGTATAGATTTGAGCCTATTCAAATCAATTTAAGAAGTTAAGCTACTCATTTAGAACTAATAGTTTTGGGGGATTTGTGTGAGGAGCCTTGATGCTCCATCCTAAAGCAAAGATGAGGATAAGACAATCTAATGTGCAATAATTGTGGTCTTCAGTTTCCTCTACTTATTCCCCTTCCCTTTCTGTTGAGTTGAGCTGCAGGCCGAGCCCCTCTCTGGCTGAGAGGCGGGCTTAGGTGTGTCTCCCAGGCTGGAGGCGGGAAATGGAATGTAGCAGGTGGAGATGATCTGGAAATCAGAGTGAGTTGGAGGCACTCACACACAGGACGGTAAAGAGCAAGCAGGGTGAAAAGTGACATAGAAGAGCTTGGAGAGAAGAGACTGCAGAAAGAAAGCTTGCAAAGACTGGAGAAGTAGCCGGTGAGCTTTTGAGTGATAGAAATTATCATTATCGGCATCAAATGCAAAAGAAAATGCTATACATTTAATGAAATGTGTGGTTTAAGAGTATTCAAGCTGAAAGTGATTGGATGAATTGATTTGTGTGTATTCACTTGAGTTAAAAGCGACAAATCTTTGTAAGGTTAATATCATCATTAAATGGTGTTAAAGGTGTATTTATGTTGATTTGGGATACTTTAGACATGGGCTTACTTTAGGTTAATTTCCAATAGATTAAAATTAAGTATGTGATGTTGGGTATGTGAATTAATTATGGTTTCTTGGGTATATTTCTTTGACCTTCTATTTGTGTTTGTATTTCAAGGTTTTTCACCTGGTTTGACCTGGACAATTTTAAGAATAAAAAGCAAAAAAGGTCCGATTCTTGGTCATTTGAGTGGAATCCAGTGTACACTCCTTAGCAAGCTGCCCTTTCAAGTGGGGAGTTGCAGTTTTGAACCTCACAAAAGTGAGACACTTGACACTTTCTTTGTCAAGATGATGATACCTTATTTTGACTGATCCCAACTAATAATGCAAACAAATTGTTTTACAACAATTCCCACTTACTATAGAGGCCTGATAATCATTGTTTTTATTTAAGTTGAATGACTTTTGTTAATTTAGCCCAATATTGTAAATTTGTATCAAAAGACTAAAGAATCGGTACATAGATTCAAAGAAGGATTCATGTTTCAAAAACGGAGCATAAAGTGCTTGAAACATATTTATTGCCAAAATGTCAATATGCCATTGCTTTCACCATATTGTATCTTTGTAGAGGTAGAGCTTGAATTAAGCGCAATGCTTCAAATTTCTCTTTTTACATGGACCTCATCTTTAATCAAAAACCACTACAGGGCCAATAGCTCTTTCTGTGTCAAGTCTTTACATTGGTCACTGTAAACTTATGCTAAGGAAAATTAAAAATTGTGTGGTTACTCTCAGATTTCTTGTGATAGGGAGGAAATCTGGAGAGTCAGAAAATTGGAATGAAATGGGAAGCATAAATTCGAGTATGAATACGATTAAATGCTGGCCAAGGAAGTATTTTGACTGAGAGAATAAATCGTGGACAGTTGTGGGTCAAATAAAACACAGATGGATTGGATCCATGAGTAATAGTACGGTGCACTCATTCCACTAACCTTGATGGGTTCACAGCCACATTGGAACATCGGTTTATAAAAAGTTTTCCATAAAAGTTTGGCACTATTCAAACTTCATAAATTGTGGACTCACTCATACGGTTTCTTTTATCAATAATTAAGATTCCCCTATTAGTCACATACTGTACCTCTGTGTGGAGCCATTAACAACAGCGTCTCTATTCAGATTAGCGAATTACTGCGTGTATAATGGTCCCTCTGATTCCTAATGCAGGGACACCTCAGATGTACATGGATCAAATGAAAGAGGAGCACAGTGTTGGGGTGTTGCTTTACGACCTTTGGAGATTTTCCTCTAACTCTGTCCTGAGGGTTAAGGGGGGGTGTCAGGGGTCCCTCTTCCAGAAACGTATAAAAACTATGTTCCTCTCTCCCCTTTGTCAGATCTTCCTGCTCCTCTGAGGGAAGGAACAATCTTTCCCTTTTCAGCTGAATTGTAGTCATTTGACTTCTGTCTGTACTTACAGCTTGTGTTGATGATTTCTGTATTCTTTATCATTTTTCTATATTCTAGTTAGTAATAAATACTTGATCATAACGATAGTTCAAGATACTTTTGATTTCTCACAAGGCTTCAATCCACAAATTTCCACCACAAACTTGGCGACGAGGATGGGATGTACGCATGATCTGGACTCTGACGGACGGACAGAAGGCCATATACTATAGATGATTCCTCCCTGTTGGTGAGAAGCTGCCATCCCGACGAGATCGGGATTGCCGATCCATCCAGTTAAAACGAAGAACATGCAGTGAGATATCGAAATTATTTTAAGGCTGACAGAGTCATTGACAAAAAGGGTTTTTAGGCCTATCTCACAACGAAGAGAGTTGTGGACAGACGTGTCTTGGTCATCGGTAGTATTCATAAGGAGTTGACCGGAGCAATTTTGAACCAATGCAGTAGACTGGATGGCCAGAGAGAGCAACGGTCACTGACTTGATATTTTTTTAGAGGCGCACATTCGGGTTATACAGATAACTAAATGGGTAGTGTTCAGATTAAGGGGAGATGGGTGAAAACCATGAGACTAATATCCTGCCACCATTGTGTACATTTATGTCAGAATGTTATCCTGGCAGTTTGAATCAAATACAAAAATGGGTTGAATTGGGGTTTCCTTCAAAGGGGAGTTTGTGTGAGAATCAATTGGAACAGTTGGAATTCCAACTACGGTAAAAGGAGAAGAACAATGCAGCTTAGCATGCAGGCCTGTCGAAAAGAAAGCGGTATTTAAGGCAGACTGGGAAGCTTTCAAGATGTGGAGGTATGAGTCGGAGCGAAGGGAGAGACAGAGGTTGGTAGCATCTAATTGATTAAAGATTAAAAATCCTACAAAAACACTATCATTGTTTTTATGAGTTTCTGAGGAGATTGGTGGAAACGGATCTGGAATGGGTTGGTGATTGATTGGGCGCCATCCGTTTGTTAGAGAATACCGTCCTACCATGTCAGAGTTGCGGCGTCTGATGTGCAAACTTCTGAGAAATGACTATCACAATGTGTTCACACCAGCAAGAATGACTTTTTGTCTTAAATATCCTGATCAAACCACAAGTCTGATGGAGGGAGGCAGCGGGAAGTGCGGACACCAGAGACGGAACACCCCACCACAGAGGAGAAAGTAATGCACCCTCCACACACTCGTATACGAAACAAAATAGTTAAGATAACTGCACACACATACACACAAACACACGTCTAAATTGCATGTTGAATAACTAACTTTTTATATCTGACTAACATTGATGATTTCTTGCCATCCAGTAACACTTGTAGTTGACTCATGAGCATTTGGCATTGTGGTTGAGCTGAACATCAGATGGCATTTAAAAAAAGAACTGAAGACTAAATTCTTTTATTTTAGATGTTTAACTACAGTCCAAAACCCCTTCTATATGTATATGGATGAAAACTATTAGTATACCTTGATGCATTAATTACTCATAACATTTGAGAAATTGCGCACACACCCACATAGTACTGCAGAGAGATTACATGCATGAACATGTAAGCATAGGGCGAGATAGAAGGTATGAGGAAGTATGACATGACCAAAAGTTTGAGAAAGAGAGATTATGGTTAAAGCATGTGTATTGGTCAGAGGAGGCTGCTACTGTGTCTGTATCTATCTCTCCCTCCCAGGAAAAAGTGTTTCTTGGTTCTACTCAGCACATTACATTGGTCCATGGTTGCAGCAGTGTCTCGGCCTAACAGAGTTCAGACCGGGTGCAAAGGATCCTCAAGAAGAGTATAGCGTTAGGAATGACTTCATACTGTAGACAGTGGATCCCAAAATTATTCAGAAAGAGAGGCATCCCTCTCGTCCATGGTCCATGGTAAAGGCCTCAGCGCGCATGACAAACTGACTTGGACTACTGAAGCTGAAAAGGCTTTTCAGAACGTCAGGACTTTTATTACGGGCCCCGACTTGGGCCTGTCAAGACCCGACTTACCGTACACTCAGTTCATAGACCAGAAGGACTGTTACATGACATCAGTTTTGAAACTTGATATTGTCACGTGACATTGTGGGCTACTCTGACGTTACACTTATGGTCCCACATGCTGTCTCCCATATCTTACATGCCCAGAAGACTTCTCACCTCTCTGCTCAGAGATGGCTCAGATTTCATACAACATTGTTTGAACTGCCTAACATTACTGTCAAACGATGCAATGTCCTTAACCCAGCTACACTTCTTCCAACTGCAGATGATGGAGAGCCTCATGATTGTGTCGAGGTCTTGCAGCAGACATGCATTCCAAGTGCCTGATCTGTTGGACACAGCTCTTCCAAATGCAGATTTTGAGCTGTTTGTGGATGGCTTTTCTTCTCGCTCACCCGAAAACGGGCAGCAGTCAGGTTGGGTTTTCAGTGGTTACACCACATGGCACACTTGTTAGTGGCACACAAAAACATCTACACTGATTAACGTTATGCTTTTGGCGCTCTTTAGTGACACAGAGGGTTTCTTAAGTTGTCTGGCAAGTCTATTGCACATCATACCCTGGTCTCGGCTCTTTGGATGCCATTTTGTTACCCAAAGCCTTTGCAGTCCTTATTTGTGAAGCTCACACCTCTTCTCTTGACCCTGTATTCATAGGGAACAGGGGAGCCGAAGCAGCGCAAAGGAAGCAGCCTCACGCGGCATCCATTTTCGCCCTCACTCAAAGGCTTTCTACAGCAACCAATTCCAGTCCTTATGCCGATCCTTCCTCACTTCAGTTTCTTGCCGGTATACAGGAGCGTTCCCTGTGGAAACAACCTGGTGCCATTCTTGAGTTCAGAATCTGGACGGGGCCAGACAGTGGGTTGTGTTTGCCACATGCTCTCTTCCACATTTATGCTTAGTTGTCTCACGGAAGAGATCACGTGGGCAAAGGGGGGGATGCACTGCTAGAAATGAGCATGCTGAGATATTGTAACCTCTCCCCCTCACTCTCAGTACGGCACTGACAGGTGAAAGCAGCGTTTCCATCACCGGCTATTGCAGTCCAGCACCACCTGAAACCAGGAGACTGGGTCCTCATTAAAGACCACCGGAGAAAGCACTGGAAGCAGAGACTCTACACGAGGCCCTTCCAATTACTCCTGACCAAAGAGACTGCAGCGGAGGGTGAAGGGAAAGTGACGTGGGTCCACGCCAGCCACTGCAAATGCATCCAGAATCCAGGAGGCGAAGGAGCACCTCCTGGTTCTGGTTAAGGGGTTGAAGGAGGACAGCGCCTTCCCCCCACTGCAGTGTTCCAAGACACCACCGAGCCCAGCAGAGATGGCAGAGACGGCAGAGACAACACCACCCGGAAAACAGCAATGGAAGACAGAGATATCCAGCCCCAAGGAACACTTCCAGAGAACATGGTTGGAGCCTGAGTATGAACATGTATCACTACCGGGCCACACCCGAGCAACCTGGATTGAACTCTTTCAAGTGTCCAAGAGAGGGGTGTGGGGAAGAGGGTCATAAAGCCAACGTATTACTGCTGAGTACATCGCGCTTAGGTCACTGGTCGGTCCTGAACTCAGAGGATTTTGGGACTTGCACAGCGACTTTAAGTTCTAGATATGATGTGAGTTGGGAATACCCATTCAGGTGCGCTCAAACCTGCAGACTGTACAACAGAACCAGCCCATTTCACTCGGCTAGATGGGAAGTATGCATGCAAAGTAAGCCTAGAGTGAAGAAAACTTCAAACCCGTACATCACCGTGCGAGCACAACAATATTGCATTGGCTCTTAACAAAACGAATGTCTCTAGGTGTTGGATATGTCAGCACATGCCCACTTCATCCAGAGCACCTATGCTGGTTCCTGTTCCATTTACAGAAGCCGACCGGGGTGTCATGGGGTGGCCAGGACTATCTCGTCAATTTGTGAGTAATGTTGAAGACTGTTACACTCCGCTGCAACAACAGCGCAAAGCACAGTTGACTATGAGGATGAAAATACGTCCAACAAGGGTTAAGATATTAAATGCAAATGACTCTGGCCGAATCTAACTGCACGGCAGAGGGTGAAGTGATAAACACTGTATACAGTGGGCTAAACATTTTAAAATCACACATTTGACCTGACAGACATAATTGTAGTAAACCCTTAATTAAACCAGACCTCCTAATAGAGATTGAACCAAGCCAACACCTCCCATTCCGGTCCATCCCTTAAGCAAAGTCAGCCATTGTGTTAACTTCTATGTTCTAGGTTGTTTCCCTTTAGGTACGAGTGACTGGTAAGGATATTATCAGCCTTGCCACTGAATCCAAAGACCTCACATTAGTGGAACAGGTCTATTTAGTTTGTGGCAACATCGCTTATAGCTGTGTTCCAGTTATAGGGAACCGTCAGTTACTGGTAAATGCTACTTAGTGTATCTTATACCCCTGATTAGACAAGCTAACGCCGTACCACATACGTAATAAACGTGCCATTTCACTAGGTTCAAGGATTCTAAGCACACTAATACCAGCGTATGGCCCCTACAAGAGCCAAGAGGAAATAAAGGCACTTTCAACAGTGCTAGAAAGACACATGGATAAAACTTCAATAGCGCTCACCGAAATGCAAAGAAAGCAAACAACATTAAACACGTGGTACTACAAAAACTGGGGAATGGGGGAATGCAGGCTTGGGTTGAAACATGGGGAGCTTCTCTCTTCAAGGGATTGTCAAGGGAAAATTGCAAATTTCAAAATTGCCTCAGAGGGCTTTACAGTCTGTACACATGCAACATCCTCTGTCCCGAAACCCTCACATCGGCACAGGAAAAACTCCCAAGAATATGAAAAAACCCTTCAATGGGAAAAAAAGGGAAGATACCTTAGAGGGAACGTCAGAGGAGGAATCTCCCGGGATGGACAGACTGCAATGGATGTCATGTGTACAGAATAAACAATGTAAAAGATGTACAATACATTCAATTCCTCTAACAGAAATGATACAAATAATTGCAAGTAGCATGCAGGACACCACAGGGACAACCACCAGCAGATATAACCACCATTCACAGAAGCTTCTGTGGGGAGGGGGAGCAGAAAGATGTTGGTTTATGATGACAGTAATATGAATCATATTTCATGTGATGATGGCAGCAGCAGATGTCAGCAGGGCCATGCCAGGAGTCAGGACCAGGGTCCAGATGGAACTATGATCCACGGAGACCTGCTAGGCGAGAAAGCACAAAAAACTCCTGGAAAGAAGCTGGAAAATTGGTGATGTACATCAATGAAACGTGGATTATTGTGGAAGGAGAAAGTGAAAGTGAGAGGGGCTCAGTGTATCCTAAGAAGTCCCCTGGCAGTCTAAGCCTAGAGCAGCTTAACTAAGGGCTGGTCCAGGCTAACCCGAGCCAGCCCTAACTATAAGCGATATCAAAGAGGACATTTTTAAGCTTTATCTTAAATGAGCTGACCGAGTCTGCCCCCCGGACTGAAAGTGGAAGCTGGTTCCACAAAAGAGGAGCTTGATATCTGAAGGTTCTGGCCCCCATCCTACTTTTTAAAACTCTAGGAACCATGAGTAACCCAGCATCTATGGAGTGCAGCTGCCTTGTAGGGCAATGCGGCGTCACAAGCTCTTTAAGATAAGACGGTGCCTCACCAGCAAGAGAACTCCAAGAATTCCGTTGCTGTTGGATACCAGAACAATTCCATGCATAGAGACTGTATCACGTGACAGCTGACTTCGAAGGCGCTCTGAGCCCATCATGATAACTTCCGATTTTTCTGAGTTTAGCATCAGGACGTTGCAGGTCATCCAAGTTTTGATGTCTCCAAGACAATCCTGAAGTCTAACAAGCTGGTTGGTGTCTTCTGGCTTGATCGACAGATACAGTTGGGTATCGTATGCATAACAATAGAAGTTTATGCAGTGTTTTCTGATAACGTTGCCCAAAGGAAGTATATACAAGGTAAATAAAATCGGTCCAAGCACAATCTTGTGGGACTCAGTGACCAACATTGGTGGTCCTCGAGGATTCCCCATTCACAAACATAAACTGGGATCGATCCGAAAAATATGATTTAAACCAGCTGGGTGCAGTTCCTTTGATGCCAATCAAGTGTTCTAGTCTCTGCAGCAGATTACAGTGATTGATGGTGTCAAATGCGGCACTGAGGTCCTGCAAGACAAGAAAAGAGACAAGTCTTTGGTCCGATGCAAGTAGAAGATCCTTCGTAATTTACCAGTGCCGTTTCTGAGCTATGATGCACTCGAAATCCTCGAACAAAGCATTGTTTTGTGGAAAGCCACATAATTGATTTGTGAAAGATTTCTCAGGGATCTTAGCGAGGAAGGGAAGATTAGAGATGGGTCTGTAGTTAGCCAACACCTCTGGAGCTAGAGTAGGTTTCTTAAGAAGAGGTTTAATTACAGCTACCTTGAAGGACTGTGGTACATGTCCTGTCAACAAAGACAGATTCATAATATCCAGTAAACACGTGCTAATTGACCTAAAAACTTCCTTATGTGAGGATTCCTGTCTAACCCTAGGGTTTTTTCCCTCTTTTTCCCCCTTGCTCTCTCCTTATGTGGATGTCATTCCCCTGCCTGTTATTGTTTTGCCATGTGCTTGTGTTTTTGTTTGTGTCCCCAGTAATGTCCTCAGAATCCCGCCCATTGCCACACCTCCCTCCCTTGACATAGCTGTGTCTAGTCTCCCCGTTATCCTGGCGGAGATAAATACTCCAGCTTTCCTGGCCTCAGCTGTCAGTCTGTCCGTTAACCACCCTAGAATCTTGGGCCTGTTATTTTCTTCCCTGTTTTAAGCAATCACTGTTTCCGTCCAGCGTCAAGTCTCTGTGATTCACCTTAGCCAACGCGTTGCACGGAGATCCGCTGTGCTCCTGCCTACTCCTGTGTCGAGCCTCACACAGTCGTGCTTCCCTGCATGCCTGTCTGCTGTCTTTGAGTTGATTTGTTAATCTCGTTGTGCCTTTTCCTGCTGGAGAGAATAAAACCCCCTTGTGTGGATTAATCAAAGAAACCTCAGTTGTCCTGCGTGTTGCATTTGGATCCATGTGCACACCATAACACCTTAAGCAGCTTAGAATCGGAAACAAGTGGAAGAGTTGGATTTCAAAATTGTAGAATTCTATGTATGTAATCTTATCCTGAAAATTAGGTTCTGTTCATCCAAGGAGGCAAGTGGCTGTATTGTACCGCAGAAACAACAGCATAACTTCATTCAAAAACGCTTTGCAACCAATAGGGGGGCCTTTGGAGTGGAAGAGTTTTAAACCTATCACATCCTGGGAAATTCTTCAAGAAATGGGTGCATTCCATCCAACAAGTTATAGATAGATCCAATAGATTGTGCCTAAAATTGTAGGTCAATCTCATGAAAAAAGTTCATTTTAATAGTAGCATGGTTAGAAAAGAAAGGCCAATTAGGCATCCGGGTTAAAGGTAGCGGGATCAGATATCTGCACAGAGCCATTCCTTGAAATCTCCTTGTCAAGGCTTCTCTACATTGATCTGCTTTTGTAGAGATCGGGCTGAGACCGGAATTACAGTCAGGCCTGGAAACAAACCCAACACACACATTAATCAAATGGTCAGTTTATCTTGTCATCACAACCGTTTAACAACATGGATGATGGTTTCCGAAGGCAAATGAAGAGCAAGTTACATGCAAGTGATGGAAGTAAAAAAGGGTTAGCTTTTTGCTGGAAAAAGTCCAAACAGTCCTAAAAAACAGATTACACCCTGGATCCCCGGAATCTGTCCTTTTAAATCCTTTGGATGATCCTTGATTACATTAAATAAATCCACTTTCCATCGGCTATAATGAGGTAACACAGTGGCTATGTGGAAAGTGGTCCAAAGAGAAAGCAATGCAGAGTCTGAGTGAATAGTATAATTAAGGAGGGAGCGAAAAAAATAAACTGCAGACATTTTGACTTGCTTCATTGTGTAATAAATTGCTGAAATGGAGCCAGCATTAATGTTGCTACAGTAGTTTGATTTGATTAAAAATGTCAAAAGTCTGGATATAAAGCATTTGACATTGATAACAAAAGCCTAACTGCTGAGATGGCAGCAAGCACATTGTCACAGGCCGGCTCATAGCCTGTGGCAAGAATGAGGGGACACAAACACCAAGTATAGGCCAATCAAAAGTAGAGTTTATTATAAATCAAAAATGAGTAACTTTAAACAAAGAAAAGGAATGAGGTGTGCAAATGTCATAATGTAAGGTGCATGGTTGAGTGAATCTGTATGTGTAAACATGACTGAGTGTGAACAACGTAAACCTTCAAAGGAACAAACAAAACAGGATCATACCTGGAGGAGCAGAGAGAGAGAGAAGTGGTTAGAGACCTTCTTATACCCAGAGCCCAGGTGGCTCCAATCACTAAAGACCCTCCTCCGCCTGCAGGAGGAACCGTGACACCCCCCTCCTTAAGATGAGGGTCCCACCCTCAGCCCCAAAATTTGGCCCAACATTGAAAACAATCCAAACAGTTCCCTCAAAAAAAACAGTCCTAACAGTCACCCTGTGTCCCCTGGCTGACTGTCCATCCCTCAAACTCGGCAGCCCTGGTACCTAGGGAGCAATTTAAGAGAAAAGAGGCGCAGACAGCCCGTAGGGGTCAAAAGAAAGAACATACCAACTAGGTTACAGGAGCACAGGACAGAGCGTCAGCAATGATATTATCCTTGCCACGAATATGTCTATTATCAAGGTTGAAAGGTTGCAGGAACAAAGCCCAACGCATCAAGCGCTGGTTGGGATTTTGCAAGGACTTTAAAAAAAATGAGGGGTTGTGGTCAGTGAAAACAGTTAAAGGGGTCAAACCGGAACCAACATAGACCTCGAAGTGCTGTAGAGCCCAAATGAGACCTAAAGCCTCCTTTTCAATTACAGAATAGTTCTGCGAATCTCACCAGCCCTTTTGGTAAGGGGCACTTGCCAATATCCCTTTAAAAGATCAAATTTGCTAACATACTTTGCAGACCCAACTTGATCAATACAATCCTCCATCCTTTACCAAGAGGGTAAAGGTCTGCTTTAGTAACATTGTTAACTTTTCTATAATCAGTGCAGGGTCTGAAAGTGGAATCAGACTTTTTTACCAGAAGACAGGGGGAAGCCCAATCTGAACAACATGGCTCAGCAATACCATTGTCCAACATATTCTGTACCTCTGTTTCCAATTTCAGTCTCTTCTCCTCAGATACACGGTAAAATCTCTGTTTCATTGGCTTAGCATCTCCGATGTCTATGTCATGCTCTATTAAATGGGTTTGTGATGGAGTGTCAGAAAACAAAACAGGGTAGTTACTAATTAGAGCTACCAATTCATCACGTTTCTCAAAGTCTAAATGATCTACCATAACCAAGGTTTCGCAAAGTCTGGGAGTTTTTCAACCGACCCTGCAGGACTTCATCAGAAACCCTAATGACCTCCTCTTCTCCCCCATCCGCAAAGTTTAAGCCACAAGATACAGTGACTGGAGCAGCAGTCAACGCTGACTTCACTACTCGAGTGCCCTCCACTTTGCTTACGGGAGTGATAACATTTTAACAGGTTCACATGGCATAATTTAGAGGACTTCCTATACCCCGGAGTTTCAATAAGATAGTTCAAATCTGACAAATTGCACAACACAGTAAAAGGACCACAGTATTTTGCCTGAAAAGGTGAACTTACAAGAGGCAAAAGAGCGAGTACACAATCACCGGGACTAAACTCACGCAACTCAGGCTGTCGGTTTAATTTTCATTTGAATGTTTGAGAACATTTTAGCTTTTCTTTCGCCAGTTCACCAGCCCTATACAACCTCAGCCTAAATCCATTTACATAGTCAATGAGGTTCCGAGGTGGTCCTTCAGGCAAACAACAATCCTTCAGCACTGCTAAAGGCCCACGTACCTTATGACCAAACACCAAATAATTTGGGCTGAACCCTGTGCTCTCCTGCACTACCTCACAAGCAGCTAGTAGTAACCAAGGTAACCCCTGCTCCCAATCTGCAGACAGTTCTGTACAGTATGAACGAAGCAAAGATATTAAAGTTTGGTGAAATCGTTCCAAAGCTCCCTGGGTCTGGGCATGGAACGTAGTAGACTTGTTGTGTTTAACTTATAGCTGTTTGAGAACCTGAGCAGATAAATGGGAGGTAAAGTTAGAACCCTGATCTGACTGGATGATTTTTGGAATTCCAAATGTAGAAATGAATTTAGTTAATGCTTTAACTACGGCTTTTGAAGTTATGGTACGCAAGGGAAAAGCTGCCGGATATCTCGTTGCGTGACACATAACAGTTAATAAGTAGTTATGACCTGACTTGGACCGTGGTAAAGGCCCAACACAATCGATAATAAGATGCTCAAAAGGTTGTCCTATGGCTGGTATTGGATACAAAGGAGCTGGCTTCACAACCTGGTTTGGCTTGCTTGTGCGCTGACACGTAGGACAAGTTTTAATAAACTGAGCTACAGCTCGCTTTAAACGAGGCCAGAAAAAATACCGGAGTATGCGATCAAAAGTTTTACGAACACCCATGTGACCTGCCACATCACCATGTGAAGTTTGCAACACTTTATTTCGCAAAACAGTAGGTACAACTATCTGAAAAACTGGTTCGCCTAGACCTTGATCAGAGTGTGGAACCCATTTCCTGACCAACTTTTGCTCAGCTATCAATGACTCTAGGTTTTGGGGAAAGACTAGGGGCCATTTAGTTTTTTTGGAGAATAGTGGGGTGTGGCTCCTGTCCTTAAACCCAGACTGGCAGCAGGTGAGTTGTGTAATTTTTGTTCTTCAGAGTTGGTAATAGTTGTATTGGTTGAGGAAAATGTCTTCCATTCTAAGTGGTTTTGTTCAAACTCCTTAAGAGGTAGCTTTGGAATTGTGTACTAAGGAGCAGTTAATTGAAATTGCTGACCATTATAAGATTGAGATTGATGATGATGAACTCCAAACTGAACAGTTGAAAAACCCAGAAATGGCAGAGTGAGTTGCGACCTCACTCTATAAAGCTAACAAAACAAAGGAACACATGGCTCTCAATGCTCTCTCCAACAATATTGGCCAAACTAAAGCATCCCCTCAAACAAAAAGTTTGGCAATCTAACCTAACATGATTAACCCAACTACAAAACAATCATCAAATGAACCAAACTTCAAGTAAACAAATGTAATCAATGAGAAAGCCAAAACAATCTAGACAATACTTTAACCAACTATGGCAAACTATTACAGTACTCAAATACTAACGACTAAAGTATAATTAAGTTTAACTTAAATTTGTCACAGGCCGGCTCATAGCCTGTGGCAAGAATGAGGGGACACAAACACCAAGTATAGGCCAATCAAAAGAGAGTTTATTATAAATCAAAAACTAGTAACTTTAAACAAAGAAAAGAAATGAGGTGTGCGAATGTCATGATCCAAGGTGTATATAAGGTGCATGGTTGAGTCAATCTGTATGTGTAAACACGACTGAGTGTGAACACCATAAACCTTCAAAGGAACAGACAAAACAGGATCATACCTGGAGGAGCAGAGAGAGAGAGAGAAGTGGTTAGAGACCTTCTTATACCCAGAGCCCAGGTGGCTCCAATCACTAAAGACCCTCCTCCGCCTGCAGGAGGAACCGCCCCTGCAAGGCAGAGGAGGAGCCGTGACCACATGCAAACTCAACTTTTAAAGATGGTCGAAGAGCAAAATAGCAATTAATGTATGTGATAATTAGAGTTAGACGGCCCTCTGAGGACAGTGATGAGAAAGAAAATCTCTTCTAAAAGCAAGATATAGATATAAGATAGGTATTTTATATTCTGTTTTGTTTGTGGACAGATTAAAAAAACATATGATTTTAATCAGTAAGATTTCTTTAGAGGTGCGTCTCTGTGGATTTGTATCATTTATGTAGTCCCATGTTAGATTTCCATGCTTTTTTACTTTGTTTATCCAAACTATTTTCAGTTATAATTAGCATTGTGACAGGAGAGTGATCAATGTTCAAATTGTACAAATGCGCTGAATCTTTCATTCAGGAAGCTATTCATATGCCAAATGTCAATGTTAATGCTATTTAAGCATCTAGTTGTTTATTTAATCAAGTTGTAAATAAAATATATATTTCAAAGTAGAATAATTATAATTCATTTTTACTTCATCTTCATCTTTTTTTCTATTATCGATATTACTGATAGCACAGGATATCGATCAAGGTCATGCCTATGGAAGAAATATTGAGTTTGAACACAGGGTTCTTTTTGACAGATTTTCATTGACCTCTGTTGGTGAACAGTAGGAACAGCAACAACATCAACAGTTTTGTGAGCTCTTAAGGTACCTGACACAATAATAACAGCTCAAATGAATGTTTTGTGGAAACACTTCCAAAATTTGTCTTCCAAAAATGAGAAGGCATTCTGTGGTACGGGACAGCAAAAATCTCAGTGCTTTTCGGGACATTTCTCTTACATAAGGTTCTGGTTTTCTTTTCCTAAAGCAAAGTAAACAAATGGAGAGAGCAGTGGTACCATGAGAAAATCCTTTCAGCACCTTGAAAATGGCTACCTATTGAATTATTCAATTCAACCTGGTAGTATGGAGAGGCCCGCTCCTTTTACAAAACTCATATCTGCACCTTTTAAACAGTTTTTAAGTAATGTAGCACTTTCCTTGCTTTCAACTTTTGCACCAAAAGTCTTTTTCACCTTTCTATTGATTTCCTAGAAAGTGTTTTTCACATTGTTTCAAATACTTCAGCAGATGTATTGCAATGCACCCAATCTCTTTATGTGCAGCTGTGCATTGTTTGGTCAGTTCATGTTTACACAAACGTCAGGACCGCAAAAAGTGTTGTGTTCGGGTTCATGACATCAACCGTCGCCGCACACAGCTTAAATTTCACCGACTCCTCCAGGAAGTGCGTCTGGATGACCGCTACTTCAGGCTGACCAGCAGCCGGTTTGATGACCAGTGCCAGCGCCTCTCTGTTAGACACAAACTAACTTACAGGCGTTCATCCTCAGCTGTCTGTGTGTCTCCGGTGAGCGGCTGTTTCATAAAGTGTATTCACACTGTGGCAGCAGGATGGCAGTGATGATGAGCTCAGCATCTCAATTCTGATTGGCTTTCGCGACAGCATGGGGCAAATTTTAATGTAATATATCAACTTTGGCCGAAAAAAGCGATAAATTCGTCTCGCTCCTTTCGCGTCAAATGTGCCTCGTCTTTTGCGCCGTCCATTTAAAATTTATGACAGCTTTTAAAATCAACATGGACAGAATCCAGCATTGAGAGATACGTGAGTAACGGGGACATGAAGCACTTGTCGGAAAAAAAATCGATAGAGAACACCAGGACACATACAGATAACGCCACTACCGTGATCATCTCCTGCTCATCAGGGAAGAAAAAATTGCTTCTTCCTTTGAGTTTATTAGCCGTTGTACTGTTAAAAAATCATGTTTTTGGTGAGCGACTTTTCCCCCTTATGAAGTCGGAAGAGCAATGTAGCCCCATCGTTCTAGTGGCTAAGAAAGATGGGGCTGTATGGTTCTGTGTGGACTATAGCAGGGTAAATGACGTGTCACGATTTGATGCCTACCCAATGCACGAACTCCTGGACTGGCTGGGCACTGCACGTTTCTTTACAACCCTGGATTTGACTAAGGGCTACTGGCAGAACCCTCTGTCGTCAGAGTCCAAGGAAAAAACGCCGTTCTCCTCTCCGTATGGTTTATACCAATTTACCACGCTGCCCTTTGGCTTGTTCAGGGCTCCCCGGCCACGTTCCAGCGTCTCATGGACCGGGTGCTGAGCCCGCACACAGCATATGCTGCCGCCTACCTGGATGACGTCATTATCCACACCACCACCTGGGTGGACCATGTGCGACCATGTGCAGTACTGGAGGCCCTGAGACGGGCGTGGCAGGTGGAGGGGGTCGCCCCATCTGATACATCAGCCGGAAGCTGTCCGAAAGGGAGGCAAGGTACAGCACGGTGGAGAAGGAGTGCCTGGATGGCTCCCCGGCCAAAGTCGGGCGGTGGGGGTATGTGGTGGCGGGTGTGGTTTGGCTCGGCTGCAGAGGAGAGAGAGGGTGAGTGGCTCATGGAACGGTGCTAGGTGGAGGCAATTGTCCTCAGCAGGAATGTTCATTCTGTTTGTGTTTTAAAAACTCAGTAAGGGCGATCCGGGAGCGAGAGACGCCAGGGGGATTGGTTTGGAGCTACAGACTTCTTTTTCATAAATTACGCTGGCTGACAAAATCTTAATTCTGTATTCAGGGTTCCCACAGTACCTGGAAACCATGGTAAACATGAAGTTTATTTTTTTCATTTTCCAGGTTTGTGTCATGTCCAGGAAATTGTGTTAGCGTGTAAGTTTGTTTTATTTTGAAAATTAACCCGCTTGTGTCAGGCAACTCGCCCCTTCCTCCTGTGTCTGTCTGATTGTCTGCCCTGCCCCTGATTGTTTCCACCTGTGCCCCTACCTTGTGTGTGTATATATTGTCTGAGTCTCCCTTTGTCCTGTGCCAGTTCGTCTTGTCCCATGTCATGGATCCATCGTGTCGCCAGCTAGAGCTTACATTATGGACTTGTTTTTGTTCTTCGATTCCGTGTAAGTTTTTCCTCTCTCAAGAGTGATTTTCATTTCATCGGCTCCTGCCACGTTTTGTTAATAAAACTTTGATTTTTGAAGAGCCTTGTTGTACGAGTCGTGCGTTTGGGTTCAGGATCATTGTCCGGTCGTGACAGAACGAACTGGCCAGCATGAACCCAGCCGACTCAGACCACCTAAAGGCAGCAATTTGCTCCCAAGGCACCCGCCTTAATCAGCAGGAGGATCAGTTATCCGCCCTGCAACACGGAGTAAAAGAGCTGGCAAGCGGCCAGGAGGACTTCAAAGCCGCCATGGCGACCCAGGTGAATCTTCTATCAAATCAGATTCATCAGATGCTCACCCATTTGACTCAAGCCCAATCAGCACCCCCCGCACCAACTGCTGCCGAAGCACCACCAGTTCCAGCTCCCCACGGCCAGGCTCTTCGCCTTGCCCCACCCGAGAAGTTCTCCGGTGAGTCTGGGAAATGCAAATCCTTTATCGTGAACTGTGAAATGCACTACGAACAATTGCCCTCAGCCTTCCCCACAGAAAAGTCCAAAGTGGCATTCATGATCTCTCATCTCACTGGGAGAGCGAGCGTATGGGCAACCACAGAATGGTCCAGAGCCTCACCGATTTGCCAATCACTCACTCGGTTCACAGAGACGTTAAGGAGGGTGTTTGACCCCACAACATCAGGCAGAGAAACCGCTCGGGAGCTTAACAGCATCAGGCAAGGTTTGGACTCGGTTTCAGATTATGCCATCCGCTTCCGCACACTATCAGCTGACAGCGGGTGGAACGCCACCGCGTTGTACGACGCATTCGTCTCAGGACTTTCAGACCCCATACAAGACTTGTTAGTTCCCCTTGATTTGCCTGAGGATCTCGATGCAGTAATTGCATTAGCGGTTAGGACAGACCATCGCCTGAAGACTCGAAGACAGGACAAATCACGCGTCACAGTTACTCAAGATCACGCCCGAGGTCGTTTTTCGACCGACGGGAGGGACTTTCCTCCCCTGCTGTCGCCAGCCCAGTGGAGAACTGCGTCTCCGCAGGATCCAGAGGAATCCATGCAGCTCGGACAGGCTCGGTTGTCCGCCGAAGAACGACGACGGCGCCTGCAGGAGGGGAGGTGTTTCTATTGCGGCGAACAAGGACATCTAGTGGCAGCATGCCCGGCGAAGCCGACGACTCACCAGGTGACCAAGAATCCCCCGGCCAGCCGCTTTGCTTCATCAGGCAGCTCCTCCCGTTCCCTGACGAAGATCCAGGTAAGCCACCATGACACCACAGTCTCCATGGGAGTACTAGTTGACTCAGGGGCTGATGAAAGCCTCATGGACTGGGGCTTCGCCAGCCAAATGGGTATTAGGTCGGTGCCCTTGAACCATCCCTTGAAAGCCAACGCCTTAGACGGCAGCTTTATTTTTAATGTGACACACGTGACTGAACCCGTGGCCGTACATATCGGGGATCACCATGAACTAATGACTTTCCATCTGTTCCACTCTGCTCAACACCCCCTGATCTTGGGGTTCCCCTGGCTCAAGAAACACAACCCCCACATTGACTGGTGTTCAGGGAGGATTATGAATTGGGGGACAGGGTCAGGCAGGGCACCTAGCAAAGAAGTGGGAATTGGAGTTGTTGGGGACCTTGAAGCGGCTCCAGCTTCGCCCCACACATGCAACCTGCCTGACATGACCCCCATCCCCAGCTGCTATCACGATCTCGAGGTGTGTTCAGCAAGAGTAAGGCTACATCCCTACCACCCCACCGACCTTACGACTGCGCCATTGACCTTATCCCGGGGGCACCCATTCCGAAGGGGAGACTTTATTCCATTTCTGGTCCTGAGAAGGTTGCCATGACTGAATACATTGAGGCTTCATTGAAAGCAGGACTTATACGCCCCCCCTCGTCCCCAGCGGGACCAGGGTTCTTTTTTGTGGGGAAAAAGGACGGTTCCCTGCGACCCTGCATTGACTATGGACCATTAAATGACATTACAATCAAGAATCGATACCCGTTGCCCCTCATGTCATCTGCCTTTGAACAGTTGCAACAAGCAAAGGTTTTCACCAAGCTAGACTTGCGCAATGCATATCACCTGGTCCGCATTAGAGAGGGTGACGAATGGAAGACCGGGTTTAACACTCCCTCTGGCCATTATGAGTACCTTGTGATGCCATTTGGTCTGACCAACGCTCCGGCGGTATTTCAGGCATTGATTAACGATGTGCTTAGGGAATTTCTTAACCAGTTTGTATTTGTCTACCTAGATGATATCTTGATTTTCTCCCCTGACCAAGACACTCATGTTTGCCATGTCCGCCAGGTTCTCCAGCGCCTGCTGGAGAACCAGCTTTATGTCAAAGCTGAAAAAAGTGAATTTCATGCCAAAGTTGTGTCTTTTTTGGGCTTCGTCATAGCCCCTGGAAAGATACAAATGGATCTCGCTAAAGTCAGCGCTGTGGCTCGGTGGCCTACACCTGATAACCGCAAGAAGGTTCAGCAATTTCTGGGTTTTGCTAACTTCTGCAGGCGGTTTATCTGAAACTTCAGCGCCATAGCGTCCCCTCTCCATGCCCTCACTTCTCCCCACGCTCGGTTTCTGTGGTCTCCCCAAGCTGAGGAGGCTTTCACCCGGCTCAAGGAGATGTTCACCTCGGCCCCCATCCTCACGGTTCCAGACCCCAGTCGACAGTTCGTGGTGGAGGTGGATGCCTCTAACGACGGGGTGGGGGCGGTCCTGTCTCAGCGATCTGCAAAGGACCACAAGCTACATCCATGTGCCTTCCTGTCTAGAAAACTTTCACCGGCGGAGCGGAACTACGATGTCGGTAACCGTGAGTTGCTCGCTGTAAAACTGGCATTAGAAGAGTGGAGACATTGGTTAGAGGGGGCCCAACACCCGTTTATTGTCTGGACTGACCACAAAAACCTCGAGTATATCCGCAAGGCTAAACGTTTGAACTCTCGCCAAGCCAGATGGACTCTGTTCTTTAACCGTTTTGACTTTGTTTTGTCCTACAGGCCGGGGTCCCAGAACACCAAGCCAGATGCCCTGTCTCGTCTGTTCGACCCCGAGCCCACTGCCAAGAAACCAGAGCCAATCCTGCCACTGCATCGTGTGGTAGGAGCGGTAACGTGGCAGATAGAATCAGAGGTGAAGCGTGCTAACGGTGAGAACCCTACACCTAGTGGTTGTCCAGTTAATCGCCTGTTTGTCCCGGTTGCTTTGCGCCCTCAGGTGATTCATTGGGCTCACACCTCGAAGCTCACCTGCCATCCAGAGATCAGGAGAACCATATACTGTACGCCATCAGACAAAGGTTCTGGTGGCCGGCCATGGAGCGCGAGGTCCGGGAGTATGTGGGCGCGTGCCCAGTCTGTGCTAGGAACAAGACCTCCTCCCAGCCACGCTCGGGTCTGCTGCAACCACTTCCAGTGCCCAGTCGACCCTGGGCTGAGATTTCGCTGGATTTCGTCACCGGCCTCCCAGTCTCCCAAGGTAACACCACTGTCCTTACAGTGGATAGATTTTCAAAGATGGTGCATTTCATTGCCCTCCCTAAACTCCCGTCGGCCAAGGAGACCGCCGAAACCCTGCTTAACCATGTCTTCCGCATCCATGGGTTTCCCAGAGACGTGGTGTCAGACCGGGGGCCCCAATTCATATCTCAATTTTGGACTGAATTCTGTAAGCTGATCAGGGCCACTGCCAGCCTCACATCTGGATACCATCCAGAGGCCAACGGACAGGCCGAGCGCCCTAACCAGGCACTGGAGACAAGTCTCCGTTGCCTGGTATCCCAGAACCCGTCTTCCTGGAGCAAATACCTAGCCTGGGTTGAATACGCCCACAACTCGCTCCCCACAGCGGCCACGGGGCTGACCCCCTTCCAGTGCGCCTTTGGCTACCAACCGCCCCTGTTCCAAGAGACTGAGAAGGAGGTCGTCGTCCCATCCGCCCATGCCATGGTCCGGCGCTGCCACCGAATCTGGGCAGCTGCCCGCAAAATCCTCCTTCGCAGTGCAGAACGCATGAAGAAGGCCGCTGATCGCAGGCGCCAGCCAACGCCGACATACCAGCCGGGCCAGAAAGTTTGGCTGTCCACACGAAACTTGCCACTCCACGTCACCTCCCGGAAATTGGCCCCCAGGTTCGTGGGCCCGTTTCCAGTGTCGAAAGTAATTAACCCTGTCTCTGTTCGTCTGCGCCTTCCCAGGTCCCTAAGGGTACACCCTACATTCCACGTTGGGAAGCTGAAACCCGCTAAGGAGAGCCCTATGGTGCCCAGGGCCGCTGCCCCGCCCCTTCCCCGGATGGTTGACGGGGGCCCGGTCTACCCAGTGAAGCGGCTATTGGCCGTTCGCAAACGGGGGAGGGGACGCCAATATCTGGTGGACTGGAAGGGCTATGGCCCGGAGCACCGTTCCTGGGTCCGCTCCACCTTCATCGTGGATCCGGCACTCATCAGGGATTTTCATAACCGTGAAGGTCCGTCAGGAGCCGTCCCTAAAGGGGGGGGTACTGTCATGTCCAGGAAATTGTGTTAGCGAAGTTTGTTTTATTTTGAAAATTAACCCGCTTGTGTCAGGCAACTCGCCCCTTCCTCCTGTGTCTGTCTGATTGTCTGCCCTGCCCCTGATTGTTTCCACCTGTGCCCCTACCTTGTGTGTGTATATATTGTCTGAGTCTCCCTTTGTCCTGTGCCAGTTCGTCTTGTCCCATGTCATGGATCCATCGTGTCGCCAGCTAGAGCTTACGTTATGGACTTGTTTTTGTTCTTCGATTCCGTGTATGTTTTTCCTCTCTCGAGTGATTTTCATTTCATCGGCTCCTGCCACGTTTTGTTAATAAAACTATGATTTTTGAAGAGCCTTGTTGTACGAGTCGTGCGTTTGGGTTCAGGATCATTGTCCGGTCGTGACAGTTTGGAAAAGTCATCGAAACTGAGCAAAAGTGAACACATACATGAAAATTGAAACCGTTGTCCTGGATAATCTTATTGGATGTGTAAAATAGTAAATGAAAGTATTGAGCACAGAACTAAGATGAGTTTATAAAAACCCTTTACATGTAAACTGATTTTATTGTAGATAGAAATGAATGGTTCAATGTTGTACAGCATGCTCTTGGCATCGTATCTGGTATATTGGATGTTGGAATTTGATGCAGATAACCTGGTGATATGGACTTTAAAAGTATAGTTTCGGATTGGTGGACCGAGAAGCGTTACTCGCAATCTCAACAGAAGGGTCAAATACATGCATTTCCTAGCCAACACGGGAGCCATGACATCTACAGTGAAACTTCTTCTGCAAGTTAATCCTGAAATGTAAGTAGCTATGTTTTAACCGTGTGGCCAACCTGGGTTATCAATGTTGGTTAGTAAACAGTGCATTCTTTCTAGCTAGCTAGCTGCAACTTGCTAGCTAGCAGCTTACACTAGAATTGTTTCCCTGTCCCGAAAACCGTGTTATTCACCACATAAGGGGAGTTTGTTTTGAATTTGGATTCATTAATGATGGTTAGCAAGCACATGCAGTGCCTCAAGCAACACTGCAGAGGAGCAAGGACAATGAAACAATAGAGAAAGAAGCACATGAAATGGCAGTCATGGCAGAGAAGAAGCACAATTTCACACTGCTTTCAAAATCAAATGCCTATCGGAAAGGGGTTGCTGAAAAAAAGGAAGAGGTGGCAGCTCTAGACAAAGCCCTGAAAGAGCTGCAAGAGTATGTCAATAAGTTAAAGCAATGAGGTATGTGCAATAGCCTTTATGGATGTATGAAAGAATGTAATATTTATTGGCCACCCCCCTAAAGACAAATATAACACCATCTTAGCTTAGGGAGATGACCAATTTTAACTCAAAACATTCAGTTTCAGATCTACAGACTGTAGAGGAGGAGGAATAGGAGGAGGAGAAGCCAGGAGGGCACAGAAGGAAAGAGGGGGGAGAAGATGAAAGAGGAAGAAAAGAGTAGAAGATGACGGAGGAAAAGGGAATTGAGAAGAATAGGAAGAGAAGACCGGAGCGGACACGAGAGGGGAGGTGTGGAGAGACGAGGACAGGATGAGATAGGAGAGGAGTGGAAGAGAAAACATATATCAACATACTGTATATCATCAAGTGTCTCAAAGTTCCAGTTCAATAAGTTGTTGTTCATCTACAGCTTGTTGCATTATTTCATTCATTGATTTTATCAGTAAGACATCATCTCTAAGCATGTACAATGTACACAGTAAATTTGTCACTATACAGTGTTAAATAACTTAGTGTTAATATTACCCTCATTAGTGTTTGTAGCGGCTAAGCCAAACTTAAAGCCACTGAGGGGTTGCGTAGACAGGCTAAAAGTTGTTTTTGACGCGCTGGCCGCTGCACAACCACGCTTTGAGTCCTGTGAAATAAAACCGCTTTTTCGTTTAAATGCATATTTTATTCCTCACAATGCGGAGTCCATTCAACTGTCACTTACAAACAAACAAATGTGACGGAGACCGGAACGGTCGAAAACTGTGTGCTCTTCCGTCTAGCAACACCTGCCACCTGGCTGAAAGTTCCCACCTATAAAGAAATGTGCACCATGACAACACCTACTGGCCCAATTTGGTACCTTCCACCCAATGATAATTAGAACTGGCTCCTACACTGTTCATAATTTAACTCTTCTGTGATAACAAATCAACTCTATTCAGAGTTAAATTCAAAATTTTCATTGACGCTAGTTATACAAGATTAACACTACGGCAAATAACTCTGGTAAGTGTTGATGTTACACAGTAGGGAAAAGCAAGGTGTGTGGTCTCACGGGTAAGTTGTCACACTCTTCATAACTCCAACACTAGAGGCGCTATCTCAAAAATCAAATAGCCACTTTGTGTGACTTCTTCTATAGTCAACTTCCTGTTCACATGTGGTCAAGGTCACTCTAATCTGAGGTTAGCACAATTTTCTTATTTTACTGCATAAAAGTAAAAAATGTGCACTTTACATTTTTTGCAAAACAACATTGTTAGATATGAATGTTATTTATTAAATAATTATTTTGCACAAAATAGAGGAGACAGCAGAGGTGTGGACTCGAGTCATGTGACTTGGACTCGAGTCAGACTCGACAAAACGTACAGAGACTTGCAACTCGACTTGGACTTTAACATCGATGACTCGTGACTTCACTTGGACTCGAGCCGTTTGACTCGAGAAGACTTGCTACTTCCCATGAAAACTGGGGGAAAACATTTTCACACGGCCGCGCCGCTCTGTTTATCTGCATCTGTCAAAAAAATGTGCGCCACCTGTATGCAGAGAGTGTGCGCTGCCTGCACGACATCCATTCACTGCAGTCCATTTTACCGTATCAACGAGACAGCTCGTTCATGCTTACAAAAATCGGGATTTTTTAACCCGGATTCAGACTCCGATGGAAATCCTCGCCAACATTATGTCAACGTCCGTTTTAAAGTACTATAACACAGTCGATCCACCATTACCCTTCCCTTCGTAGTCTAGGTCTGTGAGGCAGCGCACCATCACCCAGGGTTCCCCGTCCCCACTATAATAAGAGGACTTGAAATGACTCAAAACTGAAATGCTAAGACTTTGGACTCGACTTGAGACTTGTTGGCTTTGACTTTTGACTCAACTTGGGACTTGCCTCATCTTTGACTCGACTTGACTCGGGACTCGAGGTCAACGACTTGAGACTTACTTGTGACTTGCATAACAATGACTTTGTCCCACCTCTGTTATATATATGGATTCTGTTTTCAGATGGTAATGGTAAAGGTTGCTTGTGCTTGAATCCAAGTATCGCCACAGGCTGTCCTTCCGAGATTATATTCACCCCACTGGCTGATCCAAACGAGTAGACGCAGTTTTTAACACTGATATAATACCTATCACGTATATAGACCCGAAAAACACCTGGGGCAGTGTAAAGTCTGAAGTAGTCCTAGTTTTAGAAATACACATGCTTATAACGACATTGGTGTTTGGAAAACTATTCCACACACTTCTGTCAAGCTCATATTTTGGTAATAAATGTTCCTGATTCAAGAATAGTTGGAATGCATTGATGCTGAGTTTTACATGTGTTCCTATGTGGAAAGTTAGAGGGCAACATTGGAATCTAGAGTGACTGGAGTGTCAGTAAAAAAATGGCACTTTTGACCTCACGGGCACAATATTCAATTTTCAGTGACTAAATTAAAACAATGTTGTGCTTGTGCTGGTCGGACTCAGAGTATGGAATCCCAGTTATTTACTTTTTGCGTGAGGAGCCCGAAAGTGAGACAAGGGCCCTTTCTCAATACCTAAGACGGCGAGAACGGACTTGCATTCCCGCGAGAATAGACTTGGGAGACAGACTCGGGAGTCCTGACTCGCAGGTTCGGGAGAACGGAGAACAAACCTTTCCGCAACTGTGACAGCAGCCGTCATCACGTCACCACGTCAGCTGGTCTTGCTAGTATGTTTTAATTCAGTTTTTGACTTAAATATTTTACTATTAACAAGCTTTTGTTTCATTTTCATTTAAAATTAGAAATGGTATATATAATATTGAGGACCAGATATATAATCAGTCATAAAATAATTAGCTTTATCATTTTAGGAGGAGAAGGTTGGATAAAGTAACAAAAAATAAACAGTAAATATTTTAATGCACACACACCTACCGTTTGTCTTGTTATTCAAACATCAAGAGGCTGATAATCAGTGTAGTAGTCCTCGTACAGCAAGCTGCTGACCACACAAATATCACACGATCTCCTCAAGGCCTTTAATTAAAACATCATTAGTTTTAATGCACAATGATGGACAATAACAAGCTGCACTCTGCGGATACAGACAAGATGTTAAAGTTACATTTAAACATGAAGTTATGAATCTAAACTCTGTCCTCATACAGACGTGGTTGGTGAACAACATCAGTCCCTGACACCACATTAAAACTTATAGTACAGTTAAATATCATGTATAACCGCAACGGAGACGTGAAAACCAGCGGAGAATTTCACAGAAGACTTGCCGAAAACGCGCTGCTCTCTGCGGGCTGAGATAAACTGACCGCCCGATGCTGGAGGGTCTGACGGTCCGTTAACTACACCTCACATCTCCCACATCCACGGAGCAAATTGTCACGAAGGCTGAATGTTGACAACCATTTACTTAAACAACAAAAGTTGCTTTAACAACTAACTTCAGTCATAAAATTACGTTACTAAAATATAGTAGTATTTATAAACTTCGACATAAAGTTGTCTTCATTTCCCTCTCTTTTTTGCCTGTTGCTGAGGTAAAATGCATTCTGGGATATTTGGCTCTTACAAGAACAGACGAGCCTGCTCCGATGAATGCCCGGTAAAATGGGCGGTGAGAGTCACATCCGGGTATTACGAACGTTCTCGCCCGATGCAGACTTTACAATTGGAACAGTACTCGGGCTGCGACTGATGACGTTTTACGAGTCCACGACAAAAGTCCACACAAGAACGCATACTGAGAAAGGGCCAAAGTCTGTCCCAAGCCCCATAGGCTTCAATACAAATCTCCCGACATATTTTTTTTTTAAAACAGAAGGTACATGTTTTGTCCCAATCAGAGTGTACTTGGGAAAGACACTTAACCCCAGCATTGCTCCTCTAGCTGTGACTACAGTGTGTGAATGTTAGTTACTGATGGCCAGGTGCCACTGTGTATGGTAGGTCCTGTTATTAGTGTATGAATGGGTGAATGATGTCTTGTAGTGTTAAAGCGCTTTGAGTGGTCAGAAGACTAGAAGAGCGCTGTACAAATCTGTTTTACCAAGTCCATTTAATTTGAATGACAAAGATTTGGTCTCCCAAACCCCCCACCCCCCGCCTCATGCAATTCCATTATTTCAAAATAAAAGCCTCAATAAATATCTGTACCTCAACCATAGGTACACCACAATTGCTTTCAAATACAAGTGAAACTAGTACTTACTTCTTCTACTGCTAGTATCACTAGTACCATAATTACAACTATAACTAGTACTAAACCTTATATTATTATATTACTACAAAACATGTTTTAATTCTCAGCTTTTCCTATGTATATTCTTTCAGCAATGTTTAGAAGTAATTTAAGCTTTTATTAGTTCTGTATTTTTGTAGTTTGAAAACGTCCTGCCTAAATGTGGGGAGATTATTGGCACTTTGAAAACAGCCGTCAAATGATGGAGAGTTTAGAGCACAGTAAAGTGCATGCGGACAGAAGTTGCTAGTTCCAGTAACATGTTCCACCTGGTGGAATTCTGCCTCCAAGATGATCAAATGTGTAGTTTTGTGTTTAAAAAAACATCCAACAATGTTTGCAATTATTCAAGTATCAGAAGTACACGCTGTCTAAAAGGGATTACTCATTGTTAGAATGCGTTGTAGGTATTGTTTTCGAATCTTTATTTTCTAGTCAAAGGTGTGCTCACCTTTACCCACGCAGTGAGAGGAGAGGAAAACGGGCCGGTTGTTAGTGCGACTCCGCAAGCGTGGTTCTCGCACACTGCTGCCAGGCATCTTTCTCTCCAACGTGCGCTCACTGTGCAAAAAACTGGACGAACTTGCTGGTGAGGAGAGACAGAGACTTTGTCCTCTGTTTTGTGCTTCACAGAGACCTGGCTCTGTGGATCGATACCGGACTCCACGCTGGCGGGCTTCCAGCTGCTCAGAGTGGACCGTGACATGGAGCTCTCCGCCAAGAAGGGTGGAGAAATTTTTCTTCTACCTTGACAGCTCAGAAAACTACGACTGCAGAAGGATCAGGCATTTAGTGGTGGGGACTTGTACACAGAGTCAAAATACAGGTTAAGCAAGGCGGTGAGAGAAGCTAAACGACTACTCAGAGAAACTACAACAACAGTTCTCAGCTAATGACTCTGCTTGGAAAGGCTTCAAACACCTCACAAACTACAACCCGAAAACCGCCCATTCCATTAATCATATTGATAGGATAGCATCTTGCAGTGGATGAAGATTTGTTGGATGCACATCCAGGGCATGAAGCTCCCGTTCCACCACATCCCAAAGATGCTCTATTGGGTTGAGATCTGGTGACTGTGGGGGCCATTTTAGTACAGCGAACTCATTGTCATGTTCAAGAAACCAATTTGAAATGATTCGAGCTTTGTGACATGGTGCATTATCCTGCTGGAAGTAGCCTTAAGAGGATGGGTACATAGTGGCCATAAAGGGATGGACATCGTCAGAAACAATGCTCAGGTAGGCCGTGGCATTTAAATGATGCCCAATTGGTACTAAGGGGCCGAAAGTGTGCCAAGAAAACATCCCTCACACCATTACACCACCAGCCTGCACAGTGTTAACAAGGCATGATGGATCCATGCTCTCATTCTGTTTATGCCAAATTCTTACTCTACCATCTGAATGTCTCAACAGAAATCGAGACTCATCAGACCAGGCCACATTTTTCCAGTCTTCAACTGTCCAATTTTGGTGAGCTCTTGCAAATTGTAGCCTCTTTTTCCTATTTGTAGTGGAGATGAGTGGTACCCGGTGGGGTCATCTGCTGTTGTTGCCCATCCGCCTCAAGGTTTTGCGTGTTGTGGCTTCACAAATGCTTTGCTGCATACCTCGGTTGTAACGAGTGGTTATTTCAGTCATAGTCGCTCTTCTATCAGCTTGAATCAGCCGTCCCATTCTCCTCTGACCTCTAGTATCAACAAGGCATTTTCGCCCACAGGACTGCCGCATACTGGATGTTTTTCCCTTTTCACACCATTTTTTGTAAACCCTAGAAATGGTTGTGCATGAAAATCCCAGTATCTGAGCAGATTGTGAAATACTCAGACTGGCCCATTTGGCACCAACAACCATGTTACGCTCAAAATTGCTTAAATCACCTTTACCATCTTCTTTCTCCCATTCTGACATTCAGTTTGGAGTTCAGGAGATTGTCTTGACCAGGACCCCACCCCTACATGCATTGAAGCAACTGCCATGTGATTGGTTGATTAGATAATTGCATTAATGAGAAATCGAACAGCTGTTACTAATAATCCTTCAGGTGATGTCTGACATATGGCTATAAAGGATTCCTGATTCTTGATCCTGAACAGGCTGATAAAACCACGGCTGACGGCTCCAATACCCAGTAAGTACGTGAGTGTTTTAATGAAGCACACCCGGAACTATAAGCAGTTGTTTTACTTGTGCTGCCCACTTCATAGAAAAGTTAGGAAAGATTTTTTGGTAAGCTAGTTAGCTTTGTGTGCTCGTTTGGAAATTCTTCCGGCAAAATGCATGTTTTAGAGTCTAAGGTCTCAAGATCACACTGCACGATTTAAAAAAGAATTGAGTTTAATCCTTGGGAGGAGTTCGGTCTTTTAAAACTGTAAGAAATCATGAAAATAGGCCAAAAACAGGCCAAAAAGGCAGCTTTTCAACCATTAATTACAGCGCCACCATTCTTAAATAATTATGAAAAACTAGGGTGTGTTCAGGGCTTAAATGTTTACACATGCTATAATTTTGGTGAGGGCAAGCCAAGTCTTTTGCCTAGATAATAATAATTCCTTGAAATACAATAGGTTCCTCAACGACTAGTCGTAGCGAGGACCCTAATTAGGAAATAAACCCTTGTTTTTGCAGCCCAAGCACCCCTCGGCAGTGGCCCAGTGGTTACTTACTTCACTTGGGATGCAGGAGACTGGGTTTTGAGTCCCACATCTGCCAGTCTGATTTTTTATTTTTATTTTTTCGTTTTTAATGCAAGTCACAAGCATCTGCGGGCAGTCTAGGCCACACAGGGGCCTAATGCGCAACCTATGGAATTCCTCAACAAGGAAAGAAGCTGCAGAATCAGCAACGGATTTGCACATGCTCGCGTGACTGTTAGTCTGGACGTGACGTATGTCTCCTCTGCACTCTGACTGCAGCTGGACTGCTGAAAGCCGTGAGGTTCTTGTGAGACTGGCTAAGGACAGTAACTGCAAAACAATACATGCTTTCACGTCAAACACCACAAAAGTGGGTCGCTGGATTCGTCGCTAGTCGCTTTTGACAAAAACAGCGTTTGAAAAGTCATTTTACTAAACAATGAAGGAGCCTGCGCATTTCTTATATTATAATTCTTTTTTTGTGGCGGAAATGGGCTTCCATAGCAACCAAAAATTCGGATATGTTCAAATTTTTTTGAAGCCAATATTCATTCAACATCCTTTTTAGTGAGATACTATGTCCCCGCACTGCTCGGGACATGATGCCACAGTTCATACACGCCTCCTCTGACAGACCCTCCCTCTGGTGCTTGAGGCCAAGACAAGAGGAGCAGAGGTCATGGCCATTCTATGGCTGAAGAGAAGCCATACAGGTCCTACAGCTGGGAGAATGAAACATGGTTGTGTTCCGTCAGCCTAAGTGGAAGCGCTCTGCCGATATGAATGGCCAACGGGAATACTCTGCTCTCTATGGAACCCGGTCGCCGTGTTATTAGCGTCCCAACACTGAGCTTGAGCGGGAGCACTCTGCTACTGTGGAGCGCGGCTGAAGTGTTTGCCAAACAACTGAAGCTAATCTGTGTAGCACTAGCTGGGGGGGGGGCACGCCCTAGCTTCCACAACACAGATAAACAGCATGCTATTGTTGAACTAGTGTAGTGTAGTGTCCTCGGTTAGTCTTAGGCGACAGAACCTTGCTAACCATAAAAGCTTACAACAAATGTACGGCAACTACTGTTGACCTAGTCAACTGGTTAGGTACTGTTGTTGTCATAACCGTTACAGGGCTACATTTGGTATAAAGACTCGACCTGCGCAAGCACGAGACAAAAGATAATCCAGTGTGAAGCACTGCTTCTGGTGGATAGTAAGGATGAAATACAACCCTAAATTACCATTATTACTGGCACTCCTCCGGCCACACATTAGTTTTTCTCCATTGCTTTGGCTCAATTCTTGAAACAGAAATTACATTATCATAGCTCTTAATGCATTTGGTAAAATAGCCTATATGGTTCAGCACAACTACATAGATCACCTTCAAAAGGTCATATCTCACCCAAAACAGTTAACTCAAGCTTCAAAACCAAATCATTTTCTCATAAAAAATGTTTTGTCACTATGGCAGAGGACCATTGAAATCCCTCATGTCCACCAGTCTTAGCTCATTTCTTCATTGACAATGGTTACTGTACTTTTTTTTGTCTAGCTAACAGAATACAATTGTGTATAAAAAATAAAATAAATGATATAGGATTTTAGGGTAAGAGTAGCCTCCAAGGTTTGACATCACACATTACACTCATACTACTGGAAATTGTAATTGATTGTAATTGTAATTATCATTCACAAACATAAAATAACTTCCATACATCATAGTAAAAAGAAAATGTATACAGCATAATATACTGTAAAATAAACACAGAAACAAAAAACAATGAAAATTATATGCAGCCTACAGTGCTGTAAATAAAGCTGGTTGAAGAATAAATAAAATAAAGTTCTAGTTTCACCTGACTGTCAATTGTTGTAATACTGGGAATTTATCAAATGTTCCAAGGGATTCATATATGGTATTTATGGTATTATGTTACTATTGTGCATGTGATGACTTATACAATGAAATTACGCTGAGACGTTTTGGAGCGAAAAACAATTAGACTGAGAATCAACAGAAAGAAAGGCTTGACGCAGTTGTAACCAAAAAATAAGCCAAACCAATGGAGAAAAACTGTAAGACCATGTTACGTGCCGTGTTTTGTTTTGAGCTGTGTGTGTGTGTGTGTGTGTGTGTGAGTGTGATTCTCCTCAGGTGTGATGGTGATGTCACTCCTGCAGCTGCAGCTGATCAGCTGATCAGCAAAGGATATATGGTGGTGCCAAGCCAGAGCTTGGTGGTGGTGGAGCCCAGAGTGAGCAGAGAGGTGGATTCAGTTGCAGACCAGTTGCAGACCAGTTGCAGACCAGTTGCAGACCAGTTGCAGACCAAAGAATCCAAGCTCGTCTTCTGTTTGAAGATTGTTTTCATTTGCTTTTTGTTGAGAATTTTCCATTAAATACTTGTCTGTTAAGACCTCCCGGGTTTATTATTTTACATTGTTTGCGTCCCCCACCCCTAGACCGTTTAGGGACGTAACAATATTGGGGGCTCGTCCGGGATCTTTTGTTTGCTTGTACCTGCATCATTGTCTGTGGCGGTAGGGTTATGTTTGATATTTTGATATATCCCTGTGTGCTGCCGTGTAATTGGGAAAACTGCTTCTCCTCAGTCTAGATAGGGTAGTGTCCAGCTTGGCCTAATCAGCCTTTCCTTCGGGCACTAATTTTTTGTTTTGCCTTTATTGTTTTCGGAGTCAATCCTGGGCGGAGACTGTGCTCTCCAAAGGGGGCTGGCGTTTCAGGGTTTCGGCCGCTGATGTGTTGCCTGTAAGTTGCCTCGAGCCCGGCACGACTCCAGAAGATAGCTAGGGATTAGTGGTGGTTAGGCAGATTCTGAGGAGGTTGCTGTTACCTTGAAGTGAGGCTGGGGTGCCTATAGTTTGGGTGTATTAAAATCAAACAAACTTGCCGTGTTCAGCGTGATTGTGCTTGTAACCTGAATATGGCGTCTTTTCAGATCGATACTTTTGTGTCCGACCCAACGTTAGGTACTTTTGATAGGTGGAGAAAGAAGGATCTGTATGCAATTGCCGAATATTATGATATTTCTGTGTCCGTTTCCCTCCGAAAAGCTGAGCTAAAGGCTTATGTCTTCGACGGTCTTGTTAGCCAGGGAGTTTTTGCTGCACGCGTGAGCGGCCCTGATCAAGAGGTGAGTGCACCTGATGTGAAAGATCAGGCCGTTAATATTACTCCGGTGGTTTGCCGTGAGGAAGCCGAGCGACATCCGGTCACCTTGCCACCGTTTGAACCAATGTCGGTAGATTCGTCGCCTGGATCTAAGCTTGACGCCAGGTTAAAGGTACGGTTAATGCGTCTTGAGGTAGAGAGGGAGGAGAAAGAGAGGGAGTTTCAGCTCCGCCGAGAGTTAGAATTGAAGAGGTTGGAGGCAGAGACTGCTTTAAAGATGCGTCAGATGGAAATCCAGGCTGGTTTGGGAGTGGCCCATAACATTTCCCCTGCAGGTACGCCTTCTCCCAGTTCTGCTGTCACCTTTGACGTGAGTAAGCACATTTCCCTGGTGCCCGTTTTCCGCGAGTCAGAGGTAGAGGCTTACTTTGGTGCATGTGAGCGTATCGCTGCTGCTTTACATTGGCCAAAAGATGTGTGGGCGATCTTGTTGCAGTGTAAGTTAGTGGGTAAGGCTCAAGAGGCCTGCTCCTCATTGTCTGTGGAGGATGGGCTCAATTATGAAAAAGTTAAAAGTGCTATTTTGCAAGCGTACGAGCTAGTACCTGAGGCCTACCGACAGCGTTTCCGCGGTCTTAGAAAACCACCCAACCAGTCATATGTTGACTTTGCGCGGGAGAAAGGGATACTTTTTGACCGCTGGTGTGCTGCGTGTAAGGTTGCCGATCTGTCCTCTTTCCGTGAGCTGATGTTGCTGGAGGAGTTTAAAAACTGCGTACCTGAGCGTACTACGGTTTACTTAAACAAACAGAAGGTTTCCACCCTGCAGCAAGCTGCCACTCTTGCTGATGAGTTTACGCTCACGCATAAAACCATTTTCCAAAGGAGTGATACTTCTTCGCGGGGAGCTTCCAAAGAATTTGATCTTGAAATTGAAATGGGTTTTGTGCCAGCGCCGCTGTACCAGATTCAGGTAGAGTCTGACCTTGTGTCAGGGGTTTTCACAGTAGGTGCCAGGGCAGGATTCCCGATTGAGGGTGTTGACTTCATCATGGGGAATGACATCGCAGGTGGGAAGGTGTATCCGGTTCCTGAAGTGCTGAGCACACCCATTCTTGAGTCTGAAGATGATGAGCTAACCATAAAACATCCCCAAGTGTTTGTAGCTAGTGTAACCACTAAGCAGGCCCAAGAGGTTAACCTATCTGATTCTTTGTTTGCTTCTGTCCTTTCCGGGGAAAGTGTGACCTCGGGTGGTGGACCAGTAAGCTGTACTGCAGATGAGCCTCGTGAAAAGGTTCTAGATCTAGTTTTTCTGGCTGAAACTTCGGCACCTTTGCCACTTACTCGAGAGGCTCTCATTACAGCTCAGAGAAATGATCCCTCGTTAGGGAAGTGTTGGAAGTCAGTGGTCAAAAAGCCAGAATGTAATGGGAAACAGCCATTTTTTGTGGAGAATGGAGTGTTAATGCGTAGGTGGGTCTTGCGTTCAGGATGGGTGGTGACTGATTCAAAGGATGATTGGGGGGCGGTTATTCAGGTAGTGATCCCTGTTTACTGTCGGCAACATGTCTTGGCGCTGGCTCATGAACACTTGTGGTCCGGTCATTTGGGAATACACAAGACCTATGATCGTGTTTTGAAGCAGTTCTTTTGGCCAGGAATGAAGGCCGACGTTGTTCGTTTTTGTAACACTTGCAGTACTTGCCAGATGGTAGGTAAGCCTAATCAGCCTGTGCCACCTGCTCCCCTGCGGCCGGTCCCCGCTGGTGGTGAGCCCTTTGAGCACGTTCTGGCCGACTGTGTGGTCCTGTGGTTCCTTTTGTGTGGCATGATGAGTGTGGCTATGCCTTTGACTCTGCTAAGTCTCTCCTTTGTAGCGCTCCTGTGCTGGCTGCGCCTGACATTACTCTACCTTCCAGCTTGAGGTGGATGCCAGTGCCGCTGGTGCGGTGTTGTAGGATGGTGACGTGCAGCCCAGATGAACAACAACATTCAGCGGTTGATGCGCTGGGCCCTCCTGGCCCAGCGTTCCAACATCTGCATCAAACACAAGGGAGCAGACAACCTTGTGGCTGACACGCTGTCCCGTCAGTGGAGGCTACAATGAGGAATCTAAGTGAGATTCTGGTTGAACTGGATCAGTGACGTGGAAACGATTTATTTTTGGTGCAGATGGGGTAAGGGTTTTCTCTTATGGGAGGGAGTGTTACGTGCCGTGTTTTGTTTTGAGCTGTGTGTGTGTGTGAGTGTGATTCTCCTCAGGTGTGATGGTGACGTCACTCCTGCAGCTGATCAGCTGATCAGCAAAGGATATATGGTGGTGCCAAGCCAGAGCTTGGTGGTGGCAGTGGAGCCCAGAGTGAGCAGAGAGGTGGATTCAGTTGCAGACCAGTTGAAGACCAAAGAATCCAAGCTCGTCTTCCGTTTGAAGATTGTTTTCATTTGCTTTTTGTTGAGAATTTTCCATTAAATACTTGTCTGTTAAGACCTCCCGGGTTTATTATTTTACATTGTTTGCGTCCCCCACCCCTAGACCGTTTAGGGATGTAACAGACCAATACGTCCAGCTCGCAGTCCGTATTGGTAAATTGAAGTCTGAATGTGTGAATACCTTGCCAATTGTTTTGGAAAATCAAAATTATGAGAAGATATGCGCAGGCTACTTCATAGTTCGGCAAAGTTGGCAAGATATTCACACATTTAGATTTAAATTTGGACTGCTTTTCAGTAGAATACATTTTAATCATGGCATTGGTTGACATTTATTTACTGCTGCACTATAATCCTAAAACCTCCATACAATGTTGTAACAGCTCTGACTAAAAGTGTATAAAAGAAGAGAGATGGTGGACAGGGAATACTGGAAGGTTTGATAATAAAGCATGTCAGACATACTGAACAATTAGGTTATGCTTGCCAAAGATTGGAACAGAATTGGCATATTTCTCCAATTAGGTCAACTACCTCAGAAGTTGTTGGATTTACTCAAACACTTTTTGGGAGAAGGTTTGAAATACAAACATTGAGAAGTAATGGAAGCTCTATTTGCCTCATGCGTATGCTTTAGGATCTAAATCTTTAAATCGTATTAATTTACATGTAACAGATTATTTAATATCAATATTGATAAATAATTGTCACTTTGTTTCATGATGGGCTTTACACAGAAGTAAAACCTAAAGAATGTGCCAGCACAGGTTCAGTCAATTAGACTTTTTCCATTTGCACTGTCTTTGCACCAGAGGGCACTCCTGCTGAAGCTTTGAGGTTTTCAAATGTATACATGAGGGATTGCTCAGTCTCATTCCATGAGTCTGCTACTGATCATTCTGTGTATTCATTTAAACACACATTTCATTTTTCAACACATGCAAGGTTTTTTTCTCAGAACGATATTTACAGATTCTACAATGAAACCCTCAATTAAATTTATTTTATTTTGTATAGCCCAAAATCGCAAATTACAAACCCTCACATCAGCACAGGAAAACCTCCCAAAATTCACAATCTGCAACTTTTCAAAATCAATCATGTAAGTTAATACAATAAAAGTGGACAACATTTAACTTTGATTCACTGTTTTGTAGAAAGAAGATTCAACATTGACAAGTTTATTGTCTATTGCTGTCACTTATTATTTACACACAAACAAATATTTGCATAATATAACGTCTTCCATCTCTTGCAAAGGCCTATACATTTGTTGCTATTTAAACATTTATGTCCTCAAACTACATCTTTATAATTGCCTCCAATGTTCCACATATCAAAAAATGAAATGTACCTGTTAAAAGCTGTCCCTCTGTCCTCTATACCAGGGGTCTTGAACTAAAATATGAAGAGATCCGGAAGTTTATAATGTGATTAAATAGAGGAATATAGTTGTGTCAACATTTGTATTTAATCAAATCAAATGAATTCAGTATAATTCTCTTGACAATATTTATTGTCACTTAACAAACTGAACATTTATGTGTGACTGCAAATATAAATAATGTTCTCTCAATTAATAAATAAAAGGGCTGCATTTAAAAAAATATATAAATTAAATGTAAATTAAAATTTCTGCATATTCAAATAACGTTCAATTGAGAAAAAATAAAATAACGTGAAGAAAAGCGTGAATTTCTGCTTCACATTTGGACATGACAGTCTCATATATAGTATATAGCAAATTATAAATAATGAATCTAAACACATTTTAATTGAACAGTTTAATAGAATAAAACAGTTAAGTGGAAATTATAAAAAGAAATCAGTTTGTCCATTATGAATTAAATGCTCCATTTTCGCTGTCCATTTGTTACTCATTTTTCTCAACCATCCCGTTCTCTTGCTTTCTCCAAAATTTCGCTATCTTTCCTTTTTCCTACCATCTTTTTCTTGTATTTTGCCACTACCTCTCTCGTCTGTCCACATTATGGAGATTAAATCATTATCCTGACTGGAATGCAAAGACTTGATTGGTCAGGTAGTATCACGTGAGATGGTTTAACGAATGCAATTGGTCTGTGCGTTAAGCCACTACCATAAAGACAACCAAAGCTGCGCAATCAAAATATGCGCTGTCAAGTCTAAACCACAACCGTCTTTTTTTAGCTTTTGGTTCGGGTACGGATGGGGTGGCTTCTCTGTCCAGATCCGAACCGCGGTCCGTCAGTAAGTGACCTCTGCTCTATACCTCAGAACTCATTTATTATCAATGGTTGGTCAGTGCCCATTGGAACAGGAAAAATCAACAGAAAAAAATGCTCCCTTTAATGGCTATCGACAGCTTTTAAAATAACTAATATAATCCAACTAGGGGCATTAGTGGACTTAAAGAGCATGTGTCGTGGGGGGTAATGCATATGTCAAATCAACACAGGATTCTGGTCCAATAGAACAGCGTCAGTGTCCTGAAGTTAAGATAGGCGTGTCACTTTGAATGTTAGCCATAAAATATGCGTATTCTCCATTTCTGCATCAGTAAATCGGTGATCGATATGTACAGTGAAGCTCTTTAAGCGGTTTGAAGACTAGAGAGGTGCTTTTTAAATATCATTTACCATGACTTGTCAGTCACTACTGAAGGTAGTCAAAAGATAAGTTTGCTGTTTCAGGATCGTTGGCTAGAACTTCCTTTTCCTTTAGCAATGAAATTGATACACTCTGTAAGACATCAACAAAATTTAGAGATCATATACGTACGTTTTGCATGTGAGAATGGTGATCATGGTTATCCCCTTCATTTAGCAGTGTGTCGGTAAACATGCATGTACCTCTGTTTTCACCCTGATTCTGATTATGCAACAATAGAATTTGTTATTAGGGTCCTCGCTACGACTAGTCGTAGAGGAACCTATTGTATTTCAGGGAATTATTATTATTATTATTAGGGACAAAAGCGGCATTCCTGGCGTTGCTTCACATGGTTAGCGACCACTGACTTGCAAACGCTTCGTTCGATGGCCGCAAGCATCCTCGGCCGTAACCTGTAACCATTCGGCCGTGCAAAGAGTAGCGAGGACCCGTCTAACGCTGTTCACAGCTTTAATTTTTGCATGTTTTGCATTAAATGTCTCAGAGCTGATGAGAAAAGTGTTCATGGAAATCACATTTTTACTCAGGTCGTACATACTCTCAAGGAGAGTAGCGGTGAATAGCTATTCTGGGCTAACTGCTTACTGTGTGTAATGGTCAAAAGACCATTGCAACCATTCTGCATCTTCTTTGAGAGCAAAAAAACACTTCATGCTAAAAGGAGTTGTGATGTGAAGGTATTGTGGGAATACGGGTCTACAATTTGTAGTTGCTCAGCCGGCCTTTTTTTCCTATGTAATGAAAATCAGGGACTTCCTGTTTCAAATAGACCACTGCAGCTCATTCAGAATGCAGCAGCTCGACTGGTCTTCAACCTTCCGAAATACTCCCACACCACACCACTTCTCCATTCTCTTCATTGGTTACCAGTGGCTGCCCGCATCCAGTTCAAAACATTGGAACTGAAGTACCATGCTGTGAATGGATCGGGGCCAGTCTACATCCAGGACATGGTGAAACCCTACATCCCAACCCGCACACTCCGATCTGCATCTGCCAAGCTGCTTGTTCCTCCTTCATTGAGAGAAAAGCACTCGGCGAGATCGCGACTCTTTGCTGTCCTGGCTCCCAGATGGTGGAATGAGCTCTCCGATGACATCAGGACTGCAGAGAGCCTCTACATCTTCCGTCGAAAACTCAAGACACACCTTTTTAGACTCTACCTTGACTAAAACACTAGCAAACCGTAGCACTAACAAATGGTAGCACTTAAATTATACTTATAATGGCACTTTTCTATAACATTTTTGAAACTGCTTATTTGATGAAAAATGTACTTTCTTGTTACTTGTTCTTCTGAGTTTGTATCTCTATGTGGAAATGCACTTATTGTACGTCGCTTTGGATAAAAGCGTCAGCTAAATGACATGTAATGTAATGTAACCTCACCTGGACCTAAGCCAGTTTGGAAAGCCTCTCAAAGTGTGGATTTTGAAGACGCTGTCTTTAACCTTACATTGACGCAAGTGAATTCGGAAATCTGATTTAAAGAGACAGTCTTAACCTTTAATCGGCCAAAACCAGTTTGGAAAGGTTGATTTGAGAGAGGGACCTCACGGTCCAGAGCAGAGGGACCCCTGTGGTGTCACACAGCTTGACCAATCAGATCTCAGGCCGGTTTCACCAAGAGAGATAATTTATACCTAGTTGCAAGAACGAATTCCTTACAGGGTGTCCCACCCGTATGTCAAGTTGAGTTTTCGTCCTGTCTCCACGGTTGTTTTGTGACTTCCTGTTTTATTTTGGAAATTAACTCTCCTCTCGTTTCAGGTTCCTTGCCCTTCCTCGCGTGTCACCAGTCTGATTGGCCCTTTCTCAATATGCGTTCTTGTGTGGACTTTTGTTCTCGTGGACTCATCAGTTGCAGCCGGAGTACTGTTCCAATTCTAAATTCCGCATCTGGACGAGAACGGTCATAATACCCAGATGTGACTCGCCCCGCCCATTTTACCGGGCATGCATCGGAGCAGGCTTGTCCATTCTTTTGAGAGCCAAATATCTCAGAATGCATTTCACCTCAGCAACAGGCAACACTGACAGAGGAAAATAAATACAACTTCTTGTCGAAGTTTATAAGTAACGTAATGTAATGTTATGACTGTAGTTAGTTGTTAAAGCAACTTTTCTGCGGGCGGTTTGTCAACATTCAGCCTTTGTAACAATTTGCTCCGTGGATGTGGGAGATGTGAGATGTAGTTAACAGACCGTCAGACCCTCCAGCACCGGGCGGTCAGCTCATCTCAGCCCACAGAGAGCAGCCTGTTTGGCGAGTCTTCTGTGAAATGCTCTGCCGGTTTTCATGTAGCGGTTATACATGAGATTTAACTGTACTATAACGAGTACTCATAAGTTTTAATATGGTATCAGAGACTGATATTGTTCACCGGTTACGTCTGTTTGAGGACAGAGTTTAGATTCATAACTTCATGTTTAAATGTAACTTTAACGTCTTGTCTGTATCCGCAGAGTGCAGCTTGTTATTGTCCATCATTGTGCATTAAAACATGAGGAGACCGTCATCGAGACTCTAAACCGGCAGCAGAATTTCAGCTCCAAAGAAACTCTGAAGCTCTGAATTGTAATAATAATAAATAAAAAGAAGGACCACTACACTGATTATCAGCCTCTTGATGTTTGAGTAACAAGACAAACGGTTGTGTGCATTAAAATATTTTATTTGTTTATTCTTTGTTACTGTATCCAACCTTCTCCACCTAAAAGGATAAAGCTAATGCAGCACAAACTGGAGCTGCTTCATCTGCTTTGAAAAGATGTTGGACTGTATAACAACTCTGATGTGATTCATTGAGATATTTTATAACTGATTAAATATATCTGGTGCTCAATATTATATATACCATTTCAAATTTGTAATCAAAATTAAACAAAAGCTTGTTAATAGTAAAATACATAAGTCAAAAACTGTATTAAAACGTATTAGCAAGACCAGCTGACGTGGTGACGCCATCAAGTCAGCTGCTGATCCAATTGCGGAAATGTCTGTTCTCCGAAACCCTTGAGTCAGGACTCATGAGTCTGTCTCACGAGTATATTCTCGTGGGAATGCAAGTCCGTTCTCGCCGTCTGAGGCCATTGTGTCCCCTGATCCCTGATTGTGTCTACCTGTTCCCACACTTCCCCCAAGTTGTCACACGTGATGACTTGCCCCAAACTGACATGTGTGTTAATGTTGGCTACATCTCAAGGTTACCTTAACATACCACTTTAGCTAAGGTATCAAAAGACTCGTTACTGTCTCCTCTATTTTGTGCAAAATAATTATATTTAACATTCATATTGCATAAAATGTAAAGTGCACATTTTTTACTTTTATGCAGAAAAATAAGAAAATTGTGCTAAGCTCAGATTAGAGTGACCTTGACCACATGTGAACATGAAGTTGACTATAGAAGAAGTCACACAAAGTGGCTATTTGATTTTTGAGATAGCGCCTCTAGTGTTGGAGTTATGAAGAGTGTAACAACTTATCCGTGAGACAACATGCCTCGCTCTCCCCTACTTATAGTCTGCGTCTCCCCTTGTCCTGTGCCAGTGTGTTAAGTCTGTTAGTCCTGCACACCCGCCTCACGCCAATAGTCAAACCCAGGCCAATGTGGAGTCTGTCCTTTTGTTTGTGTTTTGCCTTTTTGAGTATTCCCCTATATCCTTGGTAAAAGAGAATTTGATTTTTGCATTTTAGCTTTTTTTAATAGTTCAGCGCTTCCTTTTTTAATAAAGAACTGTTTGCTGAACCTTCACTCTGCGTCGTCCTCCTCCTCCTTAGCCCCCCGCGTGACACAGGGTTTATGTTCAGCAGCAGAAATGCCTTCTAAATGTCAGCCTTGATACGGTAGGAGCACAAACAAGTGAACTGCTTTTACCAATGCTATATTGTTTTATTAGATGAAATGTCTAAAGCTAAACCTGAGTTTAAAAGTGAGACATTGATCTGAAGAACTATGAAGAGACACAGAAAGTATCAAGCTGAAGTTGTTGGTCAGAGATGTCCATAAAAGAATCCTAAATTGAATCAGAAATGTATTGTGACTACATTTTGAGGCTCCCCAGGCTTGGTGCCCTTAGTGACAGTTATTTTTATCTGTAAAATGAAATCCAAGGTGTTACCATTTTTTATGTATAAAGATGTGTGTGATGCTTTAAATATCCATGTTAAGCTGAACCTTTTGTTTGCCTTGCAAGAACTAACCTGAGAAAGACAACTGACTTGGGACTTTTATTCTTGATTCCCGAATGTTTTGAGAAAATCTTCCATCACAACTCTAAACTCTACTCTACAACTCTAAACTCTCAAATTTACAAAGTTATATATATATAAAAACAATGGAGCAATTAAGAATATTGGTCAGGGTGAAAAGCATGCCCAAATAATTACAAATTCAGAATGAGTTGCATTTGAGAGCTATGGATCTGTACCTGCACTACATGGGGAGACCGCTTTGTCTTTTTCTTTGCAATAAAAGACCCATATGGTTGTGGCCATTTGTAGTGAAGGACACAGCAGCACAGGTTTTAATGCCCAGCTTTTCCCCTGCACAAAAACAAGCCTAGCTCTACTTGTGGTGTGCGATTCCTGGCCGAGCCACTCTGGTCCGGTCCAGACCTTCATCTCTGTTCATCCTGTTGTTAGTTTCTGCTGCCTTTATCGACTCCCCTCCGACGCATAATCCATTAATCAGTTCAATTTCCCTGTGGGCACTGGTTTATTTCTGTCATCAAATGCCTGATGAAATCTTTAGACGCTGCGAATTAAGGAACAATCCTTACAAATAGCTGATAGTGTTAACCAGTCACAAGCTGCGCCGAGGCATCGCTCAGCTCTAATTTGAAAGGGAGTGAGGTGATAATGCGATGTGTCATCCTTTTGTGGGCGTGCATTAATGGCACCAGCCAAGGTGCCAATTGATAGCAAATCAACTTCTTCCAGCGGGAGGGCCACAGGGAGGGCGGGGGCGGGTTGGAGGAGAGAAAAAGAACATTGACTGGCAAACTGCAAAGCCTCGGCGGCCTTTAATCCATTACTCCTCCTGATAGGGGAAGGTTTACTGTATTTACACTGCAGATAGCATTTGTATTTCATTCTCTCTCTCTCCTTCAGCTGTGGAATACATTAAAAGCCTATTTGCATGCAAGTTCCTATGTTGAATTGTAAGTAAAACAAACATAGGTGGAACATACAGCAAAGAACTGTGCAGAGGAATTACTCCACTTCTCAAACAGAAGGGGTGTGAGTGGCAAACGGACCACTTAAAGCACCGCTATGCTAAGCTCGCTGCTAGGCTACTTCTATCTCAACATCTAATGTTACCCTGCGCGGCTCACAGTCTGCAGAGGACAACCACTCTATCCCTAAACGGCCGTGGTTTGAAAACGTCCTAGCTAAATGTGGGGAGATTGACGGCACTGCAAACTCAGCCGTAAAATGATATGGTGTTGAGAGCAAAGTGCACAAGGACAGCAGAAAGAGTTGCTAGTTCAACATGCTCCACTCCAATTATTTCATTTAAAAAAAATCTATTGACAGTCCTACATTTTACACTTATCCCCATATGCATAAATTGTCCAGATATTGTCCAGATGGAGCAGAAAGAACTCGCACTGGTTATCCTAAATGTTGTGTATGAATTACCTTAACTTTCACTTACTACATAGACAGAATGAACAGAGTAAAAAATGTACAATACGTTCAATTCCTACAACATATTTTTTATATCATTACTTTAAGAGGTCAGGGATGTTCAAGGAGCAACTTGCTTGTGTACTTTCTGAAGAGTCTTTTACTTTGAATTTGCACTGTGAGTTCTTGTTTTGAATTAAAGATTGGTAATGAAAACACTCCCTAGCACTCCCTAATGTTTAATTAATCTGGAAATTTCTGTGGATGCTCAGGGACTCGATATGAACATGTCATTGAGATTTGGTGAGGACAGGCCATTTACTTTTCAAAGTTATAGGCCTATAACTTTTAGGCCACACACCCTACAATTTCATTGGTCCCAATGAGATATCAACAAGGTTTTAATTATTTTTTATTTTTTTTTAAGTTTTAAAAATTTTGATGGCATTGACCAAATAATGATTTCCTGAGAATTTTGTGAGAATCGGACCCAGCGTCTGGGAGGAGTTCAAATAGCATCTGTGTACAAAATGTCAAGTCAATCAGGGGAAACTGGGACTTTCATTCGGCTCAGGCCCTAATGAGAAGAATTCTTCGAAACACAATGGGGCTATGGTCGGCTCAGGGCCTAAAAATAAACTTTTAAACTTTCACAGCTATGGATGTATTTTCCTCAATTCTCTGGCATTGATAATTCTGCACAATTAGTACTTGTACTTTTGATACTTGATTAACTTTGTATGGGTAACATTGAGGAGGACCTTAATGCATTGTTCTTAAATTGTTATATTGACACTTGAACAAATTGGTTTAAGTTTCTTATTCAACACTTTCTGTCTCACACCTACATGGCCTGGGTTATTGTAGGTTACATCACATTGTTCTTTGTCACAGCCTGTTGTCTTGTCAATTATTTGTCTCCGCCCCCTCCCAGGTGTTTCCCGTTCCCTGATTGCCTCCCCTGTGTATTTAACCTCTGTGCGTTTGTCGGCTCCCTGCCAGATCGTCTTGTGTCTTCTGCCAAGCCTTCCAGCGTTTTTCTCCCTGTCTCTCCCGGCCTGCTCGTAGTGAATGTTCCCCGCCTGTCTCCTGCCGGACCCTTGTCTGTCTGACCACACCTGTTTGGTGCCCGACCCTCGCCTGTCTGACCACGCCTGCCTCCAACCTGACCTTCGCCTGCCCGACCCTCGCCTGTCTGCTCCCCGATCCTCGCCTGTCTGACCACGTCTGTCTCCTGCTCGACCCTCGCCTGGCTGACCACGACTCATTGTGCGCCCGTCCAGGCTGTGTTAAAGACTCTGCATCTTTTCTACCTGTGTCCTGCGTCTGCTCTTGGGTCGTCTCCAGTGAGATTTTGACAGTTCTTAGTTTTTTGCATGATCATTTATCAGATATAAATTTCTGACATCCATGAAGAACCTTCAAGTTATACCTCAATAATTTTAGATTCATCAAACCTACGAATAATGGCTGAGTCAATTACAAAATCAATGATGAATACATTTGTGGTGCAAACTTGAAAATATAAAGTATTAAAAGAGAAAAGAGTGTTTGATAGAATGTAAACAAAGTTCACTAAGGTCCATAAGTTTTAGATCGCATTGTTGAAAATACTTTACATTGCTGCCAGAATCCTGATGAAATGAAGTATCAATCATCTGTTCTTTGGACTTGTCAAATTCAAATCACAATCTCAGAGAAACTCTGAGCATTCAGCAATGGGACTTTTATATCTGCATTATTATATACACATTTTATCACAAAGACACACACTTCACTATTCCACCTCCAGCCTTTCCGATGCATACACTAGCACCTTATTTCCCTACGAGAGGCATCTTTATAATAGCCAATTGTTTCTCCATCGCAACAAACCTCAGCCAATAAAGGACTCTATGAGTAACCCCATGGACATTTCATCATACATCCACACTGAGTGTTTTGATATATATAGTATTCCATCACTGATAGGCAGGCTTCAGAGATGAAGAATGAAAGTAATATGCACAGGTCCTGCCCTTAATTTGTCCATACGTTCTTCTGCATTTATACAAAAAGCATCTGGAGGTGGTGGGCTGTGCTAAAGCTCTCCTCTTTGGCAGTTCTACAATGATAAAAGCAACAGCTGTTCATTTGATGCTGTCTGCACCTTTTTTGACCCCATCTCTGTCTGTGCGGTGCTGAGACAGTGGAGAAATTAGTTGTATTATCCGCTCCCCAACACAGCAGGTCTGGCTGTGATTCTGCTCAGATTCTGTCCATTACAGTGGCCCCTCTGTCTGATTAGCCCCAACACACTCCCTAACATGCCAAATCACTGCCTCACTCGGCCGCAAACTCACTCCACTCACTGACAAACAGACAAAGAAAAAAGAGAAAATGCCACGGCAGAAAGGCAGGAGTGTGGATGATGTGCCTACTTAAATTCAGACGGTAATATAAAGTTATTGTTTTGTTACAGACCAAAATGTCTGCAACAAGACAAAGGCAGATACACGTTGGGATAATATCAGTAATAGATTTCCGTGATAATTTGACATATTAAGAGTATTAAAGAACCGTAGAACACTTCGAACATAGCTGTATGTTTTATCTTGAGAGACAATGAATGTCTGGTCTGAATTTTGATTTAGAAAACAATTGACTAGCTCGGAAGGTTCAAATGCAGGTATCGAGCGAATGTCAAATTTTTCGGAATTTGTTATAATGAAAAACTGCTTGGTTTATTCATATCAATATGCATCAGCTCGGATCAGTCCATGTAACCATTGTCTATACATTTATTAGCATTTCCTACAGAGTCAAATGACCTAAGAAATACCACAGGTTCTGTTCGGAAGCAGTCCTGTAGATGAGAAACCGCTCTGATTTGATCACAGACTGTTCTTAACTAATGAGGTATTGCCATGAGTGATCCAGTGGTTTAACACAAACATGTTAGTAACATGACTCATTGCTAGATTGAGACCTCCACATTAGTCCAATGGTGTCAGGACTTGTCAAGCCCAACCTTTTCCGCTCAAGGGTTGCCCTAAAGAGCCAGAACCAACTTCCAACAGGAATATTGTGTACTCATCACAAACAAATATATTGCTCTGTTCTGTGAGCGAAGTGACACTTTATAGAGTTAAGAAGTCAAGTGAAGGGCTCACAATGTTTTATGTCAATCATCCTAGTGCCACTTAAGTAACGGAACACAGGAGCATTGCGGGAATTCTTGTTGTTTTTCAGAGCGGTTTGTTTTGTTCACCGTAAGCTATGGCTAACAGTAGCCTGTTTTGGTAAAAAAAAGTCACGATGTCCAGAGCTTCATTAGTCGCTACAATATGAATAATTCACACCATTCAAAACAATAAATCGTGGCTACAATATCCACTTATGCGTTTGAAAATACTCCAAGTTAGTAAATATGATATGCAAAAAGACAACAGAAAACGAGAAACAGAGACAACGGTGATATCACCACCAAGCATACATGCCCCTTAACTTTGACATTTTGAACGAAATTATAAAATTAGTCTCTATTTTCTTTTGTTCTATACGTGCTGAGGCCATTGTATGTGCACCACAAGCAATTTCAGCGCCTTCCAGGCTTTACGGGTTAGATGGGGGGGAAGAGGGGAAGCCAATGCTCACACTTGTGCTTCATTCTATATCCTGTTTTGGCTTCTAAGTGGCTAAGAAAGCTATCGCTCTTTAGGATTAGGCAATTCGAAAAAGTGTTTGAATCTTGACCCTTCCGTTTCTCTGCTGTGAGGCCTGCACAAAAACCTGCACTAGAGTTTATCTTCACTTTATCAACGTGGAACTTAGTGGGCTGGCACATAGATGTGTTATTTGCCTGGTATCTCCATGTTTTATAGGATTTGTATGACTATTAGTGACTTTTTATTCAGGCGATTCTAAAAAACCCAATTATTTTCTGTGTTATATTGATTTATTTCTTCACCAGTAACATCTAAACAGATTTTTACACATCAGAACACTGGGTTCCCCTTCATCCCCACAGAAGAATAGTTATTACACTTTTTATCACAGCATGATATGACGGTATGCCCGCACTTTAGGGCTGCAACAACGAATCGATTATTAAAAGCGTTGGCAACAAATTTCATTCTCGATTCGTTGTGTCGCGAAACTATTATGTTTGAGTATTAAAAGAAAGTTGCGCGCGCCGCGCAGAGCTGAGAGAAAAAAAGTTGAGCGCTCACGCAGCAGAACAGAGAAGAAAAAAAGCTCCGCCCAGCAGAGCGTTGCTAAGAAAAATAAAAAAGAAGCAGGCAGAGAAACCAATGCGACCAGGTATTTCACACTGAAATGGGGGGTGGGGGGCCTAGCGACTTTAAGATGTAACCTTTATTATTGTTCGGTCTGAAACAGCGCGCCCAGTGACGGATGGTGTAGCAATATTGTTGTCCGGGTGGAAATCAGGAGAAAGGTCGGTCCGGGATATTTTCGGGAGGGGCTTTGAAATTCGGGAGGGTTGACATGGCGACATGGCCTGGCACGGGAGCAATGATTCAGCGATGATTCAGCAACTTAAACATGTTGGAAAAATCTAATCTAAATATTTTTTGTGCCTAATATATTTAATTTGGTGGCTGTAAAGTATACATCATGCGATGTGTGTATGTTTTTTGTGTTAGTCCATTTTATTTGCTTACTTAGGGATGTTCAAAGAGCAATCTGTTAGTGCAAAACATTTAGAATCTGCACAGTCAGTTCTATTTTTCAATAAAGGGTTGGAAATAAAAAAAATTTAATGTTTTATTTTTTTATCCGATTCATCGATTAATCGAACAAATAATCGACAGATGAATCAATTATTAAAATAATCGTTAGTTGCAGCTTTACCCCACTTATGTCTTACCAGTGTGCTGGTTACAACTTCTCCTCCCGATTGAGTCCCCTTATGTGTTCTTAACTCACTCTGCCCATTTGTACTTAAGTGGTTTGCTCTGTGTGTTTTCTTGCCAGTTTGTCTTGTACAACAATCAATCTTGCCACCACCTTTGTGCCCCTAGCAAGTTTCTACGAGTCGTGCACTTGAGTCATCCGGTTGAAATCCTTGTCAAATAGGTTCATGAAGGACCAATCTGAGGCAGTCAGAGTGTATTATTTGTGTAGTGTATTTTATATTCATCTGACTTTCAGTGAGTTCCAAGACAATATATTTTCATAAATAATTTGTTATTAATATGGGTTATTTACAGAAGATAACTGTGTACAGTACTTCTATAATATGAATATGTAAAATCTATGTGTTTATTTGTATTGTAAATTGAATCAGTCATGTGGTATATATTCATATAGTCATATGGTGGTTCTATCTGATGGAGGTTGTCCCTGCAGTGGTCCTGCCGTACACCTGTTCTGCTACTTGCAATTACTTGTATCATTTCAGTTAGAGAAATTGAATGTATTGTACATCTTTTACATTGTTGATTCTGTACACATGACATCCATTGCAGTCTGTCCATCCCGGGAGAGGGATCCCTCCTCTGACGTTCTCCCTAAGGTTTCTCCCCTTTTTTCCCCATTGAAGGGTTTTTTCATATTTTGGGGAGTTTTTCCTGTGCCGATGTGAGGGTTTCGGGACAGAGGATGTTGCATGTGTACAGACTGTAAAGCCCTCTGAGGCAAATTTGTAATTTGCGATTTTGGGCTATACAAAATAAAATGAATTGAATTGAATATATTAATAAGAATATATACAGTATTAAATACACATGGAGCAGTACATGTATTAAGCAGTAATAAAAGCTAGCATAAGGTATTCAAACAAATTTTCTTAGAGAAGAAAATACATAATACGCAGCACAGACCTGTTTATTTTGCCTTGAAAGAAATAGCACTACAATATGTATGTTTCATAGATGCATCTAAAGCTTTTTAGCTTTTTAGCTTTCCGCGATGTTAACTATTCAAAATTGTTTGTTAAACCACAAGTGGAATGTGTCCCTCCATATCTGATAAAGGTTTCAGATCAAACCATGCAAACTAGGAATAGGGTTAGAGTGTATTATTATGTTCAAGATTCCTCTAAGGAATGCCTCCCGTCAAAACAAGGTCTGTCTGCAAAAAGAGTCAGACTATGTAGTTCAATTAAAAGTTTATTCTTAACAAAACCAAATGAGGTCACATATTGAATTACATAAAATCAATCAAATAGTGACCTAAGTCACCCAACAGACTGAAAACAGTTAACTATAAAATGATCCTAACAGAGGTCTGGCAATTGACGGGACATTTTCCATGTTTTGAAGGCCTCCTTAGTTTTACCCGTCCTACGTTGTCCTTCCTTGCGTTCAAGCTATGTTTTCTTTTTTTGTGGTACATAAATGCTCAATTAATCAGGAAGGATTTTAGTGATGATGATGTGTAACGCGAGTGTAGCAAACTTTGCACCAGCCAACATGCAGGTGCGCATATTTGTCATATATTTACAGATAGTGGGAAGACGGCTTTCTTTGCAGCATATTGTACTCCACTCTATAGAGCGTGCAGTTACAGTAATACATTAATGAAAGGGTTTCAATGATGCTTTTAGAATCTTGCTCAAGCTCCCAAGTCATGTATGTGACTCCTAATGCTCCACCTTTCATGCTGTGTAAAATGTCAATTAAATGATACAAAAGATCGTAAAGGCCTGAGCTAACCCAGCATAGAATGATTCAAGGTAGTCTTCCTGTTTATTGAAAAAAAATTCTGTATGTCTTTTCCAGTGACGTGCAGTCAGGGTAGGCAAGGTAGGCACTGCCTGCGCGTAATTCAAAATCGAAATAACTGCACCGCCGATATCACCAATTTAAGACGGACGCTATGATCGAAGCCTTCCCGAGGAAAGAGCGGTGGATGGATTTTATGTACAAAATATCTACCAGTTGGTGAGTCAGAAACTTTGAATATTTGAAATAATAAGTGTGGTTGAATAAATGTCTACCACTAGCCATTTTTCTTCATATTAATTTGAGGAGTGTGCGTTTTTTTATTGTTGCTGACTGACAAACCTAATTAACCTCTGTGCAAAAGTTGAGGTCTGAGACTTGTTACAATCGGTTGCGAAAGCTAGCCTTTCCCCAAACCGACGCTGTTTCTGGTCTTTTTTTCTGGCAATCACCACCAAAACCTTGTAATATTAATGCATACAAGATTACTAACCCATAGCATCATATTTTATTATTTTTTATCTTATTCCTTGCACTACGTTGTCTTGTTGTCCATTGTCAAACCATCTGCTGTCATGCACTAACCGCCAAGTCAAATTCCTTGTATGTCTGTCATATTTTGGTAATAAATGTTTCCTGATTCCTGACAAGTCGAGAATTTACCTGTCAAATTTCTGTTGGTTATTTTGTGTGCGCACTGATATGGAACGCTTGTAAACATGTGTATATGACATTATGGCTATTGCAGTACACCTGGTGACTCACTCTCAATGCTTAATTTTATCCACCTGTATAATAAATAAGGATGAAGATGGTTGCATTCTGAGGCTGGACATTAACCACTTGTCTGTGTGTGTGCGCTCAGCCGAGTCAGCTGGCTAAAAACAGAGGGATTAAGAAAAGAGATAAAAGCATTGGAGGCGGCAGCACCATGTAAAAGTCTCCACTGGAGGTCGGCAGTCAGTTTTTTGAGGGGAGCTTTATGTAAAATCCTCCACTGTGTAAGCCAGGTCCATTTAGTCCCAGTCTGTTGAACCACACAATGGGGAGCGTATTGCACACTCTCTCTGATGGCCAGGATTTAAGTCACACAAATATCATACATCTTTGCATTGATTAATAAAAAAGACATTATTATATGGGTTATCAATCTTTTCCTAGAGATAACGTCAATGGAAGATAATTGTATCTTTTTAATCTCTAATGAGGCTTGTTCACATTCTATCTTGCGTAAGATTGAATAAAAACACAAATGAAGACCACCTGTTCCCTGTTTTGTGCCGATGGACTTAATTTGAGTGGGATTTGCTAAGGCTCACGGCATATCCATCACACTCTTTCAACAACTAGTACAGAGAGTAAGACTGTGGGCATGTTTTACGATTAAAATGGCAGTCGGGCTCATCAACAGAGCCCGGGGCCCCCCCTGACTGACTCTCACTCCCATGTACATTCACCTTGTCACTTTCACTTGTCTAAACTTTCTGTTTAGCTGGTGCACTTTAATTTTATTTTTTATTTTATCTTCATTTCTCAACTTACTAACCCATAGCATATATTTTATTTTATTTTTATCTTATTGCTGCACTACGTTGTTTGTTGTCCATTATTGCAGGTAAAAGCTGTACTTTCTTCTGTGATGCACCAACCGCCAAGTCAAATTCCATGTATGTCCAACATATAATGGCAATAAATGTTTCCTGATTCCTGACGGTGCCACAGCTGGGATGCTATGAGATTGTTTAAAACCAAAACTGAACATTTGAGGGAACAGCCATTTCTACTTTGAGGGGAATGTTTCCCCTCAATTCTTTCGGTGACGCACTCCCAGTTCTGCTGGACTATGGCTTCTTGCCCAAGTTGTATTCCCAGGTATTTAAAACCATTTTTCTTCCATGCCAGGCAGTGGGGTAGAACTGGGAGGCCGTCACGGCATTCACCGACCACAAGCGCTTCACTCTTCCCCCAGTTTACCCTGCCAATGCCCTACTAAACTCTCCCGCGATGTTGGTTAAAAGGTCTGCATCCCTCTGTCCCTTTATAAAAACAACAATATCTTATGCATACGCTGATACCAGGTAAAAGCAGCCCCTTCAGGCTAGAGCATATATTTTGAAGAGGACAGAGCACAACCCTGTCAGACCCCTCTACACACTCTAAAAGGAGCACACAAACTGCTGTTTATCTTCAGCAAACTCTCAACATCCCTGTATAACACTTTGGTCTTAGCTAGGAAGCCACCGCTGAGCCCAAACTTCTCCATGACTTTCTAGAGTGCTCAACGCGGTCAAAAGCATTTTTACTGGTCAAGAGAAATCAGGCTAGTATTAATACACAACGAGCAGGAGAACTCCAAAACATCTTGAATTAGGTAGACATTGTCCACCATGGCCCTGCCGGGCACACAGTAGGTCTTGTCACGATGGATGACCTGCTCCATATCTTCAGCCTGGAGGCAAAGACCTTGGACAGGATCTTGTAATTCACACACAGCAGGAACACAGGGTGCCAGTTTCTGATGTCCTGTAGGTTCCCCTTTTTTGGCAGCAGAGCTATTACGTCAACAGACCACCACTGAACCACATAAATAAACTAGGGGATAGAAAATAAAGTTGAAAAACTAATGACTCGCTCAGCAGCTCACTCAATGCACAACCTCACTCCCAGCATGCACAGAGAGAGAAAGAGAGTACACCGTAAAATGTAAAAAGTTACCTTTACTAATCCAACCATGCCCTTTACTAAGAAATAATCAGGAAACCGATGGCCTTAAAATTTTCAAATAAGCTAAACTAGAAAATGTAAGCTAGAGAACAGTTATAAATGGAAGACAGTTCATTTCTGAGAAGGTTTAGTCCTCACACATTCTCTTAATTTCAAATATGATTAAAAATGCTGGACATGTTTTTAAATGTGGACATTTTTCTCAAACTTTAAAAATATATTGACATTACAATGAAATAAACAGATTCAGAGACTCTGCCTCTCCTTTTAGTGCTTTTAAAAGATCCTGTCCAATTTAACTGAAGACTATAGGCAATTAATCAAATATGAATCAACATTCTGTTACTTTTTAATTTGGTCATTTGTTGTATTCGAATGATGATAATAATAATATTAGAATGAACTAAACTTTTTTTCCAATCAAGTTATACAATTAGTCTAAGAAAATCATTAAATTACCCACAATATGAAAAGAAATTGTCTCGCATCATGAAAAATTTGGACTGTGTAACAAACAAACAAAGAAATGCAATAGTGAAATGGACAACGTGTAAAAAAAAAAAAAAACATTTTCCATAGTGGGTAAAGTTCTTGGGTCTAACGCAGCATGTCACAGACCATTCACATCATGATGACAATCCCTCACTGCATTAGGAGGTTTGAGGGATTTTGTCCAAGTGAGAGAAGCACTATTTGAACAAACCCAAAGATGTTCCTCAGTGGCTGAGGGTAGTAGGCACATGGGATGTGGCAGATTGTGAAGGTAATTTTTCTTTATTGGAAGTTTACCTTCTCTTGTATTGCTGGACCTCAGTGCTGCATTTGACACCATCGATCACCGTATCCTGCTGCAGAGACTGGAACACTTGATTGGCATCAAAGGAACTGCACTCAGCTGGTTTAAATCTTATTTATCGGATCGATCCCAGTTTGTGTTTGTGAACGGTGAATCATCGAGGACCACGAATGTTGGTCACGGAGTCCCACAAGGTTCTGTGCTTGGACCGATTCTATTTACCCTGTACATGCTTCCTTTGGGCGACGTTATCAGAAAACACCGCATAAACTTCCATTGTTATGCAGACGATACTCAACTGTATCTATCGATCAAGCCAGAAGACACCAACCAACTTGTTAGACTTCAGGACTGTCTTGGAGACATCAAAACTTGGATGACCTGCAACTTCCTGATGTTAAACTCAGAAAAAACGGAAGTTATCATGATAGGCCCAGAGCGCCTTCGAAGTCAGCTGTCCCGTGATACAGTCTCTATGGATGGAATTGCTCTGGTATCCAACAGCACCGTCAGAAATCTTGGAGTTCTCTTCGACGAGGATATGTCCTTCAACTCTCATATAAAGAAGACTTCAAGGACTGCCTTTTTTCATCTACGGAATATATCAAAAATCAGGAACTTCCTTTCTCAAAGTGATGCAGAAAAACTAGTTCATGCATTTGTTACTTCTAGACTGGATTACTGTAATTCTTTGTTATCGGGCTGCTCTTGTAAATCGCTTAAACCTCTCCAACTGATTCAGAATGCTGCAGCACGTGTATTAACAAGAACTAAGAAATGGGATCATATAACTCCTGTATTAACTTCTCTGCACTGGCTAGAATTTAAGGTACTTCTCCTCACCTACAAGGCACTTGCTGGTGAGGCACCGTCTTCTCTTAAAGAGCTTGTTACACCGTATTGCCCTACAAGGCATCTACGCTCCCTAGATGCTGGGCTACTTGTGGTTCCTAGAGTTTTAAAAAGTAGGATGGGGGCCAGAGCCTTCAGTTATCAAGCTCCTCTTTTGTGGAACCAGCTTCCACTTTCAGTCCGGGGGGCAGACTCGGTCAGTTCATTTAAGATAAAGCTTAAAACATTCCTCTTTGATATTGCTTATAGTTAGGGCTGGCTCAGGTGAGCCTGGACCAGCCCTTAGTTAAGCTGCTCTAGGCTTAGACTGCCGGGGGACTTCTTAGGACACACCGAGCCCCTCTTTCACTCTCTTCTCCCACAATCATCCATGTTTTATTAATGTACATCACTAATTAAGCTTCTTTCCGGGAGTTTTTTGTGCTTTCTCGCCTAGCAGGTCTCCGTGGATCATAGTTTCGTGCGGACCCCGGTTCTGACTCCTGGCTCATGGCTCTGGTGACACCTGCTGCTGCCATCATCATTACTTTAAATATGATTCATATTACTGTCATCAAAAACCAACATTTTTCTGCTCTCCCTCCCCACAGAAGCCTCTGTGGATGGTGGTTCTATCTGATGGAGGTTGTCCCTGCAGTGGTCCTGCCGTACACTTGTTCTGCTACTTGCAATTACTTGTATCATTTCAGTTAGAGAAATTGAATGTATTGTACATCTTTTACATTGTTGATTCTGTACACATGACATCCATTGCAGTCTGTCCATCGCGGGAGAGGGATCCCTCCTCTGACGTTCTTCCTAAGGTTTCTTCCCTTTTTTCCCCATTGAAGGGTTTTTTCATATTTTGGGGAGTTTTTCCTGTGCTGATGTGAGGGTTTCGGGACAGAGGATGTTGCATGTGTACAGACTGTAAAGCCCTCTGAGGCAAATTTGTAATTTGCGATTTTGGGCTATACAAAATAAAATGAATTGAATTGAATTGAAAATGATGGCAGTAGTTGCTGAAAAAAGCGCTTTCTACCAATCCAGAATTGAGTTCTCATTTTCCAACCCCCAAAAACAATTTCCTTGTGTATTTAAGCCTTGTGAGTCTCTTGTCTTGTGTGGCGTCATTACATGTCGACTGTTCTGTACCATGTCAAGTAAGTCTTTTGTGTTTTCAAGTCCAGGTCCCTGTTTTTTTTTTGTCGGTTTTGTTTTCTCCTTCTTCCTCCCCTTTTTTGGTTGGAGCGATTTTGAGTTTTGACGATTAAAGTCCTTTTATTTTTCAACAAATACTCCGCATCTGAGTCCTCCCTCCTTGCCCTCGCACCCCGCGTTCTGACAGAATGACGCCACCAATGCAGGACTCAGCGGAGTGGGGTTCCCAGAACCCGTTCTGGCGGCCCTCCCTGGGTGTCGACCCGGATGTCGACCGTCTCCTGGCTGTGACTGCTCAGCTACGTGCCGCCATAGACCAGCTAGCAGGGTCGCAAAGACCCACGACCCACGACCCCGGCCCCGGCTCCAAGACCCACCACCCCAGCCCAAGACCCACGCACCCGGCCCCGCCCCCGGCTCAAAGACCCCCATTCCCAGTCCCAATCGTGACCCCTCCCTCCCGCCCTCTTTGGACCGCCTGGAAGTCGGTCCTTGAAGGGGGGGTGGAGTCAGCCGCACAGCCCGGCGCCCCACGCCACGCCGCTGGAGCCGAACAGCCCAGCGCCCCACGCAATTTTTCAACAAATACTCCGCATCTGAGTCCTCCCTCCTTGCCCTCGCACCCCGCGTTCTGACAGAATGACGCTACCAATGCAGGACTCAGCGGAGTGGGGTTCCCAGAACCCGTTCTGGCGGCCCTCCCTGGGTGTCGACCCGGATGTCGACCGTCTCCTGGCTGTGACTGCTCAGCTACGTGCCGCCATAGACCAGCTAGCAGGGTCGCAAAGACCCACAACCCCGAACCCGGCTCCCAGACCCACGACCCCAGCCCCGGCTCAAAAACCCACGACCCCGCCCCCGGCTCAAAGACCCCCGTTCCCAGTCCCGATCGTGACCCCTCCCTCCCACCCTCTTCGGACCGCCTGGAAGTCGGTCCTTGAAGGGGGGGTGGGGTCAGCCGCAGAGCCCGGCGCCCCCCGCCACGTCGCCGCAGAGGCCGGCGCCCCACGCCACGACGCCAGAGCCGCACAGCCCCACGCCACGCCGCACAGCCCGGCGCCCCCCGCCAGACCCCCGGAGCACCCCAACGCCGGCCGCCGACCCGGCAGACCCCCGGAGCACCCCACGCCCGGCCGCCGCCCCGGCAGGCCGCTGGACCATAGCTGTCGGGTCCCCACCCTCCCGCCCCTTGTCTGATTTCCATGGTTCTGCCCCCCTTTAGGACCGTCTGGAATTTTGGTCCTTGAGGGGGGGGTTCTGTCACGGTTTGGGTCTGCTTCTTGTCTTATTTTGTAGTTTTCATGTCTCTTGTGTTCCTGGGTAACTTCACTTCCTGCCTTGTCCTGTCTTCCCCTGTGATTGTCTGCCGTGCCTGATCGTTTCCACCTGTGTTCAATCACCTGCACCTCCCTTAAGCCTTGTGAGTCTCTTGTCTTGTGTGGTGTCATTACATGTCGACCGTTCTTGTCAAGTCTGTTCGTAGTTTCAAGTCCAGGTCCCTGTTTTTGTTTTTGCCTCCTTCCTCCCCTTTTTTGATTGGAGTGATTTTGAGTTTGAGTTTTTTCACTATTAAAGTCCTTTTATTTTTCATTTACTCCGCGTCTGAGTCCTCCCTCCTTGCCCTCGCACCCGTGTATTGACAAAAACCACCAATCTGAGCATTAGAGAGACACAGCTACTGTGATAGATTTAAACATTAGTAGATAATCAAGTAAGAGAAGATGTGTCACGGTTTGGGCTCTTTATTTATTTTGTAGTTTCATGTTCTGGTGTCCCTGGGATAACTTCACTTTCTGCCTTGTCCCGCCTTCCCGTGTGATTGTCTGCCGTGTCAATGATCGTTTCCACCTGTGTCCATTTGCCTGCACTTCCCTGTGTATTTAAGCCCTGTCAGTCTCTTGACTCGCGTTGCTTCATTGTTCAATGTTGCACGTGGTTGATGCACGTCAGTCTTCGATCCTCGGGTATTAAAGAGCACTTTTGTTTTTGAAAACTCTGCGTCTGAGTCCTTCAAGGATGACAGGGAGGCCACGGAGGACTGCTGTTCACGTCCCAGTAACATCTGTATTCTAAAAATAATTTCAAAACACAGAATTACCAAGTGTTTGAAGGCAATCAATTGACAGCTATGCATGCAGTGGCAATACTTTGGTCACCCTATTATTATTACTTTGCTTGAGAAACTTGCCGGAGTGACTTTTTGCAGATATTCCTGAAGTTGCTGGCCAACACTTCCATTTACATTTGTTCTACAAAGCTATAAAACAAAAACAAACGTAATCAATCAATCAACTCTTTATTACAGACTCACGGTCCAGATAGTACAAAATAAAAACAACAGTAAATACATAATAAAATACAAACAGGGTCACAAGCTGAGTACATAGACCTACAAAGGCTGCATGAACAAACAGCTGTACCAATGTCTCCACAGCTGGGACTGGTAGCGTGTAGTGCTAAACTTTATATTTGACAAGGCCAGGATAATGACATTTTCAGAAACGTTAACCCGGAAAATAAATTTATACATAAGGTTTCTTAGTACACCTTTGAAAGTGTTACCTCCCGCAGTGACAAACATTTTACTGGCACTACACCATCTAGGCCTCTTAAGCAATATTCGCATGGCATCATTATAAGCTACTTGGAGTAGCTGTCCCTGTATACTTGCCTTTTTATAATTGGACCACAAGTGTGCAGTATAAAGTGGTGTACAATAAGCTCTAAACAGAAACAACTTCACTCCATCTGTACACATACCAAATTTGCGCAAAAGAATGTTAGCTTGTGCATACATGTTACGACATTGCCTATAAATATCATCATCATCAGTCATCTGTTCTGTAATAAAATGTCCAAGATATTTCACCTTATCACAGGCAACAAAGTAATTATCAGACAATTTTAAATTAGGGAATTTTAAAACTCTGTCCTCTTTTGTTCTACAAATTAAAATAGCACTCTTACTGGCATTGTATTTAATATCATGTTCCACACCATAGACAGTACATGTATTGAGTAACTGCTGGAGACCATCACTGCTTGGGCTAAAAATCACCAGATCATCTGCATACATAATATGATTCAGTAAGGCATTACCAATCATGCACCCAGTATTACAGGCTTTCAACTGCTTGGAAAGATCATCAATACATAATACAATACAATTTTCCATGATTATCACGATCAAAAGCTTTCGAGGCATCAATGAAACACATGAGAACGGATGAGTTTTGATCTCTATATTTGTTGACAATTTCCTTCAAGGCATATATACACAGGTCAGGGCCATTGTCACAAACAGACGTTCCCCGTCTCCGGAATATTAAGGTCCAAACCTCGGGATCTCAGTCACCCCTCTGCTGCACGTTATAGTGGTTTGTGCCACTCAGGGTCAGCCCACTGAGCCGGCACAGCCACTCCCACCTACGCACCTGTGGCTCGTCTCTAATCAGGAGAGCCTGGGCATTTAAGCTGCCGAAACCTCAGAGGCCGGTGCGAAGTCTTGTGCATGTTGCCATCACAGTCCGAGCGTTCTATTGATATCCTGTTTCTGCCTACCTGCTATTTGATCTCTGCTTTGTCCCAGACCTCGTTCACGCCTGCCTGACCCCCGACGGTACCTCTGCCTACCTCTGCGCTCCCGGCTCTCGACCCCTCGCCTGAATCCCAGCCCCGACCTCGCCTGCTCCCTGACGGTGCCTTAGCCTGTTCCCTGATTGCCTGGCTCTTCGACTCCTGCCTGTTCACAGGACACTACCACGCCTGACGTCTGTACCTCGTTAATAAAACTGCGCTCTGCGCTTGGGTTCACTCTGGTCTCCTGTGGTGCGTTACAGAAGACTTCGCCGCAACCAGACCCAGCAGAGGCGCAGCGTCTCCACCGCTTGTGGGAATGTCCGACCCGGATCAGCAGGCGGGAGGAGACCTCAGTATGCCTCGGGTCATTGAACATCTCGCCGCGGTCCAAACCGAGCAGGGCCAACGACTCGGCCAAATCGGGGAGGCCTTAAACACCCTAGCAGCAGCTCTTCAGGAGCTCAAGCAGCACGCGGTGCATACGTCCGCGCGGGCGGCCGCCCCTACTGCTTCAGCCGGAGTTTCTGCTGCCATGGAAGCCCCCGCACCGCCAATACCGCTGTCAGCACCTCATCTAGCGCCACCTCAGCGTTATGATGGTAGCCCCAAGTCCTGCAGAGGTTTCCTAACTCAGTGCTCCCTGGTGTTTGAGTTACAGGCCCCACAGTTTATTTCAGGTCGCGCTAAGGTGGCCTTTATTATCTCTAGGCTCACAGGGAGAGCTTTAGATTGGGCCACTGCTGTATGGGGCCAACAGGACCCTGTCTGTTCAGACCATGAGAAGTTCATGCAAAAGCTAAGACAGGTGTTTGATCACCCCAATAGTGTGCAGGAGGCTGCCAGCCGCCTCTTGAAGCTGCGCCAGGGACAACGGGCGGTGGCCGATTATGCGATAGACTTCAGGACCCTGGCGGCAGAAAGCAGATGGGAGGAGTCTGCTCTGAGGACCACCTTTTATCATGGCCTTGGTGAATCTCTTAAGGACGAACTGGTGAACAGGGACTGGGGTAATACCCTTGAGGACCTCATCAGTCTGGCTGCTCAACTTGACCGTCGCAGGAGAGAGAGACAGCAGGAAAAGAGTTCCAGGAGCGGGGAGGGTCATTATTCCAGGGGCCTCCCATACTCCACCTCCGAGGCTGCTCCTGGTTCGGAGGGAGAGCCTATGCAACTCGGGGGGACTCGACTGTCTCCAGAGGAGCGCGAGCGACGGAGGGTAGAGGGTTTGTGCTTCTACTGTGGGAGGACTGGACACTACCGGAACACCTGCCCTCATCGGGGAACCAGAGGTCAACCACTGAAGGTGAGCACGCTTCTCTGCCCAAACATTTCCTCGCACCAATGTCTGTTGTCGGTCACCATCATCGGGAGTAAGGGGCGAGTAACCGTTCCAGCTCTAGTAGACTCAGGGTCTGCAGGGAATTTCATTAGTCGACGTCTAGTGCAACAACTTTAACTAGCTACGTCGCCCTGCTCTCCGCCGCTCTCGATTACGGCCATTAACAATCAGCCTCTTGGGTCAGGTCTCATCTCACAGGTTACAGTCCCGGTTACCCTGGTGGTGGGTGTTCTGCACTCTGAAAGTCTATCTTTGCTAGTTATTGACGACATAACGAATGAAGTTATCTTAGGCTTGCCATGGCTGGCATTCCACGAACCACAGATTTCCTGGACCAATAATGAACTGCTCCGTTGGGGCGACAAGTGTGTCTCCCAGTGCCTGGCTAAACCCATTAGAGCAGCCACCATCAGGAGCACAGCCGCCGCGGCCCCACCAGGGGTCCCCTCTGTCTACCTGGATCTCGCAGCGGTATTCAGCAAGACGAGCGCCGAATGCTTGCCACCACACAGACCAGGGGACTGTGCCATAGACCTGATGTCAGGAGCTACTCTACCCCGAGGTAGGATTTTCCCCTTATCTTTGCCAGAGTCACAGGCCATGGAGAATTATGTGGAAGAGGCTCTCGCCAAGGGTTTCATTCGCCCCTCCACATCACCCGCAGCGTCAAGCTTCTTTTTTGTGAAAAAGAAGGATGGCGAGCTTAGACCATGTATTGATTACAGGGGGTTGAACGCCGCCACCATCAAGTACCGATACCCCCTGCCATTGGTGCCTGCAGCTGTAGAACAACTACGAGAGGCCCAGGTATATACCAAACTCGATCTTCGCAGCGCCTATAACCTTATTCGCATCAGGGACGGGGACGAATGGAAAACTGCATTTCACACAGCAACGGGGCATTATGAGTATCTGGTGATGCCTTTTGGGTTAGCCAATGCCCCGTCCGTGTTTCAGGCGTTCGTCAACGAGGTGCTCCGGGAATACATAGGAGAATGTGTAATTGTATACATTGATGACATCTTGGTCTACTCAACAGATCTGGAGAAGAATGTTGAGCATGTACGCCAAGTCCTCGGGAAACTGCTTGAGAACCACCTTTATGTCAAGCTGGAGAAATGCGAGTTCCATAAGACCCAGGTACAATTTCTGGGGTACATAATTTCCGCCCAGGGGGTCCAGATGGACGATGATAAAATCAAGGCAGTAGTGGACTGGCCTGGGCCCCAGACCATTAAGGAGCTCCAGCGCTTTCTGGGCTTTGCAAACTTTTACAGGCGTTTCATTCGCAACTTTAGCTCAGTGGCTGCACCGCTAACGTCTCTTTTAAAGGGGTCTCCCAAGAAACTCGTCTGGAATGAGGCTGCCGCCCGGGCCTTCAAAGAGCTGAAGGGCAGATTCACCTCAGCACCTGTCCTCAAGCACCCGGACCCGAACCTCCCCTTTGTGGTGGAGGTGGATGCCTCAGAAACAGGAGTAGGAGGCATCCTCTCTCAGCGCCATGGTAAGCCCGCTAAACTACATCCATGTGCGTTCTTTTCATGCAAACTGACCTCGGTAGAGAGGAATTACGACGTGGGAAATCGCGAACTCCTAGCAGTCAAACTGGCCTTTGAGGAGTGGAGACATTGGCTGGAGGGAACCAAGCACCCCTTTGTGGTCCTAACGGACCACCGCAATTTAGAATACATTCAGTCGGCTAAACGCTTGAACCCTCGGCAGGCGCGTTGGGCCCTGTTTTTTACCCGGTTTGATTTCACCCTGACCTATAGACCAGGTTCGAAGAATGTCAAAGCAGACGCACTCTCCCGTCTCCATGACATGGTGACGTCCCAGAACACCCCAGGGCCGATCCTGCCCACACAACACATCATCGCCCCCATCAGATGGGACATCATGGGACAAATCCAACAAGCCTTGCCAGGAAACCCGGTTCCCCCGGATTGCCCCGGGGACAGAACCTATGTGCCCTCAGCGGTCCGTGCCCAGCTCCTGCATTGGATACATTCGTGTCCCAGTTCAGGACATCCAGGTATTCAACGCACTCTCTCACTGACCAGGGAGCAGTTTTGGTGGCCATCGTTGGTACAGGACGTCACGAATCACGTCACGGCCTGTGCCGTATGTGCCCAGACACGATCCTGCCGACAACTACCCTCCGGTCTCCCGGAACCGCTCCCCATACCTAATAGACCTTGGTCCCACATGGCGGTGGATTTCATTACCGACCTTCCCCGTTCTCAGGGGTTTACCACCATCCTGGTGGCAGTAGATTCTCCAAGGCATGCCGTCTGATTCCCCTCAAAGGATTACCCACGGCCTTGGAAACCGCGGAAGCCCGGTTTCACTATGTGTTCCGGACCTTCGGCCTACCGGAGGAGATTGTGTCAGACAGAGGGGTCCAGTTCACCTCAAAGGTATGGGCATCATTTTTTAAAATGTTAAATGTTCAAGTGCATCTGTCTTCGGGATATCATCCACAGAGCAATGGGCAGACAGAAAGGCTGAACCAAGAGATTGGCCGGTTCCTACGCGCCTACTGCTTCCTGCAACCGAGGGAGTGAAACCGGTTTTTGCCTTGGGCAGAATATGCTCAAAACTCCCATAAGAGCTCGTCCACAAGGATATCGCCGTTCCAGTGTGTGTTGGGTTTCCAGCCAGCCTTATTTCCATGGTCCGGGGAGCCGTCAGAGGTCTTGGCGGTGGACGACTGGTTAAGACGGAGTAGGACCATCTGGGATGCCGCTTGAGTCCAGATACAACGGGCCGTCCAGCGTCAGAAGGGGAACGCCGATCAGCACAGGCGCCTAGCGCCCCGGTTCCAACCCGGTCAGGACGTATGGCTGTCCACACGGAATATCAGTCTACGCCTCCCTTCCAAGTCCCCGTTTCATCGGCCCATTCAAAATCATCAAGCAGATCAATTCTGTGTCATATCGGTTGCAGTTACCCTCCCACTACAGGATCAATCCGACTTTCCACGTATCCCTGCTCAAACCAGCCGTCAGGACCGGGGACGGTCAGTCAGGACCGGAGGTGCAGCCGACGACCCCCCCACCGCTCCTGGAGGACGGGGCGACACACACGGTCAGGGCTCTGTTGAACTCGCGACGTCGCCAGTCTGGCCTCCAATACCTCGTAGACTGGGAGTGGTATGGCCCGGAGGAGAGAGCCTGGCGCCCAGCCTCGGATATTCACCCAGATCTCGTTGCAGAATTTCATCAGGCCCATCCCGAGTGCCCCGGCCCACGGCCACGGGGCAGGCCCCCCCGTAGGGGTCGAGGTTCGGCTTCCGGAGCCGCCTCTAGACAGGGGGGTTCTGTCACAAACAGACGTTCCCCGTCTCCGGAATATTAAGGTCCGAACCTCGGGATCTCAGTCACCCCTCTGCTGCACGTTATAGTGGTTTGTGCCACTTTTTTTCAAAACCCAATGACAGATTTACGTCCATAGTCACGGCATTTAATAACTGCACGCTCGTTAGGCAGCCAGACGTCGTATGTTAAGTGCAGTGAATGTTACTAACGTTAAATTGGTGAGTATTACTATTTCGACTCGTTTCCCGATGAGGTCGCTTCTTGGACAGTCACGTTCTACTGCAAGCGTTGACAACAATACGATGGTGGCGCATGGAGTAGCATGGTGCGCTTGGAACAGCAAGGTTGGTGGTTCAAATCCCAGCTGCTCCATGTGCCATGTCAAAGTGTCCCTGAGCAAGACACCTAACCCCTAGCTAGCAGAGTAAACAGGGGCAGGCAACATCGGCAATGGGTGATCAGTCCGGGGAAAACCGCTGGCATCAACGCAGAAGAACAATCTGGCAGCGAGTGAGTGAGTGACTGGGGTTTAAATACCGAGGGCAGTGAGTAGGGTAGACAGGTGAGTGTGATTGTGCTGACGAGGTGAATGTGTCAAGCAAGTGTACAGAATAAACTGATTAGGGGAAGCGAGGGGGATGTGGAGTTGAATTGTGACACAAGTAAGTTTGCTAAATAGAAAGTGCCAGTGAACGGTAACATTTTATTATTTAAGATGAAACTTACCTTCTGGACCATGCAGCGCTTTCTTCCCATTTCTACCGTCCGCCTCAAAGGAATTCACGTCTTCGTGGTCAACTGCGCATGTGCATTAGAGCCGAGTACAGCCGAGTATCTCCGGGTTTTGGCCTTTTAAGTAAAGGTTACTTGAGATTACATTACATTACATGTCATTTAGCTGACGCTTTTATCCAAAGCGACGTACAAATACAAGTACAAGTGCATTTCCACGTAGATACAAACTCAGAAAACAAGTAATAAGAAAGTACATTTTTCATCAAATAAGCAGTTACAAAACATGTTATAGAAAAGTGCCATTATAAGTACAATTTAAGTGCTATCATTTGTTAGTGCTACGGTTTGCTAGTGTTTTAGTCAAGGTAGAGTCTAAAAAGGTGTGTCTTGAGTTTTGATGTTTGAAGTTTCATAACTTTCTGCAGCAGAAAGTGTACTTTACTAAGTTTCCTTTAGTACGGTCAACAAATGAAGTGGAAATGAGTTAATGCCACTATTTTTTAAGGGCAACAAATACATTTTACAGTGTACACACTATGTCATCCTGATTGGATTGTTTTTTTTATTTTAACCGCGCTTATGCGTAACATTAACTATTTTGATTGTGTGCCTAAAGAACTAAGGTAATCTCTGGTTTTCATAACTCAGTGCCTAGCCTCTTACTTACATCACCGTACGTCACTGGTCTTTTCATGTATTTAGTTTTGTTGTGTTTGCCTTTGTTGCTTTTAATATGGACTTATGTGTCCGTAATTGAAGTTTAATAACATATTGGCATTGAGTGGCAGAACAGTAATTACTTCATGTCCTTAGTATTTTATCAATATATTAAATAAAAGTAAATATGCCGTTAACATCGTCAGCTAATGTATAATTACAAAAAGATTTTTAACAGGTTAATGCTTTATCAATAGTTACCATTAAAACCTTGTCAATAGTAATAATTACTTTGATATTTACAACACTATCCTGTAAAATACAGCAGTGAACTGTCCTAATTCTAACTTGTTTATCAAAATGAGGCATTGATATGATATGAAATTTGAAACATTACATGGTGAATGAGGGGACTCTGCTTTCTCAGTGAGATAATGGACTGAGAGAAAAGAACAGGTAGAAAAGGTTATAGGTTGGCACGTCACAGCATGTTGAAAGTACATCATGGAAACAGTTTCATTCTGTCTTGTTCCATGAATGGCATTATTCATACTACGTTATTATGGTTAATAATACTATTTTTAAGGAAACCCATGCAGATTCAGCAAATGGCATGTAGAGTTACAGCACAAAGTGTATGGGGTCTCAAACTCTAGCTACCCCCCTCCATTTTTATTGACTTGATGCACAAGAAACATTTTAACTGAAATACCCTTTTTTAATATTCACTCTCACAACGGTGGCCTAAGCCATATCGATCGTGGCTGAATTAAAAGTACCTGATGCAGGGCGTCTCTAATCCGCAGGGTCTTTTAAGAATCACCTGGTCTGACAAATGGGCCCTTTTAAAGGAGTATAATGTGTTCTTAAATTATTTTATTGATGGGAGGGGGACAGCCTCTCCAGGTACCCATACAAACTGACATAACACGCTGTGAAAGGGTCAATTTGGCCTCCATTTTCAATTTCTTCGTTATCTGCATTTAGAGTCATGCTGAGAGGCTCGACGTGAGCTAGGATGGGCTTTGAGGAGGTTTGGCCAATTTCAGCATTTGCTCGCATTTAGGAGGGCCCTCCATTGCACATAAATACTGTTGGCTGCGTTGTGGTCTGTCAGTATTGGTAATCAAGGTGTTTTAATGTTTCGTCCTCACAGATATAATATTTCTATCACATTTATCTCTATATCCATTAAAGGACAACAAACTACATTATTTATTCATTTTAGCACATTCATTCTCTCTGCCAATACTTTTAAGCTCAGTAAAATTTGATTTGGCAAGTGATTTCCTATGTAATCAAGTTTCTTTAAAAACAAAAAATAATAAGTGAGACTTTTGATTTTTAAAATGTTGCTTGACTCCAACACTTATCCCTTGCAAAGAAAATTAAAAGTCCTCCCTCTTCTGTAGTAGGTTAACACATGACACAAAGCTTTTCAACCCTCTTTGGGCACGTCTAACAAATCCACTCTAAGAAAGAGCCTCACACAGCGGCCAGCCAGAATTACATTTTGTCTTTCATAAGCCTAGAAATTACCCCTGAAAAAGAATGATTAATGCTGAATGGACGAGAAAAGGTGTGCAACGCTTTTCAAATCAGCAAAGTCTGTAAAAGGGAGACCGCTAATTACATTGCTGTTTGTATGACCTCTGCTTAAGTGCATGAAAGCCTCTCCTAAACGACAGGTGAAATTGCATTTTCAAGTAACATTTTAAAGGTCCATGTGGGCACTCTGCCTAATAAAGCCATTTGTAAATGACTCCTCTTTTAGACTCCATTAGAAGCAAGGAACCATTTGTCATAGGATTCAGAGTCAATAAGCATGTAATCAGGACATCCAGCAACCAGTGAAGGGGATAATTAATGACATTACCTTGTGAACTGCTTAATTACTGACTGTTGGCCTCCTCAATTGTCCCTACAAGTGCTGAATTTGTTCCCTGGCTGCAATTGTGCTCTGATTGACAGAGGTGATAACCGCAGAAGGGAATCAAGACATCTGAGGACAAATTAATTGGCTGTTTGCACATGGAAACCAGGCTGACAATTACTATTACCAGTGATTAATATCTCTGAAGAGGAGAGGTCAGGCTGCAGTGAAGAAGCCTTGCAGCATAAACATTGTAGGTGACGTGATTGTGAATTTGTAGGATTCTTGTTTGTAGCATTCCCGTATTTTAGGTATGGTAAACAATTAATCTGTTCTCGGTGTACAATACTTTGACGTAGTTTTTGCATCATTTGAAGCATCAACAAAATCCGTCTTTCACCCCGTCGCCTTCCATTTCTCAAACTAAATTGTGGACACACCCTGACTAAATGTCGGAAGACTGTTGGCACTTCAAACACAGCTGTCAATAAGGGAGAGTTGAGGGCATATATATATCTGTGTGTATGTTTGGATACCTTTTATTTCAGTACCCTTTTTTCATTTGTTTGTATTATATAATACAAAAAAATAAAAAAAGGGTACTGAAATAAAATGTATCCAAACATACACACAGCCTTTCATCCTTATTTGATCATTTACCTAACACCCAGAAAGAATGGCGAACCACATATAAAGACTTCAAAGGGGCTAAAGTGGGTTAAACCATGGGACTCGATTTGAATAATTACCTCTGAGCATCTATTCCTAACCAATATTCCTTGACCTCTGTGGAAAACGGGCTCAAGGAAAGATGGTTATTGGAATTCTAGGAATTCTTTAGAGGATTTGACTCTACTTTCACTAAACTCCGTAGATATGAAGCAGCGGGAGACGCATGTAAGGGACGTAAGGTACAATTTCTCCAAAGAAACGCATCTTAGATGCCTTCCTCCATAGGTTGTTACAGTGCTGTGTCATGCAGACGACATTAAACAACAAGGTTCAAAATAGCAGATTAAATGACTTTTGCTGACAGTTACTTGCATGATCTGAGTTTCATGATTGGATGATAAATCACTATTCCAATATTGCCCCCGTAAGGAATTGTGGGACGGAATTATCTCCTTTCGTAAAGGATGGTCCTATGCTAAAGAAGCTTCTTTCCTTAGCATTTAGATAATTTGAACAGCTCTTATCATGGCAGAGACTACTGTCAGGTCATTTCACTCAGTTAGGAGTCTTCCTAACCAAATTTTACAATCCAAATCCAGCCGTAATATAGTGTATGTGTGTTTGTTTATGTGTGCACTAGTGTATGCGTGTGTGAGCGTGCGTTTTTGGGAGGTAGGGATGTGGTGAGGGGCCATGGTTATTCAGAAGAACATGAGTCCCTGCATCTCCGGTTTAATTCTTTGTATATCTTGCCCACCCCAACAAAAAAAGGAACACTGTGCATGTGCTCAACAGCGGTAGATATCCCAGCCAACAGCCAATCCTTCTATCCAGAAACACATGCGCAGCCTGTTATCATGTGTGTGTGTTCACTGACCCGTTATGACCTGTTCTTTGTGAAGGCACAAAGGTGGGAGTGAAAGAGGCGTGAGATCACACACATTTAAATCAACTGGATGAGGGCTCTTATTCATGCGATACCCACTGGGGCGATCGCTGACAATGTCTTGCTTGTTCGCGTCCTCCATATTAGTACGGGACAGGCTGAAGTGGCCACACTGCTCATTGAATAAATCATTGTTACAATGTTGGTATTTTCACTGGGTAATTACTTCAATACGTAAAATGACTGATACCATGTGACTGTCCTGGTCCTCAAATGTCTGGAAACAAAAAATGAAACAATATTAGTCTATGTAAAAATAGTGTAAATTAGTCAACTTAAGACTAGTTCACTGCCGCTGCTTCGCACATGGGCTGTTATGAGCCATCCTGACTTGGCCTGTGGATCCCCTCAGACAAAGCCATGTTGAGAACTGTTTAGCAGTACTAGATACATTCAGGAAGGTTGACAAGGCTGCATATTCTACAGCTTTTACCAGCTCGCGGGCTTGGCCAGATTTTGACCTTGCACTATAACTCAACAATAGAAATCAGCTTTTTGCTAAATGACCACAGAAACATCTTCAATCAAAAATGTGACTAAAACAATTATTTAACCAGCTAACGTTAGGATATGTTGCTAACTGCCCATAAATCACCAAATCTGGTAGCAGTTTGTCTGTTTGATTGCTAAGAGACGTGGCCATGTGATTGGCTGAGGACTGCCAAAGATGCGGCAGGTTTTTTGCACATAATAGTTTGATTCACGAGACTCCCGCTGAATGCTTTCGGAGCGCGACAAACAGATTTTGGTAAGTTCGTGGCCATATTCACTTATGGTGCTCTTGCAAGGAAAAATCCACAAGATTGAATTGGCTCTGGTTATGTAGCTCAATGGTGTTGGGAAGGGGGGTCCCTTTAGACTCATCCCTACTACTGGGGAAAAGAAGGAATGGTTCTAAAGGAGTTGGAAGCAAAGGAAAAAGAAAAACATCAAAACAGCACATTGTTTGACGAGTAGATATGCACAGGGTTTTTGTTGTTTTATTTTAACAGCTATTCATAAAATATATCATCAGTTGATCTGCATTACTTAATTGTGGCTTGACAGTTAAATTATATCTGCTTTTGGTTTTTAAATTTAAAATCTTGAAAACCAGTGATAGGTTAACTTGGGGAAACGGGGTTAGTCAAGAATCTACATTTACAAGTAGGCGGAAGTAATAGCTAAAAGATGAGTAAAGATGAACAGATAGTTGAATAAAATGATATCATCATTAGGGAAGAACTGCCATTATGAAAGAAACATTTTCTTTTCTTTTCTTTGTCTGATTTTCAAGTTGTGTTATTATAAAAGTAGTATTAATTGTGATAGCTGACAAATGATACAAAATAATTATTTACGTCACATAGGCTTGCTTCACATAGACCATGTACATTTTTTTTGCGTTTTCCTATTTCGTAATAGTTTATTTAAGAATGAACATGTCTGACACATGTTTCTTCAAAATTCAACCTCTGTAGTAAAATACCAAAACCACAAATAAATACAGTAAGCACTTGTATTGGGCCAAGAGATGTCCCTTTATTAACTTTACACCAGGTTTATGAAGTGGTTCCACAATTTATGAGGACTGTTTGTTGTTGACGGGGCGAATGAATGAACAAAGTATACCTTTCGGTCAAGATTTATAATATCAGCCTGCCTATATCCCAGAAATGTGACAATGTATTCAAAATCATTGACATGTAGTTATTAAAAAAATTATACCAAATTTAGATCAACTAGATACACATAAAGTACATACAGTATATAAATATAAATGAATAACAAAAGACCCTTTGTTTTCGTTTTGTTTTTTTAATACATCCACGTTGCACATTTTCAAAAACACCTGCCAAATAGGTAAAAACAAAAAAGTAAAGAGAGTAAGATGCATTTCCAGATTTATCCATGTGAGCGTGAACGTTGCCTGAGCACTAGTCTCCAGAGGCAACCCTCTCAGAGACAGGAAGTGTTGACTCAGGGGGTGGCATGCTGATTGAATGGGAGCGTTCACACTCGAAGCCGTCGTCCCTCATGGTGCATGGATCCCTGCTGGAGCGGCCAAGCAGGCCTAAGCCCCTCTTTCCTCACTGCCTTCCCTGTGGATTAAATGGCTTTCGCTCACCTCTTATTCCTTTGCTCACTGCCCACAGGAGTGGCATTTTACTTCTTCTTCCCATGATCTCAGCAGATGAGGCAGCAGGTTTATCTTTTTTTCTTGCTCACTTGGAAGGGGCAAATGACCAGCAAGAACTCAATTAGCAACATGTCCCTCTTGGTTGGGAGGTCTGAATCTGCGCTAGTTCAGCTTGTATCCGAGATCAATCCTGCCTAAGTGAAGTGACAGCAAGTGAGAGAAAATGGTAAACGAAGTGTGTGTGTCTGTGTTTGTAGAGGAGGGGGGAGAGGGGAGAGCAGCATCTGCCCCCATATAGATTTGCTTAATTGGGTTTGACTCTCACAATTACAGGGTAATAATGGCCTTTTCAACCCAGCCATGTTGAAGTGAAAGGCAGTTTCTCCACGCACCTGCATAGTGTCAGATGATTTGTAGCGGAGAGTGAGCGACAGGGAGACGGGAGGGAGAGATGGGGGAATTGCCAATGGACTTTGGTTAAGCAGTGGTTATTGAGTCTTTGATAGGACTCCAGGAGGCCAGGGAAGCAACAATGACAGAATTAATGGGCAAGGCACGATGAGAATGTCAGCTCAGAGGGGGGCTACTGTGGCCTTTGAGCTGCCTTCTGACGTTTCAGTGATTGTGCTCTCCACAACACTGTGAAAAGGCTTGACCCGTTGGTGGATCTGGTCTTGAATGTATTTACTTTTTTAGAAGGATATTTTGCTTATGATACCCTGTAGCTGTCTCTGAATGAGGGAGTAAAAGAATGAAGTCATGATCAAGTGGACTTAATTTGTCTAATGCACACATATACACTTAAATAATGTTGTTTTTTTTCAAAATTAGAGGTTAGTCAAACTAATGCACAACACCAGGGCCTTTTTGTCTTTGAATCTGAAGAAGCCAAAACCCTAATTTTACGCAAGCATAGAGTTGATCGCACTAAGCACTGGAGGAGTAAATTAAGCCACTCTTTTACAAAGCAAAATACATTTTTAAATATAAATCTCACTTTAATAATATTTAATAAAAAACTATTTCTAGATTTAATAATACTTTTCTTTCATTTTTTTATGTTTATTGTTATGGCCATCTTTGTCTTTACTTAAGCAGTCATGTAGGTGCAAACAAAAAATGTGGGAGGGGAGGTTGTCACCCGGCAGGGGAATTACACCGTGGATGTTGTACCCCAAGCACTTTATGCTTTAAACACACTTCATACCCCCCCCCCAGGCTGTGTTTCATGTAAATGTAATGGTTCAGAGATTCAAAATGTGCTGGATTTAATGCACTTTTTTGAAAGTTGCTGATGGGAAGAGTTAGGAAAATTCAAAAGTAAAACTATTTAGTCTGTATTTCAAACAGCAGACACAAAGAGGCTGGAGGTACAGTGTGAGAAGCTGAAGGAGTGCTATTACCATTAACATTTTGCATATACTGAGGTCTACTAACAAGGAATCTAGATCTTAATCTTTACATTCAGTTAATGAATCCCTTTGTAGCACTTTAGAAAGCCCTTCTCTTTATTAATATCTGGATTTGCAAATACCAGAGCAAGATAAGCGCATGGAATAAAAAACAAAATACACAGGTCTGAAACAAAACACAAACACAGAATTTCCAGTGTGAACCAACATGTATGGACTTTAAACCACAATGCTGTCAGTCATTATTAGCCGTAACGATGGACCCATTCTGAACAAGTCTTGGAAAATAGCCCTCGGAAGTGGAGCCACATGCTACAAGATGGCTTTTCCCTAATATAATTTTTGCCTGCAAATTACAAAACAGAGACAGAATAATGTGTAAAGTCAAGTTTGGTGAGCGAGCAGATGGAAAAATTCCGGGCTGTGTGCCTCTCTAATGGATATCCTTGTGGCTGGGAGAAAATAGGACTCAATAATGTGTCCTTAATGTCTGCCAGCGCTGTTTCAGGGAACGTATCAGAAGAAATGTCCCCTGCCATTTCTGCAAGCAATCACTTAATGGGATGGGCAAATCCCAACAAAATGGATGTACTGATCTATTTCTGGGCTTGACAGATGGAATGAATCCTTGGCTCTTGGAAGACAAAAATGAAAAAAGTAGAGGGCGAAGAAAGGAACAGGCTTCAAAGAAGAAGTGATAAAAACAAGCCTTTCACAATTCATTCAGCGGAGCAGCATGTCTGCAATGTTGTGTGTTGCTTAAGTGCAGACACTGACAGGAATTTCAATTATTTAATTAGGGAGAGAAAATGAAAAGACTTAAGTGTTGTGATTTCTGCAGTCTTTCATAGATCAATCTAATGTGCGCTCACATTGGAAATCAACCAAGATGCAAGAGGGGCAAGTGAAGTAGCGTCGTCTAAATCATGCAATTAAAATGGCAAATTAGTTTCTTGATATATTCATTTAAGTGGTTAAGTAGAAATGTTTTTCTCCCCGTCCACGCAGCTGTCTCCTGGGTGGGTGTGGAGAGGCAGCACCATCCACATGCTCTTATGATTAGAGCCACCGTTCATTTGCTGAGAAAATGCTGAAAGCACTTGCTACCACAAATTAGCCATTTGAAGGCTTGAAAATTCAATTTCGAAGAGTTGATTTAAGTATTTAGGCATAGCGTGGCTAGAACATAAAGATTTTGAAACATTTTGCCCGCTAATGTCGATATCTTTTAGAGGCCATTATAGGTTTTTGTGGCCTTGTGCTTTGTGAACGGCACAGCTGGAAAATACCAGCTTTTCATACTTTTTGGCTAATTTCTGTCAACTTCACACCTCCATTCTCATATGATCTATAGGCCGTTTCCCTGTTCAGCAGCCTTCTCCTTGTTATAATGTGAACATTTTGTCCATAATGAAAGGTCATCTGCAGCTCAGTCACTTGTTCCATTAGCACGAAAATGGATCGAAGCTTGTGAATGATGGATCTGTTAGTGGGGTTGATTTGGTGGGAACCGTATTTGGCGTGTGCCATTGAACTGAATGTTGAGAAATGCAATCGAAAGTGGTAGGTAATAGGAACAAATGAATACAAAAACTGAAAAACGTTTCAAGGATTTGTGTGATGCAGGGTCTTTACAAACTATGTGACTATAAATGTTAAAAACACTTTACTTACATTTCTTCAGATGTGAATTTGAAAGATATGAAAAGAATAAAAGATGGTTCTTATTGTCAAAGCCTTGCGGTCATGTGTCTATAACACCATGAATCTTCCATTGTTCGCACACTTGTACCCAAAATAAATTGTTTAGCCCAGGGATTACTATCAACACCTTAAAAAAAAGGCCCGGCAATGTGGGAACTTTACACTGCACTTAAACTGTTATTTATTTGGAAGCTTATTGGAACGACAGTTATTGTGATTGTCAGACTAATCCTCCCCAATAAAACCTTGAGCTTGAAAGCTACGGCCATTTGTCTTCTTCAGTCTGAAACAATATTCATCATGTTTTGATATTGCACATATACTCTTCAATTTCCTATAAAACGGTGGAGGATGTTCATTTTCTTTAAAAGAAGCATAAAACTGTAAACATACTAGTTAAGTTAAAAGCAAAGAAGTATCAACAGATTAGTATGCTTGCATTAAAATGGAACTCAAAGCCGGATGGCCCCTACCATTTAGTTGTGCATCAGTGGATCTTATTGATAACTTGAAAATTACACAGTAATTGTGGCCTAGACTGCCCCCAGATGCCTGTGCCCCCCGACCATAATGTCCATGTCCCGCCGTAACTCCCGCTTGCACTGGGAAATGCAGGATTCGAACCCCAGTCTCCCACTGGGCCACGGCCCAAAAGTTCTGATTTGTGAGCGTAATCTACACTCACCTAAAGGATTGTTAGGAACGCCTGTTCAATTTCTCATTAATGCAATTATCTAACCCACCAATCACATGGCAGTTGCTTCAATGCATTTAGGGGCGTAGTCCTGGTCAAGACAACCTCCTGAACTCCAAACTGAATGTCAGAATGGGAAAGAAAGGTGATTTAAGCATTTTTGAGCGTGGCATGGTTGTTGGTGCCAGACGGGCCGGTCTGAGTATTTCACAGTTAGGATTTACAAAGAATGGTGTGAAAAGACATCCAGTATGCGGCAGTCCTGTGGGCGAAAATGCCTTGTTGATGCTAGAGGTCAGAGGAGAATGGGCCGACTGATTCAAGCTGATGGAAGAGCAACATTGACTGAAATAACCACTCGTTACAACCGAGGTGTGCAGAAAAGCATTTGTGAAGCCACAACACGCAAAACCTTGAGGCGGATGGGCTACAACAGCAGAAGACCCCACCGGGTACCACTCATCTCCACTACAAATAGGAAAAAGAGGCTACAATTTGCAAGAGCTCACCAAAAAAAACAGTTGAAGACTGGAAAAATGTTGCCTGGTATGATGAGTCTCGATTTCTGTTGAGACATTCAGATGGTAGAGTCAGAATTTGGGGTAAACAGAATGAGAACATGGATCCATCATGCCTTGTTACCACTGTGCAGGCTGGTGGTGTAATGGTGTGAGGGATGTTTTCTTGGCACACTTTAGGCCCCTTAGTGCCAATTGGGCATCGTTTAAATGCCACGGCCTACCTGAGCATTGTTTCTGACTATGTCCATCCCTTTATGGCCACCATGTACCCATCCTCTGATGGCTACTTCCAGCAGGATAATGCACCATGTTACAAAGCTCGAATCATTTCCAATTGGTTTCTTGAACATGACAATGAGTTTGCTTAACTAAAATGGCCCCCACAGTCACCAGATCTCAACCCAATAGAGCATCTTTGGGATGTGGTGGAACAGGAGCTTCGTGCCCTGGATGTGCATCCCACAAATCTCCATCAACTGCAAGATGCTATCCTATCAATATGTGCCAACATTTCTAAAGAATGCTTTCAGCACCTTGTTGAATCAATGCCACGTAGAATTAAGGCAGTTCTGAAGGTGAAAGGGGGTCAAACACAGTATTAGTATCGTGTTCCTAACAATCCTTTAGGTGAGTGTATAGAGCTGTTATCTACCAGCAAATCTGTGACAGTCTTTGGGTTTTTTTCCTCTTTTTTTTGGAGAGTTAATGCCTTCCTAAGGAGATTTTTTACGCCAGTCATCATGCCCCGCCCCCCGCATTAACGTCCTTCCCCGCCGAATTGTCCGCCCGCCCCCACATAATATTCGTCTGCAACCCCGTGCAGATTAGAGTTAGGGTTCTATCCTTTTTTTTTGTTAAATTTCCAATTATTTCAATGGAGTTCTTCACGTGAATTTTTGGCGATTTTTGGGAAAACCACAAGTCCTTTTATTTTGATAATAGCACATAATTCCCGATGGGGCCCAACAATCACTGACATTTTAAAGACAATTCCGAGCAACGCTGTGGGAGGAGATGCGTGCCAAACTTTTGTACGGAAGGAATTTCAAAAAGTTGCTTAAAGTACAGAAATGAAACAAGCTGAAATTATTCTAAAAAAAAGCTGAAATACATTGGAAAAATTGCTGAAAATACCGAAATAATTAAAGCTGAAATTAGTTTTAACATTGCTGAAAGACTAGAAATAGGAAAAGCTGAGAATTAAAAAAATACATTTTTGTAGTAATATAAGGTTTAGTACTAGTTATAGTTGTAATTGTGGAACTAGCAGTAGAAGAAGTGAGTACTAGTTTCATTAGTATTTGAAAGCAATTGTGGTGTACCTATGGTTGAAGTACAGATAATGATTAAGGCTTTTTTTTTAAATAGTGGAATTAGGTGAGGGGGGGTTGGGAGAGAGAATGTTTTTCATTCAAACTAATGAACTTGGTAAATGGACTTGTACAGCGCTTTTCTAGTCTTCTGACCACTCAAAGCGCTTTTGGCTATGCTCCGCTAACATTATTAGTTCCACATTCGGTGTCACTGATTCTTCTCGAACAGAAATCATCTCATTTATCTGCAGCGCGCTACCTTCGATATCACACATGTCTCCTAGACATGCCAAATGTTACAGTAAAACGCTGTAATGTCCTCCTCCCCATTCCGGAGGATGGAGAGGAGCATAATTGTTTGGCTGAGCTGGAAGCTCAGTGCACACCTCGACCAGACCTCGCAGATACACCTCTGCACAACAGTGACCTGGTAATGTATGTTGACGGATCTGCTTCACGGGATCCCATGACTGGTACTAATCTCGTGGGTTTCTCTGTTGTTTCAGACTCAGCTGTTCTGTGTTCCGGCCCTCTTCCATGTCACCTCTCAGCCCAAGCAGCAGAATTAATCGCGCTAACAGAAGCTTGTAAACTTGCTAAGGATAAAACGACAACCATTCACACTGATTCCAGATACGCTTTTGGCGTGGTTCATGATTTTGGCGCGTTGTGGAAACACAGGAACTTTCTCAAATCAGATGGCAAACCAGTGTTACACCACACCCTTATAGCAGAACTATTGGACGCCATTTTGTTGCCCACAGCTATTGCCGTTTGTAAATGTGCAGCGCACACATCCGACACGGGCGACATTGCAAAAGGGAATGAGCGAGCAGACTTAGCTGCAAAAGCAGCTGCTAGATGTCCTCTTCCAATAACATCACGCCCAGTTCCTGCCATGTGTTCTCTTCCCTCCTCTCTTGCAGCCGTGCAGTCCCTCTCTACTTCAGATGAGAGACGTCTATGGTCCTCCTCCAACTCCAAATTCGGCATCTGGTATGGTCCAAATGGTAATCCATGCTTACCTAAACATTTCTTCCCTCACTATGCGAAATTGACTCATGGGTTAGACCATGTGTCAAGAGGAGGAATGTTAAGTATCATTGATGCAACATGGTTCACAAAAGGCTTTGCAGCTTACGCACAAAGGTTCTGCCAAGCATGCATAACATGTGCAACTCACAATATAGGTCGTTCAGTGCAGGTGTCACATCATGCAGCACATCCACCGCCTGCAAGACCGTTTGAACATGTAATGATGGATTTTGTGCAACTCTCCCCATCGGAAGGTAAGAAACACTGTCTGGTAATGGTAGACATGTGGTCTAAATTGGTTGAGGTGATTCCTTCCAGTAAGCAGACAGCCTCCACAGTGGCTAAAGCTTTGATTTCAGAGATCATTCCTCGCTGGGGAATCCCAAGTAAAATTTCTAGCGACAATGGTTCACATTTCGTCAACCAAGCAATCACAGAATTAAGTGCATACCTGGGTATTGACTTAAAAACACACTGCGCATACCATCCGGCCAGTGGAGGAGCGGTAGAGAGAGAGAATGGAACATTGAAAACAAAGCTGGCCAAATGTTGCGCAGACACAGGTCTACCTTGGACAAAAGCGCTGCCATTGGTTCTGATGTACATGCGAATGAGGAAACGAACACGCAGCAACCTAAGCCCATTTGAAATCCTTTTTGCAGTTCCTCCCCATATTGGTGTGGAAGCTCCAGGGACACCACTTCCTTCCACCACACTGTGCGAGAATGACATGTTAACCTATTGCATTCGACTGTCTTCCACTTTGTCTGATGTAAGAAAACAGGTTGTAGCTGCACTTCCGAGAGAAGCAACGGGTCCGTTACACCGACTGCAACCAGGTGACTTCGTGGTGGTGAAGGATTTCAGGAGAAAGAGTTGGAAAGCTAAGCGGTGGTAGGGTCCATTCCAGATTCTCCTGGTCACCCAAACAGCTGTCAAGGTAGCGGAAAGGGCAACCTGGATCCACGCATCCCATTGCAAGAAGGTTCCGGATCCAGTACCTGTAGAGGGCTCAGGCGACCCTACCCCAACAACAAGTGTCAATCAACCGACACCACCGTTGCAGTGACCACGGACGGGTTCACAACGGGCAGTTGACCGACAGACACACAGTGCATTGTGATCTGTGTTGACTGTCTACAACGCGGATGCCTCACAAGAAGGAAGGTTGGCAGACTCCACATCCCAACGTATACCTGCGGACCAACAGAAGAAGAAGAACACGACCAGGACCCCTCCACATAGACACAGTAGTCGTTAGTGTCACCACAGTTTTATTCATATTATTGCTTGCTTCAGTTTCATTGTATCTCAGCATCTTTTCGTGATTCCGTAGTCCGCTACCTAAAGAGTGGTTCTTTCCTTATCATGGAGCGACAACGCCCATGGAGTCCCCTCAGACGACTGGGGGGACCTCGGGTAACCATCTGTTTATTTGCAGGTGTCATTTTATTTGTGCTAATTCCATATTTTGTCCTCCACCAGAAACATTTAGACAACTTACGTGACCAACGCGACAACAAGACTGACTCTAACTCGACCATTCACAACCGCACCAAGCGAGGACTGACCCGCCTAGACAACTGGTTTGAAAATGGGATAAACCCATTGAACAAATATTCTGCAAATATGTGGTGGCGCTATGCTAAACACGTAGCGACAAGAGAAAATGCTTCCAACTGTTATGTATGTTCTTTGCTACCCATTAGCTCTAATCAACCACAGTTAACGGTAGCACCCCTGGGGAAGTCTGAAGGTTGTTTCTGCGGTCTCTCAAGTAGTGGCTGGTATAAGCCCGACAAGGACGTGTTTGTATTCGATAGCAACGGAACGTCTTGGTATTTCGACAGCCTATCTCCATGGGAGGAGGTAAATAGTTCAGTCTGTTCTCAACATCACGATATCAAACAGTACTCAGCTAACCAAACATCTACATTTGTCCTCCAGGCTCAGGAAATCCAAACACGGTTTCCCCTTTGCTATGCTCGGAATGGGACTCATTCGGTGGGACAAACAGACCCTGCTAAGTGTGACACGATCCTCATTGGGGGATTCTCCACTGGAGATTTAAATTGCAATTATGACAAATTCCCACCTTTCCGAAATGACTGCGCCAAAAACCATAACGTAAGCTTTTGCCAAGCCAAGGGCATTGCAGAAAGGGCCGCAAATGTGCCCATTCATCTCCAAAAATGGTCATGTTCCGGCTGGGGTTTTACTGTATTACGTCCGCAAGATTGTCCACTAGGTGTTAATTGTTCCGTTTATCATTTCGCATTTCTCCCTGGTGAGAACGGGACTTATCCAGTGACCAAGGGATGGTGGCTGTGTGGCACCACCCTCCGCGTGTCTCTACCTCCGCAGTGGAGTGGAATATGCACCCCCGTTCGCGTTACTGATCATACTTTTATTCTCGCAGCTACGACAGTGACAAACAAACGAACGAAACGAGGAGCCGCATTGGACACTGGCCTTAAGCCGGAAGTCAATTTTGAACCACACGACTCTGTCTGGGGCAGCAATGTGCCTGATGAGTTCAAACACGCCAGTACATCAGTTAAAGTTTTGTGGGGACTGTTTCCATGGACAGGAGTGGCAAAAAACACGTTACGATTAGAAACAGTTGAATACCGTTTCAAAAGTTTTGTAAACATGACTCTAGCGGGCCTTAAGGGTATTCGCGAGGAAATGACTGCCATGCGTTTAATGATTATGCAGAACCGCATGGTACTAGACCAATTGACCGCTGCCCAAGGAGGTGTTTGTGCTATCGTAGGAGAATATTGCTGTACGTTTATCCCTGAAAATGACAAAGACGAAGGAATTATCCATCAGGCGATACGAGACTTCGGGAATCTATGGCAAAAGACAAAACTCCCTCCCCAGATTGGCTCACACGTTTGTGGTATTCATGGAAAGGAACAATGATACAAGTAGCTACTATCCTTTGTGCTCTCCTCGCTTTTGTAATTTGCGGTATCCCATTGATCCGTCATACGATTGCCCAACTATTTGCGAAACAAATAGCTATGTACAGCCTGGTGTCACCTAATGACTCACCACCAAACTTGTTCCCTGGACATGACTCTGACAATAACCCCAACAGTGACTCTGACTCCCTTGACGACCTTAACTGTTACGACCTCGACACATAAGCATCGTGACATTTATGTTTTTTATCATGAGGATGTTCATTCCTGGTGTTCTAAATCTTTTGTTCCATATTAGCTTGCTAAACCAGGAGAAGTGAAATTCTCACAAAAACAGCTTTTATCCCCGCATTTATTAGTGTGTCACGAAAGTATGATTGATGTAATGACCTATTTTATATCTATATTGTGTGATAGTAAATCAAGTTCTGGTATTGTGATTTAAACTTTTTATTTTCCTATGAGTAAATGGTTATACTGTACACATGACATCTGGGGTGTAATGCTCAATCCTGGGAGAAGGTTTTCAATCTTTTCTTCTCTTAACAGATTTCTTCCTATTTTCCCCCATTTTGGAGGGTTTTTGTAGGGAGTTTTTGTTCTGTGACAGGCCAATTTTTGTGAGCGATGTCCGGATGTGCATGTTTATGATATTTGATGTGGTAAATATCAGATCGTAAATGTTTTAAAGTAGGCATCCTAAATTGATGCATAGTGTGTGATTATTATATAATCAAAAGAGTGGAATGTAATGGCAAAAATATATGTAACTCTTCTAAAATGATTCATTTGTATAACCCGTTTATTAATTGCAAGTGCTGAGATGGAAAGGCCATGGTATGAGAGCTGAAGTGTTCTGCACTGATAAATGTCCTCAGCGTCCTAGCTCTATAGACTAAACAAAGTAGGTTGTATGTGTGTAACCAGATTTGTTTTCAAGTGTTAGGAGGGCGAGTCCATGGTCAAAGAACTGATGTGTCTTACATGAACTAGCTGTCCTGAGTATCCTGGCTGTAGAGACTCAACAAGGTGGTCAAGGTTTCTGTTGACGCCACCGATAACTGAACTTGTGTATAAGAACTGCCTCGTTCTGTTAGGGGGCAAGAAGTTGGTTGATGACAGTCTGCAGAGCATGTAGCTGCTGTGACCTTTTCTTCCCTTGCAAGGAAATAAACGGAGAAAGACATATTTGACTCGGAGCCTTTGTTTCTTACTTCACGATTGTCTGTGCAAAATCTTCCACCACACAAGGTTGATGGAAGAAAAACCATTCAAGTAGGTATCAGGGCCAACGGCTGCGTCCAAGGTTCCTACATCCAAGGACGGGTCGGCTCCGTTTGGCGGTAGTAGACCATTAATTTTCTCTTTGATAGTCAGAATTTTATTGTTGAAGAAGTTCATAAAGTCGTTACTACTGAGGTCCACAGGAATACACGACTCGACAGCGCTGCATCTCTGTCAGTCTGGCCACAGTGCTGAAGAGAAACCTGGAGTTGTTTTTATTTTTCTCGATTAATGATGAGTAATAAGATGCTCTTGTGTTACGGAGAGCCTTCTTATATGTTTTAACGCTGTCTTGCCAAGTTAGCCTAGATCCTTTTGATTTGGTGGAACGCCATAACCGCTCAAGTTTCCGCACAGTTTGCTTTAAGTTCCGAGTTTGAGAGTTATACCAAGGGGCGAACTTCCTTCTTGTTGCCATTCTTCTTTTGAGGGGAGAAATACCGTCCAGTGCCATTCTCAAAGAGCCTGTGGCAGTATCGACAAGATGGTCGATTTGTGACGGACTGAAGTTTTCACTGGAGTCTTCTGATATCTTGAGACATGACACTGAACTTAGAGCAGAGGGAATGGCTTCTTTAAATGAGGCTACAGCGGCATCTGATAAACATCGACTGTAGAAACCCTTGGCAGGAGGAGGAGATTCTGGCAGTAGAAATTCAAAGGTCTAGAATCCATCTAGAATTGGATGGATGCCGTCCCTCCTAATCTGACCAGGCACTCCCCAAAACGTCTTCCAGTGATCAACGAAGCCCACATTATTTACTGGGCACCACCTCGACAACCAGCGGCGGAATGACGACATGCGGCTATACATGTCGTCACTGATCAAGTTTGGGAGGGGGCCAGAGAAAACTATGGTGTCCGACATTGTTTTAGCGTATGTATACACCGATTCCACGTTAACTTTTGTGACTTCGGAGTGGCGTAACCGGGAGTCATTACCGCCGACATGAATTACAATCTTACTGTATTTACGTTTATCCTTAGCCAGCAGTTTAAGATGAGACTCAATCAGGAATCAGGAAATCAGGAAACGTTTATTGCCATAGTATGTTGTGCATACATGGAAATTGTCTTGGCGGAAGGTGCATGAAGACAGTACAATAAAGACAACATAGTGCAAATGAGATAAAAATAGAATAAGTGTAATAAAATACAAAATATAAGCTATGGGTTAGTAAGTTAGAGGAGATAAGATAAAATTAGAAATAAAAATAAGGATAAAGTGCACCAGCTAAACAAAGTGACGGGTGACAAGTGAAAGTGACACAGTGATGAATGAGCATGGGAGTCAGAGTCAGTCAGGGGGGGCCCGGGCTCTGTTGATGAGCCCGACTGCCGAAGGGAAGAAACTGTTCGTGTGGCGGGACGTCTTAGTCCTGATGGACCTCAGCCTCCTGCAGGATGGAAGGGGCACAAACAGTTCATGTCCAGGGTGGGAGGGGTCGGCTGCAATCTTTCTGGCCCGCTTCAGAGTCCTGGCAGCGAACAAGTCCTGAAGAGACGGAAGATTGCAGCATTCACCCTCTCCGCAGAGTGGATGACACGCTGCAGCCTGCCCTTGTCTTTGGCTGTGGCTGCAGCGTACCACACAGTGATGGAGGAGCAGAGGATGGACTCGATGATGGCTGTGTAGAAGTGCACCATCATCATCTTTGGCAGGTTGAATTTCTTCAGCTGCCTCAGGAAGAACATCCTTTTTGGTGATGGAGCTGATGTTCAGCTCCCACTTGAGGTCCTGGGTGATGATGGCGCCCAGGAAACGGAAGGAGTCCACAGTGGTGACGGGGGAGTCACCCAAGGTGAGGGGGGAAGGTGGGGCTGCGTTCTTCCTGAAGTCCACGACCATCTCCACTGTCTTCAGGGCGTTAAGCTCCAGGTTGTTCTCACTGCACCACGTCACCAGGTGGTCAGACTCCCACCTGTAGGCGGACTCGTCCCCACCAGAGATTAGTCCAATGAGGGTGGTGTCATCAGCAAACTTCAGGAGCTTGACGGTCTGGTGACTGGAGGTGCAGTTGTTGGTGTACAGGGAGAAGAGCAGAGGGGAAAGAACGCAGCCTTGGGGGGAACCGGTGCTGATGGACCGAGAGGCAGAGACGTGTTTCCCCAGCTTCACGTGCTGCTTCCTGTCGGACAGGAAGTCAGTGATCCACTTGCAGGTGGAGTCGGGCACGTGCAGCTGGGAGAGTTTGTCCTGCAGTAGAGACGGGATGATGGTATTGAAGGCAGAGCTGAAGTCCACAAACAGGATCCTGGCGTAGGTTCCTGGGGAGTCCAGATGCTGGAGGATGAAGTGGAGGGCCATGTTGACAGCATCGTCTACAGACCTGTTGGCTCTGTAGGCGAACTGCAGGGGGTCCAGGAGGGGGTCGGTGAGGGACTTTAGGTGGGACAGGACTAGCCGTTCAAAGGACTTCATGACTACGGAGGTCAGTGCGACGGGCCTGTAGTCATTCAGTCCTGTGATCCTGGGCTTCTTGGGAACAGGGATGATGGTGGAGGCCTTGAAGCAGGCTGGGACGTGGCATGTCACCAAGGAGGTGTTGAAGATGGCGGTGAACACAGGAGACAGCTGGTCAATGCTTCAGGGTGTGGGGCGAGACTGAGTCCGGACCGGCTGCTTTCCGGGGGTTTTGTCTTTTGAAGAGCCGATTGACGTCACTCTCCAAGACAGAGAGGGGCAGTGGGGGAGGGGAGAGTAGTCCAGAGGTGTGAGCACCTGATGGGTCGGGGGAGGTGGTGGAGTTGTGGGGGATGGAGACAGGACATTGTCTTTCAAATCTGCAGTAGAACTCGTTCAGCTGCAGACCTCCGCCTGGCAGATGCCAGGCGGAGGTCATTCATGGAGTGGGGGGTTTTCGGCTTGTAGTTCATGAGGTGTTTAAAGCCTCTCCAAACCGAAGCAGAGTCGTTAGCTGAGAACTGATGTTGGAGTCTCTCAGAGTACAGTCGTTTAGCGTCTCTCACCGCCTTGCTGAACCTGTATTTAGACTCTGTGTACAGGTCTTTGTCCCCACTCCTAAATGCCTGATCCTTCTGCAGACGTAGTTTCCTGAGTTCCGCTGTGAACCAGGGTTTGTCGTTGTTATAACTCACCCTGGTGCATGATGGTACACAGATGTCCTCACAGAAGCCGATGTAGGAAGTTACAGCCTCTGTGAACTCATCCAGATTGTCAGAAGCAGTCCTGAAAACATCCCAGTCTGTGCAGTCAAAACACGCCCGAAGATCCTCTAGAGCCTCGCTGGTCCACTTCTTGGATTCCCTCACCACAGGTTTACAGAGCTTTAGTTTCTGCCTGTATGCAGGAATCAGGTGGACCATGACGTGGTCGGAGTGTCCCAGCGCAGCACGAGGGACGGCGTGATAAGCCCTGCTTGCTGTAGTGTAGCAGAGGTCCAGCGTGTTCTCCTCTCTGGTCGCGCATTTAATAAATTGTTTGAACTTCGGAAGTTCATGGCTGAGGTTTCCTTTGTTAAAGTCACCGAGGACAATAACCAAAGAGTCCGGGTTGGTCCGCTCCGCACGCCGTATCTGGTCGGCGAGTGTCCGCTGTGCCTCGTGCACGTTGCCCGCCGGCGGCATGTAAACACCGACCAGGATGAATGAAGCAAACTCACAGCGGGAGTAGAAGGGTTTGCAGTTGATGATAAAAGATTCCAGAGCAGGAGAACAGTGTTGTTGGATCACTGTTACGTCGTTGCACCAGTTGTTGTTGAAGTAGAAACAGATACCTCCACCCTTCGTCTTGCCGAAGAGCTCCGTGTCGCGGTCCGCTCCGTGTCGCCCGCTCTGGCCCCGGGTATACAAGTGACTATGGCTCCTGGTTTCGCTAACTTCACGTTCCTCAGAATGGAGCTACCTATCACCAGAGTTGGCTTCTTAGCGGGTGTGTCGCTGAGTGGGGAGAAACGGTTTGAAACGTGAAGTGGTTGGTGATTAACCCTGTGCTTCGACTTAGACTTATGCTTACTCCGGACAGTCACCCGGCCGCTCGGGGGTTAGCAGGAGCAAACGATATGTCTATGTGGCCCGCACTATAGTGGCTGGTTAACAGCGGCTACTGACTGAGCCTCCATGGTGCGGAGCCGTGCTTCTAACTCACTAAGCCTCGCCTCCAACCGATCAAATATACTACACTTCTTACATGTACCATTATCCGTAAGGGAGGCAGAGGAATAGCTAAACATGTGACACACCGAGCAAAAAAGAGCAGGGTGGTAGGGAGGGAAGACATCACAAGGTTAGCTGCTAAGCTAATGCTAAAAGAGGTAGCGTTGACGCTAAACAACATATAGGAAACTATTCGTTTAAACGTCTCACGTAGATAATTCGCCGCTTGTACTGACAATATGCTGACAGAATCAACTTGGTATGGCTAGAGCTCTGTAAAAGTTCAATGACATCAAACACGCTGTCGACAGGAAGTGACGCAACAGACTCACTGCACCGCATGGACACCGCACATGAGATGTGTGACATGGAGAGGTCCCAAGAGGTCGTTTTGAATGACAAATGAAGCTGAACTTTAGAAGCTTGTGTGAATATACAAACAGCCAGAAGGAGTGTGCACGAGGCTACAAACCAGCTGAACAGGTTAGAGCTAGAGGCAAATGGTGTCTCTAGCTGAAAGATTGGAAAAGCTGAAAAAGTAGAAAGTTGTTGAAGTTTTGAGAGGATTTGAAAATGAGCTCCATTGGAAACCATGTTAAAAAGTTGATGATTTTAATTTATAATAATTAAATTATAAGAGCTAAAAAGCTCATAGCTGCCCTCTCCTGAAGGATTTTAATATTTGAATGGTCTTAATAGCTGAAAGTGTGAAGGAGTTGAAGGGTGCGGCGGAAGAAATAGAATAATAATAATAAGTTGAATAAAGATTCGAAGAACAATACTTGGAATGCATCAATGCCTTCCAACAATTAGTAGTGGTTGTAGTACTATTTGAAAGAGCAATAAGTATTCAACAAAACAGCTTTATCCTAAGCTTCATCGTTAAATTACAGATAATCATTGCAGCTTTTATTTTGAAATGATGGTATTGGGTGAATGAGTGGGGGGGTTGAGAGACAGAATATTTGTTATTCAAACAAAGAAGCTATTAATTGATGGGCCTCATCAAACATTACAGTAAGAATTCCCTCCATGGGTGTTGTTTTGAAATGATGAGAGAAGGTGGAGATAAGGAAGTCATGTCAGGCTGCACTAATCAGCTAATACGGATGAACTGTGAGTCAAGACAGAGCAGCGCGTGTCTGTGAGTAACTGTGACAACGGAGCATCTGCGGTGACTAACAAGCTCACAGGGCAGAGAGAGATAGTGATTTACACGGGATCCACACTTCAAACAAATGTCCCCTGGATAAAAACTATACAGGGTAGCCAAAATATGATTTCATTTTGAGAGACACAAGACTACCGAACGCATCAGTGTGGTTTACATGTCTCTCTGTGTCTTACAGCGGCTCTACAAGCAGTTTTACGTGTACCTTTTGTTTTTATTAGAAATACTGTATGTCGCCAGGTTTGTATTGGAGCCTATGGGGCTTGAGACAGACTGTCTCACTCTCAGGTTCCTCACAACAAAAGTAAATTACTTTGGGATTCCATATCCATATGAGTCCGTCCAGCACAAGCACTGCATTGTTTTGATCCAAAAGTGAAGCCTGAAAAGTAAATATTGTGGCCGTAAAGGCACAAGTGACATTTTTTACCAGATTCTGACACTGCTGTCACTCGAGATTTCCAGAACATTCCGAAGCTCCCTACATAGAAACCCATGTAAAACTCGGAAAAGGACTGAAAACTGATGAAACATAATTAGTGATTATGAAAAAAGTAGAATAGATATCAAGCTGTCTCTAGCTGAAAGATTGGCGAACCTGAAAAAAAAGTTTAAAAGTTTATGATTCATAGAAATTATATTATAAGAGCTAGAATGAAGAACAATACTTGGAATTATCAATGCATTCCAACAATAATGGTCCATCCTAAAAAGTATTTTAACTTTTTCTATTTACTGCCCCTAATATCATGATTGTTTTTGGTGATCAAACATAAGTCCAACCTAACACTTAACTTAACTCTTAAGCAATGTCTCAATTAGACTCTTTTTATTTAAAAGCGTCTAAAGCCAGAGTGTTTTTTAATCTATAATCTATCTATAATCTAATTTATTTTAAATGGTAGAACAAAATAGTCAAAACTATGCAGTTTGTGTTAATCACAGACCTTATTTCACCAACACACATTCCAAAAAAAAGTATTGACTTAGAGACAATGGAACAATGCAAAACATGTTTTTCAAAATATCATCATTGACATTATGATATCTACCATTATTATTATTAAAGTACCTCCGAATTACTAGTTGTTACTTGCCATTATGGCACAGAAATCATTGAAATGTCACTTGTCCAGCCACCAAGCACCAGTGGAGCCTGTGATCCAGTACCTCTAAGAAGGTGCTGAGTTTCTCAATGAGACAGTACTTTACCACAGCAGACATTACAAAGACAAGACACTGGATGAGAGATTGGAGCTCTTCTTGCGAGCCAACGAGCCGCAGGATTCCAGACATGCTTCGGCTTACTGAGGCCACACACTCTTTGTAATTACTCCCATCACATTACCTTCCCAAGTACTGCATGAGCTCCTTACCCACTGATGATAGCACATAAATATAGACTTTCCATAACAAAATGAATCTGTCAAAAGCTGTATGCATTCAAGAAAACATGGATTTGCTCTCCAGTCACAGAGGCATATTGTCCACTTTGATGGTGCATGGGAGGATATCAAATGCCCTTCTGGCTGCCACACTCCAGATGGAAGAAAATAGCCTGTGGTCTATAAAAATGAAGTTAGATGTAAGTACGGCACTCAAATTTGGGGGAGAAAAAATGCTTTTTCAGGGGCATTTTGTTGTTGTCAATTGGTCTGAGCAACTTGCTGTAATGCTGGTAATGGAGCTACTCTTCTCCTTTCATCTTTGGGGTTTGTGTGTGTGTGTGTGTGTGTGTGTGTGTGTGTGTGTGTGTGTGTGTGTGTGTGTGTGTGTGTGTGTGTGTGTTATAGGGAGGCCAGGCCAGATATGGGAAAGAGACACAACAAGAAGAAATGCAGCCAGAAGATGGTTTGAGCGAAGTAAACATTGAGTCACAGCATAGTGATGGGATCCGAACCAGTGTTAGCTGCTCTCAATGTTAGGGTTAGGTTTGCCTACAAGTACTGCAACATATATATTTGAATGAAACAGGCCTCTCCAACCCAAACCATTTCCTAGCTGCTCCAGAAAAGTCTGGCTGTCCCAGTCTTCACTTCCGGCCCAAGCAACTCACCAAGGAAAACTTCTACTACCCCCTTCAATTCAACTTGGGTGTTACAAGAGCACAAACCGCTTTTGTGCCACCAAGAAACCCAACAGTCCTCATGATCCCCAATCGATCCCCCCAACAAAGGACCGAGCAGACACTGAGTTTAACGAGACTGGAGGAGCAAACCCTATCAAGGCACTGTAAGGCTAAGTCTGGGTTAGATTAGCTTGTGTCGTTCTTTTTGTTTTGATGTTACTGAATTGTTTAATTAGAGATTTTGTATGTTTTATAAATTGCTATCATGCCTCACTCTTCTAGGCTAAGATATGCTTTTCTTTGAGTTTCTTTCTTTCTTTGATTTATAAAATACTAACAAATACACCTATCCCTCCAACACATATAGTTACCTACAGACAGGTTAACTATGTGAGGAACACAAGTGGTGTACAAACACAGCCTGCACCAACACCTCTGCCATGAGGTCAGTAGTTTAGCTTCCAGCTAGCTCCCTTCCTTAGCTCTTCCCTCCTTATCTCACAGATACACACCTTCCCCTCCACCTACATGAATTAATGTTTTTATTTGTTGTTAAGATATTAGGATATAATAGCTTTTGTCAATTTCCTTATTGATCAGATTAGCATTGTTGGAAGTTAATAAACCCTGTTATACTTTAATGAAGTTTTCTGGGATTTTTTTGGACATATGTATATATATCAATTATAAGACTTGATTTATAGTTTGGTTATTAGTCCCTGTTTAGGATGGTGCCCCGTTATTTTATATTAGCGATTATTAATAATTTTATTGATGTCAATGATTTAATTTCACACTAGCTATTAAACAACACATTTTCCTTATGCTGGGCCCAACCAAATGGTGTCCTGAGTGAGACCATTCCCAATACTACCTTCATAACAGTGATGGTCAAAAATCCATCTGCTACATCTAATGCTCACACCAGCATACAGAAAACCTTCATAAACACTCACCGTAAACAAGTTGATTATCTCTTTTCAAAGCATTCATACATCTTTTTGATACTATGGGGAAGCACCTACAAGCATTGATGTTCTTCAAGGAACCTAATGAATGTAGGTTGAGACAGTCAAATTTCTGATATTCACCTGAGGAGCTACTTACTACTGCTCTGCTCTTATGTAAAAAAAGTCCTGAAGCTGGCTACAGCTTATATATTAAAACATACATTTCATGTAAATTAATTCTGTTAGAGTGTTCAAGTTACAGAAACAATGTGGATCCCTATTTAGACCTGTGCAGCATTTCACTTTTATTGGTAAAGTTCACCTCACATTTGTCTGTACGTATACCAAAATCTTTTGACTAATTCCATACTTTGCTTGCAAGTATTTGGATGGTCATTCAAAGTTACTGAGAAAATAAAAATCAGGAGGGATAGTAATAAAATGGTGCAATTAAACCAAATGCAAATTACTACCACATCCTAATTAAAATGTTTTGGTTGAAATGGGTAGCTGTTTGCAATGAGCTGTTTGCAAAGAGGTTTTTCATGGGATTCTTGGTTGTTGGTCATTTAAATCATCTTGTGGGGTACTTCCCCGGTTAACTGGGCTCACTGCACCACATTGACAGATCATATTAGTGACATCATTTTGGCATACATTATCTGCCGTCTTTGATTGTCTCATTCTCGCTTCTCATGTAAGTCCTCTCTTGTAATTTGTAAGACAAATTTATGAATGTGATTTTTACTGAAATTGGAACTAAAGTTCGCTGTAGAAAATTAACAAAAGCCCTTTATTTATTAAGTGTTTCCATCGAGTTAAAAGGCGTATTGAGACTAAATAGCACTTTTTAAACTGGGTGATTGTCGTTTCTTTGAAAATTAAACAGGGCATGGGGCAGAGCAGCCAACAACTGATTTACTGCCTGGCTTGCTCCTCCACTAAAGCCAGTTCAGCCCTCTACTTTCAATAAAAACCATGAAGTCATCAGTATTACTTCAGCTTGCCAAGCTTTAACCGTTTCTGTTTTTTCAGCAGATTCCCCGACCACAAAACTGGAGCGAGCTGATTGGCCAGTGTCCGGCCTCGCCTATTGTCTAAGCGCTGGGTTTGTTGGAACCCCAGGTTTTCCCTATTCACCCGTCAAACGCTAGTACTATTGGTATGTATGGTAGTCTGGGCATCATAGGATCGTGTTGTATTTTGTTAACAGGTAGCGCTGTCCTAATAAACATCTTCAGAAACGATTAAGGTAAGATAATACTGAATTCGGTCCCACAACTGTTCATTTGGTTGTTTGTGTTTTTCTTTGTATTACTTTCTGCTATTTCCCCCCATGAGGACACAGCTGCAGCTTTATGAGCTCCACAGGGAACATTGTAAATATTAGTCTTTACTGTATTAGAAATTGTGCACTTGATTTTGTAACACGTTATTGCCTTTTAAAATGTCTTCTTGCATAATTCCATGGAGAGGAAGGTTTTCATTCCGTAGCCATTTAGGTACAAACGTACAGATCTGAGAAGCTTCTGTTTTCATGTGGTGAATGAAAACGCAGTCTCTTCTGGAGGCCAACAAAAAATAACAATATAATAATGGAGATGGATAATTGACAGCCATATTCTTAGTTTTACTTTCTCTATCTTTGGCGTGTGCAGTGTCTCAGATGTTTTATAGGAATACAATACATATGTAGTGAGTGAGGGTAAAGATTGAGTGATGAGATTGAGATTCACTTCACCTTTTTCAAGGGGCCTTAGCCCTTCTGCAAAGAAATTACTTCCTAAAATTATTGTTCAATCCAACTGGCTGTCTGAGAATTTGATATACTGCACATAACATTGAAATTGTGAGACCATCTACAATTGTTTTTTATGTGGTCAAATGGATTATAAAGTGCTCTGGTTTGGACTCCTGAACTGAGGCTGATCAGAGTAAAATGTGATCCTGCGGATATACAGACCTCTTCAATGAATACACAGAGCTCTTCAACAAACATCATGTTCAGGTTTCAAACATATCTATCTATCAAGCACCCCAACCACCCCACACACATACACAGAAAAAAATAAAAAATAAATTCATGGCAGTCCTCTATGAGCAGGAGAGGATGGCTGCAGGATATTGCATTCAGGTGGAACAATGAGCAATAGATGTATCAAGTATCAAAGCATTGCTGGATTGTTGTTTGTGTGTGCATGTGTATGTATGTGTGAAAGAGTGTGTGTGTGTGTGTGTGTGTGTGTGTGTGTGTGTGTGTGTGTGTGTGTGTGTGTGTGTGTGTGTGTGTGTGTGTGTGTGTGTGTGTGTGTGTGTGTGTGTGTGTTTGTGTCTGTGTGCGTGTGCACTTGGGCCGGAGTATGCACTGACAGATCTCCTGGAGAACAAAGTGGAGCACATGGAGCACACACACACGGGCGACCCCACAGCTCAATCCATTGGAAATAATATCTTCATTACAAAGCAATTACTGACACTTAGAGCCTCTCCCTGTGAAGTGTGTGTGTGTGTGTGTGTGTGTGATGGAGCGAGGAGGGGGCCCTGCCACTGACCATTGATGCTTAGTGACCTTATGTTGCTCCATCTATGTCTGTGTCCGCAGGTAAAAGATGTACAGCTTTATGGGTGGAGGTTTGTTCTGTGCAGGAGTGGGAAATATCCTCCTGATTGTTTCCACAGCAACCGATTACTGGATACAGTATCGGCAGTCCAGCAACTACATGCACCAGGGCCTGTGGCGCAACTGCGCGCAAGGCAAATGCTTCCCACACAACGACAACATTGGTAAGTGAGGGCACGCATGGTTCTTGGAGATGAGTGGGAGAGTTTCATCCATTTCCATCCAACAATGCAAAAATCTTGTCATTACCTGAGGTAGAGTTCATCTCTAATGGACAATGGTGGTAGTAAGGAATGGCACGATGTTTTTGCATATTGTGGTGAAACAACAGTTGATCAAGGTATTATTGGAATAATCAGAAACATTTTCTGTGTGTGTCAGAGCATTTAGCTCACTATCATGTTACAGAAATGTCAAACAGAGGCAAAATGTGTTCACAAAAAAAAATGTGTTGATTAGCCTGAATCAAAATGATTATCTATCTAGTAGTATGTCAAACATTTTGTATACTGCTAGAGAAAAAGGTTTATTTCTTACGTTAATGCAAGCCCATTTTTTTGGAGGGGGGTGGATGACTGTTTTCTGAAAATGTCAACAGGCTTGTCTGTTTGAGTAGCTGGCTGAAAGCAAAGAAGTAGTAGGCTTACCTTTTATTGGTAACCTAACTGTTACGGTTCATTGTAAATAAGAGGCCTGACTGCTTTGTTCACAGCAAACTTGAAAAAGAGAAAATATTAAGCCATGGTTTAACTGCACTATAGGCTGAGTCCTTGTTTACCTGAAAAGATTAGCAAGCCAATCCCCTTTTTCATGTTGATAATAGCATTAAAATGAAAAAAATATGGAAAAAAATAAAAGAAGGGACATTAAGAATAGATAAAAATAAAAAATAAAAAGATTAACTGTGATTAATTTAGCGTTAACTCTGACATAGATATTTTAATCGTTTGACAGCACTAATATATAAATATAAATATTTAAATGTATGAATATATATAATATATATATATTAATTATATATATTCATATATTTAAATATTTATATTATATATTCATATTAATTACAAGATTTTCTCATTACAGAATAACACATAGAACGTGCATGATTGTTTGATAACAAACTAAATGCTGCGATACTAAATAAAAGTCATGATTATAAAAATGATTTGGTCCTGGTGACTTTATCGACGGCAAAAATGTATTAATTAATTAATTACCTACTTACTGGTGCCTCTAGCTCTGTTAATGACCGGAATAAATTTTGGATTTTGGTCTGACATGTACCATTCTTCATCATATTGGCAGCTGGGTCACATGTCACATCATTCACCTGCATTGGCTTGCACTGACCCCACTACTGACTTTCATTGATATTTGACCTTGTCCACAGCTTACTTAGATGCCACCCGTGCCCTTATGATCCTTTCTCTTTTGGCCTGCTTCATCGGCATCATCATCGGCATAATGGCCTTCATCCATTACTCCTCCTTCGACAGGTTTGACAAAACCTTTGCTGCAGGCACATTGTTTTTCATCTCATGTAAGTGCTACTCCACATAATTGTTTTTCTAATTTGTTGGTTTGGTTTGACATGTAATTTGCATTTGACTTTTATTGATCAATCCACAGTCACAAACATTATCCTTAAGTTTCTTTTTGCGCCGCCCAGGCTTTTTAGTGTTTCTAGCAATGGCGGTGTACACTGGTGTGACTATTAACTACTCTGGCAAACGCCATGGGAACTGGAGGTTCTCCTGGTCCTACATCATTGGCTGGGTGTCAGTGGTGCTCACCTTTTTTTCAGGTAAGCAGTTGTTTTTAATTTCACTCTGATCTCTGTCTACACATTTATAGTATTTATAGTTATTTGCATGATTTGCATTAATTAATTGGATGCCAAATAAACAATGTGATTTAAAGTGACTACTGTATAGATTTGTTAAGCTCTACAAATGTTTTTAGACATAACACAGGAACTTAAATATGTTTTGTAAGGTTGATGACAATATGAACACAAAGTTGCAAAAAATCAATTCATATTCAAAGACAATAAAGAACGTAAATCATTTTTTTCATTTTTTTTCACCAGGTCGAATCATAAATAATAATTTGACATAAACTAAATGACAAAAACCAGAGATAGTTGGAATCGTAAAAAGAAAACAATAAGCTGCCATGTAATTTGCTGTTGCACCTCTTTCTCTCCAGGTATATTCTATTTGTGTGCCTATCGGATGCATGAATGCCCCCGGAGCAATAACTCTCATTAGAACATTGAAACCATCATCCAGAAGTAAACCTTTGATTATGTTGATGAGATATGCATTTCTACCATCAGCATGGAACCAGACCAGACCTGTGGAACATGAAAAGTTTAAATGATTCCAATAAAAGGATTGGGAATAATTTGACTCTTGGTTCATATTTTTCTGTTACTGTGCTTGTTCAGTTGATATTTTTTAACATTGTATCGTTTTTACGATAAACAGAGGCTGGCCGGCTATCTCCAAGTCACTCCCTGGCCCCCTGCTTTATGATATTATGAAATGTAAACATACTTTTAATCAGACTGTATTTTAAAGCACCAGGCATACTTTATAATATTTGTATTATACAAATAATTTATGAAGCATTGTAGATAATAATTATAATACTTCATAATTGTGGGTAATTCTAATAAACAGAAAGTGCAAGAACAATACACAATGTTTTGTGAATTAATTCATCATGATCATCTTTGTACTTAATATACTGTAATTTTTTGTTAATATTGTTATGCTATTTATATATCAGTCACATATACAAACAGAATTATTATTATTATGAATGATATAAATTCGTTTTACTTCTTTTTTTAAAGGAAAATCAGATGCATTCGAGAGAAAAACGATTGTAAAATATCTGATATTGAAAATATACAACATAAACTTCGATTTAGACGAAGGTGGATTTCCCTACATTCCGTGGGGCTTTCTCTATTTCCTGCATGACCAGAATTACTAGTTCTCAAACTGCTGCAAACCTCTTATCCAAACGTGCCACTTAACAGAGTGACGCACTGCCAGACCGGCTCAACATTTCCCTTAATGAAATGGCCACATGAAGCCGCTTAACCGCGCCTTAAGATTCTTAAGACGATTTCCTCACAATTTGTTTCATTTACTTTCTAATTTCCCCTTCAAAGCAACTTGTTAGCCCGATGCGCTTAAGTAAAGGGATTGGCACAGCCAGGTGCAGGATGCCTCCATCTGCTTTGGCCATGTCTTTAAATGCGCTTTTTCTTTTCTGCTGTTCATTAGAAAAAGGAAATGAGGTTTCTTATGTTTTGACTATTTAACGAAAGGTTCAATTCGGTTTTCTCAGTTACTTCCGCCGACCTTTTTTCAATGGAAGCATCAATGAGTGTGTGTCTCTTATAGAGGAAGGAAGCGATGACAGTTTTTTTGGCATGGCAGCTTCCTGGACAGGTCTTAGTAGAGTCTTCTTAAAGCAGAGCAAATGTTTACTCCCCAATCCTATGTCAATTGTGAGCGCACGTGTCCATTTAATAGAAACCTATGCAAACTAATGGAGTGGAGCTGCACTTTTCCTGCACAATAGACGGAGAGCAATTAATTTGTTCTCCCTCCATCTGATCAGATGGAAATCATGTCCTCGAACACCAGGATTATAACTTCCGCTTTAACATCTCCCTTAATTACCTAATAGCATTGCAGCGTGAATTCTGCCTACATTAAGACACTTTCACATTAACCGGACTGATTGGAAATGTGATGACAACACCATATCAGCTAATTATAGCGCAGTGCTTTCTTTCGCAAATGGGCACAGGAGCAGCACTTGTACTCTCCCAGATTTTAATACCGACAATTACAGCCAATTTGGGCGGAATTACTAGACAGACCTGCAGCAGTAGAATCCTCCTGCGACACAGACTACACGGCTTCATTCAATAACCGCCAACGTGAACGGAGAGAGCAGAAGTTACCAGAGCCAATTAAAACCCTTGTGGTCTCATGTTCAAGTTTCAAGATAAAAAAAATCCAAAGACACGCGTGCCAAACGCATGCACGACCAGAGTCATTGTACAACTACGGGGAATAATCCATACGTAAATATAAGTAAAATAGTATTTAAACGCCACAGTAATGCCACGAGAGATTTCATTTAGATTAAGAATACATGTAGATTTAAATCAATATGTTCTATTAGCCATGTGTAGTAATGCAATAATAAAGTCTGATAAATTAACTTGCGGGTTATCAGCACCATGCCGAGCGCCAACAACTAGTCTCTTTCATCCTGAGCAACATACTGTGGATTCCGTGAGAGTAGCTCATCTCTTTTGTATTCCTATTTTTTCAGGAGATGTAAAAATGCTGCTGCAAGAAATCGTGTGTTTCTGAACCGGTTTCCTTTGTTTATTCCGTCCGACTGCAGCCCGTAAGGTGAAAAACATCTATGTGTACAAGTTTTTAGAAAATGCGGATATAAATTTTCCTAATTCCCATCAAACGAATAGCTGTTAAGGTCTAAACCAATAATACATCATTAAAATATTCCGTAGAACGCCATACACAAGCTCGAAAACGGATAATAAGTAGCGGCAACTGCTTTTTATCCATGGTCAAGATTAAGTACACATGTTGTTCGTATGCTCAATAAAGACTAATTCTTCCGTCTGGCCATGTGAGCTCGCAAACCTTGCGAAAAAACAGCACAGTTGCCAGGCAACCGCATAAGCACCGCTACGATTGATTCTCGGGTGGGTTTTTTAGTTTCTATTCAAATGAACTGTGATGCTGAGGTCACAGGTGCGCTGCATTTCTGGACTCCTTTTTTTTCCAGCTCCGGAAAGCTCTCAGCCAATCAGAACGACAAATGGGCCCCTCCGCCCATTCACAACTCCAATTGGCTGATGCGTAAATCAATTTCCCCAATCCGCTATCTGTCTGAATAAATGCTTGTTGGAAGTGTGCCCTCCCACTGATCTCTCTGCGATGCTCAGCGTTGTGCCGTCCACTGATCACACAGAAACTGCATTTAAGCCTGGAGACTTGTGGAGAAGAGGCAGATGCTGAAGGAGGTTTGAAGGCAGGGACATAACAAACCCAAACTAGAATCATGAGTATGAACTACGCGTCTGCGGTGCCGACGCAGCGGTCAACGTCGTTTTTCATTGAAGACATCCTATTGCACAAACCCAAACCTCTGAGAGAGGTCATACCCTCGCCGTTCTGCAGCTCCCTTGCCTCCCGGATGCCGATCCTGGAGTATGGGTACCCGCTGATGCCCACACCGATACTGGCGCCACATCCGCACCATCCTCTTCACAAGCCAGAGCACCACCAGTACTTCTTCACTTCTGGTAAGCACGAGAGAGCCTCTGAGGGGCAGGTGTAGAGAGGCCTGAGAGTTAAAGGAAACCTGTGCCAGATAAAACACAGGCAAAGTGGCCATGCTGCTGGAGTCTAGATATAAACGCTGTATTTGATTAGCCACAATAGAAAGTCATTGAAAACCCTTATTAATCTATGGATTCGCGTCACTTAAGGGGATTAACGAGAAGGGAATAACATTATTCGCAATTTGATAGACTAGTTAAAAAGAATCACAGGTATTGCAGGTGAAGGCTTGAGTTAAATTGACATTAGAATAACAAGTAGCTTATTCAGTTTGGCTTTTTTGAAGGAGACATTTAACAAACCTTCTTTTCATGTAATAAATAACTCCGAATACACTGTATTAAATGCTTCATTTATCATCATTAATTTATATTTACGCACAAACGGCGCGCATTGCTGCTCTAAATTAACTAAATGATGTGTTAATCAGCATTAATTCCTCAAATGTTTGTCCGATTTATGAAGAGTTCGTGTGTGTTATGTTGTTGAACAGTGAGAATTTCTCATGACTGGTTCCTACCACCTGTAGGCATGCAGATGCCGGCACTGTTCCAGCACCACGCCGAGTTACCAGGGAAGCACTGCCGACGCCGGAAGGCCCGGACGGTTTTCTCCGACTCGCAGCTGTCTGGTCTGGAGAAGAGGTTCGAAATCCAGCGGTACCTTTCAACGCCGGAAAGAGTGGAGCTGGCTACGGCGCTCAGCCTATCCGAGACACAGGTACGCGCACGTACGCACCCAACACACACGTGCGCACACCTGAAAGCAGCAGGAGCGCAGGGAAGCTGCTAGGGGAATGTGTTCTGAAGCGGTACGTACTCTTCATTACACTCCAACAAACCAAACCGATTATAAAATGCTCACAATTTTAAACAACAATAGTACACGGGGAAAGACAGTAGGGAGCCGAGCACGTTGTAACACAATGAATTCTGGCTGCATATTTGACTCTCATGAAGACTTGCTGTGTAGTTATGTATAACGTTTATATAATACACGGATTATACATTCCAGGGATTACATTATATTTTGATTTTGATTTAAGATTTGGGGTTCTGAATATTTATTACATTTAGTAGCAAGCATAATTCCATCCCTTATTGTGCCTTTAGGTGTATAATACAAGTTTAAAAATAACTATAGACTGATACGTTTAGCGATTTCTTTAGATCATAGACCCTTAAGAAATAAATTGCGTATATTAGGATCGTTTTTAAAAGTCTCTCATATTCTGCTGTGCAGGTAAAAACGTGGTTCCAGAACCGGCGGATGAAGCACAAGAAACAGCTGAGGAAAGCACAAGACGAGCGGAAGACGCCCGGAGAGCTGGACCGATCCGCAGACAACTCTAGCGAGAGTGAACTGAACGAGAAGAGCGCGGAGGAGCTGCGGCATGGACTGGAGCCCGACTCGTACCTGCTAGAGGAGAACGACGACGATGTGGACATTGAGGACGACATTTGCTCCCCGGAACATCTACTATAGTAGGCTGCAGAGTTGTTTCATCAGAAGCTCCTTTCGCAATGTAAATGCACTGTACATAACGTTGGCCTATTCCCCTTTCCATTACAAATATATTACTGTTTTATAATACAATGTTAATATTTATTTCAAACATATGAAGTGGGGCCATTGATTTTCTCCTGAGAGATGAGAGTTTTGGTGTTGTTACTTAAACGATTTTATTATGGCGATTATTATTAGATGAATATTATTACTAAAATCTAGACTTTGATTTTGACATGTATTTTAGCTCTGTCTTTATTTTTGGACAGTAAATGTGTACAGATGAATAAGCCAAAGGAACCGATATTTGCTTTGTGACAAATGCGCTTCATACCCCATTCCTTTGCACTTTTATCGCAAACGAAATTTGCATGCTTTTATCTTTTATGGTTATCTCTTTTCGTTTATTTAGTGTACTGTTATATATATTTTTTCCCATTTTTTACATATTTTTGAAAGTTTTTTTTATTTAAAAATTTTAATTGGTCAATGACACTTGAGTGAATGGCGTTTATATGTGTCTGTCAATATATATATATAGTATATAAATGAATCGGTTATTCTGTCATCCTTTATTTTTTAGATTTATGTTCGTCGCTTACATTTGATATTATTATACATATTTCAACATTATTTGGGGAAGAAAATAATAACCACATAATGCTACTGAATGGATTATTTATGCAACAAATATTAGATGCGCGCGGGCATGTGGTGCTGCGGTCGGCTCGGCTCCTTATCCAGGCATGAGCGCCGCTCTTCATGCGCGCTGGTCTGGAACCCGCTGCGCTCTAAACCCGCTAACAGCGGCGCAAAACACAGGCATCCCATAATGTCTAAAATAACACATGAGTCGTGCATGCAACAACACACAGGTAAAAGCTAGATCGGGACTTGAATCAGGAAAATCATTCATGTCAGTCAACAGATGGAAATATCTTCGGTAGCTACATGATGCACCTAAAGTAATGGTTCATTACTGAAAATGAAAATAATTATGGTGTACGACAATCTTGAACACGTCTGATTATGTCACCAATGTTCTTCTGCTGGTCTCTTGAGAATTCCTATGACTCCCTGTGAGGGCAGGTGCAGAAATGCAGTTATTATGAACACTACAGTTAATAATGCAATCTGTTTGACCTAAGACTATTCATTTCGCATGAATTAATTTTCTAAGGAAAATTAATAAAATGCGGTATAGTTCAAGCCTATAGACAGTTAATGTATTTCTTGTGCCGCCATTAATCTGTTTGTTCAATGCAGAATGTGCCCATGGAAACACCTTATATTTGAACTTCATTATTATTTTTAAATCATCTGCAGTCCAAACTTCGTTTTGCGGTGGGAAAAGATTTATTTCGTTTTATTATTCATAGAAAAAGGGCATACAAAATTTACATATTCCATAAAATTAGCTTTACATTGTGTCAATTTACAGCACATATTCCAAAGATTTTTGATGCTGCAATGTTGTAACAGATTTTATGATTTTGAGTTCGGATTTCCTTTAGTAGTGTGTGTAAGCTATATGGTGGACACTTTTGCACAATTTCAGGGTTATTTTAATAATTCACTTCTTAAACAAATGTCGAGGCAAAATCGACTTTGCCACATTTGACCTTATTGCATGTATTCATTAGTTCTAACATTATCCGTCTCTGACCACATTGCACGATAGCAAGTGTTCCTTTCTGGTCCTTCATGCCGGAATTGCCATCCTTTTCTTTTAAAAAGATATTTGTGTCAAAGAAAATGTGTGATTGGGATTAACAGGCGGTGGGGGGAAAGGACTACGTGGAGAACAGGCCATGCAGAAGGTGATCAATTAAAAGATTAAGTGTTTTGCAACACATGGACGCATCTGCATTTGGTCCTAATAGCAGGGCCATCAGCTCATTTTCAGGAAGCCTGCCGCCTACTGAAATTGTGCTTCTCACATCAAAGCCTCCTCGTCTGCCTTAGCTTCCCAATGGGCAGAAAGGGATGCTAATTTGGCTCCTTCTTGTATAACGGAGACAGACTCGTTCAATTAACTGAATTTCAATGGCAAAAAAGTAGGTGGGACCTAAAAAAGAAGCAATGAGACTAAGTCTAGATAGGCGCCGTTTCTCATTAAATTAATAAGGCCTCGGCCCTTTGTTTCCAACCATGCAGCGGAGAACTTAACACTAAAAACACAGGGCTTCAATGATGGGTTAAATAGAGACTATAATCTCATTAAAATATGGCACAGAGGTAAATGGTGCTTTGATAATGATCTGAGGGTTCAATTAGTAAAATGAGCTGCTTGAGAGTGCTTTGTGTTGGGGAGGAGTTACTACTCACAATGAGGCTTCAAAACACAGGACTGTGAGCAAATCAGGGAGCTTCAAAGTGTCATCATTTGAGCAGTTTTTCTCCCGTAAAAAGAAGACCAAGACCCACAACAAAAGACTTGTTGAATATTCTAGGTTAAACTCTGTGTAATGGGCTAAGAATGATAGGGTAAAACAATTATTTGGGGAAAAATAGAGTGTGTGGATTAGACAGTGCTGTGGAATAGTTAATTAGGTTGACTCATTCATAAAAATAAAAAAAAGCCTTAGGGCGGTCAGTGACATCCAACTAGCACATCATTTGAGTAAGAAAATGTTTCCAGTGACACTAAGAGAAAGGCAAACATCTCTCTATGTATAAGAATACACCCCTTAAACCAATAGTGCATGGAAAACAAATCTTTGCTGCTTGTGATCGGATGGACCCTGTGTGTGTGTAAATAGATACTAAAGAAACAGGAAGGACGGAATATGAACAACACCTGCTTCATTATTTAGTTTCGTACACGGGAAGAAATCACAAGGAACAAGTTGGATGTAATAGACAAGGCATGACAACCAAATTCATCCAAAGAGTTCTTTGCACACAGTTGGCCCATGTTAGTGACACTTACATTAACCTGTTTCACTTTACTGGCCCATTGATCACTGTCTTGATTTGCTACCCAAATGTTATATTTACAGGCTTGCATTTTTTCCAGAGACGATGCTGTTTCATATTTTCACAACTGAGTTTTTTTTTTATAATCCCAAACACACTATTCATTCAAATGAACTGAAGGAAATTTTTGCTGAAACACGTTGATTTGAAGTGAATGCAGTAATTCAGATGTAAGAAGGAACCTGTAGTTTTGGCTGAGTAGTAAAGCCAAGGCAGAAATGCTGCAGTTAATTGACATAGTAATGGACACCAGTTCCAAAAAATCCATAAAAATTGATGATTTCTGTTTTAAACTAGTAGAATTTCCTTAGTCAACACCTCTTAAGTATATGCAGTACCAAATCAAAGACCACAGTAAACCTATTCCCTGGCATTGTTAAAACAAAACTAGAGTGATTCATTTAATGTCAAATTTCTCCCGATAAAACTAAATGTTAAAAGTGACATAGCTGCCACAAAAGGTATGTGGTAATGAATGTTGACATGATACTCGGCCTCACAAATAGAATGCGGCAGTATGTTGTATCCGTCCTTTTGGAATATAAATTTATAGTAGAGTGTGGGATCCGTTCATCTTGCCTTAGACAGCATGTTGTTTTCTGAAGAGTGCCACAACCTTCTTTTCTTCTTCATGCCGTTTTCTAAGGGCTTCCAGTTCAGCCATCTGGGGGACATCCGGGTCAAAAACATGCTCACGGAAGCCTTTGGATTGGTATTTCTGTCTCTGCTGGGGTTGAAACTGTACAGGAGGTTTGGCTATGGTTTTAGCATATTCCAAGGCCTAAAACAGAAATAGACAAAGATCCATGCATGTCACTGTACTAAATAGTTACTGTATATGAGCTGTATTCAAATAACTATCTAAAACCTCTGTCCACTGTGTCCTATTATTTCTCTGATGTACACTACAAGGTGCTTGTCATGGTTATATAACTTTACCAGTACAACACAGTTAAAACACAACACAGTACGTGTGATGTATAATTCTCCATTGCTAAATGTAACTGTTGGTGGATTTAACTTCTAAACTTTGTGAGACAGGACACAGGTTTCAGTCGCAATAATTTGTAGTATTGCTTATAATAAACGTCACTAGAGGTCAACCAATAGTGGATTAATAGTTTGGAGCAGGAGAAAAAGATTATCTGATTAATCAGATAATTCCCTCATTTAGTAAATCTTCTGTCAGTCTGAATTTAACCATAAAAGGTAAAAAGTATCTTAAAGTCTAAGGCGATAGAGTCGATGGATTAGTTGGAATATGTTCTGTTTATTTACATGGTGCTTTCCCTTATTATGTGGATTTTGGTCAGTGCTTTCTGTAGGACGACAACTTCCTTTGTGTGTGTGTGAAAATATTATATTTTTACGAGTATGCCATTAAATACACATACAGTAATAACCGTTAAAATGTTCATAATTTAAAAAAAATCTGTATTTTCCTTCTAATGTATATTAATGTTTTGCTAACCAACTGTGTCAGACTGGCAATCCAGGATCAGCAGTGTCCGGTTTAGAGAATCCAGATTACGGGTTGGAGCCATGTAAAGACCTTCTTCCTGATCAAATACACTCCTTGTCTTTTCGCTTACACAACATCTCTCTTTAACAACCTTAAGCATACATGCCTGTTGTGAAAAACACATGTGCGGTTTCACACATTCAAAGGAGCACCCACGCACCTTCATCCTGGGAACTTTGTTGTCATTGCCTTCCGGGTCCTTGGCCAGTAGAAAGGGAATCCTACTTATCTTTTTGTTCTGCTCGCGGATCACATTTGAATACAGCTTCTGTCGCTTCAGTTTCTCAGCATGATGACAGTGAAAGAGCGAGAGAGGGGGTGAGAGAGAAATAGAAGCAGATTATAAAAGGGGTTTTAATTAACTGAGCCATTTCTCTCTTAAGGCCTTTCTCTTTGTGCTCCCCCAGCAGAGCCTCTCCACACAGCCCAACAAAACCAAACACAGCCAGCCATTCAGGGGGGAAACATTTACACATATCATTCACAATTTAGACCTAGAGATCCCCAGACCACAATCTGGTGTAAATTGGCCATACATGCTCACTTTTCACTGCTGGGGATTTAAAAATGCATCCTAGCATAAAGCACTTAACTTCTTAGAGGTACCCTTATTTGCTTTGCTTTATCCATGGAACAGCATGGAAGCCTTTAAATGAAGAACAGTTGACACACAGTGACACCAGTCATAAGGAATGTCTGTCCAAACCAATTCTAGTCACACTTGGTTCTGTGATTTGTTTGTTATTATTGTATCACTATATCCTGGTATTTAGGGCAGCCTTAGTACTTTGTTTTTCTCCATTATTCTTCTAAAACCAGAAAAGCTGTGAAATGGAAAGCAGAAAATGTCTACACTAGTCTAGAGATTTATTCCTGTCTTCTATTGCTGAAAGGTTCTTATTAACCATGTTGATTATTAAAAGGGTCAGTAGAAAGAGTTATGTTTTACATTTCTCCATCCTTCCACTAACAGTTCAAAGGGTTTATAGGCAAATATGGAATGTTTGCTTATGTTTCTACTCCATTTGTACGGACACTGGCTCTAACAACAGCCATTCACGTTTTACGTTATCTAAAGGTAGAGATGTGTTCAACAGTTTTTATTAGAACTACTTAATGTTTTGTGCTCATTTATTATTGCACTACAACGGCGCATCTTCCCTGCATTTTGTGTCTAACCCAACAACACACACACACACCATTGATTTGGTGTAACTGTTCATTGAGTGTTTTTGAGTGAAATTCATGTTTTGTTGGTTTTGTTGTCAACAGATTTTGTGTGCAACTGATGCATTTCGTTGTGTGCACTAATACAATTTATACCTATCTTTTGAATGAATCATCAGAAATCATATTTTATCTATTCAACAACGAAGAGTTCAATGAATGCACCGTTGAAGCTTGCAGGGTTCAGTTGCTCCAATAAGGCTAAGAACCAAATGTAATTTGAAAAATGTAATTTAATAATAGTTTTGTGCAGTTTCTGGATGACTTAACCTGCCTAACACAAAGGGTATGGTCTTTGACCATTTTTGCTGAGTTGACACTGACTGATTTTGTAAGTCATTACTTACTGTCTCTTCTATGGCTGTGTAGTCAGGACCGAGGCCTTGCAGAACTATATCTGATTTCAACTGCTTGTAGTCTTTCAGACTGTATGCCTGAGAGAGAGAGAGAGGGGGGGAGGGAGAGAGAGAGAGAGATACCATTTGTGCGATTAAACAGCAAGTGACACTTGATTTTCTAAAGCTGATCTTTGTTGAACTTGATGGCAGTCAAAATAGCACCATGGTTGAAACAATATATTATTTACTACATTTTGTACATACTGTGATGTGTCTAATATTTGTTTCAATGATGATGCAGAAAATAATAGTTATACTGTGGTGGCAGGTAGTTGTTGGAAGGCCTCACTGCCACAGCACTACTATCATTTTCTCAGGTGCTGCAGAGGGCGGATTGGTTCAGGTAACGGTGCCGGGAGGGACTTACAGCCTTGCTGAATCCAATCGGCTAATGATGTCTTCCCCTTCAAAATGAGCAATAGACGGAGGAGCAAGAGGAATGAAAGAAGCCGAGTCTGTCGGGCTCAACAGCAGAGAGGGGAAAACAGCGGGTGCGCTCTCGGGCATGGCCGAGACCACACATTGATATCAAGGATTGTTCATATTGAAATAAAGAACTCAAAAATTTAGTGTACTGGCATCAGTATATTAAAGAACCCACGTGTAGCAGAGGAATGTTACAAATACATCTAATAATGAAGCCAACGTGATTGACGTTGGCTGCATTATTCACCAAAGATTTTGAAACACTGCTTCCTTCATGTTTGTCTGTCTCACAAGCTTGCAGAAACAAAAAAAGCACTGATAAATCAAACACTACAAAGCAGAGGAGCTATAGGAGTATCAGAAGGTGGTGAGTGATTTGAGGAATGTTTTCCCTATTGCTGATATACAGTACCACTATGGGTTACACTACAGCAGTGGTTCTAAACTGGTCTGGCTCCGGGACCCACCATCACCCCTCAATGACAAGCCGCGACCCAAATTGGGGAACATTCTCAACATCTGAAATTATCATACATGCCAACCTTGAGAACGGGGGGGGGGGGAGGGGTGCTAGCGTTGTCGTTGTCGACAACATGGACGGACGGGTCGGCAAAAAAACCGACACTCCGCTGCATTAAAAAAGTCCCTTCAAAATAAAATCACAGGATGATTTCTTTTTCTTTTTTATAAATTTTTATTTTCCCATGCAAAGGCCCACTAAAAACGGTGAGACAGTTGAGAATCACTGCACTACAGTATCTCGAATTAAACAGCATACGGTATATACTGTGTATGAAACTCTGTTTTATGTCGAGCCGAACACATGCCTTATAAACAAGGACTGTCTTTATGCTTTCAGCCACAATGGTAGCGTGACTCTAGGAATGGCAGAGTCGTGATGAATATCTGATTAAAGATATTGTCCTGCAAGATTTAAAGTTCTCAAGTATCTCAGACTTTGTGATGAACTCGCAACCAGTTGTGTGCAGACATTCATGGTTCCTAGGTAATTGATCATAATAACTGTTCCTCGTTAGTGGTAACCCATCTGAAAGTCCCCTCAACAACAATCAGATAGACTTTACAGTATACTATCATGTTGCATTGAATGTGCGTTGTTCATTCTGTGCACATGACATTCATTGCTGTCCATTCACTGTCCATCCCGGGAGTGGGATTTCTCTGCCGTTCTCCATAAGGTTCCTTCTTTTTACTCCCATAGAAGGGTTTTTCTTTTTTTGAAGAGTTTTTCCTGCAGGGTTTTGGGACAGGGAATACTGCAGTACATACTTTAAAGACCTCTGAGACAAATCTGTAATTTGGGATTTACAAAATAAAATGTATGTAATTTAATTAAATGGGAAACCTATTAGTCCTATATATAAGTTTGTGTGCATCAGTGGTTGTTAAATTACTTGACACAAACAGAGTAGAGTGAGCTTTTAAACATTTTTTTTTAAAGGAACTTGAGGAGTAGGTGAGGATGAAATGATACAATTAATAGTGGCAAAGAAACAAAGAGATGTACTGTATACGCACTCCCAAGCAGCCACTGATGATGGTTTATGCGTGCGTGCATGCGTGCATGTGTGACCATATGTGAATAGCGGCATGCAATCCACAAGCCACCCCAGACAAAAGGAGGCTCATCATTCCAGATTTTACTGGGTGCTTTTTCGAAAGAAGGATTTCAGTTTGCTTTAGCAATTGGCCATGCACACAACAGGATACCTTTCTTTCCAAGCCCTGTCCCCTCTCACTCCACCCCTAAGTCACGCTCATCTGCTTTCATGCCCGGGTACTGCAATAAGACCGCTTTTCAAGTTGAGCCTGTAATCTCGTAAGACATGATGGCTAACATGATGGGAGAGACAGGAGGTCAGATAGTGAGTGCTGGGCACCACAAGGTGCCCAGCACTCACTAGCAGCAATATGTTAAGGGTTCTTTCTTGCCTTTCTTGGGTCTAGCTTACTCCATAATTACTTTACATGTCATTTAGCTAACACTTACATTGCATTATAACCCATGCGTTACATTTTGCCTGGGGAGAAATTAGGAGTGTCTTGCTCAGGGACACTTCCACACAGCACATGGAGCAGCCGGGATTCGAACCATTAACCTTGCAGCTCCCAGTGCATCTCACTACTCCATGCACCACCATTACCACAGTTGGTTGAGGAAGACATGATACACCATACCCCTTGCAGTGGTGCTTTCTATCATAATCATATTTTTCCTGATTGTACGATAATTTAATCTGGCTCCTTCTTTGATCGAATTATCAAATAGTTGACACCGATGGTCTATGAATATAATTAATCTGTCTGTGTTGCCTGCATTTGAGGGAGAAAAGGGTATCTAAGAGCATGGCCAGTCATGTGCTAATGTGTGCACAAAGAGAGATTATTTGTTTATATTATGGTACTTAAGGCCAACCTGATGATTCAGACGGTTTGTTACACAGACACCACAGTCAAAGCTGACACTGATTGATCTGATTGGTCTGGCCAGAAGTTGTTTCGACACACATGCATTACTTAACGTCTGACAAGAGTGATATTGTTGTGATCCTGAGATCCCACAATTTAACATTATCTTGTTATTATTCAGTATTTATTTTGCTTTCCAGTTTGCACCAATTCTGGGATCAGTTTTAACAGTGAGACTTGTACCGACTTGAACAGCAAGAAGCATTACTGAACTGAAATATACCCAACATCAGCACAGATCTCAGCCCGGGAAACCAAGGGAAATGGGGAGGTGAGCAACTGCAGGCAAATCTTTAAATGCAAATTGGCATCTTTAGTGGCACTAACACATCTTTAAATGGATTTTCAGAGTATGCAGCTCTGTGGTTTATATAGTCATCATCTTATGGCAATTAAGTATAGCTTAGTGGAGCTGGATAATTAACCTGATGTTTTGTGTCCTTAGTCACCAGAACACTCCTGCTGGATTAAGCCGTCCCTGCATGGAGACAGCTGAGGGGATTATCTGGAACTTCAAAGGGGTATTTACTTGTGTAAACTCTTGTGTACATGGGGATTAACAGGGAATGCCACTCAATTGAAAAATTCATCTGTCACTTTTGTTGGGTGAAACTCGATAATTACTTCTTATTTTCCTAACTGGAATGCAATTATTCAGTATATGTTTTACATACACTGAATATGTGTTTTGTAGTGAGTTTTGTGTCGTTTTTAAACGACATGCTTTTAAAACAAACACAACAATCACATGGAGCTTTCTGTTATCTGTGTGACATCCCAGATTAGATGACAGCCATACAGATATACAATGATACACTAACACTGTAATATAACACCTGTTAGCATTCATCCCTCATTTTTTGACGGCAATGAAGCTCACCAACATACCAACCTTGTATGTGACTCTCGTCCTTAGTTGTTTCTGTTTCTCCATCTGAATCAGGTAGCTGTTAGAGCTGCTTCTATGGACGGGATAGACTGAGTTCATATCAGGAATCTGCTCTGTTCCTGTCATTGACTTTCCTATAGCTGGCAGAAGTGGGTAGGAGCTGGAGCCCAGGGACAAAGTGAGGTTTTGTGCAATTTGCTTCTGGTCCTCCCCATCACAGGTTAATGGCCACTGCAATGCAGCTCCCCTGAAACACAAAGCTCTTGATGGATGAATATATAGACTACAACACAAAAATGTATTTTTCCTATTATTATATTTTGTATATGCTTATATTGTCTTTCATTTTTCATATGGTGCTCATTGCTAGTCAATTTACGCAAACCAGAAAAATTCTGTAATTTCTGAGTTCATTGAACCATTGGGTTGTAATAGCTCTAGTTATTATTTTTACCTACATTCTCTATTTTTTGTGAGCTGTTTCTCATGTTTGGCCAGGAAACAAAGTATATAAATGGTTCACCTTTGCCGTTGTTTCGAGCAACTCTCCTCATTTCGGTGGGGCAGATGTGCGTTTTCCCGTCTCCAAGACATCCGGGAGGATATTCCTGGATTTGTTTGTTGACATCCAGGGGACAAAGAAATTTCATCTTCAGATGCAGGGCTCCAATGTGGAGAACTGTGAAGAGATGCTAAATCCATGAGGTCATCCTGGGCTCCGATTGACGGAAGGAAATAGGAAGCAGTGTTAAGGCTGACGTTGAGGTGGATGGTGGGGAGCAAGGGTTGCAATGAAGTCGCCTTCTGGGGGTTCGGCTGAGTTACAGTGGATGCTCCGGCAAATGCGGAGCTCCGACGGTCTCCCCACTCAGCTGGTGGCTCCTTCTGTGGTAGAGTAAGGTTGGGGTGTTCTTTCTGCTGGGCTTTCTTCCTTTCCCTGATCTGGGGGCCTTGGGGCTAAAGAAGGATTGACAGTTTATTCATTGATGTAAAAAGTCAGTACCAAAAGTACTGATGGTGACGATGGTATGCAGGGGTGTAAATATATGGCATATGACAGTCAGCATCATACCCATTTGGAATACTGTCTTGTATTACCTGAAAACAAACACTAATTGTGAGTCAAATTTTGCCATCTTCATAGGCAAAGAATGCTACTGTAAATGTTGATTTTCTATATCCTGTCTGAGCTATAATAACATCTAGCTTGGCCTATATCTGAAATTGGTTGGAGCAAAAAACATCAATTCTGAATCTACACATTCACCTGAGAAAAAAAACGCCAGGGAAACACAAGCGCTTCATAATACAAAGTACAATTCATTCCTGAGTGTAAGAAGGGCTGGAGATCTTCTTTGCATGATCTTGCCCAATTATTTAGTAGGAGGTCTATGAGTGGGGAGAAATTGTCCCTGTTCAAATGAAGAAACAAAAAATCATGCATCTAATGCCACTGATTTAGCAATCTTCAGGTTTTCCCATTCCAGTGGAAAATATGCATCCTCATCTGCTTGGCAGCGCCATGGTGGCTGTTTAAATTGTTCGTTAAATTGAATAAATTAGAAGACAAGGCAAGAAGGCAATAGCATCGCAACTTTGCAGCAGCTGGATGACCCTTGATATCTAAGTGTGCATACACAATACGCACAATATACAACAATCGGCACATTATTTTACCTCTAAATCTCGAAATGCTTTTGAAGAAAAGCTACTAGTTACTGCCAGATTTAGACCAAAATAAAGAGAAACTAATATGCTGATTGTTATATATTGTGCGTCTGTACTAGCCTTTACTAAAGCCCATCAAACCCAACAAAACTAAAGTTACTGAGTGGCATCAATATTGCATCCATAACTATCAATACCTGTCTAATTGAATGGACCTCCTCATAGTACACCCGTTTGTTGTTTTACTTGTTCCTAATATACCCATTGAGTCATGGAAATATGCTCAGGTAATACTGTAATGAAAATCATTTAGTAAACTTCAGGACTCCCCTCCGTGGTAGAGGACCATCTTAGTGGATCGATGGTATTGACATGCTGAAGACTTTTTTACTGAATGCCACCATTTCTGTGAGCTTGAATAGGCGAGGACCGCAAAGTATGAGTGGATCCAGTTGTAACATATCCATCAATATCTGTGTTTGTGATTACATGTAATAGGCTGAAATGCTACTATCATACTGGAATACAGTATTAGAAGTCTGGACAAACCATCTAGTTATCATGCTGTTTCAATATGTAAGCTATATTGTCCTCTCTCTGTGGCTTTTGAGGACATTTTCATGCTTTTGGTAATTAACCGGCCCAATGAATATTTTTGAAATGACAGAGAGCCGTTTAGAAATGTGGGTAGTGTTTCAGATGATCAATAAGGATAGAACATTCTTATAATGATCGGGAGCAGGTGTCAGTGACTACTTCATGTCCATCGTACACAATCACAAAGCCCATTTTCCCTGACATTGCCTTCTGTCAGCCATAATAAACATCCCAGTCAGTTGCAGCAAATGGCCTGTATTGCATTTTGAACATGCTAAGCTGTGTAATATCTTTTTTACTAAATTGGATGGCTCATAATTGCTTCGCTGTGAGATGGTGTCACAACAAAGTCCGGCAATTGCAGCAAGCTGTATTACCTCCTGTACCCGGGAAACATCTGCTTTTCGCAATGAAGACTTCAAAGGGGCTGTGGATCTTGAATTGCATTTAGCTGCTATTGTGGGCAGCTCAGGTAATCCTGATTAGGTGTTTAGACTGAGGCAGGGTATACAGTGGCAGAGAGCTCCCCAGAGCTTTGGTCTAAAGCTATTAAAAGATTGTACATTATGTTGCCCTCGCTTTGAAGTAAGGGCCTACCGGAGGAGTAGGGACTCTAAGGGGTGAGTGCAATAGCAGAAGATTGATCTGCTACTTCTGTGTTTATCAAAGGAGGCCCAAACCCCGATGAAGCCAATCGTGGCTACTGCCACTTGGCTGAGCAAGGCATTTGCTGCATTAGGAAATTGTGTACATTTAATAACACGTCTAATTATCACAAGTTGTCTTCAGATGGCCGCGCTCTTCAAAAGACTAAATGGGCTGTATTAATAAAGGCCTAGTAACAACTGGCTTGTCTGGACACATTAGTTTGTCAAAGTGATGTGACTTGTACGTGGAGTGTTGCTTTCTTTTGCAAGGAGCCACAGATAAGTAAGGGTGGGAGGAAGCACAACAAGCGTTGCAAAATAATATAGTGTTTTTCTATATGACATTTAAAAAATACATTTCCAAAAATCAAATACCGAAGGCTGAAAATAGCAATAGTCTCAAATGTCTCTTCTTTGATCTTAAAATAATATATTATTTTATTCAACACTTGTGAAAATCAAATTACCTATTCCAAAGCTCATTGTGAAACACAACTCAAAAACCACAAACTGTGAATCAGTTGAATCAGTGTTTGTGTCAGGGATAATGGGCTTTGATTTAACAGTAAAACAAACCATGCCTTGCGCATTTGCCACTGGCATGCTTAATTCAGCGCTTATTTCATAATTAGTCAATATTGTAGTTAAAATAGAAGTCTCATGGTGATGGCACCAAGGAGTGTTGGGATGGTTTGATTTTGATTAACCTGCTGATGCTCACGTATGAATCTGAAGAAGGAACTGTTTAAGTTCCTACAAATTGTATATGTTTATTCCTCTTTGGATAGACTGCCCTTGTTGGCATTTTAATCCCAATTCTGCAAAGAACTGCAGTTTTTACATTGATACTGCTTAAAAAATATGATACAAAAAATTACCTTGCTTTAAGCCTATTTCTGAGCATTTCTGTTGATACACTGTGTATTTGGCAGAACATAGCCAATTCATAGCTTAATCTTCCTTTGAGCTCTATGTCCCCCATTAAGTAAGACACGTCTATGGGGAGACAGGGCAATGGAAAACTAATAAGCAAATTTAGAGGGAAATGGATAAACACAAGGGAAAGGCTCTGTTTACCATTGGACAAAGCTAACGGCTCTCGACTATGTAAATGGTGGTGATATGAGACATTGTCAAGGGCTGGGGCTCAGATGGTTCGGGGTATTATAGCCAGCAAACAGTCTTGTGGCCCTACAAATGGGGAATGCGGGCCATCCTGACCAATTATGCCACTGTGCCAGGTGCAGGGATCTCTGAGAGCCTATTGGTAACCATGCGTCTCTGATGTTCTTGTTGTACACATCAACCGATAATAAGCACTACATTGCCAGACCTGGCTCTTTTCATATATTGGAGAAAGGCGGATGAAAACAGCTATGCTCCTCTGCCAAATTAATTTTCCAGACTATCAGGACACACATCATAGGATATTCTCTTAGTTCTCTGAGATGACAATAAAGGGGATATAGATAGCAACAATATTCCTAAATGATCATTAACTTGAGTCAAGAAGAATAAAAAAAACAATCAAGGCTTATATTGTGCTCAGGGGAACAGCTACATTTAAGGAACCACCCCGTAAAAAGTAGAAGTAAGAGTAAATATGCTGACACTCGCACTGCTTTTCACTTGGGTCGACATTGAATTCAGATCTTTGAAAGACCTAAAGACCCAACACCTCGTGCTGTGTATATGAGCAGTGACAAGCTACAGAACTGACTTCTGTGTTTAAAACACCGCAACATGGTAAAGATATCGCAAAATATACCACAGCGCTATCATCACTATCACGCCATGCCATAATCATCTTCCTTTCCAAAACAACCAGCCCAAAATCTAGAAGAAAAAAAAGGTAATTCATGAAGACCATTATATCCAATAGATTAATCTATCATTCAGAAATGTAACAAATTCATGTTGCATATTATATTCCAATATTTGCTGTTGTCGACATCCAAAGAATCATTATCAATGTTAGTGCAGCTCCTGCTGTCTGCTTCTGTAATTGCAGCCTGTTTCAACAGAGGGCCTGCCTAAAGGAGGTTATTAAAGAGCTGTATGAGAATTCATCACATGACACTCCAGGAATCCTAACCATTAGCATATGTTGTTGGTTGATTAGACTCCAAATGATATACACACCTTATTGACATCCCGCTTAAGTACATGCACACTCACGTACGAACCACATTTGGATGTGTTGTGTCCCAGCGTTGTTTTGTTGCGTTCCACAATGTCCTCTGACAATCGTTCCGGCATTTTGTTAAACAAAACCTTGGGGAATGCGGTGATCTGCTCTCTTTCAGTGAGTCCGCCTTGTGTACATCTCAGTTCTTGCAGGAAGGTCTTACATTTATCACCTGTCAGCAAACTTTTGTCCTTTGCCTCTTCATGAATATTGCAGGGTGGCTTTGAAAAGTCAACCTCTGATGATCGGAATTGTAACGCATGGTGGTGACAGTGGTGAGATGTTGGGTCAGGCTCATTGCCGGCCATTTCAGGGGTTACCAGAACAGCTGGACTTGTGGCGACAATATATCTGTACCCTCCTTTTGTAACAGGTCCTCGGCTCTCAACAGGTGGATGAGTAAGTTTGTCTTTCGGGAACTGATAATATTCCTCAACAGAAATGTGTGGACTCTGGTTGAAGCAGCCAACTCCCCTCAGGTTGGTCCGCCAGTTGGGGTCATAGCGTAGGTCATAGTAGGCATCGTCAGAGAGCAGCTGGCTGTGAGGTTAAAAAAACAACAATATTTATCGTATGCTCAATAGATCTAGCCTGGGAATATTAGTTACATCAGTAAGTTAAAACTATATTGCTATTTGAAATCAATGAAGGAGGTAAGAATTTGAAATAAACATGTCCACATATGTACAGTACAGGCAAAAAAATATATTATTGGTAACTGATTTAATTGTTGGTAAGCAGCTTTATTACTAACATATCCAAGTTTTACAGACATGTGAATGTCCCCTTGGCCTTTAAGGTCAAAGGAACAAGAGACATTATACAATGTGGAATAATGTTGTCCCTAAACAAAAAGAGCTGGGCCTTATCAGAGACTTCTGAAATTGAAACAGATGAGGGAGATTATGTGCCTGTATTTATAGACAATTTTCGTATTTTCACCTCCAGGCTCATTAATGAGAGTGTATTTGAGAGCTGCTAGGGGGGGAATAGTTCACAAACGGCAATTTTCAGCTTATGAAATGGCTTGAAAATTGCAGACTAAAATCCTCTTTCTGATGGTGATGAAAAGATCTCATTAAAATAAATAGCGAAGAGCCTCTTTGTTGTGCTTACGGAGAGGACGAGGGGAGCCTAATTCTCCTGCCGTTATGTTGTGCGTCAGGGGGAGGGTTGCCTAGGTGTAGGGCCCTTCACTTGGATGAGGCCAAAAGGGTAAGGGATGTCTCTCTAATGACTCAGACTCATACAAGTTGGAGAATGCATTATAGACAACATGCAGCTGGAAGTGATGCTTGCAATACTGGCAGACACCACAGCCTAATATTTCAGACATATATATACTGGGACATACAAAAGCCAGAGAAATATTGTTACAAACACTGAATGGGAAAATATATGAAAATGACTATACTCAAAAATCCTTTTGCAATATTTTGAGCGAGGTGTAAAACATAGTCAAGAGGAATGAATGAAGTTGCTTGAATAGGAATCTTTTACTTGAATAGGAAATGCCCATTGCGTTTGTAAACTATGCAGTGGCAATGTGTGTGAAAGGGCTTACTCGCTTTGAGGAGGACTATGAGAACATGATGATGGGAATGGACTGTCCACTGCCTCGGCTCAATGAAATGAAGCCTTTTGTGAAAACATGTCATGGTCATTTTCCTCTGAAACAATGTACTTTGGAAGCGAACCCACACTTGGTGGATATCAATCTGTACGGGTTAATGACGGGAAAATGGAGAATGCCCCCCTCTCTTTTGGGGGTAAATTACTGTGCCCATGTCTGCTGGAAAAAGAAAGAATGAAGCTCCAAAAAAGATGTAGTATTTTTCTCACCATATATACACGGCCTACCTCTGCTCCTTCAAAAGACAGAAAGAGAGATCTCCTTTTCATCAACAATGATCCTTGTTAATGGACTACGAGTGACCACTTATTGTGATCCACCCAAACAAGACAAAAATCTAATTTACCTCAAATGAAAGCTGTTATTGTGAAACCTTCTGAATTAGGCCATTTTCTCTACAAGGTGCCTGCATCTCATTAAATAACTGACACCACTTCATTGTTAAGTGATGAATGAGCGCTATTTATCTTTCATCATCAATGTAATGTTTAAACGTAAAAGGTTTATTTGCTGCTGCTATTCTCCTTGCTATATACAATCTAAGCAGCACTATTATCTGCTTAATTTCAATGAATTTGTCACAGACATTTAAATTGGTGATCAAGTTCAATAGGCAAATTGAACAAGGACAGGTCCATCTCGATCTCATCATGGTGAGTAGTATATAATGCCACGTTTATATCATTATTGTGATACACAAGGCTACACTCAAAATAATCGGATAACATACATAACATCTACTATATCACCAGGAAAATGAAACCTATGTCTTTCCTTTTCAATAGGGCTGTCAATAGATTTTTTTTTTAAACGAATTAATCTTAAAATTTTGATATTCATTAATCTAGCTTAATCATGAATACAAGTTTTTTTTCTTCTAAAAACTAAATCCTATCACTAAAATTATTAGAGGCGACAAATTCCACTTTTTAGTGCTTCTACACGTTACAGGTCTATACAACATTCAGAATCTTTTTCATACGTCTTTTATTAATGTCTTAAGTTAAGAAATAGAATTCACTCAAATATCTACCAATAGAAATGTTGTATAATATATAACATCACAAGTTAGTTTATAAAATGACTAACTTGAATGAAGAAAGTTATGTGACATTGATAACCGTGTTTTTAAATACGCATAAGACGTGAGAACAAACTGCTCTTACTGGTAACTTTAACTCCGCCGTGCTGCCCTCCCATGTCACTCACCCATAGAGACCCTGGCCCAGACTGTCCTTCTCACCTCCACCCACCCTGGATCCATGTATTGCTTCTTATGAACATCAATGTACCAAAACATGTTCATAACCAATACACAATGAGCACCTCATGTTACCGGGAGCTGTTAACAGCAGCTGGTCTTCAGTTGTTAGTGAAAAGTCACTTTAACTAACTTTCACACTGACTAACATCCTACTGAGGCTGTGACAGTTTTATAGATACTTCATATTAAGAACAGAAATGAATCCAAGTGAGCTCAGCGAGACAAGTTATGAACTGAAAGATCACTTTCTAAGTGTATAGGTGAGGAACTTTTAATTTTTATTTGCACAATTCAAGCAATACAACATAAACAATAAACAAACAATATAGATAATACATATGACTGTGCAGGAAGAAAGCCAACTTGGCTTAATTGATTGAAGCTTCCACCTATATATTATTAAAATATTTACAAACTTAAAAACTTCAAACGAAATATGCATATGATAATAAAGTAATTGTGTTATGTTTGTATGTGCGTGCATGTAAAAGAATGCATGGTTTGCAATTGTACCGAAAAATAAAAGAAAGAAATGAACACTAATACATTGACTCTCATAAATGGTAAGAATATGCAGTTTCTGAAATAAAGTAGCAGCTGAGATTGTGTTGCCATCCCAACAAAACATTTCTGAAGGACATTTTTTTCCGATGAAGTAGGAAAAGTTTGGGCCAGAACTTTTCCTACTTCTCTGCAAAAAATGTCCTTCAGAAATGTTTTGTTTAATTTTATATTGTAATATATTACAATATAAAATCAAACTGTAGTAAAGAACAAGGAGACAGTTTGCCGAGATAATATGTCCAACCCTCCTTATGATTCCGATTAATTTGGACTAACAATATGCCAATGCCAATATGTTTACTCCAACTTCAGCTTTCATCAATAATAATACCTAAAAATGTTGTAGATGACACTTGAGGCATTCAATTTTAATTTAATTTTCTTTAAGTTTCATTTAAATCCCTTGAGTAAGATTTTTTTCCACTGAAAATTATTAAATTTGATTTTTGATATTTTGATAGTCAGGTTATTAATATAAATTATTATTATTAACATAAACAAACTGTCTCCTGTTGGCGAAAAAACTTTTCAGCCAATTGTATGCAATGTCACACAAAAAAGGGCAAAATAGTTTAAATGAAATTAGGTAAACTATAGAAAGGCAAGCAACAAGGAGGACTGGGAGGTCCTAACATAAAGTTTGACTACTGGGCAGAACAAACGAGGTACATATATAAATGTGTGAATCCTGAGGGTACAAACGTATGGATTGACATGGAGTTGACCAATTGTGGTTTATTCACATTATATGTCATTTAGCTGACGCTTTTATCCAAAGCGACATACTGTATATTGCATTTCTTAACCCAAGATTTTTAAATTTTGCCCGGGAAGCAGTTAGGGGTTGGGTGTTTTGCTCAGGGACACTTCGACATGAGACATGGAGCAGCCAGGGATCGAACTGCCGAATTTGTGGTTACATTACATTACATGTTATTTAGCTGACGCTTTTATCCAAAGCGACTTACATAGAGAAGGAAAAGATATGACTTGAAGCTTTCACTTCCCAATGTATTCTGGGAGCCAAAGTGAGCAGTGCAAGGAGTAGCAACAACGCTAAACTGTTTTGAATACTATTGTATATGGCACAAAAGACTATTCTCGGGTTCTGGATTTCTACAGATACCCCTTCCACGGACGATTGGTATAAGGGGACATATAACCCGTGCATTACATTTTTGCCTGGGGAGCAATTAGGGGTTAGGTGTCTTGATCAGGGACACTTCGACATGGCACATGGGGCAGCTGGGATTTGAACCACCAACCTTGCGACCCCCACCGCACTGCACTACTCCATGCACCACCATCGTCCTCCCAGCACACCCTCTCTACTCCATGTGCCACCATCGTAAAGAACTGTTCTTTCGTAAATAACAAAAAGGCAAAGCTGGTGTTGTGTTACATTTACAAACAAAATACACTCACCTAAAGGATTATTAGAAACACCTGTTCAATTTCTCATTAATGCAATTATCTAATCAACCAATCACATGGCAGTTGCTTCAATGCATTTAGGGGTGTGGTCCTGGTCAAGACAATCTCCTGAACTCCAAACTGAATGTCAGAATGGGAACGAAAGGTGATTTAAGCAATTTTGAGCGTGGCATGGTTATTTCACAATCTGCTCAGTTACTGGGATTTTAACGCACAACCATTTCTAGGGTTTACAAAGAATGGTGTGAAAAGGGAAAAACATCCAGTATGCAGGAGTCCTGTGGGCGACTGATTCAAGCTGATAGAAGAGCGACTTTGACTGAAATGAAATGGATCACGCGGCTGTCACCCGGCAATACGCACTCGGGTGGCGGGCCGCACAGGACGGGCTTCACATATGCGCCCTACATTGAGTAAATGTTATTCTGAAGCTGGTATTTATATACAAATGTTTTTATAAATATACAAATATTTTGGATAGAGAAGGAAAAGATATGACTTGAAGCTTTCACTTCCCAATGTATTCTGGGAGCCAAAGTGAGCAGTGCAAGGAGTAGCAACAACGCTAAACTGTTTTGAATACTATTGTATATGGCACAAAAGAGTATTCTCGGGTTCTGGATTTCTACAGATACCCCTTCCACGTATGGAGGACTAAAAGTGCCACAATTCAATAAATAAACACATCATTAAATAATTGCTTAAATGTGTCATTAATTAATTAAAAATAGAATCAATACATAAATGTGTTAATAAATGTGTCATTAATTAATTCAAATACAGATTCATGTTATGTAAAATACATATATACTTATTTCACTATTTACATTTACATTTCATGATCCTGCGTTGCAGTGCTTCATGAATTACTTAAAACTGTCAAACTGACCCATCAAAAGTTGGTAGGCGGAACCTAACGCCTGATTGGTTACCCTGTGTATCAAGTCAAGACAAATCAATTCCGGATACTGGATTGATGCAGAGCTACTAAACGACTGAATCCATCCACCCCACCGTGGACAACAAATCTCCACCTGTTGCAAACACATGAATTGTAATGAAACATCTAGAAAGATGCATTGTTTATCTGCTAATATCACTGACCTGATGAGCTTATGGTGGCCATCTATATGCCACAAAGAGTTTGGGCCAGGAACAAAATACTGCCGTGGCCAGGTACTCTACCAAAGCAATGGATCAGACTGGATTCGCGTTAGCCCCGCCCACTGACTTTGATGGGTCAGTTTGACAGTTTTAAGTAATTCATGAAGCACTGCAACGCAGGATCATGAAATGTTAATGTAAATAGTGAAATATGTATTTTTTATAAAATGAATCTGTATTTTAATTAATTAATGACACATTTAATTACACATTTATGTATTTAATTCTAATTTTAATTAATTAATGACACATTTAAGTACACATTTATGTATTTTTTTCTAATTTTAATTAATTAATGACACATTTAAGTAATTATTTAATTGTGTATTTATTTAGTTAATTGTGGCACTTTTAGTCCTCCATATCCACGGACGATTGGTATAAGGGGACATTGGAAAGTCTTCCTTTGGAAAGGGTGAACCCTTATCGGCTGAACTACCTTGCCAGATAAAAAACACTCACATACTGTCTCAACCTGAGGATAGAACATTTTTGCCCCCTACTGACTAAAAGCCACGGGCATTTCATAAGAAATTGGGGGCATTTTTTGAAACTTGTGAAATAACATTTATCCTTTTTTTTAACCAAAATGAACAGAAAACATAAATAAAACTCTTTCTTTGTAGTTGCTCGTGTTAAGCAATATGTTCAGCAATTTCAAACAGCTTGACCATTCTTCATAACGCTGTCTTTGCATCTGATTCACAGCTTCCACAGTTGGCTCTCTGTTATTTAACTGATTATTCCATTCTTCTGTAAAAACAAAGAACAACACATTTGAATCTTGAACCGTCAACTACAGTTTTAACTAATTGTATTTTACCGGAATAGAGGATTGGCTGTTAACCACAAAATGTCAGTAACTTACAAGGAGAGGAAACATCAACGTTAACTAGCTGGCAAGCCTTCGTAGCTAACATTAGATAAATAGCTAATCAGAGCTAGTTAACGTTAACTAATTGTAAAGGGCTCCTGACCCAGACAGTTAAATCATATCAAGATAATTAACACTTACCGCTGGCGATGGTATGTTTCACGGTCGCCTGGTGACAAAAAGACCATGCATTTCTTGATGTCTCCCCTTGATAAAGTCAGCAGAATAGTTTGCGGTGCTGGTTGACAACGACGTTGGCAGTTCGTTGTCGGCAAGTTCAGGTTCCTTGCAAACACTGCGGGGGGTTCTCTTGTGGTCTTCCTCCTCCCAAACCTAATCCATCTTCCATTTTTGGATGGTCGATGGGTGCGTGGATATTGGTGGAATGCATTCATGTATTCCAAGTATTGTTCTTTTAATCTTTAATCAACTTATTGTTGGAATGGAAATCCTCTCAAAACTCCTTCAATTTTCAACTTTTTCAGCTTTTCCCATCTTTCAGCTAGAGACACCATTTGAACTTAAAAATATTGACACAAGTCTTGACAATTTTATAAAAAAAACAGCTTGTTGATATCTATTATAACTTTTTCATGATGACTATTTTTGTTTTATTCGTTTTGGGGTGCGATTCTGAGTTTTACATTAGTGTGTATTGTGTTTCTTACAGTGGAGCAGAGTGGAAGCCGTGTCAGAGTTCAGTAAAAACAAAAATGGCACTTTTGCACTCACGGGCACAATATTTACTTTTCAGGCTTCATTTTGGATTAAGACGATGCCGTGCTTGTGCTGCTCGGACTCATTTGAGTATGGAATCCCACAGTTATTTATCTACCGACATATATTTTTTTTAAAACAGAAGGTACATGTTTTGTAAACTGCAGCAGTTTTAATACACATAGAGACAGGAAAACTACACTCATGCGTTCGGTAGAGTCTTGTGTGTCTTACAATCACATTATTTTTTGGATCACCTGGCTAGTTTTGCTCCAGGGGGCATTTTTTTAAGGTGTAGATTCTGAGTAAATCATTGGCCCTTTCTCAATATGCGTTCTTGTGTGGACGTTTGTTCTCGTGGACTCGTGAAACGTCATCAGTCGCAGCCCGAGTACTGTTCCAATTCTAAAGTCCGCATCTGGCCGAGAACGGTCATAAAACCTGGATGTGACTCGCCCCGCCCATTTTACCGGGCATGCATCAGTGCAGGCTCGTGTTCTTGTGAGAGCCAAATATCCCAGAATGCATTTCACCTCAGCAACAGGCAACAACGACAGAGGAAAATAAACACAACTTTATGTCGAAGTTTTTAAATACTACTTTATTTAAGTAACGTAATGTGATTTTATGACCTGAAGTTAGTTGTTAAAGCAACTTTTGTTGTTAAAGCAAATGTTACATTCAGCCTTCATAACAATCTTCTCCGTGGATGGAGATGTGAGGTGTAGTTAACGGACCGTCAGACCCTCCAGTACCGGGCGGTCAGCTCATCTCAGCCCGCACAGAGCAGCCTGTTTTCGGCGAGTCTTCTCTGAAATGCTCCGCCGGTTTTCACGTCTCCGTAGCGACTATACATGAGATTTAACTGTACTATAACGAGTCTTCATAAGTTTTAATGTGGTGTCAGAGACTGATGTTGTTCACCGGTTACGTCTGTTTGAGGACAGAGTTTAGCTTCATAACTTCATGTTTAAATGTAGCTTTAACGCATTTTCTGTAACCGCAGAGTGCAGCTTGTTTATAGTCCATCATTGTGCATTAAAACTAACAATGTTTTGATTAAAGAACATGAGTAGGAGTAGACCGTCATCGAGACTCTAAACCGGCAGCAGAACTTCCACTTGAAAGAAACTCTGAAGCTCTCAATTATAATAATAATGAATAAAAAAATTCCACATATGATTTATTGTATAGTTCTCTGTAAGATCTTTCATGTGTGGTCAGCAGCTTGCTGTACGAGGACCACTACACTGATTATATGACTGATTATATATATGGTGCTCAATATTATATATACCATTTCTAATTTTAAATGAAAATTAGACAAAAGCTTGTTAATAGTAAAATATTTAAGTCAAAAACTAAATTAAAACGTCTTAGCAAGACCGGCTGACGCATTGACGTCATCAAGTCAGCTGCTGTTCCAATTGCGGAAATGTCCGTTCTCCGTTCTCCCGAAACCTGCGAGTCAGGATTCCGGAGTCTGTCTCCCGAGTCTATTCTCGCGGGAACGCGAGTCCGTTCTCGCCGTCTTACGTATTGAGAAAGGGCCAATGTGTGTCTCTGCCCCTGTGAGCTTGTGTGACCGCAGCTGCTCCGTTGTCACGGCTACTTGCTTTGGCTCTGTCTGTGACTCACAGATGATCCATATTAGCTGAATAGTGCAGCCTGACATGATCTCCTTCTCTCCACCCCCTTCCCCAGCTGCCCTGTTGCCGTGGATACTTACACAAGCGCGCTGCACTGTCTCACACAGCTAAACCATAACAGCTGATTAGTACAGTCACATGACGCAGCTATGCTTTCTGTCAACAGACATCTCTCCTTTCCTTACCCTCTTCCTCTCTTCCTCCCTCCCTAAAATCTACAATGATTATCTGTAATTTAACCATGAAGCTTAGGATAAAGCTGTTTCATTGAATACTTATTGCTCTTTCAAATAGTACTGGTATTAATACTAAAATGACTTTTACTACTACTAATATTACTAGTACTTCTAGTATTACTACTAGTATTTCAATCCCCCATGGAGAAAATTCTTATTGTAATGTTTGATGAGGGCCATCAATTAATAACTTCTTAGTTTCCTTTGCTTAGGGCGACTGTGGGTGAGTCGGGAGCGTGGCCATCTGCCAATCAGAAGGTTGGTGGTTTGATCCCAGGCCTGGCTAACCTGCATGTCAATGTGTCCTTGGGAAAGGCAATTCTCCTCTAGCTGTGACTACAGTGGGTGAATGTTAGTTACTGATGGGCAGTTGCCACTGTGTATGGTAGGTCCTGTCATTAGTGTATGTATGGGTGAATGATGTCATGTAGTGTTAAAGCGCTTTGAGTGGTCAGAAGACTAGAAGACCGCTGTAGAAATTTATTTTACCAAGTCCATTTAGTGTGAATGACAAACATTCCGTCTCCCAACCCCCTCACCCAATTCCATTATTTCAAAATAAAAGCCCCAATCATTATCTGTACCTCAACCATGAAGCACAGAATGAAGCTGTTTTGTTAAAATACGAACTGCTCTTTCAAATACTAGTACAACTAGTACTTACTTCTTCTACTGCTACTACTGCTTCTACTTCTACTCAATTTCAGCTTTTCTCATTTCTGTATTTTCCGCAATTTTTTAATTTATTTCAGCTTCTCCTATTTCTATTCTTTCAGCAATGTTTAGAATTAATTTCTGTACTTTAAGCAACTTTCTAAAATTAATTCAGCTTATAGCATTCCAACGCATTTTCAGTTTCAGTTCTTTACTGTTTACTTTTTTACTCGTCTATTTGTGGGTTTTGTCGTTGCTTTATCTCCCTTTTTTGTCTTACATCTTCTCTTGTATTGTATTCCTAAAGTTCTAGAGTTCTAACTTTCATCTTCATGGCGTGAAATGCTTCTAAACCAGAAAAGTACAAACTAATATTACACATATGAGGAACTAAAGCCTCTCAAATGAGGGTTTTGGTCCATAGGGCTGCTGATAGTCTGACAAACCACCAGATGTCTCTACCGCTTTTCTGTGTTTGCAGCCCCAGAGTGTTGACTATTTATTGGCACAAAGTAAGAAACATAATTATTGTTCTGACTTTGCCAAAACGATATATACTCCGAATGTGGTCATTGCAGCCTGATACCATTGTTTGATGCCTTTAAATGCACAACAGAACACACCTCTTACCACACTGAGGCTCGGTCTGTGCGTGCTACTTTGGGTACCATCATTTAATTGCAACACTGCGAAAATGGAGTAACTTACCTTGTGTCCGCATATTCAGTCTGTAACAGGGTGGGGGTACGTTTGGCATGGTTGTGTGATGCTGCATCAAGGCTATCATAAAGCTGGCAATCCTCTGTTTCTTCATCACTGAATCCATCTTCATCTCTCTGCTGTAGGCGGTCATTTTGCTTCCCTTGCTCATCCTTCAACACGTGAGACAACTTCTTATGTTTCAGTCCAGTATCCATGTCTGTGTCTGCTTCGTGAGATCTCATCATCTGTATTGAATTCAACCAAAGACGCTTACAGCTGGGCAACTTACAAACACTGCAACAAGAAGATATACTATGTATTGTACAGGAAAAGCAGCAGGCTGTAGAAGCAACAGTAGTATGTTGAGCATTCGTGTATTGATTTGGTGGCTGTGAACTGCACATCTCTGTCTGGGTAAAGTGCAGGTCTGATATTATTGATGCTAACCTGGGTGTTCTTTATATTCTTGACCCTTAACCAGTATGGAACACAGCCGTCATATGACTTTAATCCTAGCTCCAGCCCATCAATGTGTTCCAGTGAAGCCATGTGAAAACCTTAAATGGGTAAGACATCAATGACGTTGATAACCAAAAGTCTTAATAGGTACAACAGTTTACAAATGTTTGAAGAACTAGATTATAACAGCACCTCCCTTACAAATAAGCTAACGTTATTGTTTCCGTGAAATACACATTACAGCATCTATGTCTTGTTCCATGCAGTTGTAGGAATAGTAATCTAGGACTGACTGTGTTGCATGTTTGAATACAAGAGACTGATAGGGAATTTATACTTATACATTCAAGCGAAATGAAAGCACCAATCGTTTAGTAGGGCATTCGTCCCACTGACTGCCAATTAAATTAATACATTTTCCCATTGCTTAACTATAAACTATTCAACTATTCAAATTATCGTCGGCTGGTTAAGTTAACGTTATATAACTTAACAAGGATCACGTTGTCTGCTAGCGTAGCAGGTTATACCAAACGAAAAAAAAACTTCAGTCCTAACGACATGACAATATCCCCTGCTTACCGTTAACACGGAGACCAGTCCAACAAAGACAAAGGCAGAGTTAACGCCAAGCACACTAATACTTCAGATACTAACCTGTTGTCCTGTCAGTACTCCATAGCAACGCCACCATGGAAACGCCGACGCACACATGCAGTCTTCAAGTGCTCCTTAGAAAAGCGCCGTTTATTGACAAGTCAAATTATCCATAGGTGCATTTTGGAAGAGGTGGAAGACATCTTTCCTGCCAGACTAAAGATTGATTTAAAAACGATAGTCCTCGCTGGAAAGTCCATTGCATAAGAAGCCCACTTTACCGTTTACCTTAGCCACGCTAATCATGCCCCCTGCTGTATGTACTCCACCCCTCGTGGTTTTTACAGGCATGTAGTGGACCAGTTCGACCAGTAACTGTCGCTATGTATCCAACTATGATCCCACAAGGGGTAATTTAAACCAGTGGTCCTCAACCACAGGTTCGCAGGCCTCTTGATACCAGGGCACGTAAGTCACTTTTTCTGAATATATTTCAAAATACAAACATTCTTTCCCAAATGCCGGTCCGTGATCGAGGCAAGAGTTCTGCAGTCAAGCATTTAAATTACAGCACTGCTGTAGCCTCTCATGCTGGTTTCTCCCAGCCAGAAAGACTTAATAGAGCATACTGTACAAAACATACTGCCATTGTTAGCCATCTCAGATGAAGTTCAAACAAGATATAATAAAATTTGATTAGAAGAGGGTTTAGAAGATTTTATTGTCAAGGCAGTGACATCTGTGTACAAAACAATTGATCACACATGTGAACCAACAGTGCAATTCTGCCAACTAAAATTTGTCACAAACCATGCAATAATTGGGATCCTTAACCCAGCTTTTATTAATTTTACACTCTATAGCTGTTGGAACTTCTGCTATAAGAGGGTTTCTTTCTTTAAAACATCCTGGGGTAGCGGTTAGAGGGACCAACTCTTAGTCGACCTCCTCGATGGTTGGTCCGGAGGATCCACCGCCGCCTGGTGCAGCACCACCAGCACCAGGGAAGCCACCAGCCATGCCTTCTGGCATACCACCTGCACTCTGGTACAACTTTGTTATGATGGGGTTGCAGACCTTCTCCAGCTCCTTCTGTTGATGCTCATACTCATCCCTCTCAGCAGTCTATAAAAGAAAAACATTTGGGCATGTTGGCTTGTTTATCACAGCCCCAAAAAAACTACTAAAAGATTGAAGATTTACCTGGTTTTTGTCCAACCAACTGATGACCTCCTTGCACTTTTCTAAAATCTTTGTTTTTTCATCATCACTGATCTTGCCAGCAAGCTTTTCATCTTCCACAGTGGACTTCATGTTGAAGGCATAAGACTCCAGTGCATTCTTAGAAGACACCTTGTCACGTTGAACATCATCTTCAGCCTTGTACTTCTCTGCTTCTTGGACCATTCGTTCAATGTCCTCCTTGCTGAGGCGACCTGCGGGCAGATAGCCAATGGGTTATTTTGTAACCGCCCATTTGATATTATGTTTAGAGTTCAAATAAAAGCTCACCCTTGTCATTGGTGATCGTGATCTTGTTCTCCTTGCCAGTGCTCTTGTCTACCGCAGAGACATTCATGATGCCATTAGCATCAATGTCAAAAGTCACCTCAATTTGGGGAACACCACGGGGAGCTGGAGGGATGCCCGTCAGCTCAAATTTGCCCAGCAGATTGTTGTCCCTCGTCATAGCACGCTCACCCTCGTAGACCTGTGAAGATTATGCAGTTAGGCACGAGGCATCTACAATTATTTCGCTCAAACATCCAAGGAATGTCAGGGTAGTCTTTGGTCTTGCAACCTCTGGTGGAAACTACGAACGGATGGAATAAACATCACTGCAAAATTGAGACTGGTATGTTGAGTCTTGATTGCTTACTTGGATTAGCACACCAGGCTGGTTGTCAGAGTAGGTGGTGAAGGTCTGAGTCTGTTTTGTGGGAATGGTGGTGTTACGTTTGATCAGCACAGTCATGACACCGCCAGCAGTCTCTATGCCAAGGGACAGAGGGGTGACATCTAGAAGCAGCAGGTCTTGGACATTCTCAGACTTGTCGCCAGAGAGGATGGCAGCTTGGACAGCTATGAAAAAAAGCAATGGTTAGACATTTTAAGTAAAGTTTATTTATAGTATAGGTGACCATGGCTCATGACCTCAATCTCCTTTTGCCGCATTGCTCACAATTCAAACAACTAAGCAGGAAGGAAATATTAATTTGTGTGCTCAGGCATCGCCCTGACTTACCAGCCCCGTAAGCCACAGCTTCATCTGGATTAATGCTTTTGTTGAGCTCCTTCCCGTTGAAGAAATCCTGGAGCAGCTTCTGGATCTTGGGGATACGAGTTGAGCCACCGACTAACACTATGTCATGAATCTGCCCCTTATCCATCTTGGCATCCCTCAGTGACTTTTCCACAGGGTCCAAGGTGCCACGGAAGAGGTCGGCGTTGAGCTCCTCAAAACGAGCCCTGGTGATAGAGGTGTAGAAATCGACTCCCTCATACAAAGAGTCGATTTCAATGCTAGCCTGAGTGCTGGAAGACAATGTGCGCTTTGCCCTCTCGCATGCGGTGCGTAGCCGACGGACTGCTCTCTTGTTGTCGCTGATGTCCTTCTTGTATTTGCGCTTGAACTCAGCAATGAAGTGGTTGACCATGCGGTTGTCAAAATCTTCCCCACCAAGATGTGTATCTCCGGCAGTGGACTTGACCTCAAAGATGCCATCTTCAATGGTCAAGATGGACACATCAAAGGTGCCACCACCAAGGTCAAAGATTAGGACGTTCCTTTCAGCACCAACCTAAAAACATTAGTTATTAAATTTCCAATGCTACTAAATCATTAAAAACTACCTGAATTTGGAGATACATTTGAGATTCATCCAAGATAAAATTTTACATTACAATATTGATAATTGAAGTACAATTGTGCTACCTTCTTGTCCAGGCCATAGGCAATGGCAGCAGCAGTTGGTTCATTGATTATACGCAGGACATTCAGGCCAGAGATTGTCCCGGCATCCTTTGTGGCCTGCCGCTGGGAGTCGTTGAAGTAGGCGGGTACAGTAACCACAGCATTGTTGACAGTCTTTAAAAAAGGAAACAAGAACCTTAGTACAACGGCCATCAGAGACAATTTCCTGGGCTATGCAAATTCATATACTTTTCCGAGGTAGGCTTCAGCAATCTCCTTCATCTTTGTCAGCACCATAGACGAGACTTCCTCTGGGTAGAAGGACTTTGACTCGCCCTTGTACTCTACTTGGACCTTGGGGCGAGTGTTGTCATTGATGACATTAAATGGCCAGTGCTTCATATCTGACTGCACAACGGCATCGTCAAACCTGCGACCAATCAATCGTTTAGCATCTGTAACAAAAGAATTAAACATACACATTTTACAACAAAATTGATTTTGAAACTTAAAAAAAGAATTTACAAATAGCAAGGCAGTGCTTTAGCAGACAAGTTAAATACACTATTAAAGACTGACTCATAACTGTATCAACAACAATCAACTAGCAGTCATTTTTAAGTGTAATTTAAAGCAGACCAGTATGACCATTCATTACAATATACCTGAATAGAAAATGAGCATTTCGTACCAAAAACTGTGTTGGTGGGGTTCATGGCAACCTGATTCTTGGCAGCATCGCCAATCAGCCTCTCTGAATCTGTGAAGGCCACGTAGCTGGGTGTGGTTCTGTTGCCCTGGTCATTGGCAATGATTTCAACTTTGCCATGCTGGAACACACCAACACAGGAGTAGGTGGTCCCAAGGTCAATACCAACTGCTGGTCCCTTAGACATGTTTCCTACAAAAACAACAAGGAAGACTTATTTGTCAATAACATAGATTCAGGCAGACTTTGCTAGTGCAACACATTGTACAAATAATAGTTGGATAAATAGAGACCAATTGCCAATGGCCTTGAATAAAATGAATGTGTGGACATGCATTTAATGATGGTTGAATATTAGTGTATATTTAGTTTTTTGAAAGACAGTCTACAATAGCTATAAAAAGTAACTGACATTTCAAAATCTCCAAACATGTAACATTAAAATCACCAAGAGTCACTACGTCATTTCCTGACGAGCGCGCGCCTCGTGCCGGCTCCACTGCGGCAGTATCAACGGTAAATAAACTACACGAAGCAAGCAGCCGATGCTTGGTCAGCTCTGGTCAGCTCACAGACAACTAGATAGCAACCCTTTAATTTATTTTTCATTGACTTGATTTATTACTGTGAAACCGTTTGATCATATAACGGCAATACTCATGCAAGAGCCTTGACAGCTGAAGCGGCTGGCATTACACATTGTTCTAAAAAAAATTAACCGGAGGTCTTTTCATACGGTTTAGCGTGACACTTTGTTGAGGAACATTCTCGAAGGTCTCAAAATCCCAACCCCCACACTTCCCACGCAGCGAACGTTAGCTAATGCTCGTTAGTAACATTTCAGGGTTTCCGAGCATAGGAGTACGGTCTCCTACATTAGTCTTTATTAAAAGTCGGCATCAAGAATACAAAACATGAAACGTCAACGTCACATATTTGTCGGTGAATAACGTTACCGAAAGAGAACGAGTGAACAAAAGGCGAAGGCCAACTTCATTCACCTCACCGAAGGGATCGACGAAAGATGTGGACATAATTTTCTAAAACATGCGATTAATTCTTTGAATATTTACAGAATGGCTTACCGAATTGTGGACCCGAATATGTTTTAATGAGCTGTGTTGAAATGGACAGCAGCGAGGCTTGCTGGTCCTTGCCGGTATGAGTAGGGAAAGGAACAAGATGCCGTTGTTGGGAGCTTTATATATCAACGGCGAAGCAGCCAATGAGACGTCGAGTCCTTGAATCTTTGCCGAACGGTCCACCAATGACGCGTAATATAGTTGATGACGTTAGCAAAGATCCAGTAAACTTCCGGTTTTATGATTAGTATTTCATGATCCAAATGAAAGTCCTCATCTACCGGACAGCTTTATCTGGGGATGGGCGTAGTTAGGCTAACGTTTGCTGATATGTTATATCCATATGAACTACTTATGTTTATAAGTATAGGTAGGTAGAAAAAATAATGATTTTTATTTTTCGATTGAGGAATGATTGAGAAAAAGGCCAGCAGGGGCCCATGAGTTTCCAAAAGTGAAAAGCAATGTACACATGTATTAGGGGTAATAAACAGAATAGGTTGTTGTGATTATGTTAATGTGGTAGGAACAGTATTCACAGTGTGACTACTTCGAACCACCAACAAAAAATCCTGGCACAATATTATATTACATGTCATTTAGCTGACGCTTTTATCCAAAGGGACATACAATAAGTGCATTTCGAGCGTAGAGATACAAACTCAGGAGAACAAGTACCAAGAAAATACAATTTTCATCAAATAAGCAGTTTCAAAACATGTTATAGATAAGTGCCATTATAGGTACAATTTAAGTGCTACAATTATCAAAGATGTAAAGGCTCTCTACAGTCCTTATGTCGTCAGAGAGCTCATTCCACCATCTGGGAGCCAGGACAGCAAAGAGTCGCAATCTCGCCGAGTGCTTTTCTCTTTTCTTGGCAGATGCAGAGCGGAGTGTGCGGGTTGAGTAGGAGGATTTGACAATGTCCTGGATGTAGAGTGGACCCGATCCATTGTGAGAACCAATGTTTTGAACTGGATGCGGGAAGCCACTGGTAACCAGTGAAGAGAACGGAGAAGTGGAGTAGTGTGGTAAAATTTCGGAAGGTTGAAGACCAGTCAAGCTGCTGCATTCTGGATGAGCTGCAGTGGTTGAATGGCGGTAGCAGGGAGACCTGCCAGGAAAGAGTTACACTAGTCAAGGCGGGAGATGACAAGAGCCCGAATCAATACCTGCGCTGCCTTCTGAGTAAGAAGGGGTCGTATTCTCCTGATGTTGTACCTACAGGATCGTGTTGTTGCTGTGATGTTGGGACTGTAACGTGTGTTGGGTTCAGGGGAGGGGTTCCCGGAAGGATGAGGACACGGTAAGGGTGCGACTGAATGTTTTTATTGCGGTTTTGATCGCTCTCAGTCTCCAGGTCGCTCGTCAGGCGTCTCTCGTCTCCTCGCTGGATCGCCGCTACTGTTTTAAATAGACAAGCAAATCATGATTGGATGCAGTTGAGGCCCATTACGCCTCCACCTGGCGCCGTTACCTGAGCCACTCCCCCTCTCTCTCTCTCTCTCTCTCTCCTGCAGCCGAGCCCCAAGTTTTCAGTCTTGTCGGGTTGATCTTCAGGTGGTGAGCGGACATCCACTGAGTGATCTCAGTCAGACAGGCAGAGATCCATGCTGCCACCCGAGTGTCCGAGTGAGGGAAGGAAAGAATTAGTTGGGTGTCATCGGCATAGCTGTGGTAGGAAAAACCATGCGAGCGAATGACGGAGCCAAGAGAGTTGGTGTAGATATAGAAGAGGAGGCGACCCAGGACGGAGCCCTGAGGAACTTCAGTAGTAAGAGAACAAGGTTCCGCACATCCTCTCCAAGTTACCCGGTAGGTGCGGCCATCAAGGTAGGATGAGAGAAGGGAGAGAGCAGAGCCTGAGACACCAAGTTCCTGAAGCGAGGAGGTAAGGATCTGCTGGTTTATATCACTTCACTCCTAAAAAAGCTCTGTGTGCTTCTTGTGTACCACCAAATCAACTCCAAAATTCCGGTCTTTACCAACAAGGTCCTCCATCAACTGCCCTGCCCCACCATACTCTGCAGATCTTCTCTTCCCTCAAACCATCTCATTCACCTGAGCTGACATTCCCTCCAACTCCAAATCCAATCTTTGCTTTCAATCATTTGCTTGTGGCTTTGCTCGTTCCCCTCGTTGCCGCTCTTCAGGTTTGTCCTGAATCAACTGTAGACCTAAACGTCACCAGATCGGAAAGCAATGTTGTGTGCAGTATGCAATCCTATTTGTTCATTCTTGGCTTCTGATTCTGGCAATGATTTTATTAATTTTAATGATTTGAACTGTTCCCTCTGAATTATCCAAGTACTGGATTAGCGTATTCCCAAGGAGATGAAATAAGGAGAGGAGATCAGACTATCCTAGGAAATGGAACAGATCTTTTTCCAATATTCAGGTGCTAATCGGAGACCATGATTGCATTCACTAAGGTTACATTCAGTTAACCCTATCAGTGTTCAAACAAAGCTTTCCAGTGTTTGAGCAAAGCACGATTTATTGGTTGATGTAAAGATGAAATACATGCAATATACAAACGGTAAAAAGCACCTAAAAAAAGCACAAGTTGTCACATTGTTTTCTAAGATGTAAACACTTATTGTAAAAGAACTACTCAGTCTAATATGTGAGCATTCTGATGGTGCTCATGTTATTATTAATATGTACTGCATTTTTCAGATTGTCATAGCTCTGTTTCCTTTATGTCACTCTTAGCTAGAGTTTGTCCTGGTGTTTGAGGTTGATGCTGTTCTGGATTTACACTCTCTGTTGCTGCCATTGAATTTCTCTTCATCACAGAGCTTATCAATGTTGGTTTTTCAATGACGTACTGTGTGAATGCTGTGGTGAAAAGACCTGTGAAACAAAGAGATACTTTTACAATCAGGAATTCAAGGAGGTTACTTTCCAGATTTCTATGGAACTACTGCAAATTTGATGTACCACCTGGGACTGTGAAATTAAAAAGGGCAATTCTTTGAAATTCAGTAACAAAATTAATCTTTATTACTATAATATACTAACATATGTGCAAACACATTATTTTCACAGGCAGAATGAGTGTGTGCATGTTTATCCACCTAACCATGCTTTACTGAGCTTCATTCATTTCCTAAAGCTAAAAGTTATTTAATATTCAATTCAATTAAAAGAGTGCCGATTTATCTGCTGACCTCGTTGCCTCTGTCCCTGCACATTCCTCTCTTCTTGGCTTGATTTGGATTTACTGCTCTCCTCTGATGGATCAGTATCCTCATTCTCTGTAATAATAAAAACGGTCATGTATGTTTTTATAAATAACTTCAAAAAGAAAAGTCCTGCTTTTTTTGGTGTAATTAGATGCTGAGCAGAAAAAGAGAATATGTTCTGCTTACCTCTTTTCCAGGCGGTGTGTGCTCTCCTTAGCTTGATTGCAAAGAAAATGACAACCACAAGGAGACCGAAGAGCAGGCATGTTACCAGGAAGACCAATAATGAGGAACTTCCTTCAGGTCCTGTCCGCATCTTTGGATCATTTATGCTTACTGGAAGTTGACACAATACTATTTAGTTCAACAAAACCTTAATCACTTGTAAAGACTGTTATCTCATTAACGTTTTCAAAGCAGGAACTCTACCTACTTGTTCTGTTTCCATCTGTACTGTTATCGGATGTGATCGGTGTGTCTGTTGTCCCGGAGACAGACGTCCAGTCTTTAAGGCATTAAGGAGAAGAAACGTACAATAGATAACAGCTACTTTAAAAAGATGCTTCAGTCATCCTGTTTTCTCTTTGGAAGACATTACATTAAATGTCATTTAGCTTACGCTTTTATCCAAAGTGACTTACAATAAGTGTATTTCCACATAAAGATACAAACTCAGAAGAACAAGTAACAAGAAAGTACATTTTTCCCATCAGCTGTGTTGTTCAGACAGACCACTAGATGGAATCATCTGTCAGCAATAGTTTTAATCTTACAATGCAGTCATATTATACCTGTAGTGGGTTCACCGAAAGTGTCATTCCACCTCCTGGTCAAGCCTGATGTCATAGAGATTGTTGACTCATCTACAAGAATAAAGACACTTATAAGCCTCATGAAGAAACTTTGGGTATTTTACTGGCCAAATCCAAATCAGGGATAACGTTTAAGATAGCAATTGTTTTTCCGAGTTTCAGCAGTTTGGTTGTATTTTACATACTACTATTATGCTAAAATACTATTAGTACGTTTTTTGTTTTTTTTCAAATACTTTGTTTGTAACAGGAGGCCAGATCTTAGAATTGCACATTTTCATAAAATTATTTATGGAATGCATAAAGACCAGCAGATCAACTGGATATTATTTAAAAAGTTGGAAACTTTTTGGTTCTGGATTACCTTTAATTTAAAGGATTTTGATTCAAATATTTAGAAAAATGTCACACTATACTTGGAGACTTCCATCACAGGAAACAGATTTAGTATCACAACTATAGTGGTAGTTATGCGCCCGATCATCCCCCATATGTATGCTGTAAGTATTTCTGTATATATATGTATGATTTTTAAAACATCATGCAGGCATTCATATTATGTTTTATACATTTTCAGTCTTTGAGCAATGCCACTATTAGAATCTGATATGACATTGATTCTGCCATGTAACATTAAAATTACTTTTTTTGTTATTGTAAGATTCTTTTGGGTGTTCCTTTTGTTTATCCCATCTAATTTCTTCATGTCATTGGATGTGAAATATTTTTTTGCTTAAAGTTTGGGTAACATAATGATACATAAATGAAAACCGACTAACACACCACTGGTTGTGAGAGGTGAGTCTGTGAGTGTCGCAGGGATCAGAGGAGGTCCACTGGGGATGCCTCTGGTTGCAAGGTGCCCTGTAGTTCTCCCTTGTCTGACCCAGCTGGTGGTTGTTCCTGGCACCCCTGTGGTTGTGTGCCGGTACTTTGTTGCTGTGACAGAAAGGGGGTTTACATTAGTACTGCGAAGAATAAAATAAAAACTCTTGTTGAAATTTTAACAATTTGCAGAGAACACATTAGCATTTCATTTTGTATTATCTGAATACAGGAAACCCGACCTTCTGCAGTACACAAAAAGAGGAAATCAAACAGGGATGGTACTGGGGATTTGATGTACTGGGGAAACTTGTGAGACCTGTGCTTTCCCTGCTTTGCGATGACACAACTACACCTTCATGGTCTGCCATTACGCAGAATTGCTTCAAGTAAGTACGGTAAGTAATTTTTGGTTAATGTAAGCACAATTTTTTTAATCAATTTCTCAGTGAAAGAAGGAAATAAATAAATTGTACTCACAGTGTGGTCCAATCTTGACAAAGTTCATTAGAGGTTTTGAGTGAAGAGCTGGATGGCGAACAAGGCATTTGACTGTGGTCCTACGTTTCACTGAGTCAACGTGTAGCAAAGCCATTGAGACATATGTCCTGCCTTTGTCACTTCTAACTTCTTCTTCGACATGAGCTATGGAATGGGACATCGTAAGTACTACTTGTAAGCAGATGCAGTAATAAAAGAACAATCAGAATAAGACATGGCTAAGGAGAGTTTTAACTGCTGATCTAGAATCTAGAATCCCAATATTCTACTTTTGTCATTAAACGATCATTTGTACAGTTATAGTCATCCGCATGTCTTGAATTATATCCGCCAGCCCACTAACCCAACCATAAGGTGGTATGGAAAATGTCACAGAGAGACGAGCCCACTCATGCGGAGCCTCTTCTTTAAGTAAAGTGGAGATTCAGAATCGCAGTGAGCAAAGATGCAACACCACCCACGTGGCGCTAAAGGTGGCACATGATGAGCCTTTATGATTCATGTTATTAATATACTTTATATGTCTTTCTCTGCTTTACTTCTTCATTATAGCGGTGCTTTTGAGATTTCAGTTATTACAAACTTACCAAGGATTTCAGGTAAATTATCCAATTTCCAAGAGATTTGAGGAGGATAGTGGTTCCCCTCAGCAGAGCATTTTATGACAAACCTTCCCTCATGCTGAGCTACTTCCATTTTGGGACGGCCTTTAAAACAACCAACATAGGAGCAAATATTATCATATATTATTATTTGGTTCATAAAATTATCGTTATATCATCAATGCTGAGGATGAGTCATGCTAAAGTTGATTAAAAATGATGTCAACGTCACATAGTTGGTTTAAAGAATAATGCAATCTGTGATAAAATCATTACCCTTACCTAAAATCGTCACCTCCACTTTCTTCTCTGTTGTGTTCGTGCCATACTGAGAGCATGTATAGTTGCCACCATCTTTGAAGGTGATTTTGGAAATACTGATGGTGAACTCCGTTTGAGATAGTTTGTTGATGCTGTAGCGCTTGTCTAGTAAGGCTGGGCGAGGGAGAGAAAATACAAATATGTTTAGCATCCATAACTAAAAAGCGCCCGACAATTTATGTTGCTGATAATACTTGATTAAAGCCAAATATATGTGGAAATCACCTTTTTTGCGATTAAAGAACATAATATATCCTTCAGGGTTCTTCCATTCAATGTGGGTCATGTGAGCATCAGTGATAGGGCAGCTTAAGCTGAGTGTGTGACCTTTTTTCACAGTCACACGCCGCCACACAGCAAGGGAAACTACAATCAAATAAACAGAAACTTCCATTTCCTCATAAATTCACACAGCGAGCACAATGTCTGCTTACCATTACATGGAACATTTAAAAAAATGACATCAATTTCCCTGTACTACAACTACAAAATAAGAACCCCCCTCCCCCCTGTCACAAACATAAAGCATATTCTGATGTGACAGGAAGTAATGTGGTCAGTTGCTTCATGGTGAAAGAGAAAGTAAAGGTGGGTGTTGGAGAATTGCAGCGGGTGGTTCGCAGGGCTTTAGGTGCTTTTCCTTTCCTATGGGGGCAGAATTATGAGCTGTTTGGAAAATACACTTGTGGGGGCATATTGATACCAGCAGTGAGGGCGGTGGGCTTCAACCGCCCAAGGTCATCGTGGGTCGTCTTGTATACTGTATATGACATTAGATTAACTGAGCATTGAATGCAAAGAAATACCTTTTTAGTAATGTACTGTATGGCAAAATATTTTAAAGAAAAAAGTATTTCAATGCGATCAAAAAAAGTAATTTTGCAATAAAAAGAAAGTTAAAAGAAGGGATATTAACTAAAAATCCAAATGGGGAGGCAATTCATCTTTAGATTAGATTAGATTAGATTCAACTTTATTGTCATTGCACAGGGTACAAGTACTGAGGCAACGAAATGCAGTTTAACATCCAACCAGAAGTACAAAATTGCAAAAAGTGCAGAGTATGTGCATATGTAAAGTGTAATAAGTGAATAAATAGATATGTACAGTAAGAAGGCTTGACTGATTTGAAAATATTCTAAAATATAAAAATCTAAAGCCCAAATTCTGGCAACATTTCCTTTGTTACAGAAGGTGCAAGCCTGTGATATTGGCAGAAGCTTTATCGTTTATAACTTGGCCCAAATATTCCCAGAGAAACGCTCATATTTGAAACATCGCACACTGAAAGACGACTTACATGTCACGAAGCCTCGAGGCAGAGCATAACTACCAGTAGGTTCAACTGCCGTTTTTAACGTCAGATTGAGCTCACTGTCTCCTTTTAACATTACTTTTTGTAACAAAGTGTGTCTGATCTACAAGTATTGAAAGTGAAGGACTCACCCTGTATGAGTAACACGAAGACGCTGAGCTGCAGCTTCAGTTCCATCTCACTAATTATCACACTTCCACTCTGGTGTGTTTCCTCATCTCGAGCTCTATTTGTACTCTACTGAGGGACCTTCCATGACATCACTGCTATGTGGTTTCCATCATGTGATGCCTGATAAAAGTACAAGTTAAAACTTTAGAATTCAGACACATTATTTATTATCTAAATTATTATCTAAATTTTAGATTTAGCAGTCACAATGTCCCATAATATTATGCTACCAGATTTAGCTTGAAGCTCATTTTCATCTGTGACCCCTTGTCAGACACCACAGGTACTGTTCAGGTATATTTGTTAATTTGTTATATGAGTTAACCCATAACTAAGAAAAAACATAAAGCTTGATAATAATGGGTTGATTTAACAATAATAAACAAGCAGCTTGGCAGATGCCGAGCAGAGTGTGCAGGTTGGGATGTAGGGTTTGACCATGTCCTGGATGTAGACTGGACCCCATCCATTCACAGCATGGTATGTGAGAACCAATGTTTGGAACTGTATGCAGGCAGCCACTGGTAACCAGTGGAGAGCTGAGTAGGGTGGAAGAATTTAGGGAGGTTAATGACCAGCAGAGCTGCTGCATTCTGGATGAGTTACAGTAGTCAAGGCGGGAGATGACAAGAGCCTGAATCAGTACCTGCGCCACCTTCTGAGTGAGAAGGGGTCGTATTCTTCTGATGTTGTAGAGCGTGTATCTACAGGATCGTGTTGTCGCTGTAACGTCGGGAGTCAGGGAGAGTTGGCTGTCAAGTGTCACACCAAGGTTCCTAGCAGTCAGAGTGGGCGTTAACATGGAGTTGCTAAAGTCAACAGTCAGGTCCTGGATCGGAGAATCTTTTCTGGGAAAGAGAAGTAGTTCACTCTTGTCGGAGTTGATTTTCAGGTGGTGAGCGGACATCCACAGGCAGACATCGGTGCTGCCACCTGAGTCTCAGAGTGAGGGAAGGAGAGAATTAGTTGGGTGTCCTCGGCATAGCTGTGGTAGGAGAAACCATGCGAGCGAATGACAGAGCCGAGAGAGTTGGTGTAGATAGAGAAGAGGAGGAGACCCAGGACGGAGCCCTGAGGAAGTAAGAGGGTTCCGACACAGATCCTCTCCAAGTTACCTGGTAGGTGCGGCCATCAAGGTAAGTCCAGAGAAGGGAGAGAGCAGAGCCTGTAACACCAAGTTCCTGAAGGGAGGAGATAAGGATCTGGTGGTTAACTGTGTCAAACGCAGCAAGAAGGTCCAGAAGGATGATGACAGAGGAGAGAGAGGCGCGTGGAGTTGCTCCGAGACAGCAAGAAGAGCAGTTTCTGTGGAATGGCCCGCCTTGAAGCCTGACTGGTGGAGGTCAAGGAGGTTGTTAGGATGGAGATAGAGAGGAGAGTTGGTTAGTAGAGAATAGTTTTGGCCAGAAAAGGAAGAAGAGGTACCGGTCTGTAGTGGTTTTCTTCAGAGGGATTGAGGGTGGGTTTCTTCAGGAGTGGGTTAACTCTTGCCTCCTTCAGAGAGTTGGGAAAACAGCCAGATAAGAGCATTGTTAATGAGACAGGTGAAGAAAGGAAGAAGGTCGTGAGTGTTAGCTTGTCGTTCTACGTTCTTCTAAGCGATATTAGGGTATACTAAATAAAATGAAATGAATTAGTCTTTTTAGACACATTTTCTTAAAACATGCCTCGTACTCTCAGAACTCTACACACAAATCAAAAAACACACACACAATGGGCAAAACCCCTCAATACTCCTGCAAAATGAAACGTTCAACATTTAAAACAATGTTATTTCTTCTCAAAATGGCATTTTGTTTTCAAATGACACACACAAACCATCATATGAATAGAAATTTATAAGAACCAGTTGAACACTGATGTGCTCAATGTAAAACACTACAATGAATGGAAAACACTTCTTTTCCATTCATCATAATGACTTAGACCTTTTTTCTGTTCAGTGTTACACACTACAGACAGTACATACATACGCGTGTTGTAAAATATTTTAGAATATTGTTTTTATACTCAGAACACACAAATACACAGTAACAAATATATTTTGTACACAGTGTACATCACAACCAACACAAAGTTGCACAGTGGTCTACATACAAAACAACAGAAGAATTTACTGCACAGAGTTACAGTAAAAAAAAAAAAAACTATGCTGCATCCTGTCTTCTGTTCCGGTCTGTTCCACAGCACCTCATCCACATCACAAGCAATGTTTTCCCTGGCCAAGCAGCGGGGGAAATATCGCGTAGCATGTCGAATCCAGCCATGAAAAGCATCAACTGCTTTATCTCCACATGCGTCTTCCATAGCTTAGAGAAGGGGGATATGCGTTTGTGGATTTCGGTCATACACTTTCCATCCAATAATTCCTCCATAGCTTTGGTCAACCAAAGTGGCTCAGATCTCATCAGAGTTTACGGTCTTTGGCCTTCCTCGTTCTTGTCCTCCCCCCGTCCTCCTCTTACTCTCACTCCTCTGGCTCTGTTGTTGGGATCCATTGCTCCAAAACAGACGAGCTCACCTGTTGCCCGTTCATGCTGAAGCTCTGACTCCTAATTGTAACACTGTGTGACAGGTGTTTGCCCATGTGATGAGTCAGTGTGCATAGTAGGGCAATTGACTTTAGAATTTTGAAGTGTGTTTCTTGTGAAAACAAGATTTTCTTCATGAAAATTGTGCAGAGAATGCAGAGAATTGTGTGTAGTGTTTTGAAAAAAGTGTGTTTTAGAACTGCAATTTGAGTGTAAAGCAGGAATTGTGCTTGTAGTTTAGCAGAATTGGTTCAGGGGGTTGGTGCATGAGTTACATGTTGTGGTCATTGTGTGTCAAGTACCAGTATTTGTGTGTAAACAATTGAGAACAACTGTAATACAGGAGTTACATGATCCCATTTCATAGTTCTTATTAATATGATCACATTTCACGTCATGAATTGTTGAGGCGGGCGGCACTGTGGTGTGGTGGTCAGCACTGTCGCTTCACAGCAAGAAGGTCCTGGGTTCAACTCCACCCAGTGGCCTTTCTGTGCATGTTCTCCCTGTGTCTGTGTGGGTTCTCTCCGGGTACTCTGGCTTCCTCCCACCGTCCAAAGTCATGCTCTGGGGATGAGGTTGATTGGGAACTCCAAATTGCCCATAGGTGTATGGATGTGAGTGTGAATGGTTGTTTGTCTCTGTGTTGCCCTGCGATTGGCTGGTGACCGATCCAGGGTGTACCCTGTCTCTTGCCTGAAGTTGGCTGGGATAGATGTAATGATATATGGACTGTAACTAACAAAACAAGAATGTTAGCCTAGTAACAGTGGAATCATGTGACCACAGGAGACTTTTAAGGGCACAGGAAACTAGAACTGACAGTATCTGTTCTGGCCATTATTAGTTAAATACAAAGCCATGATTCACAGAATAATATCACGACACTCAACAATTTATGATCAAAATTCTGATTAAAAAGATCCGTAAATTGATTCAGAATATGCTGGAATCTCAAGCTAATAGTGGGGGAGAGGGTCAGACTGCTGCAGCCCTGCACTTTTCTTATGAGAATGCAGATGATGATGAAAATGATATGTGCATCTGAAGACCTTGAATTGGTGGCCCAGACCACCAATTATCTACTATCTACACTGTTTCAGTTCAAAATAGTTTTTTCTTCCTAAGATATTACAAATCATAAATCTCCTTCTTTAACATACTAATATACAGACACTTTGCCACCATAATAATTCAGTGTTATTGCCATCTGTTATAACAAAAACTTCTAACTGTTCTCTCACCAATGACGATCTGTCATGTTTAAGAAAACAGCAGCTGGCTTCGTACATCTTCATTTCATTTTCATTTGATGTGTCCATTAATCAAGAAGCGTCAGCTAAATGACATGTAATGAAATGTAATGTAATAAGGCTGAGGACAACATTCAACATGACATGGTGTTTAAAGCGCATCAGTCTGAAGTCCTCTGTGGAGGAGGAAAAGCTTGCTTCCTGACTACCAGAAGGATGATTTGATTGCAGTGCAGATTCCCTTGCAATATAAAATGTTTAGAATTGTGTAGGCTTACTTAACTTCCAAGCCAAAAAGAAACACCCTTGATGTCATTACATAAGGATGCTCACTCAACTGTAAAATTATCAACCACCTATTCTATTGTTCTCTCAGGACAGGATATTCGGTAGCAATGAATAGAAACATCACAACCTGCCATGTCCTCAAGTATTCATCGCCATGGTTTCTTTGAACTGTCGTTCATAATGTCAGCATGAGAAGGCACATGATGGAGAAAACCCTCATAATATGGAACCAAATAACGGTACTCCTAGCTGTACTGTGCCCCTTTAAACCTTGCACAAGCTGCATCTCGTTGGTTTTCTCTCCATGCAGGCCCCATGCATACCGGATGTATTTGCCCTACGCCACATGGCTGCGGGCCTTTATTGAGACATGACAGAACGACACAGCGATCTGTAACGTTTGGTAGCAGCAGAGCGAACCTATAAGAAGCCGTCCCCTCAGAACAAGTCCATGTTAACATCAGATCTTGTCCCCGGTATTATGACAGCACCTCCATTTGGGGAGCCGACAACACGAGACAAAATCAGTCTGATGGAAAGAGACTGTCTTCATCGTAGAAACAGCAACACCAAACACGGACAACCATTTGAATGCTTGCCAATCTAAAGAACGAGCATGGTCTTGGGGCCGGTTTTTCCGTCTTCTTGGGGAGGAGGACAGACTGGATATTGGGCAGCACTCCCCCCTGAGCGATGGTCACACCACCCAGCAGCTTGTTAAGCTCCTCGTCGTTGCGCACGGCCAATTGGAGGTGCCTGGGGATGATCCTTGTCTTCTTGTTGTCCCTGGCCGCGTTACCTGCGAGCTCCAGGATCTCAGCTGTCAGATACTCCAGCACGGCCGCCAGGTACACCGGAGCCCCGGCACCGACGCGCTCCGCATAGTTGCCCTTGCGCAGTAGCCTGTGAACTCGGCCCACCGGGAACTGGAGTCCAGCCCGGGAGGAGCGGGACTTGGCCTTCGCTCGCTCTTTGCCTCCGGTTTTCCCTCTGCCAGACATGTTTCAGTCAGTTATTGACTTTGCGGAAATGGCGTGTGACATTGAGTGGAAGCGATTGGATTTACGTAATGATTTAGGGAGAAAAAGCACATAAACAGAGGCTTCTCAGATTGGCGGAGTGAATCTGAAACACGCGAACCAATGGCGGAGCGGTACCGCCGATCCCGTGGTAAGGGATACACCAATAGCACAGGAGGAATGAAACACTAATTTGCTAATCCGTTATAAATAAGGGGCTGACTCCTAGCGGTGACTCCAGCTATGTCTCAGCAATGCTCTAGTCGAACTCTATCCGTCTGATACTACTAGCAGTACTTACATTTATTCTACTAGTAATACTACAGCGGATACTACTAAACCATGTCTGTATTTTCATTAATTTTTCAAAATCAGAAAGATTTCAGCTTTCTGCAACAACTTGACGCATGACATGTTTGTGATTCAAATCTGCTCCTGCTACAGTATTATTTAATAAATGTTAATGATTTTACACCGGGTTATATTATTTTCGGTGTTTTTTCTGAATCATTGGAACTTAATTTTTAGATTCTGTAACAAGATTCTGTCTGAGTCACATGAATCAGGGAATAGGATACTTGATATCAGCTCCATCTCCCTCATCGTCACTCGATGATTCTTTATGTTAAGGGAGTCACAATCAGCAGTCCCACATTACTAGCAAGATAAATAAATGTTTTTGTTAGAATTTTAACTTCTACACTGCAAGTACGTTTCTAGAAGGTTTAGAATCATTTACTGAAAGGGGAGTCTTCAAAAAAGTTGCAGTGCCGAGTTCAATTAGTGAGGTCATTGATTATGTGAACATAGGTGTTCAGCAGGTAACCCTTATTTAAGGACAAATGCTGGCTGTGCATTTGTCCTTGAAAAACAGTAAAATGGGTTGTTCAAGACACTGTTCATACGTGTTCTTTGATTAAGAAATTAATAAGGGGAAAACGTGCAGAAAATGATAGGCTGTTCAGCTAAAATGATATCAAATGCTTCAAAATGGCAGCCAAAACCAGAAAGGCAAAGAAGAAAAAGAAAAACGACTATTTGAATGGATCCAAATGGACCCAAATGGCAATGGCTCAGCCAATGATCAGCTCCAGGTGGATCAAAGAAGAGCTAAGATTGCCTGTGAGTACTGTAACACAGACGACGTCTATGTGAAGCCAAGCTACCAGCAAGAAGCCCCTGCAAAGTCCCATTGTTAAAAAAATAAAAAATACAGGTAGGGTAAAGATTGTTCTTTTTGGGCCAGTTTGTCAGACGTCCTGCAAACACTAAATTCAAGCCACAGTACACAGTGAAAAAGTAAAGCATGGTGGTGGAAGCATCATGATATGGGGAGGTTTCTCATACTATGGTCCTATTTATTGCATACTAGGGCTCATGATCAGTTTAGATACATTAGAATACTGGAAGAAGTCATGTTGCCACATGCTGAAGAGGAAATGCCCTTGCCCTTGTTGTTGCAACAAGACAATGACTGAAAACACACAACAAAATCATGGGTCCAGACAAACAGAATTCAAGTAATGGAGTCAGCACAAACCCGGATCTTAATTGGTCTGACAAAAAAAAAGCTGTTCATGAAGCAAAACCAAGAAATGCATCGGAATTGTGAAACATAGTACAATTGTCCTGGGCTGCAATACCTGTTGACCAGTGCCAGAAGTTGGTCGACACAGACAGTGCCACAGATGTGGAGCAGTTATCAGAAACCATGGTTATGCAACTTAATATTAGTTTGATTCTCAGGAAAGTTGAATCTTCAAGAAATTTAGTTTATACAGTACATGTTTGAGTTTGTAAAGATGTCAACACTAACCCTTAACATTATATTTCTTGACTTTCTGTAAGATATCAAATTCAATTACTTTTTCCAATTTTCTTGCTTGGAAATAGAATGTGCAGTGTCCCCAATGCATTTGTGTTGAAGAATTTTGAGGTTTACTCACCTTTTTAAACCCACTGCTATTATGAACATAACTGTAGCACCAAGTAAGCCTGAAAATTAGATGTCATTTTGTAGATCCAACCTCCAGCTAGTGATCAGCACAAGTAGAAACAGGATTTTTGTAAATTAACTTTTTCATAAACTCCTGCAACGTTGGAAAGAAAAGAAAGTGGCTCAACGCTAGTTATGACTGGTAGAGCTGCTGAAAGCCAGTTAGGTGTCCCTGCTGAAGGCAGGCACAGGGTCTCGCTCTATCCACTTTGACAGAATGGACCAGTTTATCCTGGTTTGCGTGCTTCAACTCAAAAGAAACTGTCAAGACAAAAATAATACAATTAAAAACATTTTTAATTAACAGTTTGAAAACAGAACATCGTTGCATCTCCCATTTTCTGACTTTGTATTTTGCTGCAAACAAACAAAGCACACAGTTATCTGAAAGTCCTGAACCGAGTCCGGAACCCCCCCCCTGCCTGCTTTAACAGAAAAATGGAAGCAATATCTAAGCAAGACTGTGCACCCCAGGGCATGTCGAGGTAAAGCACTAGCTCAGTGTGCACAGCTGAGGGGTCCATCCCTAACACTGCTCGTTTGCTTGGTCAATAATAGTAAGGAAATTCACACGGGGGGGGGGGGGGGCTAGCAACAGTTAGGGCTTGTAATTAGGGTTATGAATCAAAAGATTGAAAGAGGCTTTGCATTATAATAATTCTAATAGTTTTTAAGGAATGGGCTTCCACTTGCTGTTGTGGTTTAGAAATGTAACTGTCATCCAAGTTTCTAACACAATGGTGGATTGGGAAGCAAGGTGTAGTCGATGAGGGCAGAAGACAAAGTTCAGGTTCATGAAGGAAAAACCAGATCACAGCAGTGCTTAGTCGTGTTAACAGTCCAAACAGTTGAAACATGGCCAAGCACTACACACTGCCCTCTCACCATCAGCATGTCAGAAAGGATTTCATGTACAGTGGTGGCCTTTATTTCTGTCTAACTGCTTCTTGGTGTTTCAGTTTCTTAGAGTCTATTGAAGAGAGAAGAGGTTAACAACGCCAACAAGAGGGGTGGGGACTCAAGAGTGAGTGGTCTGAATCCTTATCCAATCAGCTTCCAGCAGTTCAATAAACAAGGACATAAAGATAAAAAAAAGAAGAAGAAAAAAAAAGACAGAGTGCGGAGCAACCCAAATATTTTAACAGTGTCAATAAATAATGATCATCTTTCTTCCAGTTCCAGCTGTTATAATTCATCATCAATGTGGGTTTCTTCTGGTGCTGGAAAGAGGACAGAGAAGGAACTTAATAGTGTGTATGTGGATCAATGTTTACGTTATGAGTGCAGAGGAGCAGCAGCAGCAGCTCTGTAGAGAATATGTTCCATCAACCGGTCACGGTTACCCACTTGGGTAATTACATTACATTTTATGTCAGTGAAAGAATGTAATAGAATGCATCACATTGTTGCAAGATTTATTATTGCAATAGAAACTATAACTTGTTATTACGGTTCAATGTCAAGAAAGGGAACACGTCACTGTAAGCTAACAAGTACTTGAATTGTATCATCGTTGTTTGAGAAGAAAATAAAAAAATCGACTTTTTTTTTCCCCAGGGGAGATTGACAGAGCTGCAGTAAAGATCTACTTATTCATAAAAGAATGAGAAAGAGCGCTGTGTGTCTCCTCAAGGTCCTCTCAGGAGCAGATTGACAACATGTGCTTATTTGTCGCATAAGATGTGCACAGAGTAGACCTCCTGGAGGAGGGATGAGCTCATTGCTGGACTTTACATTGTCACAACACAATGTAAAGTCCAGCAATGAGCTCAAATGGAACATTTGTACTGCTGGACCATTGAATGGACAATGAAGAATCAGCAACGAGTTAATTCTGTTCAGAGGAGATTCACAGTTATTGGAGCATGTTAAATGCATTTCAAATCATTTTGTCAAGTTCCCCGACATCATCTGCAACATGTATGGCAGACCAACCTGTAGTTTTGGTTTCTTCTATGGGCTGTGATTGGCTCTCTGAGTCTGTGTGTACAGCTCTGTCTTCAGTGGGCGTCGCTTGGCCTGGCTGCACCTCCTCTGAGTTTTCTGTATTTGATGAAAGCATACAGGAAGTTATTTTTGGCCTAATTACAGCTCATACATGGAGTTCTGTTGTGGACCCACCAGTCTTTGTGTCGGTGCTCTCATCTGTGGGGGAGATGACTTTCTCCTCTGTGTTGTTGGCTTTGCTGCTTTTACCAGAGCTGGTGCCATTCTTGGCTTTGGGTTTAGCTTTGGGTTTAGCAAACTTGGCCTTGTTGAGCAAGTAGTTCACCTCTCGATCTAAAAGAGTCAGCTTGGACTCTATGTCTTTGGACAACAGGACGGGCCGCTCAGTTAAAGAGCTTTTCTCCTGCGCTGCGACCGTCTCATTCTTCCACTTCTGGAGGAGACAGACAAATTGACAACCAAAGCTCAGTTCATTTGATACAAGTAGAATTATTTGGCATAAAGAAACACTTCTAAATGGGCCTAAAAAGGACAAATCTTAAAGCTATGGTTGAAGACTGCACAAGATTTCTTTAAGAAACTTCACGACCCGGGCCAGTGTTGCCAACTCCTTTCAATGAAAGCGCTTAGCAAAAAGAACCTGAATCTAGTGAAAAACAGGCAGAATGAAAAGATTTACCGGTTCTTTTTCTGTCAGCTCATTTGATTAATTGAATGCCATCTGGATGTAAAATTAGTTAAAATAAACTAAAGATGCCAAAATGTTCAGACTTTGACAATAAATCAGTAACATTATGAGCTGGGGCTCTGGCGTTTGAGTTGGCCACCTGGAACCTAAAGGTCAAGTCTTCATGTGCTGCTTTAATTTCCATTATATTAGATCAAAATACCCATCTGCAGTGTAATAAAATTACACGTTGACCACTTACCGCCGTTTCGTTTATCACTTTCTCTAACGTATTCAGTTCAACTTGAGTAAAGATTTGGTCATCCTCTGGGATAAGTTTGGCACTCCTTTAAAATAAAGAAAAAGAAAATTGAGTGTTGAGGCACAACAGCAGGCCCACATGTCCTTCTTCCCTTCCACTCACCTCAAGAAGAAGCTGGAAGTGTTAAGCATGCTGTCCAGGGCGGCCAGGCGGTCTGGCCGCTTGCGTCGCTCCTCCACCCTGAAAAACATATCCTTGCAAAGGCTCTTGAGCTGAGACAGCTTTTCTCTCAGCTGCTTTGTGGTGGCTGCGTAGCTGTCCTCGTCCATCCACTCCGATGCCTCACTCAGCTTGGAGGAGATCTGCTCCTTCTCCTCATCTGACACCACCAGCTGGTATTCCTCCTGGTACAGCTTGTCCTGGAGGAAGAACAAAAGTATTAAGTGGGATTGAGATGTGGTGCCATACAAAGGCTCCTTTTTTTCCTTCCCTTACACTGTTTTTTTTAACAACAGTGAATAAAAAAAGGATAGCGCTGAAAGATTTTGCTCACCTGTGTCTCAAATATAAATGATTCCAGACTGTTCAAGGACTTTTCCCTTTCCTGTTTCGCCAGGTCTCTGTCTGTCAAATCCTGCAGTCTGAAAATAGTACAAGGACTCCCCTCAGCATGAAATACTGCAAACCAAAACAAACTGAAAGAAATTGAATTTGTTGCTTTACTTCTTCTTAGACGAAGTGACATCATCAACTGTGGGGTCCAGGATGTCGTTAATGACGAGTTCCACTGTGATCTCTTCAGCAATCTTGCTCTTTTTTTGAGGTTTGGTCTCCTTCTCGGCCTCCTTCTCGGCCTCCTTCTCGGCCTCCTTCTCGGCCTCCTTCTCGGCCTCAGGGTTGACAGATTTTTCTCCATCCTCCTCCTTTACCAGCACAAATGCGGTTACTCTCTACACAGGGTTGCTTATTCTTTTTTCAATATTGACTTTCACCAAGTGATGTGCAGAATGTAGACCTCCACAGTCTAACGTAATGTTCAATTCACACTATGGTGACTTTCTCAAGAGTATGAGAAACTGATTTTACCTTGGCATCAGTCTTGCTTCCTGTCTCCTCCGTCTTTTCCTGACTTGTCTCTTCATCTGCACTCTTCTCTCCCTCTTCCTTCTTCTCTTTGGCAACCTCTTCCTTCTTGACCTCATCCTTAACTTCCTCTTCCTTGCCGTCCTTTTCAGACTCTGGAGGCACTTCCTCCTCATCCTGGACACAAAACAATGTTAGCTACAATCCCTTTCTAAGTGATGGTCACTGTGCCATGAGTTATAATTACCTGGACAGGTTCAGTTACATTCAAGGCGGGTTCTGATGATCCTCCTCCAAACAAGGTGGAAATGGTGTTACCCAGCTCTGAAACGGAACACAGTGCAATGAGTCCTTGACAACACATCCTGGAGAACTACACGAGTCAGTAATCACATTGCACACTAAAGATGTAGCACTTCACAGAGTTAAAGGATCATCTAATAGTGTGCTATTAGATGATCTGTGCTAATGTGTTCAGAGGTGTATGTGTTTATTTGAAATTAAAGTCAAAACAGACGAGGGCCTTGTGTTTGCAATGCTGATGTAATTCACAGTACTATTGATTAAGGATGAACTTCTCTAACCCTGAAAACCAAAGGATACAATATATCTAAGTAAAAACACAGTTTACAACCTTTTGGCAATGACATCCAGCTGTACCAATGAGCATATGAATGGTTGACATATGAGAAAATAATCTTCATAAAGTGCACGTAGGAGTTAACCAAATCCTACTAGTTAATGTTGATTCCTCCTCTTTGTCTTCCACAATAGTTTCAAACACAGACTCCACCTGTAGATTAAAAAAAAAAAAACCTCAACTCAAAATATTCAGATTGAGTAATCATTCAAGCACACAAAATAGTTTGATTTGACATCCGGCCTCCTTTATACCGGAGCCAGAGCCAGATGCTTTCTTTGCAGACAGTTTTTCATGCTCCGTGTGTGTTAATGTGATCACACATACATGTACTGTTTGGAAGTCTGAAATATCAGAAGGTAAAAAAATAATAATAATAAAAAAATGAGCTAGCGGACTAGTTTCTTACCCGGTCCAGCAGCAGCACGCCACTTTCATCCATGTTGAAATGGGCTTTGATGCCTTTCGACTCTGCATCTGTGTGCTTCTGGAAGCTGTTGCTTACTCCAGACAGTTTGACTGTGGTCAGGTTCTGCGAGCCAAACACACTGTGGAACGCGGGCAGAGAGGAGAGGAGGCTTACATTGACATCATGACAGCACAGCAAGAGTCAGAAGCAACAACGTGGATCAGAGAGCGTAGTAGTTGATTACTACCAGCTGTCCAGGGATGTCCTTAACACCGCTTACATAACAAGTAGCTAACTAACCTGAGGTCATCCTGACTGAGGAAGCTGAGGTCACCGTAGTTGATGTAGAAAGCAAAGTCAGCGCTGTAGCGGTTGAACGTGATGACCTTGCGCTGGGGGTAGGGTGCCATCCTCTGGAAGAGGACGCGCTTGTTGTGTTTGTGGCTTTTCAACCCCTCTTCCTCCGTCTCTCGTGTGAACTCCACCTGTTGGGAGTTAAATGACAGTCAGGATTTATTTGACCATCTGATGTTGTAGCTGAACAATGCATCCCATATGGATTTTAGTCAAGTTAAAATGACTGCATATCCATCCAAAGGGATGTCATGCAGACGGAGGCACTGATGGACGTGCACTGACCTGGATGGGGTAAACTGCTGCGTCTCGCACCAGGAAAGGCTTGACCTTGAAGGCCTTGCTGAGGGCCGCCGCCTGGTACACTGCGCCCATGGCTGCGGCTTCGTCTGCATTGATGTTCTTCCCTAGCTCCTCCCTGCACACACAGATGCAACGTTACACCCACACAGATTCTCTGGCACAAACCTAGATGCCAATCAACTTCTTCCAGGGGAAGGGCAACAGGGGAAGGAGGGAGGCCGGGGTTGGAGAAGAGATAAAGAACATTGAATGGCAAGCTGCAGAGCCTCAGCGGCCTTTGCTCCATTACTCCTTCTGATGGGGAAGGTTTACTGAATATCTGCTGCATATAGCATGTCTATTTCAGTCTCTGTCTCACTCTAAAGTAGGGTCTTCACATATTGCTTAGGTTTATTGGTAAGTGAAAGGTATTTCATAACCCAGTGATTGACACTTACTTCTCCACAGCTTTGAGCAGCACCTCCTGAACCTTGGGGACACGGGTGGAGCCACCGACTAAAATCACATGTTCTATTTCCTCCTGTGGGCAGAAATAAAGACATTCACAAATTTTGACTCCGCGCTCATTGTTTCAGAACCAATTCATATTTCATCCATCCACACGGCTTGAAATGTAACTGCCCTAAATGTTTTTTTTTTCTTCAGAGCACTTCCTGTTCCAACCCATAGTAGAATTTTGTCATGTCTAACATTGTTAAAAATTGACAAAGCAAAGGGGAACCGACAAATCATCAGCATCGTCCCTTTGGGACAAGACGAGGCGTCTTGATACATGAACTGAGGACACTAACCAGCTTCATCTCTGCTGTGGTCAGAGCATCCTCAACTGGACGCGGAACCCTCTCAAACAGGTCGGCACACAGCTCTTCAAACTCAGTCCGTGTCACTTTAGCTTTGAAGTCAATGTCATCCATCAAACCCTCCACCTGTAAAAAAATTAAGTTTTATGGTTACTGCAGCATCAGTCACCGTCCCGACTCCTTGTGACATTGCCAAGACAATTCAAACTGCTTGAAATAAAGATTTTGAAAATGTCCTTCTTAAATTGTGGAGAACCTGTGTGTTTCCAGCTGGTTGGAGTCTTGCAGGTTCAAATGCCTGGACTCACCTGGGCCATGAAATCCATGTTTGCACTGAGCACTGTCTTGAGCCTCTGAGCCTCTTTCAGGAGCTTGGCCATGGCCCGTTGGTTCTGCCTCACATCCTTCTTGCTCTTCTTCTGCTCGTTGAACAGTTTGGCCAGATGGTCCCGGAGACGCAGGTCCATCTCCAAGCCCCCCAACCCACGGTCAAACCTTATAGCCAGAACAAGACACCACACCTTAGACATTTGCTTTGGTGGGGGGGGGGGGGGGGGTTCAATAAAAAAGTGCCATCTTTTCGTATCAAAACATTGCAAGCTGATTTATCCACATCTTTCGCTTCACGTCTCGCTTCATCTCTCTGCGAGTGTGTGTTTCTCTGTACTCTGTTGTACCCCCCGTAGTTCCACGGCAACCCCACTAGGGGGAACACTCACTGGGTTGAGGCTGGTGCATGGTTCTGGTTCTGCATCTTCACACACTGTTGTGTCGACGGGCTCGTTTTAATTCATGGTTCTAAAAGGCTGTGGCACGTTTCAAAGCAATTCACTGCTAGAACACTAGATGTTTTTTTGGTTGGAGACTACCTACGGAATGACATCTTTGTCTGTGAAAGTCGTTAGTTTATTTATATATCAGACTTTTTTGCCCCCTGCATTGCCACTGCTGCTCATATTTGCCCCATATTTTCCTCCACAACTTTGTACACCCCTCGATCGCCAAACTGACATTTGCGGAGATCTCCCGCCATGATTTGGAGGCCATCTGCGCGTCCTTAGAGTCTGCTAATGACTGGTTGTAGAAGTGGTCATAATTATGGATTTCTTCTGACAAAAGCTCTTCAATCCGATCCAGTCTCTCATAAAAAAATATCTTTGTTTTAATAATGGCAGTATTGTGCTATGAAAGCGGAAACGAGAAACGCCGGAAAGGATGTAGTTAGCAGACCAATCACACCCTTACGGGCTGCATGAGGCTTGGGTAGCTTTTGACGCTAGACTAAAAGAATTGGTCAAGAAGGGGTACAAAAGCATGCAAGGGGCACGCAAGGTGCTCTTGCATGGCCTTGTGTTTCTCGTAAAATGCAGAAGCAAAAACTAGGCTTTAGGAGAACACTTTCTCTACTGCCCCAAAGACAGATGCACATACTAACCAATTTATTTTCAGGAATGTCAAAACTATCCATTTGAATAACAAAGAAGTAAAAATGTAAAAATGTAAAAATGCTTTGCTTCTCCATTTATGATTTGTGTCGTTGCTCTGTATTAACAAGTTTTGCTGTAGTTGTCATTGACAGAGAATCTGTCAACAGTTTCATGTGAAGTAAAGAAATAAAATAAAATCCTTGACTCACCCGACCCCTCGGATCTGTAATTGAGGCTGTGTGCCAGCCTCCTTGGTTTTGACAGTCTGGTAGGTGACGATGGTGGCCGTGGTGCTGCCTGAGCCCATGTCGTAAAACATCACATTCTGAAGAAGGAACAATATCAGACTTAAGCAATGTGTATTCACTCAGAGGAGGCGGTCTTCTTACAGTGACAGATACAGCCTGGAATCTTTTTATGCATTGCCTCACGTTGAGATCAATTTAAGGCTAAAGCTGTGGATGGTCAACGAAACTAGAGTGATTGTGTTAATCTGTCTCTCAATAGTCCTTCCTTACTTATAAAATAGAGAAGTTAGAAATCTGCTCTGCACTTGGAGAGAGGCTCACAAGTATTCACGATTGTAAAACATGGGGATGATCATTTCATTGCACTGAAGAACGGTGAGATAGCAGCATGCTTTATGGGTGAGACTTACGCCTGCAATTACTGTAGACATTTTTAATAAAAGTTCAGATACAAATGCACTCATTTGACAAGGCTGTCTTGTATATGGGCTGCCATCCAGTCGCGTGGAGAGCATTCCTTTAGCTCTAGCCCCATCTACTGTGTCACGCCATCATGGCATACCACATACTCAAGCTCCACTAAAATCAGAGAACGCGTCTCAGCCTACAGTGAATAGCTTTACTCTTCACTTATGTACATGGATTAGTTGACAAGAAAAATATATAGAAAGCCATCAGGATGACTCTTAACATGTACTTGGGAATAATGCTGAAAGAGCACCTTGACTGTGTTGTCAATGTCTTTCCTCCTGAACACCCCGTAGTTCAAGGCCACGGCGGTGTTATCGTTGATGAGTTGAAGGACCTTTACACCAGCCATCTGTGCAGCCTGCAGGACTGCCCTGCGCTCTGCCTGGTTGAAAAAGGCTGGGACCGTGATCACTGCATCTTTTATTGGTTGTTCTGTGAGCAGGAAGAAATGAATACATGCTTTACATGTTATTTAATATACACTGATGCATCTTCTTCTGAAGTCCAACAGACCTGCAAAGTCCTGAGCGAGTCCACGAGAATAATTGAGCAGCATCCCGAGGAGCTCCTCTGGTGTGAACTGCACTTCTCTGGCAGAGCAAAGCACAGAAGATATTGGAGATCCCAGTCCACACATCAGTGAGGGTAAAAGCATTTGTTTTACTGTATACACCATGGTTTTTTAATTTTTGGGGGAGTTTTTCCTGTGCCGATGTGAGGGTTTGGGGACAGAGGATGTTGCATGTGTACAGACTGTAAAGCCCTCTGAGGCAAATTTGTAATTTGCGATTATGGGCTATACAAAATATAATTAATTGAATGTAGAAACTAATTGACAGTCAAAATATTTTACAGGAACATATTGTTGTGTATGTTGAGAAACAGAGTAAAGAGACTCACTCTGAGTTTTTAAAGTAGACCGTGCCTCTCAATGGGTCCTCGAGCAGCTGGTGTTCAGGGAAACGCTTCTGATACAGCGCCACCTGGAGGTTATTGTATTTTTTGCCCAGGAGGCCTTGCAGGTGTCTATAAACAGTAGTGGGGTTCTTCACAGACTGAAACATATCCAATATGGGACCGTTAATAACAAGCACAACATAGTTTGATAGTTTTTTAACTGTGGAATGAGGAATAGTTAGTCTAAAGGGATATAATAATGAGAATTCATAGAGGTTACATCAAACTCAAACATTCCTGAGGAAGACATACCATTCCTAGGGCACTGTCGCCCAAAAATCTTTCATTTTCCTTCAGACATACAGCCGTGGGAGTTTTCCTCCTTGACTCCCTGAAGAAGAAAAAAGCAGATAGTCTGTTGATCTTATACGTACTTTCGCTCAGGTTTTCTTATGAAACGTGGATGTGCGGCCTGTACGTTCACAGTACTTTGATCAGGGCAAACACTCACTTGTTGAGAACGATCTCCATTGGCACACCAGGTTTCACTATTGCAACTTTCATCCACTCACTGCCCAGGTCAACAGACATGACGGCAACTGCCACTACAGACACCAAGATGGGTTACATAAAGACACGGAACACCAAACCGAAGAACTGCATTATAGATCTGACTCATCAGTGACCGGTGCTAATTGTTAACAGTGTAATCTGTCGGTTGAAAGCACTTATCAGCACTACGACCAGGGCTTCATGCTAGGCAAATATGTTCATAGATCACATTACCTGTGTTAGAGGGAAACATGGCCAGAACAAGGCTGAAGAGACCAAGCGGCACCAGCATACTCCCCTCCATGATGAGCTGTATGATGAATAGATTGATCGTGAGAGTAAACTGGATTCACAGGACCTTACTTGCGCAACAACCTGATCGCACACCACCATCGCTACAACCTTTTAATCCCCCACTCCTCTTCATCCTTCCACCTGCCATCTAGAAGCTTTTAGTCCAGTTGTTCTCCCTTTGCCTCATAAGTGAGAGAATGAGGATGTCGTGGTTGAAAAGCTAGCTTCACACGGTTAGACCACAGACACCTGGAAATTCAAATCATTCATCAACCCTTAGACAATTGTCTAAGCATTGCTTACGTTTCCTCGTGGTCCTTCAGTGCTAATATGATTACTGTAACCTGAAGCAGTGGCACGAACAGATAGTGCTATTTGCCTATGAAAATTCAAAGAAGTAAATGCACCTGACCCCCCTAAAATAAGTGTGGACTGGTCCAAACATGTGGCCTCAACACAATTGTCTAAAGCTGTAATATTTACACAGTGACTCCGCACACTGCGGTCAACTCAGCCGACACTTTTACAATTTTAGTGCACGTGTAGGCTGATACTTACGGTATTGAGCGGGTAACCGGAATAAAAGCTATTTAAATCAAAGATTCCATACAATGCCTGTAGTATGTGTGTTCGGGACCAGTCCGACTACTCTTGTGCAATAAATGCAATCTTTTTTACTGTACATTTTTAGAGATTTTTGCAAAGTAAAAGCCAAATAATTGCAAGTTCAAAAAGATAATTTCTCCATATTTGATTGAGTAGTCAGAGGTCCTCAACACAAATTCATTGGTCCTTGTCTGGAACTATTGAGGAATCTATTTTTATTGCAGTCCAAATGTGGAGAAATAGTATTTTTGAACATGCAAAAAAACTTTAACTTTGATGAAATCTGCAAATATGTACAGTAAAAGCTTCATATTCAGCCTGCTAGTAGTCAGAGAGGTCCTTGACACAGGTACATTGGTCTTTGTCTGGAACTGTTGGGAAATCTGTTTTTAATTGTAGCTCAAATATGGAGACATTTTATTTTTGAACTTGCAATTATAGGGCTTTTACTTTGATGAAATCTCCAAATATGTACAGTAAAAATATTTCACATTCATCAAATTAGTAGTACACGAGTAGTCAGAGATTTCCTGTACATATACACTTATCATTGTCCGGAATGTACTATTTAGCCTTTTTTTCCGGTTAGGTGTTTAATACAGTAAAGTATGGATTTAATTTCCAATGGTGGAAATAAAAACTCAGGCAAGAAATTCACAATGCCACGAATACCAGACAAGTGTGTGTGTGTGTTTCAGCGCGACACATCAGGAAACGTGTGTGTTACACAAGTGAGGCAGTGACGCATGAATGCGAAATTAATGCGAACCTCGCTTTAATAAAACTAACTCAAAATCAGCGTTATTTGGGTGAAATGGATACATGTAAGGGGAGCGGTTGATATCAATTAAGTTAGCTAACTTATTCCCTTACAGAAAAGTTGAATACAATATGTATTGCATAGAGTAGTATCATAAACGGTTCAACTTAAAGCCATCTGGACAACGTGGACCAGGTTTGGACCTTTCGGATCAAAGCCAGCGGAACTAGAATCAGCAGGGGAAATTGACAGCTACTGTTAGCTAACGTTAGCTCACTGTCGAAAAACCATTCAACGAACGCATGATTGACGCACCGTGCTGAGGAAGCAACTCAACTCACCTTATCCCGAACACAAATGCAGGTGTCGACTATGCTATTCCGTGGGGATTCTTAGGTCAGCTTTCCTTATCTGTCTTTGGTTCAGAGGCTCTTTGACTCACACGTTTTATGTTTTCTGTTCCCCTTATCACCGGCTCGCTCTCAGCTTCCGGGCACGGAACGCGGCGTCACCTCATTGGATCAACTAATGCCGCTGCTGGGACGAAATCTTTTCACTCTAATAACAACCAAACATACTGTTTCCGGTTAGCATTAAAATGCAAAACGCAACGAAGCATAATCCTAAATATTTTGTATCGGTCCCTAATTCAAAATAAGATAAAATATGGTTTTAACGCATGTAATGCATTCAAAATATAATTGATCCTAAAGGTAATTAAGTTTTCACTGTACTGGCAGTGGCAGACAATTGATGTGCTCTTATTTTGAAACTGAAAATACATTGTCACCGGTAATGCACTTCCTCTTTCTTGATGTCTGAGGCAAGAACCGGCAATGGCGCACCACCGCCAATCCTGACCCGCCCATCTCTCTCCACGCACTGCACCGGGATTGGTTCACGTTCATTGGCTAATGCCGATTGGGCCACGTGCAGAGAGTGGGCGTACATTTAATGACAAGTAAAGTGAAAGCATGCCTCCTTCAAATCAACTTGAATTTAGTTACTATTAAGTTTATTTACTCCCTTGATTTGAGTAACTAATTGCAGATTTCTAAAAAGCTTAGTTTTTCACAATAGAATATGTTTTTAAACGAGTACTCTGAAACAGGTGCAGAATTATGACTTCAAAGATAGTTCAGCATATAACCCATATCCCAACATGATTTTGTTCATTCTGACCCAGAATTCTTCAACTTTGATGTCGCAGACATCCAGTCATTTATTCAATGTGAGACAGTTAAACTGGTTGAGTTTTACATGGAAATATATGTGAATAATTAGTATGAGCAGACACACTCAAAGATGGTGTAATTCAGCAATGCATAAGACACTGTATTACTAGTTTTAGCTTAAGGACATTTATACATTCCCAGTGATTCATGACAAGTAACACAGCGCATGACCGTTCCATGACAGCTGCATTGGCTGCTAAACAAAGTGGCATGTCAGCGTGAAGGCGGAGAGGCCTTCCTTGTGTGTCTGCTCATGTAGGAAGAATGCTTTTCAGCAGTTACTCTTGGTGTGGATGAGAATTTCTCTCTGCAGATTCACTTCCAGGCTCCCAGTTTTGCTGCCAGGTGGGTCGGTGATTAGAGTCAGTTTATTGAAAACTCCTCGACCAAAATAGTCAGCCACGACTGAGAAACCATCATTGGAGCTGCGTAACTGAAATCAGACACAAGAACTTGCATTAACTCCATCTTCTATTGTTTTTGGTTGAGTTCCTTCCAGGCAAAGCTAAAGTATGGTCACCTGTCTGTTGAAGTGGTCGTGCAGGTCACGTTTCTGGTCCTGGGCACGCAGCATGTCCATGACTTTGCGGTTCCCGGGAGTACAAGTTGGGCACTCAGCCTCACTCTCTGCATAGTTTTCGAAGCAGTGTTGGTGGAAGGAATGGCTGCACAGGAAATGAACAGACGGCAGCTCCAGAGGGCTGTTGCATATGTTACACTTGGTCTTCTGGAATATCTTGGCACTGTGCAAAAATCCAAAGATTTACAGTCATATTGGGAAATCTAGGACCTCTGCAGGTCAGCACAAGTAGCTACAGAAGGAATGAGCATGACAGCAGAAACAGGTAGAAATGAAATATTTGGGAATGATAATATTCACCAGCCATCTAAAGCAGTGGTTCTCAACTTTTTCTGTCACGCCCCACAAAATTCTAACAAAAAAATAACACTGTTGCTTCTAACTATCCTTTATCAAATAGAATGAAGAACATTGCAATCACTTTTTAAATAAACACAATATTTATTGATAATTTTCTACTTACTTTTACATAAAAAGCTAATACTTTGCACTGTAATATGTGAAGTTCTCAATAAAGTTCTTGAAATAAAATATTCTGCATTTACCCCTACACCCCACTAAATATATACTGGTCTAAAAAGGTAAGTCTATGAAAATTCCCATCTTTCACATGGCCCACCTGGTTTTGAGCTCCTCGATCTCAGAGCGAAGGTGGGCCGTTTCTTCGCGGTACTGGCAGATTTTGCGCTCATCGTCCTCAATCTGCTGGCTCTCCCTCTGCAGCTTGTTGATGAGGTAGTCCTTGATGACTGAGAGAGTGGCTGAGGAGTTGTGTGCCAGTGTTTGCACCACTGTGGCAGCAGAAAGAGCATGGCTGTAATCATGGGCTTCTTTTAAAACAACATGCTCCTGATACTCAAAAGTCAAAATCTCGAAACCCATGCAGCATTACGTAAAGCACCAAGAAGCTCACCGAGTAAAGGAGGCATCAGGTTGTTTTGGTCAATGTGATGTAGGACCTCGCTGATATAGGCCTTGCAGTCCTCTTCTTTCCTGGCAAAGTATCCCAATGCCTGCTCCCATAGGCAACCCTCTTGATCCCCATAGTGCTGACAGGCCTCAACCACTTTCCCATACTCCTCATTCTGCATGTGGTAGTGCATAATCTGCTGGTACCTGCACAGTGTATGCAGAGCATGTCAATAGATATTTATATATAGGTACATTCATACATATTTATCTCTGTCACTTACAGTTTACCCTTCTCATAAAGGTAGAGGACGCCTTCTTTGAAGTTGTGCATCTGGCAGAGGACCAGGGCCTTATCAAACACCGTGCTGTCACTTCTCAATAGGGACAGCGCTTCCCCCTGCAGGACCTTTTTCCTCTTCCAAACATATGCATAAGAAAGACTAGTTCATATGTGGTTTCCATTGATAAGCTAAATCTTCCGATTATTTATTTATATACATTTATTAATTGCTAGTTTGCATGGTAGGCACTGACCACAGGGTCCTGTTCGTGTGCCCAGTCTTGTAGGCGGAGCTCCAGCAATGTGTCGTACACTCCCTGGGGACAGCGGGAGTCCACGTCCATCATGTGTTCCAGGAAGGCTTTCAGCTCTCGAGGGTTGTTGGCAAAAATTGGGATGAATTCCTCAGAGTTGGCCTTAAAACAATCAAACATGGAAAGGCAGTTATAAGAACATTTGCGACCTTGTAGGATCAGTCTGGTCATTTGAGGAACCACACAGCACAATGAACACAAAGAAAACAGAAGTCCCGCAGACTGACCTTGTTGGCCCGACCCTTATCCAGGCTGTCTCTTTCAGCAGCATCTGTGCTGGGTTGGTAGTTGGTGCATAATCCCTTCAAGAGCAGCGTAGTACCTTCAGGGACATGGTGCATCAGTGTTTTGCCGTAACGCTTCATGTTGCTCTCAGCTTGTTCAAAAGTCAGACGTCCAATGTAACGCAGTCCTTCCTGATAGTTCTGGGTTTAGGGGGGAATGAGAGCAAAACTCTGAAGATGCGTAAAATGTTGATATGTTGAATAATATTACTGGCTTTATGTATCTATTAAAGTGATTATTGTTCCCATTAAGACATGAGAGAAAGAGATACAAATGTTCTGAAAGGATAAAAATGTGGGCGTTGAAGCCCTAGGTAATGACTATGATGAGTGAGGGGTGCCTGCAACCACTTGTTACAATAAACCCATTTCAATCAAATTTAGTTGCACAGTACACCCGGTGCGCTGGGTTGAAATTTGGACTATGTAAAGCATTTTATTTGAATGTTGTTGAAATTAATGATAAAAATAAAATAGGAAGAGACACTATTTTGTTGATGGCCCTTTTTGTATTTAATTAGCTGCTCATCCAAATGATGGCAGTTTTCTGGAACCATGTATCAACTCTCACAACTGGGATTAATTGTTCTGAAAAAGTTGCGCATGCTACCCAAACATTATGAATGTGCGGTTAAAGGCATTTTTCATTTGAACAGAAGGTTATTTAAATGGCTTCATTTACCACGGTGGATTGTTTTTTACTGCCATTTCCGCAGATTTCATTGAGCTGGTCACAAAGCTTTCATTGAGTGTGTCATTGTAAGAACGAAGTTTGTCCAGATGTATTGAGAGTCGCCTTAACGAAGGGACAATATTGAACTGTTAACCGACAATAAGTATTGTGACCAATAATTGCTAAAAGTCTAAATAAATATTAACTTAGAAAAAGGTGCTACACTAAACTCAGATGCGTAGCTTGAGAAGAACAAGCTATTGCCAAGCTAAGATCCACCTAAAAAAGGACAGTCAACCTTAAACATGCTTGAGCTGTTGCTAACTTTGGGGCTGACCCTTTACTTTAAAATGCAAGGGGAAACAAGTCAGGAGCTCAGCCTGGGTCTCCTCGCAGGTCTGAAGTCGTTAGGATTTTATTAACCACTAATCTTTTTCTCCCTGTGTGTGTGCGTGTGTGATGTCTTCCGCTTTCATTTTACTTTCAATGAGGTCAGCTGTGCGGTTTCTTTAAAATATTATTTTTTATAATTCTGTTTTTCACCTGTGTGTGTGTTGGTGATTAAGTTACACCTCCCCCTCCTGTAGTTCCAATGCACATCCCCCAGTTTGGCAACCACTGCTATAGACAGTACTGTCCAGCTGTGTTGCTCAACACTTGTTGGTGTTTCAGCCTGCTGCCTGGCAGGTTTCACACAGACAACAATGATCGTATGGAATCACATTGGACCAAGGTACAACAAAAGTAGTGCTGTGACACTTATATTGGCTGCTATTTGCATGTCTATTTACCTTTAGGTCTTCCAGCTGAATCTTCATGTACCATTCATGGTGCATGTGTTTCTCCGCCAAGAACACAGCGTGGCTGTGGTAGCCGGCCTGTCGAAGAACCTTGATGGCAATCTCAACATCAAAGTGGACCTCACTTTCATTGCTCTGTTCAAATACAAACAATGGTGTTATAATACGGCAGAAATTATTATAGGCTCAATATAACTAAGTTATATTGAATGGCCATGTATTCTCTGATATATAAAGGGGATATATACACACACATATATATATTACACACACACACACACACATGTATCTATGTATATATACACATACATACATACACACACACACTTATATATATATATATATATATATATATATATATATATACACAAACATATATACGTGTAAAATAAAAAAGTGAAAACTTTTATTGAGCAGTTTCTTTCTCTTACTAATACTCGTTGGTCACCTTAATGAACTCCTCCAGCTTGGAGCTGTCCTTTAGCTTGGTGTAACAGTTGAGCAGCAGTGTAGTGTGGTCTGCGTTGGCTAGGGACTGTCTGTGCAGGGCCTGCAGATATGCAGTCAGGTTGTGAATCCTCTGTGCATCCAAGAATTTCCTGATAACATATGATGGCTCCAGTTTCCCAATCGTCCTGTGAGAAAGGGATGTTTCAACAAATTACGTGCCAAGTGACATTGACACTGTGACTCATTTTCTGTCTCTTACGTGTCCAAATGGTACAATAGTAGACTTAAGGCTCAAAGAAGAGTCTGATACGGCACATGCTGGGATCAACAATACAGCTCAACGGCAAGTTCAATGGCACGTTAGACTAGAACATATAGCAAGTCGTAAAGAGGAATAAAACACTTTGTTTTTTTGTGAGTGAGTAATGAGAAAGCCTTCCTTCACCTCTGAAGAGTTACACATTCAAGAGATAGGAAAGACAATATGGATTAGGCTAAATTATCCTGGAAACAGTAGTTAGGTTAATTTATTTCAATAGAGGACATGGAAGTTAATTTTGGCTAAAACAATTTGTGAGCGATCCGAAGATTTGTGTGCAAGTAAAAATAAACTTTAGCCATGTAGATTTCTGACCCACTTGTCAAGATAAATTTAACATTCATTGTACATAACAGTTTGGAAAAAGACAACCATTACCGAATGTACTGCTGGATGGCACCATCATGGTCTCCCTTCAGGTAAAGGTGATCACCGTACTGTCTGAAGATCTCCGATAGCCCATCGCTGTCCAGGTGTTGGCTCTTAGCAAGGTTTATAGCCATCACAAACAAGTTCTTCTTAAAGAGCATCTTAAGAGAGAAACAAGGAAGATTCCTGATAACAGCTCTAGTGATTGGATTTAGTATACGAAAGGACTCAATCAGGTCCTGATTGTGCATGTCAGGAACTGCCTCGTGCAGGAGGTGCCCTCCACTCTGCACCCACCTCCAGTTTGGTTTGTGTATCTTTCTCTTGAAGAACAGACATTCTTCCATCTCTGGTTAGGATGTAAAAGGACCCCCACTCTGCCACCACGTCCACAACGTCATCAAAGGAGGCGCTGTACGCGATGAACTTGTTGTCCAGGTCATAGATGGTGAGAAGCTGTTTGTCTGATGGAGAGCTGCTACCAAATTCTGCCCTGAGTAGAAGAGCAATCAATGAGTGTATTCCTATATATCAAATGAGGACAGACACCGTTTGTTTTATTCCAAAGTGCAACTATTTCTAAAATATGATGCTGTTAATCGCAAAATAAGTGTTTGTATTGCTGAACTTCGAATAATGATTGAAGAGAAACTGCAATGTATTCATCATGCAAGAGAAAAATAATGTGATAATATTAGTTAACCAACTTCACTTCATAACTATTACTATCTGTTCTAATCCGTCCTAACCCTGTCCTAACCCTTCGGCACGCGACTAAAGCGGTGAGCAGTCTACAGTCACATTACAAAAATACATTTCAACAAGGGAAATGTTTGAAACACAACTTCTGCTGCAGATTTCCTTTGTTGAGCTTTCTGTAAAGTTACTATAATGCATCTTTAATTAGATGTAATATTTCTACTGTTGTCACTGCACTTGTTACTGTCTGAAGCTATTAAAGCTCAGTTTGGTCCTGGCTCTCATTGTGTAAGGTGGCTAAAACATATGTTTACACTTCTCCACTGCTCTCTGCGCGTATTCATATTAAAATAAATAAATAAAACAATCTGCTTGTTTTATGGATTTATTTTAAATGCTGCACACGTGTTGTCAAATTGGTGAGGATGACGGATTTCCAGTACTCCATCATGGAATTTGTTTTGTGTTGTCCTTACTTGTTGGACGACTTGGCATCCCTGTTGAGTAAAAACAGATATCCACGGTGCCAGTGTGCCAACAGCTTGTGTCCATCAAAGGCAAAGCAGGGCCCTCGTTCATCAGGCTGGTACAGGTACACGCATTCCTCACCGGCCACGATAAACTGGGAGTCTTGGGAGGGATCTGCTAGGGAGGAGCAGCGCAGCGCACAGCCATGTGTATCCAGCTCGACTTTTGGGTAATCCTTGATAGACAGGGTATAGCACTGGCATAGGGAGGACAGGAGGTTAGAGCGCCTCTAGAGCAGAGTCATGGAACATGTCACATTTTTTGAGGATGATCACACTTACATGAACCGTTTCCAGAGTGGCAACAAACAAATGGGTGACCTTTGCCACCTGGCGGAAAGCGAGGCCCGTGACTGGACTGGTTCCCTCATGCAGAGTCAGAGTTTTACTGTGACGATCTCTAGTGATGTCACCTTTAGTTAAAACCACGCTGCCATCTGTGAAGCCTGTTAAGTAACAACACCATTATACAAACCATTATTAATTGGGAGGTTGAGCAGCAATTACTGGGTCAAAAGGCTGAGAGTAGACCCTGTCTTTGTGTCTTACCGATAGCCATAAAGTTGAGGTTTTCATGTACACCTAGGCAAGATACTTCTGTCGGTTTGTTACCAGGGATCGCGGGGAAAATCCTAGTGCACAGAGGATTCCCACTGTCTCTTTTTTCAAGGTTCCAGACCTTTACCTGAAAAACAATTAGATTCCGTTTTGAGGTGGTCCGTTCAAATTGTTTGGGTTTTAAGTTTCTGTGAAAAAGCGCTCACTAGAGGGTTTATTCCTTGTTCATCCTGCCCCACTGACACAAGGATGCTGTGCTGCCTCAGTTGGTAGAGATGCGTTACCCGCAACTTGTAGGCCTGAAAAGATGTCAACTGCAGGGAGCGGGTCAACAGATAGATCTTGCCATCCATATGTGACATTGTAGAAGTTAAGGACATTTATGTATGGATGTAGGAAGAGATGACATGTAGGGCAGTTCATGACCCTTCCCAGTTATACTTTTTAAAATTCTAAATCAGCACACAGTTTATATACATATATAGTAATTTTGAAGCTAAAAATACAAACGCTGTGCATACATTGTAAGACGTGAAGAAAGAAAGAACATGTCCTGTGGAAGAGAGCCAGAGTACCCGTTTGCTTGGCTGACAGCAAGTCCACTGAACGGTAATGGCATCATTACCAGTACCGGCAAACGGAACAAAGCCTAGCAGTACTGTGTAGATTGATTGCTTTGGTACTGTTAAGTTATTCAGTTAAAAAACAAAACAATGTGCCGTTTGCTTTCAGTAGCTGATTCGTGACTAGCATCAGCTGCGCTAACCTGGACTAGCATTAGCTGAGCTAACCTAGCTAAGCAGTGGTTCGTCAGAAAGATATCTCCGAGAACAATGTGACCCCGGCCGGAGTCACATGCCGATATGCCATTAGGAAGCACGAAGTTTTTCCCATTATCCAGAGGGTCCTTCACCATGTCTTTGTCAAAGAACACGAATTTTCTCCACTGCAAGAACGCTGCCATTTTCTTAGCGTCACCAAAATAGCTTTAAGAGGGCGTTGTCATGTGACAGTAAAGTCACGTGGGGTACCCGGTTACTGTTCTGACGACGGCGGCGGCGGCTGCTGCTGCTGCTGCTTCTGCTTCTTCTTCTTCTTCTTCTTCTTTAGTGTTTATCGGCAGCTTGCATCCTTTTTTGTTGCACTACCGCCATCTTCCGGATTTATTTCTCTGTTATATCACATCCTTATTTCATATTCTTTTCACCAGACCTGTTCATAATAAAAATTTGAAAATAGTTTCTCTACATTGTTCATTCTCCTCACTCTCTAGTATTTCCTTCACTCCTGTCCCTTATATTCCAATTTTTCCTAATTCTTCCATCATCTTTTTCCTATGTTCTTCATATTGTTTACAATTCATTAACACATGCTCTATTGTTTCTGCAACCGGACAAAAACCACGAAAACCTGTTGGGTGCTTCCTTATAATATGAAGTGTACTGTTCAAATTACTGTGACCTATCCTTAATCTGCTCATAACAATTTCTTCTCTTCTATTTCCTCCCCTTTTCTTCACAACCCCAAGTTTATTTTGAATAGTATACAAATGTCTTCCTTTATTTTCCCTATCCCACTGCTGTTGCCAATTTCTAATGGTTTCTTTCCATATTACACTCTTTCCTTCAGATACGAGCTGTGGCCCTTTCTCAATGTCCCTAAGACTTGCGTTCCCGCGAGAATAGACTCGGGAGTCCTGACTCATGGGTGGCAGTATTCAGTGATTGGTCTTAATAACTTCAGCTGGATCTGGATCACAGCTAATCGCTGCATGACAATGCTGTATAAAGGCGGAGCACCTGTCTGCCGTTCTTCTTCCAGAGAATGGGGTTACGAAACATCCCGGCGGCTTTCACGCTGCTCTGTGTGGTGTGGCTGCATGCTGCTCTCGACCTCATGCACTCAATGTCCGCCGCTGGTAACTCTCGTGGTAGCGTCGGTCCCTCCGACCCACGCTGATTGTCCCAAGCGGCCTGACCAGGCAAAGGATCATTGAGCAGCAGCAGCAGCAGCACTACACCAGTTAACCTGCCAAAGACCACTGCAGCTTTGCCTTTAGCTAAGTTCTCCTTGTCTGGGTTGGCTTTGTCTTTGGCTTTGTTTTGGCCTCCCCACATTGCTCATTTTTGCCTGCTTCGCTGTGGGCCTCCTAACTCGGTCAAGACATGTTTTAACTGTACAAGAGACAGGCCGTGCTTATTTGTTATTTTGTCTGTTTGTCAAATTTATTTTCTTTTGTGAGTTCGTTAAGCTTTGGTTAAGCCGTTTGTCTGTTTTATTTGTAGTTTTTGTTTAAATTTAATTGTTTTCTTTCTGTATTAGTCTTGGTTTAGTTTTATTTTATTTTTACCCTGTTGCTCTCATCTCCCCCCATTCAGGTGCTGAGTCTGGTGGATTGGTGTCCCAGGTAGTGTTCCCCCCCTATGGTTTTGCAGGTTGTTGAGTTTGCTTTGCTTTTAGTTTCACGTGTGGTGCTCCTTGAGTCCCCTTTTCTTTGGACAGTCCATCATTGTAAGTCTCATCCCTGATTGGTTCCCCCGTTGCTCGTCCCAGAGTGAGGTTTTTTACTACTTTTTTAAACGGTGAATTGAATTGAATGAAAATTACATTTTGTACTCTAGATCGTGTCTCTGCCTCATTTGCGATGAAATGCACTCTCAATCACATTATTTGTTGGCTACCGCAAATAGTTTTGCTCCGGGGGCATTTATTTGAGGTGTGGATTCTGTGTAAATGTAACCGTTAGACACCACGTTGTTTGATTATGGTCATTTTTAGTTGTATCTGCATGCTTTGACTTCCAGTTGTATTGTTTGCATGTTTTTGTTTGTCAGTGTGCAGTGAACAATGTATTGCTTATGCTTTTTCAGTTTTTATCTACCTTTTAATAAGTGCGTGTCACGGCATCGGATTAGGGTCAACAGCTGCATGCCAGAAATTGACGGCAGGTGTGCCACTCGGCAACTTTTTTAAGGAGCCTGGTGCGAAACTGCGACGGCAGTCGGAGCAGCACGGAGTAGAGGTGCACATGAGGACCTCGACAGAGTTGCGACCAGTGGGATTTTTTTTTAATGCTTTTAGAAACCTCATCCATTTGGCTTTTAATACGCTTGGTAAGCAAATTGTCCTCGGGTCTTAATTACCCAATTGAGCCCTGTCCATTTACTTTGGTGGGTGTGTGTGTTGCCTTCATCATGCAAAACTTAAATGAAAACATTGCAGCAGCTGCCCCGGTAAATCCAGCTATCACACTGGTTTTTATGTATTCCTCATTCACTGGGGTGCCAGGTAGGAACAAATTTAGGGGTAAGTTCTCTGCAGTCAGTCAGTCTGTCTGGGTGGAAAGCCACCCTAGAAATTATGTTTTCCATTCAGTACATTCCTGCAACCCATCATGTTACACTCATACGTGAGTTATGCACAAAATGCTGTTGCAGGAAGACCTGACATTTGCTGATGTGAAACATGAAGTATTAATACGTGTAGAAGTGTATGGTGAAGAATTATCTGTTCAGACATATGCGGTACATTAAACTAACCGCCTGATTCAGCCTTTTACCGCTTCACGGCCAGATCTCTGCTCAGATTTTAGAAAAGATGAAAAGTGACCTGTGGAAAGAGTTGGTAGCAGAGTTCCGAGAACAATTTACGTCGCTATCCCCGGAGCTGATCCAGGACATCCGAGAACAAAAACTCGTCCCGAAAAGGCCAACCAACCGAGAACCTCATATGAACCTCACGCTACAACTCCTTCCAGCTGGGGCCGGAGAAAGGAACACTACGGAAACAGTCCACAAGGACAGTGGGTACCATGTCGTCAGTATAACAGTCCTCCTTCCAATCCCCAGCAAGACTTGGAAAATGACTACCATAACCAACAACCTACGAGGGGTGAGTACAGTAACACAAGACAACATGGAAATTGGAGAAGAAACCCACCCTCAAGGTGCAATTTCTGTAACAAAATAGGGCACAGTCAACACCAATGCAGGGCAAGACAGAGCGACAGCAATCAACAGAAACCTTTTAAACTAGAAATTCCAGCTGTGGAGAGCCGCCCAGCTGGAAATGGTCACACCCACATTAAACAGGCTCAGTTATCTGGAGACAGTCCCATTGTCCAAGTAAAAATGAAAGGCATTATGGTCCCCTGCCTATTGCTCAAAGCTTTTTTGCTATGGGGATCAAGGCATCCATTTAAGAGATGCCTCCTCCTTTCTGACTATGCGGGCTGCTAATGGACTCTCTATTCCAATCCATCCATCTTCAAGCTGCTTATCCTGTACTCAGGGTTGCGGGGGGGGGGGGGGGGGTGGAGTCCATCCCAGCCAACTTTGGGCAAGAGACAGGGTACACCCTGGATTGTCGCCAGCCAATCGCAGGGCAACACGGAGACCAACAACCATTCACACTCACATCCATACACCTACGGGCAAGTTCCCAATCAACCTAATCCCCAGAGCATGACTTTGGATTGTGGGAGGAAGCCAGAGTACCCGGAGTGAACCCACACAGACACAGGGAGAACATGCAGACTCCTTTTTATTTAACATTTCTGAATTCTTAAGATTACCAAACCTAGCTTTAAGATTGCAATGTAAATGTAAGATAAGAATTTGTCTAATATGATCAAGTAACAAACCGAACACTCACAAATTGTAAATATTTGTTTCTGTTCAAATATGTTAAAGATTTAGTAGACATCTGTATTGAAACTAGTACAATGTAATTTGTTATTGCCATAGTCAAGTTCATAAAAAAAAATTGAATTCCCATGGCCATTTAAAAAGAGCCAACAGGCTGTGGTTTCGTCATCCCACCTATGGGATATAGTGAGTTGTTGGAGTGTAAGATGTAAGTTTGGGTTCTGCAAGATTTTCAGCAAATATAATAAAAGAAACAATGCAACTTTTGACATTCTGCAATATCAATGTAACTATATTTACTCAAATTTCTTTTTAAACCAACGTTGTAGTTGGTGTGAATGCAATGGCTCAAACTCCACCACAGCCTACGTCCATTGAGGCCACAAGGGAGAAGAACCAACACTCAACAAAGCAGCATGAAGAACACAGCTTTTTACACAGATGCAACACATGTTATTTTAATAGGTGATCAAGAAGAAGTAGTTGCGTCAGCAGAAAGTGTAAAAGGAATAATAGTTGCATCCGCAAACAGTGTTATGACATAAGAGTTGTGGGGTGGCGGTAAGGTGGCTGAGGGATCCCTCACTAAGCAGGGGTTTCCGATAAGGCAAGGCTGCATTTAACCACTGGGCGATAACAATCAAAACAACACAGCTTTCATGATGGTCATCAGTATCATGAATTAGATTAAGCACAGGTTTTACAAACTGTCAGAGGAAAGAGACTGTAAAGATCAGGCGGAACCTCGTCACAAAAATTAGAAACAAAAAGGAAGCCGTGATCTACATTCTAGTAAAGGGTAGGTTGTCTTATACATGTTCATGTATAAATGGATGCATATTCAGTTGTATAATTTTATAATATGTTTTTATTCACCTAAATCTATAAAAAAGGAACAGTAATAAATAAGTTGAAACTCAAGCATTCAATTGTTCTGAGTGCAAGAGCGTCATCGTTCTAAAAACTGTTGTGATCAGACTATCACTTCTACTGCGAAGGGGAAAAAAACAGAAGTAGCTAACCAGGGGAAATGTTTATCCCACCACTCTAAATGCAAGAATATCTTTGTCATCAGTGTCATGGATGCTCACACAGTACAGGTAGTCCTTTGGACTTAAAACCTCCACACGTTTCTATTGAGTTCGCAGCACAGCAGCTATCCTGTCATGAGAACTGACGGCCGAAAGGAACTATGCACCTAAGGAAGAGTATACCATCATAGCATACATACAGTACAATCAAGACTGAATTAGAAAAATACAGGTACAAAATGATTACATTCAAGAAGACAGTACTAGCACAAAGGGTATTATAATCATTTAGGTAACTAATATAGGAATTTCACTTTATAGAAGCCTTTTCTAGATAGAAAAAGGGAGGGATGGGTGATGACAGTATCTTATGGCTGTTTGACGGATTTGTTATTGACTGGATTCTCTCATAAAAGAGTTAAGATGCATAATTTTCATTGAGTGAGTAAAAATTATATATTTTCTTCAAAGACCATGGTCATTTTGGTTTGGGACATAAGGTGCAAATACTGAATATTAAAAGAGGCATTGAGTGGTGCCTTTTTGTTGCACATCATTCTAACTCTGAGCTCAAACATCCAGGGGAGGGAATCCCACTGGACACACAGGATGAATTGTGCCGATATTGTTACCTGAAGATTTACACACCAAGGAAATGAGGTGGAACTGGTTTGCCAGCTTTCTTCCTTTTTTTTTTTTTGAACAAGATTTTCATTTGAATATAACTTCCCCTTTTCTTTGGCAAATGTCATTAAACTCACTTACTATACGCAAATATATCTCTATCTTGTGGGGAAGACCATTTCTTTGTCTTTCACCGCTGGGATCATCCTTAATGTTGCTTTTTCTTGTATTTGAAAAAATAAATATACCATTTATTATTAGGATTATTGTAAAGCATGACGTTTACCTGGGAAACATTTTGCAGTTTGTGAGATGATAAGGAAAAATGTGCAGAGTATAGATGTGTTGCATGTACTGTACCATTTGCACACATGGGCCTACATTAGCAAAACATTATTACCATGTAACAATGCCTTGATAAGGGAAACATTTTCCCCCTTCAAAACGCAAGTTCTCCAAGACCCATTAATTTGTTATCCGTCAGTCCCGTTAAGAGTCTAGGAGGACTCTGAACACTTCTTAACATATAGCCAAGAAACGGTGAGGCAGTCGCAGTGGAATACACCCCTCCAGAGGTGAGGAGACAAGCTCACTGTATAGACTCTGCATGTCTTCTCAGTGCCTGTTTGCTTAGCATGTAAGTGTAGAAGCATTCATCGTCTGTGAGCTTGATCTTTTTTGACAACATTCTTAATCCAGTAAACCTGACTGTAGGAAAAGCATAAAGAGGACCTAGTAAAAAGAGCATTAAAAATGCAGACACATTAAGAGAAGACTGTTAAAAAGAAAAGAAAGCTATAAAAGTTAGAAATGTGAATTTCAAATGTTAAATTAAGTATTGGTCTACACAGAAGAACAGAAGGAGGCGAGGGCTATCAGCACTCACTTATCCTCCGTGCATGTGGCAGCTCTTCCAACTTATTAGGAAGACCTAAGCAGGGCAACTGCATCCTTCCTTATTTTGCTCACTCCCACAGATGGGTCACTGTAAATAAACATGTGGAATGACTTGGACCAAACATTAGCAAAACAAAGCCAAAAATGAAGAACACAGAGTTGCAACTAAATAAAATAAATATAAACAATAAAAACATTGATTACATATGACCTCTGAGTAGACCATTACTCTGGAATTCAATCTCAAAAGGCCAATGGGACAAAAAAGGGGAATTTGTTATCAAATGCCTTGTCTCCATTAGCTCTGTGAGCAACCATAGCTTAGCCCACTGATTTCAACACATTCAATTAATATTGTCCGTGCACAAAATCAGATTTTTTTTCTTCTGCATTTTGTTTTTTGAATTGCTCATTTGATGAGACATAATTCATGACACAAATATTCCACTAGGATGAACAAACATGTTTTCATGTTGTTGCCAGAGACTGGCTTTATCCAGGCCCTGAGGATGTTCAAGACACTATGGTGGAGGAACAGTCACTGTTGGAGACAAGGCATTCTATTACCTTTCAGAGAGCAACTCAAACTTCAGCTACAAGTTAGTGCAGTGTTTATGTCATTAAAAAACACCTATTCCATGAAATAACACAAGGAATTAACCTTTCTAATTGCTACGCAAATTGCAATAAGATCAAGTACTGACAAAACTGCATTTCACCATTTAAAATGTTTACACTGACTTTAGGACTGTGATGACGTTGAGCAAGAAGCTGGTTCTATGTCGGGATGGGCGGGTTAAGGCTATATTTGAATCACTTTCACACCACTTTTCATCACAGAGAAGTTTTGAAGCCGACCTATTGTCTCCTTAGTCTGACAGGACACTGAACCTACTAATAGAGGGTCAGCTCTTGCCAACTCAAGCTCAGGTGCTAAGTATGCACAAGTCTACTCTGACATATCCAGTCTAACATGATTATTTGTAGCTACCACATACTGTCTTAGAGTAGCATCATAACTTATATATCAAATACTCAGCCATGAATTCTTGGTTCTCCACAGAGACACACTCACCAAGGGGTTGTTGATAAAAGGCTATTCATCATGATCGTTTACCCTGGTTGAAGTCATTTTGGGTCAAAGCTGGAAGGAATGCGAGGGATTAGCACTATTCAAATACAGAGGTCTTCTAACCGGGGTGGAGGGAGATCTTCAGTAGGCGTGTGCGTGAGGTAAAAAGGTGACTGAAAGCTGTTTGTCTAGAAAACCAATGCAGTGTTTTTTGCAAACCTAAAACTCTATAATTTCTTAAATCGCAAGACTAAAATGGTCTCTATTTGACACAACTGTGTACAATAATTCCATGACAACCATCTCTACACAGGAAGCCATGCACTGCGATACAGCGTGTTTCTTCCACAGGCCCAAACAGGGTAACTAGGGGGGGGGGAGGAAAAAAGAAAGGCATCCTCACTCAAACCAAAGGAAGGCGCTCTGGGGAAACACTGAGATTGCCCCCTCCCCCATCATCAACCCCAGCTCAAGCAAATTCACCACAAAAGGTAAGGTGGAGTCGGTCCAATGCTTCCTGATTGGGTCTCCCTTCAGTGTAGGTAGCAAAGCTTCACTGCAAATGTCCTGGTTGTTGCTTCTCATGACAGCAGCAGAAGTTTCACTGATCAGCGCAGGAGATGAGCACTGGAGTCTGGCCCAGCTCCTTCTTCGGATTCTCAGCCAAGCCTCTCTGGCCTCTGAAACATGAAGAGTTTAGTTTGTTTTGTTTTACTAAACCATGTAGGAAATCTGAACAAAGCTACCGTTGGCACTTTTTTTCATTTAAGACGAGAACACGTTTAGTCTATGTGAGAATGGCATGACGAGGACTGACACATGACCTTGTGAAACACTTGAGTTTTTCTAGGTTAAACAATTTAATTTCTTTGAAGATTGTTCTGCTATTCCAAGTCAAATATCTATTGTTGACCTGTTTGGAGGCACTCCATTATGCTTATGATCAAATCTTACCAATTTCCATTTAAGGATATTTGTTTAGGGTTTAAGGCTTTAGGTTGTCAGCCATGCTCAATTGAAGTAGTAACATTGTGCACGAAACAGCTTAGGGAGTGACAATGAAAAGGCTGCACTGTGACAGGGTGTTGGTTATGAAATGACACAGAACGTCTTGCTGAAAAGCGGTGAGACATGACTGGCTGGCTATATTACAGCTGAGAATGTCCTAACAATGGGATTAAAAGTGTCACATTTATATTTTATATTACCCCTCCTCTCTTGTCGGCCAGTCCGTTTGCCCAACTACTACCCCCCTGACGGCCGGTTCACCCCCACAAAGTCCTTAGGGGAGACACTATATTGGTATATTTTATAATCTACTCCACGTGGTTGTGAGTTGGCCAAGCTGTGTCTGTACCTGTGAACGTTTTCCATGGCTGCTACCTCAGCAAGGGCAGCCAGGCTGAAGAAAGCAGGTAGCTCTTGTGGTGCGGTGCTCCTCTCAGCCTCCTCGTCTTCCTCCTCCTTCACTCTCGGATTACTGGGGCTACCTTTTTCATTGCATAAATTCTGTTGGGGTAATGGCTTCTTATCCTCTTCCTGGTTCAGATCCCGAGTTTTATCCTCTGTGACAACGCACAAACAAACACATACCACAGTGGTTATTGCATATTGTCATCTTTATTGCACAGTGTTTTAGTGAACTTTGGTGGTGTTTTCAGTGATTTAATGTCCTGTGGTTTACTGGGTGCACAGTTGGTTGTGCAGCCTGGCAGCAGCAGGAAGCAGCAACTGGACATTTAGCTAAATTTTGAAGAAGTATTCAGTACGTCCTCTCTAGTGACAGTAACTGTTCCACTTTCTCTAAAACAGGAAGTACAGCTCCTAAAAGAATAAAGCTACTAACAATAGCTGCATACATTTGATGATAGATTTGATTATCATGGAAAATGTTTAACGTAAATCCCCAAGTTACATATCACTGTAACAAACAGCGGCTCTGGTTCTGGTTAAAAAACAAGCCTTCACACATTAGATGGAGGCATCCCACTGCTCTCGACCAGTCGAGGGTTCATCACTCACCCTCCACTGGAGAAACACTGCCATCAGCTGTGCGCACCAAATGTGTGATCTTGGTCTTCCTGGCTTTCCTCTTCTGGCTACCCACTAGCGTCTCCATACTTGTGCTGCCCTGGACGTCCGGGCACATTATGGCTACGGGGGCACATGGTTTGGCTTTTGAAGCTGAATCTAGCGTGGAGTCACTCGGCACCACTACTATGGGAACATATACAGGAGGTACAAATAGAAATCCAATGAGTTTCAGTCTTCTGAACTTCTTCTTTAAGTATTAGTATTATCTGGATTTTACCATTTCAAAGTCTATTGGTGGGCGGGCATAGGCCTCAAAAGATAATATCAATAAATATTTCTTACAGATTTATTCATTTTTTAATAAAAACCACAGTGTAATGTGAAATCGGTGAAATTAATAATTAACGGATAACAGCTTGTTATGCTTTTAATAAGGTTATTTTTGTGTAGTAGTGTTTTTGAAAAAGAAACTTTAAAAGAAATACACTAAACACTTCTCCATATACAATGGTAGTGGGTAACAGTTTGAGGAAACTTTTAATACCCTGCTTCACAAACATCACCTGTGTCGACTGCACATGGTCTCTCCCTTTTGAGTTTTTGCTTCCTAACAATCTTGTGGAATGAAGTCTTTTTCTGAGATGGAGATGACCCTGATATAGCAAAAAAAAACAAAAAAAGGAAAAAAGGAGCATGGAAATACTGTGTTATGGAGTCTTAAACAAAGAGAAAGCCACACTCTACCAACAGGGCAAAGGGGGACATGGATGGGATGAGAGGATATTAAAGACAGGTATCTGGCTTTTCTTCATACCTTTCCCGGCCTTAGTGACTTCCTCTTCGGTGATGGAGCCGTCAGGCTTCTTCTTCTTTGTGACAGCCGTCCCCTTCTTATCAAATGTCATGGGGCTGTACTGTGGCAGGCTGTTGAACTTTCTTTCAAACTCCTCTTCCAGTTTCCCTAGGCTGACATGTGAAGTTCCAAGTCAAAATGTTGTATCTTTGAGCATATAACCAAACCTTCAAACAGCACTGAGATTAGTGAAGAATCTTAAAACAGCAGGAGCATCAGACCTAGCTTGTTCACACCCATTAGCATTTTTGAGTTCCATATGTACATTATGTTTTCTTCACACAACTTGAATTAAAGGATGATTAAACTAAACTTTCCCCCAAAACGGATATAGCAGCCTCCGGAAACCCTATTAAGACGGACACTGTTAACAACAATATACTGTTAGTGTCAATCGAGATGGAACTAATCGCTCACAAACGGATCACCTTATAGTATATAACTGCTTTATAACCTGGGTCGTGTAGTAACTGGGCAACTATGGGGCTAAAAACAAGCTGCCGTTCCCAAATCCTGTTTTATACAGTATAAATCAATACCAAATTGAAGATTGTTAGACAAAATATGATTAAGCAATTTTTGTTAACACCTCCACTCAATTGAGGGTCCAACTAATTACTGTGACAATGGTTGTCTGAAAAGCTTTAGGAGTTGTGGGATGTTTGCCCTAATGTATGTTGCTTTGCTTATATATTTCTACACAATGACTATAGAACAAAGTTGTTGAGTGCAAAGTTCTGACCTGCAATTAAAATTGCACAATTATGAGAATAAGACCCAGGCTCAAAAATACCAGAATTTCTCTTTAATATCATGAAGGAATAAGTCCTGTACAAAAGAAAAGGGAACATGCTAAAATACATATGTATGGTTTGTAAACATCATCCATAAATCAAAAATTGAGAACTGTTATGTGGATGTCCAATATTGTGTATTGTGTTCAAAACCAGGTATGAAATGAAGATAACTGTACTAAATCATCGACGGAAAGATACACAATAGTAATAAGACACAACTCACCCTTGTGAACATTCTTCTTTGGACTTGGACTTCTTCAGCTTCTTGGGATTATTAGTTCCTATCTGAGAAACTGTCCAGCTGTCATCGCTCCAGTTGGCATCATGATCAGATGCACGCAGAGCACCTCTTTTACCTGCACACATGACACATACAACGCTTCAGACAAAAAGAAAAAGAGCACTCATGAAATCTCAGTTAGCCATAGTTTTAAAGTCGATACCTCTGTCGATGTTGGCTCTCAGTGAGGTCAGCATTCCCTCTGAAACAAGCGTCTTATACAGAGCGCCTTTACAGCTGCGCTCTGACTTCCTGGAGCCGTGGCTCTCTGTGTTGGAGTCGAGGGCCCCTTCACTTGACCTCTCTTTCCCCTTGTCTTCCTCTTTGAGCTTAGAAGAGGAGGGGCTGCAGGGGGAGAGATGGGGCTCTGCCATAATGCCTTGCGTGTCTGTGCTTCCCATGCCTGCCACGTTTGTCTCCGTCTTGAGACGGCCATCGATCGTCTCATCAGTCATTTCCACCTCGGAGGCACTGTGCTGCCCACCCTGCCCTCTATCCTCCTCCATCTCCTCCTCTTTGTCTTGGACAAGGACCTTGACTTTGGGCTTACTCTTCTTTTTGGGCACACCAGAGTTGCCACTACTAGGACTGCTTGGAATCTTCTTCTTGGGCTTCTCCTCTGTGTCCTTCCAGGCCCCTTTGGCCACTGCCTCGATCGTGCTGAAGACACTGTCCACACTGGACTCTGCCTGGGTACTCTTCTTGAAAATCTTCTTTGCTGAGCAGGGGATCTCGTCGGTGTTGTTTGACTTGGCCACCTCTTTTATCTTGCTTTTAATTTTGACACGGGCGTTTTGGCTGCAGAGTTGTGGGGGAATGGCATTAGTGGAGGTAGAAGTGACGGAGGAGAGCGAAGGTGAGGGGTCCGATGTGCAAGAGGAAGGGGGACAGTCGTCTCTGTCTTGTGTCTCCTCCTTGTTCACTGATTTGACTGTGGTTTGCTGGAGAGAGGCTGCAGAGGGGCAGGCCTCAGGCTGCTGAGACACTGTAGTGTCCATCTGTCCAGCTTCAGACGCTAAGCACATCTTTACAGACACAACAAAAGAACTCAATGGTTAACAAAGCAATACAGAGGTAAATTGGACTTACTCATAATAATATGTTGCTACATTATTTCTATCAATGTAGCCATGACTGAATAATGTATCGATCAGTCGCTTGCTTTGCAGTGTGCCCTAGACTTTGATATTTTCGAAGCAGATATTGACTGACACATGACACAGCATCAGATTAATGGCAATTAATCTGTCTGCATCGTAAAATCAACAACAGGAAAGAGTTGTTTGAATGCCTATCATACAGCTACTTTTGAAGCAAAAAAGTTACTTTTGACAATGCGAATGAAAAGATCAAATGTGTGAAAATAAGCATGGCACAAGTCACACGTCAGTGAGGACTTCATCACGAAGAGTAACAAATCGCCATTGTTTGCTTTTAGCTAACAGACTTTTATACGAGAAAACAATTTTTACAATATTCTCAATCTCTAACGTGAAGGAGACCTGGCGTTATCGGGTAAAATGGGGGTTTTCAAGGTTTACCACTCTCTCCAGTTATTAAATAAAACTATATTTTGTAAATTTAGATGAACTGTGTGCAAGCTGTTGAATGCTTTACCTCAGCAAGCTGGAAGAGAGCAGACTGACTGCATGGTTTTCCTTCAGGTGCCACAGAGAGAGATGACTGTGAAGTCAGTAGAAGGTTTGCATGAGTTCACACTGCTCTGCTTAGACATTAGTATTCAGCAGTATTTACTGTTGTAGGACAGACTAGACCCAGGGCATGGTATCTTTAAGTGACCTGGCCTCACTGAGCCTTACATTGGTGATCCTGGCTGACCCCTTCCATTCAGCTAGTCATCAACGGGCTCTGTGCACTCTGGCTTTAAACAATACTGAGTGATATATGAGAGGAAACAGCGACACCAGCTGGAAAATAGTGTTATAAAGCTGCAGCAGAAAGCATTTAACGAGGTGAAATATATAATATACAAATTATATATTCCATAAATGAAACAAAATAAGATGATAAAACCAAAATCATAATTATTATACTAGTAATAATTGTTATTACATAGGTAAGGATATAAGATCAAAGATTTAAGTGGAAATCACGACTATGTATGCACATTCTACGGGTGATGAATGATGACAAAGCAGAGACAGGGAAGAAGTTTAAGTCTGATGAGACGGTACATTCTTTTTCTAATAAAAGGAGTGTATTTTGTATTCATCTCTTCATGTTTATGTGGTCTGAGGGGTGCAGTAAGAGACTTAAAGCATCTACTGAAAAAAACAAATCCCCTCTATTTGTTCAGTTGTTTACATAAAGCTGAGATATTACCAATACCAATGGCTAAGTATTGGTTCTGACTGCATTGCATATCAGTATCCTTTATGAATGGTCATTTCACCTTCCCAGTGAGCCGACTGGTCAGTAGCCAGGTTTGGGTCTGATCCTCAGAAGTTAATCTTTGGTAAACTGCTGTATGACTAACTTTCTCATCTTTTAAACACAAACTAGTGTTGGCCTGAAGATGGCTATGCCGATCTGCAAGATTTAGGTTCCACCGTGAAGAAACATAGTGGGTTGGCCTTAACTTTTTGTTTGCAGTGACTGGAGGAACTCACACTAAATCTGACAAATCTCTGTAAGTTGGAATAAAGGACTTTGTCTGTCTGTTTGTTTAAAAGTTGTTACTGCAATGAACCAAATTAACTACAGAGGCTATACAACAAAAAAAGGTATGACAACTAGTGCATCATTCATGAATAGACATTAAGTCTAACCTCTGCCAGTGGGGATGAGGCACACTTTACCCTGCTCTGAGTGAGCTCAGGCACTGTGTTTGGTGTAGTTCCAGACAGCATCTGTAGGTTGAGATAAGGAGAGCAAGTCAGTTCTCCAAGTTTAGCTAATCCCCATTCCCACCATAGCTCTAACTGGGAAAAGCACAAACTTTTTTACACTAAAATTGCAGCTTAAATCCTTTGATTTGAAAGTAACAAAAGTAAAAGGACAGAGAATAACATATAATTAGATTAACTATCTTATGGATACATGTCAGCATCATTTGAATGTACTTCTATATATACTGCTGAGTGGCTTATTCTATTAGAATGTAATGGTTGATTTTATTTTTTCAGTAAGTAGCATAAAATAAACATAAAATGGCAACACCCAAGTATAATATAACTATACCACAGTTGCACATTAGTGCAGTACCTGAGTGACTGCACTCAATCTCTAAGCTATTGCAACCTGCAATGTACAGTATGATGCTTTTTATCCTGCACTAAAGCCGGGTACTGACCAGAGACAACACGACCTCCACTATCTAGTGTAAAACGTAAGGTCACAGAACACACCTCTCCCTCATCCCCTGGAAGGGCGTTCCCTTCGCTGGCTGTGTCAGGTAAACTAGCTTTATTGCTGGAAGGGATCTAGAGAGGTTAACAATACAATATTAGTTAATACAAATGAAAAACATATATATATTGTTGAGAACACAAATGAAACCAACATCAGTAATTAATCTAATAGAACTAGTTCATGACAAGGATGCACCCATTGAGTGACCCACCTCTCTGTTTGTGAGGGCATGTTCTCCAGCTAACAGCAGCATGCTAAGGCCTCCCATCTTGGTAGGATCTGAAAATGACAATAGTTAAAAAAACAACCCAGCATTTTGTCATAGTCACCAAACACACAATGTTTTAGTATACACACCTGCCATGGCAAAGTTTAACTGTGGCATACTGTCTACTGTTTTGGGCACTTTTTTGGCAGTGGAGGAATCCTTTGTTGAGTTGGAAGAGAAAGACCAAACTTTTTTGCGGGGGGTGACTGGCTGACAGGAAGGGCCCTTAACTGGTTTGCTGGTGGTGGGACACCACTTGTAGCCCGGGTTTGCCTTCATGAAAGCATCCTTGTACTGAAAAAGACAATTTAGTTACAAGTGACACCTTAAAACCTCTGAATTCATCGCATTGAGTATAAAAAGTTATATCACTATTACAGGAAATATGCATGACAATAATAAAGAAACTCCGAAAATCAACATCACCGGGCCCATGTGGGTGTGGTTTGATCAGCTTTGACTGACAGGCACACGGGAAACATACCCACTACTGTCTGAAATGGGAGATTAGAATCTGGACCACTGATCTTGGTTTAGTTTAAACCAACAGGTGTAGTGTTTTAAATTCTCCCCCCCTCCTGGTCAGCCAAACCCACTGTACTACCCCCGCCTCAGCCGGACCATTTGCTCAGTAGTTCACTCGACTACAACACCTGCCCCCCCCTGAAGTAGTAAACCTAAGGGAAACACTGAATGGGATGCTTTGCATTGTAGCATCTTGAGCAAAAACAAGTGCTTCTGACCCTACCTCAAAAGGAAATGGGACAACAAGATCTTCTGGTTGATACCAGTGGTGGAAAATGTTATTTTACTAGCTAAATTTGGTTCTTTAGTTGCAACATTATTACATATTACGCAATTAAATTATTATTGATGTATGAATTTTAATTTTGTAGCTGCAGTAGAGCTAATATAATATTTGATTGACTGCATAACAATACATGTGTATCAAAAAAACAGCTTCAGAAGTGAAGTGCAATATAAAATATCATTCAAATGTGTACTCAAGTTGTATTCAACCCCACTTTAATATTATGCTGTACCAAAATAATGTGACAGACTCAGAAAGTTGGTTCTTTCAGTGCTAACTGAGTAAATCCCTGAAAAAAATCAAGATCCTGTTACTCAAGTTGATCAACGATGCTGGGCGAGACCGTTATCAGGAAGCAAGCATCTACTTATGAATCAAAAGCTCAGAAACATAAATGGCGTTAATGCAAGTTAGCTCGGTGCTGCAAGGGTGGACTAGCAGTAAAGACATACACTTCCTTATGCGCAGTGCTACAGTTAGCTGTGTAGCTCACTGTGATATAAAGCTGGATTAGCTCTTCTGCACTAAGCAATGTTTCACTTTGTACAAATTACCACAAAAATAGCTCGAAACTAACGAGTGTCTTTGGTGCAATTTGAAGGAGGGTTTGAAATAGTCACCTCCTTGGCCATGTCAGTGTATTTCTGCTTCTCTTTGGGCTCCAGCAGAGCCCACCAGTCAGCCAGGATCTTCGTGGCCCCTCGGTTATCCAAGCGCGGGTGTTCCTGCCGCACCAGGGAGCGGTGGCGTTTGCAGAAGAGGAGAAAGGCATTCATGGGCCGCCGGGCCCGCTGTTCACTCGAGTCCTCCTCCACTTCCACTGCTGTGCTTCCACACTGCACCTGGGACTCCTGGTCCTGGCTGCACACCACTGGCTGCTGGGAACAAGTTCGCAAACCATCTCATTGTTTTTGGTCCCTTCAATGTGTGAAAGGGACAAATATTTGGTTCATTGCGTGGACAAAGCTGATTAAACTACCCTTACCTTCTCCAGCTCCTCTTCATCCTCCTCTTCCTCCTCCTCAGAGAAATCTAGAGCCTTTTTGGAGAGAAGTGGGTGCCACTGCAGGCATTTGCGTTTTGGCCGCTTGCCAGTGATCTCCCCTGCAACAGGTGGCTCCTTTCCCCTACCTCCACCCTTCATGGTACTACCGCACCTACAACAGATAGGTACATCATCAGGCCATGTCTACAGACATGCATAATAGTTATTTATTATATAATGGACGCAGATATAGCAACTGACAAATTATTACTGTTACGAACTGTAACTAGTGGTGATGTAGATGACCAGACCAGAAAATTCAATAACTTCAAATAGCTTTGTAAAGGGAATATATACAAAAACAACTAATCACAGCAGGCTAAATTTCCTCAAAAATACCCTGAATATTAAAGCATGTTTTTACGATTATTAGAAACATATCTGTGATAAACTTAACAATTTAATAAATTACCTTTTAAGTGTGGTCATTGTTATCAAAGAGAGAATTAGAATTAGCAATGAGAGTAGAGCTCTGGCTTCTAGACTTAATCAAATAAATTATGAACGGAAAAATCTGTCCCTGGAAACTTTTGACAGTACAATACATAGATACAGTACATACATACACATATATATATATATATCATTCCTCAGAGATATCAGTCCATATTAACATGACAACAACATGCAGTTGCTAATGGACACTTTATTAGGTAAGCATGTTAAATTGCCTTTTAACACAAATTGCTAATCAGACACATGGCCGCAACTCAATGCATTTAGGCATGTAAACGTGGTCAAGTCAACTCGCTGAAGTTCAAACCAAGCATCCGAATGGGGACGAAAGGGGATTTAAGTGACTTTAAAACATGGCATGGTTCTTGGTGCCAGATGGGCTGGTCTGAGTATGTCAGTAACTGCTGATCTACTGGAATCTCTCAAATTGACAAACAATGGTCAGAAGAGAAAATATCCAAAATGTCTTGTTGATGTGAGAGGTCATCGGAGAATGGCCCAAATGGTTTGAGATGATAGAAAGGTAACAGCAAATCATATAACCACTGGTTACACCCAAGGATTAATAAATAACATTTCTAAACGTACACCACGTGAAACCTGGAAGAAGATGGGCTACAGGAACAGTTGCCACTCCTTACAGCTAAGAACCAGAAGCGTGTGGTGTGGTACAATTCACACTGGCTAACCAAAATTGGACAATAGAAGATTGGAAAAACGTTGCCTGATGCGATGAGTCCTGATTTCAGATGCAACATTCAGATGATAGGGTATTTGGCGTAAACGAAATGAAGACAAGGTTCCCACCTGCCTTGTATCGACAGTTCAGGCTGCTGGTCGTGGTGTAATAGTGTGGGGGATATTTTCTCTGTACACTTGGCCTACCGGAGCAGTGTGGCAGACCACCTCTCTCCCTTTATGATCATAGTGTACACATGTTCTCAAAGCTACTTCCAGCAGGATAATGCACCATGTCACAAATCATCTCAAACTGGCTTCTTGAACATGATATTGAGTTCACTGTACTCCAATGGCCTCCACAGGCACCCGATCTCAATCCAATAGTACTTTTGGGATGTGGTGGAACAGGAGATTTGCATGACATATGACATGTAATCATGTCAAAATGGACCAAAGTTTCTAAGAAATGTTTCCAACACCTTTAATAAGTAAGGCAAAATGGGGTCCAACTGTTTACTGGCAAGGTCTACCTAAAAACACCGCCGGCTGGTGATAAACACAGACACAAAAATACACGACATATTTGATCATATTTCGTTGCTAATATCTGTATCAGTTTAAAAAATTGTGTCGGGCTCTAAATGGAAACAGGAATGGTACAAACAGATGGCTTCAATGCTCATTGCGTTTAACCAGTGGTCAACATGGTCCTCTGTGTTACTGCTCAGCACAGGATCTATAACGGACTCTGTGCTCTCTTAGAGCTTTCATCGGCTAGTTTCATTGAGATAAAGAGTACAAAGTCACAACAGAAAGTGGTAGGCTAGTTGCAGACCACAGCTAAGTTACCAGCTATCCTATAGACCTTAATGCCCTTAATTCTGTCTTTCTACCACATTTCAGATTAAATGGGTACATAGTTAATTTTGAGAACCTAGGTATCATGGTGAAAAAAATGACCAATAACACTACGGTGTAGTATTTGCATTTGCTTTAAGGGCAGAGTAGCTGATCCTTGCACTTCAGTGTCTTATAAATAGCCTGAAGCTTTTGTCGTCATTAGAAGTTATTCTGCTAAATGAAATGTAACTAATTCCAGAAAAGTCTATTGGCCTAACAAAACCAAGAGGACTGCCTATAACAACATGCATGGTAACTCTTCACATAAACTGCACGTTATAATGTTTTGTACAGAAAATCACTAGTGGAATTACATATTAATTAACATCCATGTGTCATTTCCATTATTGGTTTGTCCTGGGCATGTTTGCACTTGTTCTGCATCCATGCCACTAATTAAATTAGCATTCAATGAATTAATGATTCCATGTGTTCATCTGGACATCCTCCTGCAGGATGCATGTGTGTGTATTTATGAATGTTAAGTGAAAACAAGGATACTTACAGAGGAAAAAGATATGGAAATGCTGTATGATTGATGAAGATGAATCTGCCACAGCCGTTGTCATGCAATGACGATGACCTATAAAATACAAGACACCGCTAGAAGTCATGCGTTACACTGTCATCTCTGCTGCGACAATCCTCCAGCAACATGAGCTCGGCTGCGGGACAAACGTGTGCAAAGCAACTTTAACAGAGCAATGGGGATTGACGCCGCATAGCACCAGACCGCGTCAGCCTCAAAGTATGGTGGGACATTTTGTCTGATCTGATTACCGATCACTTCCATCGTGCAGTCGATCCGCCCTTGTGGCCAAAGCCACAGCATGTAGGCCGAAGCCATGGGACCAGTGGATCCCTCGGCACAGCGCCTAAGTGAAGCAGCGAACAGGTTTAGCCTCTCTACTGTTCTCAGGTACTGCTGATGCCCGAGCGGGGGGTAGCGAGCTTCTCGCGCACACTAACGTTACAAATGGTCGAGCTATGCGATCAAACAACGCGTTCGCCTTTCCTAACGTGCTCTCACGTTCCATCCACACATTTTCATATCGTGCAAAGATGCCCATCTGGGCTCTGACAAGACGGACGAGCCGAATGAGAGTCCATCTTGCTTTGCTTTGGAGGAGAACCCCTAAGTACAGTACAGTAGTGGGGATATTATAGTCCTGTCAAACTCTGCGATGACGATGTCGAGGGAATGTCTCCAGCTCCAGGGAGAAAAAATCCACAGTGATTAATTAAACTAAGGATGTTCTGTCCGGGCACATGCATCTGTCGACAGCATTTTGCCGGCCAGTGGCTCCATTTGCTAGCAGTGTTACTAGGAATAAAAGCAGCTAGTTAGCTTGCTAGCTCTATAGCCTGCTAACTGGACGTTTGACGGTTTTAACGTGCAATGGTTTCCGAAGCATCGTAAGCTTCAGAAACAGCTGCTGACTCAACCGTGGACTGGAGTATGTCACAATACTCATCGGTACTGTTGCAACTGGTTGTTTAGATACACCGCAGGTTGGCGGCTGTGTGTTTGATGCATATGAGGGTGAGGGGGTCATACCGTCTCACTGAGAAACAGTTTTGTCATTTGTTTTTACACGGTGATTTCAGACACGAGTGGCGAAATTTTGAAGGGAGTTCTAGCGTCGGCTATCAATGAAAGGTCGAGGGGAAAGCGGCACATTGATCGGGAGAACGGCAGCGGGCGGACATCATGTCCACGACAGAGATAATAACTATTTCTCAGAGTGACTGACTGAGCGGTGGAGAAGATAGCGAGCGGCTTTAAACGGCGCATCTATCCAGCCTCAGGTTCTCTGTCATCAGCGTGATCTACATGGCTCAACGTACCTCTAATATCCCGCTCAGGTACCGGGGGGGGGGCTCTCATCATTGGTCCGTCCACCTTTTAACTTATTGACACATCATAACAGTTCAGCACTGGCTGTACTGAACACAGAGCATCAAGCCCGTCAAAATACGACACGCGCAAACCGGAAGCACGGCGATTTGTAAATAGAATTTAAGATGAAAACTTGTAATTATGTCCGCTAACTTCATTTGAGAAGTAGCTTTCGACACCATTGCCATTTAAAGTGTGCACAATACTTGAAATACATTAAGACAACATAAAACAATATACATAATACATTTAAATATTATTGTAAGAGGGTAGAGTAAAATGCAAAATTAAATTGCGGTAAAATAGAATAAGATAATCATGGTAGCAGATGTACAACATAACATGTAAGACAAATTTGCAATAACCAAAGCCAAATGAGATGCTTTGAATCACGCTCCTTGGGGTCCAAAGTAGTCTCTTGACTACTGATGCCTACTTTGTCTTGTGGTCATTTATGTAAACTGCTCGTAGACTGCATGTTATCACGCTGCCAGTAAAATGTATAGTAGGGAAAGATATATAAACACTGGCATTTGCATGAAATATTCTCGCCATATATTCGAGTAGATGGGCCTACTTTTATTTTCATCACGTAAAACCGGAAGTACCTTTAGTTATTTTGTCTGCTTGATAGTGGTACAGAAACGCAGTACTTCGCTAGATGATGCATTTTACTGTCGGTGAAAGCGACACATTAATCGACTTCAGCCCACAAAAGTATCAAATCGAAGCGTTAATTCGCCCAGAAATACACACTTGTTCAGTCATATAATGTGCGCGAAAACACTTTCGTTTTCCTCGAGGTGGGAGAAAATCCTCATCTCGGCTCTATACCCCTCCCCTCCCCCGGTTCGCAAAGTGCTCTTAGCCTCACTGGCCTGTACTTGCTAACAACATCCCTGACTTAACTTCACCTTCTAGCACATTCTTTTTGACAGAGGTACCCGAAAAACTGCCGGCTTCGACAAACACCCCCGAAAAGGATTTCCAAAATGCTGCTTACAGTCTATGTCAGTTTAGAAACTACTCGTTTCCTGGGTGTTTGTGTGCGTTCTAACTGATTCAAATGGTTCGATCAACGTGTACCGGCAGGTCAAGAGTCCTTACCCGTCTGCAGCAACGGAGGAAACGAGCGACTCGCTGCCCAAATCTCCCCAAAACGCTTTCGCCGTGAAAATATCAACAGTTTTGCAGCATACTGTAGACATTCAACACATCCTCCCCGTCATGTAATGTTGTCTGTGAGTGGATACTCCTTTTGATGGACACTTCCCTTTCACCAATGGAAAGCAGCGTTTTTTCTGCTCTTTTGAGATCAGTACAACCTCGTCAAATGTAATGTTTAGGACACGTGTAAAAGATGTAGGCCTAAATAATACAAAAAAGTACAGCATAAAGTTAGTGTTTGTTTTCTTGACTATCGTTTTACGTATAATTTGCCTGAATGTTGTCAGCAGCCTGATTGTTGATCGTATCAGTTATTCAGGATAGGTAATCTGCTGACTACCTTAAATGGAAAACAACGAGATGGTATGAAGAATCTCAGAATATCCTTGGCTACACAGGTTTGCAGATTTTAAATGTATGAATCTGCAATAATTTAATGAAGAAGTATCCTCTTAACCCCTGTGGGGAAATTATTTTCTGCAGTTAGGGTTCTTGCTCAGGGACACTTCGACATGGGTGTGCGCCATGTGTCGCCCCTATAAAATAAACACAATCTACAAAAATGTGAGATTATATAATTTATTGCACAATCGGTCACAATGTGCTTGATATCCATCCACCTTCAACCGCTTATCCGGGGTCGGGTCGCGGGGGTAACAGCTCCAGCAGGGGACCCCAAACTTCCCTTTCCTGGCCCACATCTACCAGCTCTAACTGGGAGATCCCAAGGCGTTCCCAGGCCAGTGCAGAGACATAATCTCTCCACCTAGTCCTGGGTCTTCCACGAGGCCTCTTCCCAGCTGGACGTGCCTGGAACACCTCCATAGGGAGGCGTCCGTGGGCATCCTTACCAGATGCCCATACCACCTCAACTGGCTCCTTTCAACGCAAAGGAGCAGTGGCTCTACTCCGAGTTCCTCACAAATGGCTGAGCTTCGTCCTGAGGAATCCCATTTCGGCCGCTTGTACCATTTAAAGTGTGCACAATACTTGAAATACATTAAGACAACATAAAACAATATACATAATACATTTAAATATTATTGTAAGAGGGTAGAGTAAAATGCAAAATTAAATTGCGGTAAAATAGAATAAGATAATCATGGTAGCAGATGTACAACATAACATGTAAGACAAATTTGCAATAACCAAAGCCAAATGAGATGCTTTGAATCACGCTCCTTGGGGTCCAAAGTAGTCTCTTGACTACTGATGCCTACTTTGTCTTGTGGTCATTTATGTAAACTGCTCGTAGACTGCATGTTATCACGCTGCCAGTAAAATGTATAGTAGGGAAAGATATATAAACACTGGCATTTGCATGAAATATTCTCGCCATATATTCGAGTAGATGGGCCTACTTTTATTTTCATCACGTAAAACCGGAAGTACCTTTAGTTATTTTGTCTGCTTGATAGTGGTACAGAAACGCAGTACTTCGCTAGATGATGCATTTTACTGTCGGTGAAAGCGACACATTAATCGACTTCAGCCCACAAAAGTATCAAATCGAAGCGTTAATTCGCCCAGAAATACACACTTGTTCAGTCATATAATGTGCGCGAAAACACTTTCGTTTTCCTCGAGGTGGGAGAAAATCCTCATCTCGGCTCTATACCCCTCCCCTCCCCCGGTTCGCAAAGTGCTCTTAGCCTCACTGGCCTGTACTTGCTAACAACATCCCTGACTTAACTTCACCTTCTAGCACATTCTTTTTGACAGAGGTACCCGAAAAACTGCCGGCTTCGACAAACACCCCCGAAAAGGATTTCCAAAATGCTGCTTACAGTCTATGTCAGTTTAGAAACTACTCGTTTCCTGGGTGTTTGTGTGCGTTCTAACTGATTCAAATGGTTCGATCAACGTGTACCGGCAGGTCAAGAGTCCTTACCCGTCTGCAGCAACGGAGGAAACGAGCGACTCGCTGCCCAAATCTCCCCAAAACGCTTTCGCCGTGAAAATATCAACAGTTTTGCAGCATACTGTAGACATTCAACACATCCTCCCCGTCATGTAATGTTGTCTGTGAGTGGATACTCCTTTTGATGGACACTTCCCTTTCACCAATGGAAAGCAGCGTTTTTTCTGCTCTTTTGAGATCAGTACAACCTCGTCAAATGTAATGTTTAGGACACGTGTAAAAGATGTAGGCCTAAATAATACAAAAAAGTACAGCATAAAGTTAGTGTTTGTTTTCTTGACTATCGTTTTACGTATAATTTGCCTGAATGTTGTCAGCAGCCTGATTGTTGATCGTATCAGTTATTCAGGATAGGTAATCTGCTGACTACCTTAAATGGAAAACGACGAGATGGTATGAAGAATCTCAGAATATCCTTGGCTACACAGGTTTGCAGATTTTAAATGTATGAATCTGCAATAATTTAATGAAGAAGTATCCTCTTAACCCCTGTGGGGAAATTATTTTCTGCAGTTAGGGTTCTTGCTCAGGGACACTTCGACATGGGTGTGCGCCATGTGTCGCCCCTATAAAATAAACACAATCTACAAAAATGTGAGATTATATAATTTATTGCACAATCGGTCACAATGTGCTTGATATCCATCCACCTTCAACCGCTTATCCGGGGTCGGGTCGCGGGGGTAACAGCTCCAGCAGGGGACCCCAAACTTCCCTTTCCTGGCCCACATCTACCAGCTCTAACTGGGAGATCCCAAGGCGTTCCCAGGCCAGTGCAGAGACATAATCTCTCCACCTAGTCCTGGGTCTTCCACGAGGCCTCTTCCCAGCTGGACGTGCCTGGAACACCTCCATAGGGAGGCGTCCGTGGGCATCCTTACCAGATGCCCATACCACCTCAACTGGCTCCTTTCAACGCAAAGGAGCAGTGGCTCTACTCCGAGTTCCTCACAAATGGCTGAGCTTCGTCCTGAGGAATCCCATTTCGGCCGCTTGTACCTGTGATCGAGTTTCGAAAGGTCATGACCCATCCTTCATGACCATAGATGAGGGTAGTTTGTGGGTAGTGAAGATTTACCGTTATGTCGAGAGCTTTGCCTTCCGGCTCAGCTCTCTTTCCGTTATAATGGTGCGGTAAAGCAAGTGCAATACCGCTCCTGTTGCTCCGATTCTCCGGTCAAACTCACACTCCATCTTCCCCTCACTCATGAACAAGATCCCAAAGTACTTGAACTCCTTCACTTGGTGTAAGGACACATTCCCTACCCGGAGTAGGCAATCCATTGGTTTCCTGCTGAGAACCATGGCCTCAGATTTGGAGGTGCTAATCCTCATCCCAACCACTTCACACTCGGCTGCAAACCGCTCCAGTGAGAGCAACTAGCGGTTTTCTTTGCAGCGCCAGTCTCCGTTCTAAATGCCGCACTTGACTTCAAGGTGTAACTTTTATTATTGTTCGGTCTGAAACGGCGCGCCCAGTGACGGGTGGTGCAGCAATATTGTTGTTCGGGTGGAAATCGGGAGAAATTCGGGAGTAAGGTCGGTCCGGGAGATTTTCGGGAGGGGCTTTGAAATTCGGGAGTCTCCTGGAAACATCGGGAGGGTTGACATGTCTGGTCATCGCAGCCCTTGACCATCAGCAGCACAAACTTGTTTTGCCGACCGCAGCAGAGTGGGATAAACTGCAGAGGCTCAAGACCCTTCTAGAGCCATGCAGGGAAATCAGTCTATAACTCCTGGGTGTTTGTGTGCGTTCTAACTGATTCAAATGGTTCGATCAACGTGTACCGGCAGGTCAAGAGTCCCTACCTGTCTTCTAGAGCCATGCAGGGAAATCAGTCTGTAACTTATCAAATAACAGTGATTTGATTATTTTCTGGAATGAATTAAACCAAGTCAAATATCAATAACATGTATTTATGTAAAAAATAATAATGATGATAATAATAATGATAATTATGTATCTGTGTCCTGTTATTTATCTTTAGTATGCATTTCAGAAAGAAAAAATGGTTAGGATTAAGGTGTAATTGCAAATAATGATTAATGATTAATCCACTGAAAATCCTGATTAATTTGATTATAATTTTTAATCATTTGACAGCCCTAATAAATATATATATTTTAATCTCAACACTACTGTTGGAACACTACTAAGTGGAAGAATGACCATGTAAAACAGCCCTCTTTATTATATTTTATATATATTCACTTTTACACACACACATACAGTGGGTGAAATAAGTATTGAACACGTCACAATTTTTCTCAGTAAATATATTTCCAAAGGAGCTTTTGACATGAAATTTTCACCCGATGTTGGCGATGTTGGTAACAACCCAAGTAATACATACAAACAGAAACCAAAACAAAGAAGTTCAGAAATAAAGTTATGTGTAATAATGTGAAATGACACATATTGAAAACATGAAGAAATGTATGTATTACTTGGGTTGTTACCAACATCTGGTGAATCTACCGATCAATCCATTTACTTTTTTGTATTATTTAGGCCTACATCTTTTACACGTGTCCTAAACATTACATTTGACGAGGTTGTACTGGTCTCAAAAGAGCAGAAAAAACGCTGCTTTTCATTGGTGAAAGGGAAGTGTCCATCAAAAGGAGTATCCACTCACAGACAACATTACATGACGGGGAGGATGTGTTTAATGTCTACAGTATGCTGCAAAACTATGGAGTTATTAAAAATAATAACTCCTAGTGATGGTACCCGGTGAAGATGACAGTGACGATGACGATGACTGTCAAAAGAACGTTTTTCCCCATTCTCACCCTGCAGCCATGCTCCAAACAACCCGCCACCACAGGTGAACAGACACACACTAAAATACACACCACACCCCCTTACGGTGTCGTGGATACAAATGACGTCACACCACACGCACACATACAAACAATGTAGAAGGAAAGAATAATACAAAAGAATAATCAAAACCCGATGTATGGCTCCTACATTCCGGCCCCAAATTATTTCATAGTAATAATTGACCAGCCAATTCACCTAGTGGGAGACAGACATCAATCAAAATGCAAAGTGAACATTCAGTCCTCTTCAAGTCCTTTGATGTCGATGTTCATGTACGAGGTATCCAAAAGATCTTCACTGCCCCTCTGCTTCTTGCAGAAGGCAGACTTTAGTTATTGGTCGGTTCAGATAACTGGTTTTAGTTTTTATCTGTACACGTCGCACCAATCCATTTTTGTCCGGAATAGTATCCACAATTCCTCCTGTAATCCAAGTATTGCGAGGAGCCATATCATCCACTAGCACCACCAGATCTCCTGAAACGGAATTCCACTTCTGGCGCTCCTGAAGTCCAGGAAGGTACTCCTTTACCCAGCGCTTCCAAAACAAGTCCGACAGGTACTGAACCTGTCTCCAGCGACGACGGGAATAAACATCCTCCTCCCTGAACACTCCTGGAGGCAATAACGGCCGTGATTTAAGCAGAAGCAGATGATTAGGAGTCAATGCCTCCAAATCTTGGGGATCTGTAGATGCTTTTGTTATTGGACGACTGTTAACAATCGCTTCAGCCTCACAAAATACCGTTGCCAAGCTTTCTTCATCAAGGGTCTGAGTTTTAAAGACAGAGTTCAGCACTCTACGAACTGACCGAATTAATTTTTCCCAAACGCCTCCATGGTGTGATGCTGCTGGGGGATTGAAAACCCATTTAACACCCTTTTGCAACAGTACATCATTTATAAGGTCATGATTCAGATTTTCAAAGGCATGCCTCAATTCACGTTCACCGCCCACGAAGTTCTTCCAAGTCTGACAACTTGTAACTTTCCACCACCTTCTCCTGCCCCATAGTTCTAAGGAGTATTCCGAGCTTCTTCCCTGTAAGATTGAGCCGGTTCATGATCCGCTCTGTACAAAACGAGGCAGTACTCCCCGGATGCAACAACGTGGGGTGTCTATAATTGCATACTCTACATATTAGACGTTTTCTGCAATCTTTACTCATGTGCCCAACGCACAGACATCCAAAGCACATACGGTTCTCCTTCAAAAAAGACAAATTTTCATCTTGTGTCTTTTTATCTAAAGAAAGACAAACATCCAACGAATGACCAGCTCCACAGAACAAACAAACTTTCACAAGCGAGTTCTTCTCTTCTTTCTTCTCAGCAGGTGTTATGGTAGTGGCAAAACTGCCTCTAGCCTTTGAACCAGTTTGAGAGTGCAACTTGACTATTTTTAATTCCTTTCTTCCTGTCACAGGTGTATCTTGTATATTTCCAAAAAGAGGGTCACTTGCTATCTTGACTTGCCTCTCAACAAACTCCACAATGTCCGAAAAATGTAGCTCTACGGTGAAACTTCTCCTGAATATCACCGGCCACACTTCTCCAATGATCCCGCAACTTATAAGGCAGCTTTTCCACAATGCTTTGCATATTCGTAGGTACATCCAGATCTTTTGCGGCAGTCCCGATGGAAGTCCAACATTCCTGTAACATTAGACTATACGCCTGCAAAGCCTCGATATATTCAGCTTTACCATTGGCCATGAAAGCACCTTATCCATATAAGCGGAGGCTACTTTGAATGGATCGCCAAAATGTTCTTGAAGTAGTGACCTTGCCTTAGTGTATCCACGAGACAGAGGCAGATGTTGACAGCTACGGACCAAATCCCTGGGCTGACCTCTCGTATACTGCTCGAGGTGACACAAACAGTCCTTTTGACATTGTGTTCTAGCTTCAATGTTGTGTTCAAATCCTCTTATGAAGGTTTGATACTCCATAGGATCTCCATCAAAAACCTGTAGGTCTCGCTTAGGTAAGAGAAAAAGTGACTGTTGTTCAACCAATAAAGATGTAATTTGATTTTGTCTTTCCAAAACTGTGAGAAAATGCTGATCAGAATTATTCACTGTCACGGGTGCAGCTCCAGATTGAATGTGAGTAACTGGTGGATAAGAAGCACCTCCTGAAAGAGTGGACATACCAACACCAGTCGCAGCAGTGGCCAGAGAAAGCAAAGCAGACCGACCGGGCCGGGTAACAGCAGCAGGCGGCTCCATTCTGTTGTGTGTCTTAGGCCTCACAGCAGAATAACCTGAAAGCAAAGCTTCACCTCCAGCCTCTGTATCCCATGGTTGGGTGTTGAACTCAGGCACGAATTTGACAGCATCAGGTCTTAACTGTGTTTCTTCTCCTCTTTCCAAATAAGAGTTCATCCCATCTGATTTTACGGAAACATTAGACACACAGGATCCTTCTGAAGCCTTGAACACACTCACTTTAGCCATAGATGCCGATAGCTCCGTGTCCAGGTCCAGCTCCTCCTTTCTCTTTCTCAATAGTTCCTGCTGTTCTTCCAGGGCATGTTTCTGACTCAGCATTCTTTGACGAGCCATAAGAGCAGCTATCTCAGCCTCAGCCCTAAATCTGGCTGATGAAGTAGTGGACATAGATTTCCTTACTACTGAACTGCGCCTCTTTGACTTCACTGATACGTTAGAAACACTATCAATCGGTCTAATGTGATCTACTACATTTTCCACAATACCTGCCTTATTGTTGGGAACAGATCCTAAACATGGTGCGACAACATACTCTTCTGATGCGTCTGGCACCTCAAGCCGCCATTTATTGGTCTCCTCTACAAAAGCAATTGTATGTTCTTCAATACTGACAAACCAAGCGTTTTGTTTTTCTTGTTCTTCAGGTGGGAGCATAGAAGCCACAACACCATGAAGATGACTTGCTACTTTAAACAAGCTTGATACATTATCAAGGCATGACCGTATTTTTTCAGCATTATCCGCCCTTCGCATTAGGGTTTTAATTTCTCTTATTGCACCTTTAATCTTTCTTATTTTTACTTGGCGTTCTACTTGGAGCGTTTCCCATTTTGCTCAAAGGCTTTGGGTGTAAGTGTTATTTGTCTTTTCTCGACTTGGCTGGTGTCATTCAACTCCATTTTCCATTTACAAAAAATCCAATAAATCACAAAAAATATCTGCTAATGACGTTAAGACATAGCGCTCTTTTATAATTTGTATTTCCACCTGAAAATAGTACAGTGCATTGTTGAACAGACACACACTAATATACACACCACACCCCCTTACGGTGTCGTGGATACAAATGACGTCACACCACACGCACACATACAAACAATGTAGAAGGAAAGAATAGTACAAAAGAATAATCAAAACCCGATGTATGGCTCATACAAGGCCAATCAACTAGAAAGTATGGCGAGAATATTTCATGCAAATGCCAGACCAACAGTCATACCGATGACTGTTGGGCTGGCAACCATGTTGAGGAAGGTATTCTCCTTTTGTTAAGCAGCACAGTGGAAGGTCAACAGTGTGTATAGCATGGGGAACAGGACATATTTCTGTGGAGTGCAGCACATTTTTTAGGTTAGATTTCTGATCCTGGCGGCACAGATCTCTGCATGTCTGACTGACATCTCCCAGTGGATGTGCGCTCATCACCTCAAGATCAACCCCGACAAGACCGAACTACTTTTCTTCCCTGGAAAAACCTTGCCCACTCAGGACCTGACCGTTAACTTCGGCAACTCCGTGTTAACGCCCACTCAGAGTGGCAGGAACCTCGGCGTGACACTTGACTCCCAACTCTCCCTGACTGCCAACATCGCAGCGACGACATGATCCTGTAGATACACGCTCTACAACATCAGGAGAATACGACCCCTTCTCACTCAGAAGGCGGCACAGGTACTGATTCAGGCGCTTGTCATCTCCCGCCTTGACCACTGTAACTCTCTGCTGGCAGGTCTCCCAGTGTCGCCATACGTCCACTGCAGCTCATCCAGAATGCAGCAGCTCGACTGGTCTTCAACCTTCCGAAATCCGAAACACCACACCGTACTTTCTTTGTACTTGTTCTTCTGAGTTTGTATCTCTATGTGGAAATGCACTTATTGTATGTCGCTTTGGATAAAAGCGTCAGCTAAATGACATGTAATGATACTGAAATTGTACTTGTATAACATCTTTATTTTTTTCCGAACCATTCAAAACACTTTAACATGGTCATTTATCATTGTGTGAGTTCATCCACTCTGCAAGGTGGCCATCAGAACTAACTAACTATTCACTCTCTTCAGTTGCATACTATGCGTAGGGCATAATATTGCTTATGGGGTGTCTGCCCAATGGACGTACCATGGACTGCAGGAGGCAGGATTGAGCCTTAAAATGTCTGATTGTAAGATGACCTTCCCACAGAAGGTGACCCTACCCTTAACACTTTAATCCAATGGTGCTGTAAGGTGAATCCTTACCGCACTCCTTCAACTTCATTATCAACAGTGTTTTAACCATTATACAGATAACACAACTAGTTGGCCTCATCAACAACACTGATGAGTCAGCCTACAGGAAGGAGGTGGAGCATCTGGCTATATGCTGCGCTACCAGGGCCGGCTCTACCCCATTCTGCCCTAGGCGATACTAAGATTTGCTATCTGGCTTTATGTGCCTCTCGTTTATACATTCTGCGCTGTCGCTGCCATATAAATACAAATACGATTTAAAAAATAAATTAGAAAGAACAGACCTTTATCAAACTAGAATTTGAAATACTATAAAATGTAGGCATACAAGTGTGCTATGAGTGCAAAAGTGCAGTAAGTAATGAATATCAACAAACTAAAAATAAACAGGTAAAATAGGTAAAAAGAGTTGTGATGGCAACTTCGTCCATCCTGTTGTTTGGGAAAGGTGAAATCTGGATTGGTATAATATGGTCCTCTACTGACTCGGTCAGACAGGGTTGGCCAGTCAGCAGGATCAATCGGTTCTCCACTAACCGACTCATGGATATCAGAACTTGTTGTAGGGGAGAAAGTGTCTGCAGGCTGTAGTGCAGAATCAGGGTGGGTTGTGTCTGTTGCTCCTTCACCTGAAGGCAAATACATACAACACACATTAAATACATACTAAATCATTTTTTTTTCTTTTAACAAGATCAGTGGTGTTTAATAGAGTAAACAATTATTCAAACATTTGAATTGTGTAAATAAATCATTGTTTTGTGAGCTTTTAAGTGTAAAGTAAAATAAAGATTATTAAATAGACTTACCTGCTGCATGCTCTGTGTTTCACTGGCTGCTGTGCTAGGTGTGGTCCTAGATGTCCCTTCACCTGCAGCTGTATTTAAGCAGATCAGTGAAGTTCTTTAAAATGATGATCGAGAATGGGGTTGAAAGTCGTTGGAAGTGTGAAGTCATATTTTGAGTGTATTGAACTATTACAGATGATTATGGCTTTATTATTATGGATTTAAATACTGCTACTTCTTCTACTAAAACTATTACTACCACCAATAACTATAATAAATAAAAACGTGCATCTGGACATTTTAAATTAAAAATAATATTAGCATTCCCTAACACTACATTACACATTTATTCACATGTCTATTAAATTACCATAAATAAAATCCAGACAACATATTGTGTGGAATGCATATATACACCAGATTGTACATTACGATAGAATACCATTTGTCAGTAAAATCTTTCAGTAATAATACTACATTTTATTTATATAGCGCTTTACGTGGTACTCAAAGACACTTTAAAGTAAAACCAGCACAGATAAGCACAAGTAGATTCCCTTTGACAACGAAGATGATCTGTAATATTGTACAAATAACATAGGTAACAATTAAGGTGTTTGTAAACATGTTTAAATCATTTACACAATTTCGGATATTTAACGTTGCCTAAATTAAACCAATATACACTCACCGGCCACTTTATTAGGTACACCTGTCCAACTGCTCGTTAACACTTAATTTCTAAGCAGCCAATCACATGGCGGCAACTCAGTGCATTTAGGCATGTAGACATTGTCAAGACAATCTCCTGCAGTTCAAACCGAGCATCAGTATGGGGAAGAAAGGTGATTTGAGTGACTTTGAACGTGGCATGATTGTTGGTGCCAGAAGGGCTGGTCTGAGTATTTCAGAAACTGCTAATCTACTGGGATTTTCACGCACAACCATCTCTAGGGTTTACAGAGAATGGTCCGAAAAAGAAAAAACATCCAGTGAGCGGCAGTTCTGTGGGCGGAAATGCCTTGTTGATGCCAGAGGTCAGAGGAGAATGGCCAGACTGGTTGGAGCTGATAGAAGGGCAACAGTGACTCAAATAACCACCCGTTACAACCAAGGTGGGCATAAGAGCATCTCTGAACGCACAGTACGTCCAACTTTGAGGCAGATGGGCTACAGCAGCAGAAGACCACACCGGGTGCCACTCCTTTCAGCTAAGAACAGGAAACTGAGGCTACAATTTGCACAAGCTCATCGAAATTGGACAATAGAAGATTGGAAAAACGTTGCCTGGTCTGATGAGTCTCGATTTCTGCTGCGACATTCGGATGGTAGGGTCAGAATTTGGCGTCTACAACATGAAAGCATGGATCCATCCTGCCTTGTATCAACGGTTCAGGCTGGTGGTGGTGGTGTCATGGTGTGGGGAATATTTTCTTGGCACTCTTTGGGCCCCTTGGTACCAATTGAGCATCGTTGCAACGCCACAGCCTACCTGAGTATTGTTGCTGACCATGTCCATCCCTTTATGACCACAATGTACCCAACTTCTGATGGCTACTTTCAGCAGGATAAAGCGCCATGTCATAAAGCTGGAATCATCTCAGACTGGTTTCTTGAACATGACAATGAGTTCGCTGTACTCAAATGGCCTCCACAATCACCAGATCTCAATCCAATAGAGCATCTTTGGGATGTGGTGGAACGGGAGATTCGCATCATGGATGTGCAGCCGACAAATCTGCGGCAACTGTGTGATGCCATCATGTCAATATGGACCAAACTCCCTGAGGAATGCTTCCAGCACCTTGTTGAATCTATGCCACGAAGAATTGAGGCAGTTCTGAAGGCAAAAGGGGGTCCAACCCGTTACTAGCATGGGGTACCTAATAAAGTGGCCGGTGAGTGTAAATGATAATGCTAATAATGGCTTGCTTGCTAGGTACAAAGGGTGCTAGAGGGTGCCCCTCACGAATTTGGCGCCCTAAGCAGTCGCCTTGGTCGCCTATACGATGGGCCGGCCCTATGCGCTACAATAACCCTGTGCGCATAGCCAATAAGACCAGACAGCTCATCAGGGAGCTCAGATTTTGTACGCTTCTATATCCGCATCTTTGAAGCTGTCTCTTGGATCCTTACCACTTTTGCCACCTGTATTTTACTGTATTTTACCACATGTATGACGTCTCTTCTCTTGGAGGAGACTTTAGACAGTCGGGGGTTTACTGTTGATGATGCCTCCATTGCTCCTACTGTTTATATCTTATTAGTTCACACAACTTACTGTTTATTCCAGTTGGCTGGCATCCTCGGTCTGCGGCCTCCAACTCTCACTGGAGCCGTTTGCAGCCGAGTGTGAAACGGTTGGGATGAGGATTAGCACCTCCAAATCTGAGGCCATGGTTCCCAGCAGGAAACCGATGGATTGCCTGCTCCGGGTAGGGAATGTGTCCTTACCCCAAGTGAAGGAGTTCAAGTACCCCGGGGTCTTGTTCACGAATGAGGGGAAGATGGAGTGTGAGCTTGGCCGGAGAATCGGAGCAGCGGGGGCGGTATTGCACTCGCTTTACCGCACTGTTGTGACGAAAACAGAG